>NC_045625.1:76807664-77432664 GCF_009829155.1 Mustela erminea
TGAATTCGTTTCCTGACAAGAAGCAGAAACTTCAAGGTTGTATGCACTCCCCAGCGAACAGCTTTCTGAGATCAACCCCTTGTCCCCAGAGTTGAAGCTTCTGAGTCAAACCAGGGGGAGAACAGGTTTAAAGAAAGAAAGAAGAGAACAGCCAGACTTCCTCACCTACTCCACAGGAAGTACAGTTGGAAGGCTCATTTCCTTGGCATTCTTGGCAGGTGTGGTGGCATAGATGACATTCATTCTGAAATTCAAATGTCCCTGAGGGACATTTGAAAACGCAGCGGCCATTGTCAAAAGTCCTAGAGGAAGAACAGATTTCAGAGTTTATAAGGGTGACTTTCTGGAACGGCTCTAAGTATGAGAACATGTGGCGTTCATGTTTCACTGCACAGACTTGGTTTCATTGTTCCAGAAACAAGGGGGATGCCTGGGATTGATCATCTTGGAACATGGGGAATATTAGTCACGTACCCATCCTTGGCCCAGGGTCTGGACCCAACAGCAGGCATGCCAGAAACTGGCTCAGGATGCAGTCCTGAGTCTGGTTCCAAATAAGCTAACCGGTGCCTGCAGGGATTAAACCCATACTGTGGGCCCCAGCCAAACCCAGTCAACAGTCACATGGAGGTCTTTAAAATTTCAAGACACTAAATGGGCCTCTGCATCCAGAGGCCTCGGAGAAAATACTCTTCCTTTGGTTATCAGCATGTGCACACTTTCTAGGGGAAATGCCAACATCAAGGGCTCTCAAAGGGGTAGAATGAAGCATGGTCCCGTAGCTTACGTGCTACTTATAAACTTGATCCATGCACAAGGCAAAGTAATCGATGAACTCTGATTTTGCGCACCATTTTTGCAAGGGCTTCCTGATGCCTAAGGTACCAGCTTTTTTTTCATCTTGTTTGCAAACACCTACATGGGCACTACGAATGAGTTAGAATGGGCGCTCCTAAAACCTTTGATTTTATACACATAAAATACATATCATAATGTCACTGTTGATATTTTCATAGTTTTGCTTCTTTTCTTCCTTCACAAAGTAATCCCAGGAGCAAACAGGATGAAGTAAATCGTATCCAAAAATTTTGCTCAGAAAAATAAGAAATGTTTAGCAAGGGCAAGAGTCAGATAGCTAATGCGGATTGATGAAGTCAGCCGCGGGGCTCTGCCCCTGGAGTTTCTAAATCAGTAAGTCTTTGGGGGAGAGAGCTGAGAATTTGTATTTGTTAAGCTCCGGGGCGATGCACATGCCGCTGGTCTAGGGACCACAGTTTGAGAGCTGCTGTTCCGCCTTCTGCTCGCTGGTAGTAGGGATAACTGTGGAATCTGCTAAATGAGCCCTAAGTTAACACAGGTGGCGTCCAGTTGAATCAGTTCAAGTTTCTTCCCAGCAGTAGTTACTGTCTCAGTTGGGAGGTTAACTCACCATGCAGCACACACTTATCCCTGATGGTATAACATTGGCATCCCCACCGGACAGAATGGAGGGCCTGTCAGCAAAGCTAGGGCTCCTTTCTCCCTCTGCTGCCTCTCTCCGCCCCTCACCCCCCAAGCCGGACCTCCCATGGAAGGGCAGGCATAGGCCTGGGGTGCACTGGCGTGTCTAAGTCCCACTGTTTCCACAGCTAGAGCCAGCCCTGAGCCGGGGCCATTTCAGTCACAGGGTTGTGGAGGTCGGCAGGGGAGCAAGGCAACCTGAGTGGGGACAGTGGGATTAACACCAACATCATAAGACAGACAGCCACCTTCGTTCTTGCATTCTCCGCCCTTTGGTTTCTGGTCACCATACTGAGCACTGCTGGAGTGAACAAGGCCTGTGGCCCACTGCAGGGCATGGAGTCCCAGCCCCGAGCAGACGAGTATGCACATCTGGTTGTCTATGTCAAAACAGATCCCCTGTGCCATGGGGTCTGCTGAGAAGGCTGCGCTCCCAGCCCAGACTTTCAGTTGATGGCACTCATGCCGACTGGGAATATCCCAGCCCCACCCCGGCTCTGGCATCTGAGCTAGATTTTTCAAGGAATCATTTGGATGTGACTAGTTAAAAACCCCAAACCTCCCTTTAAGAAAAACTGTGTAAGAGCTTTCTGAGGTTTTTAAACAAGGAAGCTGCTAGATACTCTGCGGAAGGGAGAATGGGAATGTTTATTAGTGAGGGTTCTTTTTTTTTTTTTTTTTCCTCCTAAATTCTGCTGCAAAGGGAATGAAAAGTGTGTCATCATTTTTGCCTTTTATAGAAAGAGCTGATGAACTTATTTAGGGGGAAATAATTTCTCTTGGGATGAGTGATCTAATACTCTCAATGATGGGAACCATTTAGAAGCATCCAGAAGGTGGGGGCAGCAGACTTGGGGGTGAAGCCGAGGGTGTAATACTTTCATGTTAATATATGCATGGGGCAGCCCTTCTGACTTGAGTGCTTAATTTTAAGAAAGTACCAAGCACATAATGGTGCTTTAAACCACCTCCCTTCGTATCTACTCTAAGGAAAGCGAAGTTGAAGTACAGTTTTTTGTAAGAATGTGATTCTTTCTAGAGATCAAAACAGAGAAGGAAAACAGTCACGTTTAGGTAAAGGCACTGAATTACACCATCTCCTGCAAGCCCACCCCCCTCAAGGAAAACTGTTAAGGAACTTGAGAAAAGAACCAGCTCAGGTGGCTCAGATTTCCACTGACACTAACAATTTTCGCTAGTGGAGAACAGATGACCTTGCCCTGGGCTCCGTGGGGCTGAAGACAATTTCCTGTAAAGCCAACCCAAGTCCTTTCTGGGACCGCCCATCACCCACTCTGGATGTTTGAGACAACTGGGCAAGCTAATCTCTGCAGGGAAGACATTTCTTCCCCAACTCATGTGTGCTTTTAGCCTTTTCATAATCAGCGAACCATTCCAGGTCCAACAGGGCTTATGGAAAGAAGAAGTCGGCAGAGTGTTATTGAGCTGGGCAGAGGTAATGTTCTCCATATTGGCACTACGTTTTCTGACATCCGGTGTGTGTGTGTGTGTGTGTGTGTGTGTGTTACAAACTAGAAGAGATGAGACGGTGAATCAGGTTTAGTGGATCCTCTGCTGATGGTTGGTTTAGCCCAAGTACGTCGTCACAAGGGCATTTAATCTACTTTCTTGGTACTTTAATTTTTTTTCTTAAGGTTTTATTTACTTGAGACGGAAAGAGAGTGAACGGGGCGAGGGGCAGAGGGACAGAGAGATAATGTTAACACGAAATGAAATCTGGCAAAAAGTCTCTCCGCACCCCCCCAACGAATTCACTGAAACAGATCAAATAAAGCATTTGAGGGTAGATCAGAGCAGAGGTAACTTATAATGTTTTTAATTGGTTCATTGACTCTATGACTCCTTCAGGACTGGGTTGGGAAGCCAGCTTGAGCCAGGAGGACCAGGAGGGCCATGAGGGCCGTGGCACTGAGGGCTCTGCATGTTAGCAGTGCCAAAGGAGGCTCTTTCTGCCTCCAAGTTTTCATTCCTCTCTAAGGAGCTAAGCCCAAGAGTTAATGGAAATATAAAGAGAGACCTAGAATACAAAGAGAGGGCTTCCTAAAGTTTGGTTTTCTGTAAAACAAGTTTGGGGTTATGTTATTTTTGAAACTTTACTAAGTAAAAAATTTAAATATATATAAAATAAACACATATACAAGACATAAAAGTGCCCTTTCCTCTGTATTCATCTCTCGGCTGCAGCAGTTTCACTGCGTGGTCAATCTTATTTATATCCCCATCGGTTTACTTCCCTCCCATATCATTTTGAAGCAAACCTATAACTTAAATATGAATTCTTCTCTCCTAGATAAAAACTCCTTTGGGGGGTGCCTGGGTGGCTCATTCGGGCATCTGTCTTCAGCTCAGGTCATGATCTCAGGGTCCCGGGATCAAGCCCTGCCTCAGGCGCCCTGCTCAGTGGGGAGTCTGCTTCTCGTTCTCCCTCTGCTCCTCCCTCCTGCTCATGTCTTCTCTTTTTCTCTCAAATAAGTAAAAAAAAAAAAAAAAAATCTTAAAAAAAAAACAAACAAGAGACATCTTTAGGGATGACTTTTTTTCTGCCAGGACTAGAGATATCTAAAAGCTTAAGACCAGGAAGAAACTTGGACAGATCAACTGTCCTGGGTGTTCTGTTTCTCTCCTTACCCTTGGCTCAGATCCATTTTTTGTCATTATTTGTCCTGCCATGTCCTGGAAGTGTGCCAACTAGACCCTACCTCCCCAGGCTCACTCCTCCCATTTGTAAGTGGTGTTTCCCATTGGCCTCCACTCAATTCCAGACGAGGGAAATCACCAGCAGATCTATGGGTGGGAGGAGAGAGAGATTGGGGGTATTTATCCCCCCCCCCCCCCCCGAGCTGTAGCTCTGCTTCCTCCTTCCATGGTTCTGGAGTGGCCGTGTCCCCTACAGCCCTACTTTCTATCAAGATAGCCTTCCCCCGCCAGGGTTGCAGCTTTTGCTTCGGGTCTCGAGTGTTAAAGCTGGTCCCTGAGCACTTCACCAACCCTTGACTTTGACCTCCTGAGCTACCTCTGAGAATTCATGGACCTAACTCAGAGCTGGACATAGAGCAGGTGCTCAAGACCATCTTGAAGGGATCTGATTCCACTCAAGAAAATGCTTTGGAAGATACTTAAGAAAAATACTTTTTGTCTTTTAAGAACAACTCAGTCAACATCAACATCTTTCCAAATAGTTTTTATCTCCTCATCGTCTCAACCCTGTTCTAGCAAAATGCAGATTTAAAAAAGTCAGGTAGTTCCTTGCTATGATATGATGCCCTCTCTTGGACATATTTGCAAGTAATTTTTATCAAGGAAGAGAGATGAGCGAAATGGAGTGCTCAGGGAGATGAGAAGAAAACTCTTCCTGGGAAACAAGATTTCCATAGAACACATGAGTTCAAGATCCATGAGCATGCTTTTCTTTCTTTAAAAGCTAAATCATGGGCTGCTTATGCCAGTTGTGCTACCCCAATGTCCCAGGAACTGTATCTCTGATCTTAATGTACCAATGGGCTTCAGTATTTTTCATGGCTATTTATGGTAGTAGCGTTGTTGTTGTTGTTGTTTTTCCCTGACTTTTGATGAACCTGGGACAATCCTGACTTCTGCAGTATACACCGGAGGATGGTAATAGCCCTAGTAAACAAATGCTAGTAAGTTCCTTTAGTTCAAACATGTCCAAACATGCAGTGGGGCTTGACTGTTGATATGGTGAGGAGTTAGGAGAAGCAGGACCCATACTCAGAATGATGTCTGTAACCAAGAGTGTGTCCTGAAGCTGCCTGAAAGCAAATCCAATATGTAGAGGCATAGATATCTAAAAGAGACACTTGGGAAATGTTACCACAGTGAGCAATGACAATTCTTAAGACTTCTTTGGTGTTTGTCTCCTTGCCTCCCTCCATCCCCCCCTTCCTTTTTTCTCTTCCTGAGGAAGCTATCTGGACAGCCAAGCCCATGATATTGATTATACACTTTACTATTTCTTGAATCATTACTGTGTGTTGATCACTGGGGCGGGGGGGGGCGGGGGGACTAGGGAGACAAATACAACCACAGTTCCTGCTCAGGGGATTATAGTCTTGAGGAAGAATTAGGTGAAATGACTGTTGTACGAAGCAGAGGGACTGTCCATCCTGGGGATTTATCTGCCACCAAAGCAGCCTCATCATACTGGTCTGGAGAGAGCCTGCTTCCTAGGCACTGAGTAGAGCAGTGATGGGGCTACGCATTCAAACACTCAGTCAGCCAACAAGTCTTAAGGGCTCCAATCAGAGGAGCATTGACTAAAAACACAACAGTCTTCCAATGCTCTATGCTAGAAATTCCCAGTGTATTAGCAGATTCTCATTCCGTTCAGATGCTTGTTATTTCCCCATTCATTCAGCTACCGAACATTAATTGAGTGCCTACTATTTTCCTTGTCCTGCGATAGGTAATGGAGATACAAAATGAGTATTTCATGGGGCTTCTCGAAATACAGCCCCCCTATAGAGAGATAGAGATTTGTAAATTAATGTCTTAAAATATCGCAGGTGCTCATGGAAGTTTATACAGAGCCCAGAGGAACATGAGGAGGAGAAGGTTAATTCTGGGAAGTGGTCAAAATGCCTTCATGGAACAGTTCATCCTTGAACTGACTCTAGGAGTATGATGAGCTGTTTGATCAGCAGATGGAGACGATGGGTGTGCAGAAGGGGATGCAATTGCAGCCATCAAAGACACCATTTTCATTGATGGGAAAGCCCTTTTAGTGTCCAGGTAACTGTTTCTTGCACAGGGTGCAGGGCATCATGGGAAGAAGATGCTACAGAGCTGGCTCTATGGCCGGACCATGGATGGTTTTTGTGTCATGGAGTTTGGTTCTTTTTCCTATAGACCCAAGGGGTGACTTTAAGGTGGTAAACACCTTCTCTCCCCATCCTGCCACCCATGGGCTCCCAACCACAGGAGATACTGGGAGGTCACTCACCTTGTGATGGGGCAGTCAGTGCACTCTTCCCGAGTTGGCCCCCAGCACTTGGCACATGAGGCTTCACAGACTTGGCAGTGGCCATGCTCATCAATGTATTCTCCTAGGGGAAAAAAAATCCAATTGTTTACCTCATTCCTACATGGCAGTGCTGCCTGGGCTGTCAGTCTGAGAGCAGCCAGATCTCTCTGTGGCTGCCTAAAAGCAATGGAAACAACACGGCAAGGAGACCTTGAATGGCTTCAGTTGCCGCTCCTAAATCCTGACCTTACAATAACAACTGCTCCTCTCCCAAGGGCCTTGGAAGTTGGAACCTCAAAAACTTATGAGGCAATGACATAATTTTGGATCTAGTCAACACGTGTTACATATTTTATGAGTAGAGAGAAGCCAAGGGGGGCTTCTCACAGGACCCCTTTACTGATCCCCTTCTGACTTTTCTGTTAAAGGCTGAAGGTTCCTGAACCCCAGAGACCCCACTTACAGCCTTGGTTCAAGTCAAGCAACAAGCAGGACCCACCCGCCATTCTGGGGGTGTTGCGGTTACTGGTTAAGAAGGGGGAGTTGAGGCTTGGCTAACGTCTGACAGATGTGAGCTGCATCTCACCCTGAAAGAGTAACAGTGAAGAGATAGCCAGAGAATTCTTCATTTAATTGGAAAGTTTATCTCTCCCAAGGAAAAACACATAGGAGGCCTTTCTACAGAAGCAAGTCCAACCTTACAAACTCCTTATGACCATTTAAGAAATTACTGTCCTAGTAAAGATGGTGGAGACAGGCTAACTTCTTTGGAGGTGATAACCTAGTGATAAACCAATGATGGGTCTCTGCTCGTTGAATTCAGTACTCTACTCAATGCTACACACGTCCTCCCCTCCCGCTGTCCTAAAAGAAATCAAAAAATTTCTACAGTCTGATCCAAAGAACTACTTGATATTGTTTGGAAATTGATCATGCTCAGAAAATATAGTTTCAGATTTCAGCAGAATCACCCCACCCCCTGTAAATATGTCTGAACATTGTTGACCTGGGCTTCAGCCAGAATAGTGAGGTACCAGTTACTCATGCATGGTTTAACCAAGTCGTCTTACTGAAACTCTGAGGTTTGCTGCCTGATTTATTGTATTTGCTTTGAAGCCCTGGAAACACAGACTTGACTGGTGAGAAATGGAGGAAAGTCCACCCCTCTGCATTGTCCCATAGCTTTACTGAATTAATGCAGTTGGGAGAGGTAAACCTTACGTACATAATTCTTTCCATTGCAGCAGACCACAAAAATGAAAATGAAGAGTAGGTAGGGTTTGTCTTTTGATGTAGAGGTAGTCTATTTTGTTAACTAAAGGGGAAAGGACATATACAGAGCAGTGCAATTATCTAACATCGGCACACCCTTCCCTTCTTAGACTCTGCTCTTCTCTTTGTCTTCTCTTTGGATATATAACTTTTAGGATGGAGCCATGGTTCTTAGCTCGGGAGTGACTCCTAGGAGCTGGAAACCCGAAACAGTGCATCCCCAATTGGGGCAAAGGATGTAAACATGCAGTTCATTCACTGCCCAAGGTGACTGCCCCAGAGAATTGGGCAGACATCCAGCCCAAGTTCATCTCATCAAGCCATGCACTCTGGTGTTTGCTGCTTCTGCCTCTGCAGGAGATGCCTTTTACTAATTCACACAGAGATATTAGAATGGACTAGTTGCATTCTTGGCCATCAGGAAGAAAGCTTGGTTTCCAAAGCAAAATAAAGGCTGGGACTTCTGTCTTGTAGGAGTGGGTGATTTCAAGTTGAGACTGTCTCACTCAATGGAGGCAGCATATTTATGCGGCCTTTTATGTATTCAGGTTCCCCATTCCACTTCTTAATTACTGTCCTTGCTATAATCTCTTCTACTTTTGGCATAGTGTGACCTTTGCCACAACCAACTGAGCAGTAATTATCGGTCCAGACGCTAGCAAGAAAGTGAGCAGAGGATCTAGGACAGACCTGCTACCTTGCCTACCTTGCCAATGCTTGTCATTTGTGTTTATGGAGTTGGATGGTAGCTACACATCTTTCAAAAGTGTGCCCTGAATGGAACAGCAATGAAGGATGGGTTTCCCAGAGGCTTCTAAACCCAAAGAAAGTGTATTCTAGAGAAATGTAGGATCATAGATTCTTCATTCATTCATTCATTCATTCTGTGGATATTCTTTGAACATCTAGGTGTTAGGTATTAGGTGAAATTTAGAGATATACAAAATGAAAAGAACCTGCTCTTGGGTTCTCAAAAATTTTTGAGGAGAATTATTTGTAAAGAGATAGTTATAATTCAAATGCTAGCCAGGAGACTTTTTGACTTCCTTAGACAGACTAGATTGGAACAGAAGAGCAAGGCATACACTGGACTCTGCTAGACCTAGAGGCAAAGGCTGTCACTTTGCCTCGGCATCCATGCCTGTAGGAACCAACACAGTGATTGGTTTTCCTAATTCCTGAAATCCGTCCACCTTAATCTCCATGGTGTCTTAGATCCACTGCTAGGCTAGGAGTTCAAGCTAAATGCTCCTTGCTCTGCTAAATCAAATGCTATTTAGACGGTTCTGGGAGTTATTCCATATCCATGCCCAAAGCATCCTTTCTAATTACAGAGGATACATGGCTAGGTCAAGCGAGTGTTTTTCAGATAGTACTGTGAAAATTTAGAATTCTCTAGATCTCTCATTTGCCTCCTCATTGGTTTCCATAAGCCAGTAGGTGGCACTGATACCTTGGCTTTGTACTTGATCTGCTCAGCTGGAATGGCCTTGATTGGCATTCAAAAAGGGCCACCTTAGATACAATCGTCACTTGAAATCACCCTGTCTCTGAGATCTCAAATAACCTCTCCAGAACACCCTTCTAATGACCCACTATGACTCTAGCTTACCTGCTTGATCACTCTTCCATTCATCTGTCCAGTAGCCCCTTGCATTTCTTACTGGGACTAGGCCAAAACTTCCCAAGACCCAAGTTCTACTCACTCTTTCTCAGAAGGTGACCTCACTACCTTATTTGCTGATAAGATACTGAGATTCTCTAGGATCCTTTTTCTCAATGCCAAAATCCCTCTCTATCTTTTCTGTGATTGTTCACTTGTATTTTTTTTTTGTAATTTTATTTTTTTTCAGTGTTCCAAGATTTATTGTTTATGCACCACACCCAGTGCTCCATGTAATACATGCCCTCCTTAATACCCACCACCAGGCTCACCCAGCCCTCCACCCTTCTCCCCTCCAAAACCCTCAGTTTGTTTCTCAGAGTCCACAGTCTTTCATGGTTCATCTCCCCCTCTGATTTCCCCCAACTCACTTCTCCTCTCCATCTCCCATGTTATTCCTTATTCCACAAGTAAGTGAAATCATATGATAATTGACTCTCTCTGCTTGACTTTTTTCACTCAGCATAATCTTTTCCATTCCTGTCATGTTGACATAAAGGTTGGGTATTCATCCTTTCTGATGGAGGTGTAATACTCCATTGTATATATGGACCATATCCTCTTTATCCGTTCGTCCATTGAAGGACATCTTGGCTCTTTCCACGGTTTGGTGACTGTGGCCACTGCTGCTATGAAATTGGGGTACAGATAGCCCATCTTTTCACAACATCTGTATCTTTGGGGTAAATACCCAGTAGTGCAATTGCAGGGTCATTCGGTAGCTCTATTTTTAATTTCTTAAGGAATCTCCACACTGTTTTCCAAAGTGGCTGCACCAACTTGCATTCCCACCAGCAGTGTAAGAGGGTTCCCCTTTCTCCACATCCTCTCCAACACTTGTTGTTTCCTGTCTTGTTGATTTTGGCCATTCTAACTGGTGGTATCTCAATGTGGTTTTGATTTGAATCTCCCTGATGGCTAATGATGATGAACATTTTTTCCTATGTCTGCTAGCCAGTTTGTATGTCTTCTTTGGAGAAGTGTCTGTTCATGTCTTCTGCCCATTTTTTGACATGATCATCTGTTCTGTGTGTGTTGAGTTTGAGGAGTCCTTTATAGATCTTGTATATCAGCCTTTTGTCTGTTCACTTGTGTTTTCTCTCTGTGGAAGGTATGTTGCTCCTCGCCATTGTCAGCTGTCCATATAGTGCTCTGGACCTTTCTTGAGGATGCTTCTCCCCCAGTCTGTCTTCAATCATTCCTTCACATCTCCCATCATCCTCTGATCTACAAAAATTCTCCCTAACCTAAGAACTGCCCAAGCACTTTTCTTCCCAGATAACTGATTCTGAAGACATGTTTTCCCCTTCTACCATTTGGACACAAAATGAAAAAAACCCTCATAACCTTGAAGCTTACGTGAGTCAGCATAGGACAGTTAAGCTGTGTATTTCTCTCAAGCCTGCATGCCTCTTAACTTTAGAGCAAGTCCTGGCTTTGGAACAGATGAGAACAGAGGGACTTGTCCTGATTTCCATAATTATGTAGATGTCCAATTACTTACATAAACAACTGTCCCCAGCCCCAGCCCTTCCAGGCCCAAGTTTTCCACTGCACATTTGAAACCAAAAAAAGGCAGATTCCAAGGACATAGTGAAGTTGCTTTCTCTCTCTCTCTCTCTCTTTTTTTTTTTTTTTTTTTTGGGGTTGCTGGAGCAGCAAATTCTTGTCATCTGTCTTCATTGCACAATGAAACTAAATGTTTATGACAGGCGTGATATACAAAATTCTTGGAAAAAATCACTTTTAGCACAGACTTCAAGGGCCAATATTTTGTTCTCCACTTCATCCTACAAGCTCTTCCTTCTGGTGTCTTCATCTATTATTCAGTCCAAATTATCTTTCTACTGTGATAAAAAAAAATCATTCCTTTCTCATCCCATCCTATAATAGTTCAAAGGACATGGAGGAAGTGATGTCTCATGGGGAAAGAGGTGATGTCCCAAAAACTGAAGACACACTTTAAGAATTAATATTTGTCCATTGAAAAATTTACGAATAAGTGGCTTGCTGTGCTTGTTTCTCCTCCTGAAACATTGAACAACATGTTTGTGTTTGCAAATCTAAGTCCCAACATGATCACGACTCATTATAATAATAATTTTTAGGCAGACATGACCAGGAGAACTTCCATTTCTCCTGCAGAAATGCTAGGCTTTCTTTTGCACTTTGTAATATCTTTTTTGGATTAGGGCCACATATGTTATAATATTTGGGCAAATACACACACACACACAAATGAATAAACACAGAAGTAGATAATGATATTAGTGGAGAACAATTTTTTAGCAAGGGTGATTAATAAGAGAAAATAGGAAGAGCATCTGATGAGAAATCAGCCATGTGTGGTTTTGATCTGGTGATTTTGGTGAGCTGTCTTGGATACTGAATTACCTGTAGGCTTCTGTGTATGTGTTTTCTCACTCAGATGCCCGGAATCACAGTGTGTGACTTTCATGACTCTACAGCCACAGGCGCTAATCAAGTAACACTATTTCTTTGCAAGGATGCCAATACCCAGTTTCCAACTTAAGATACAGCTGTGTGAAGACAGTTCTCATGAAAAGAAATCCATGCATTTATTACTTTTCACCAGCTATAATAAATACTCAGTAGTAATTTCAAATTATATACTAATGAAATAATTCAGTTTTTAAAGCCTTGTTGAGTGTGACATTTTACAGCAAGTCTCAAAATATGAGGCCATAAAGTGAGACTGCAGAAGCTTTACTTATAAGTCTACACAATTATTCAGCCTTAAAAAGGAAGGAAATTCTGACATGTGCAGCAACGTGGATGAATCTTGAAAATATTACGCTAAGTGACATAAACCTGTCCCAAAAGAACAAATGTTGTATGATTCCGTTTATATAAGTTGCATAGAGTAATCTGATTCAGAGGGACAGAAAGTAGAATGGGGGTTGGTAGGGGCTAAGGGGAGGGGGAGAATGGAGTTGTTGCTTAATGGGTACATGGTTTCGGTTGGGGAAGATGGAAAAGTTCTGGAGACAGAGGAATGGTGGTGTTGGTTTCATTATGATGTCAGTGCAATTAATGGCACAGAACTACACACTAATAAGGGTTAAAACAGTAAATTTTATCTCTTATGTGTATTTCCCCTCCTCCCCAACACACACACATAAGTCTGCACACTGAGTTTGTTCCTTACGAGGTCAATACTTAATTTTAACCAAAAACCTCAGGATGGTCTGCCCTTTGGGGATGAGTCCAAAGAGCACCAACCACCTGGGGGAGCCAGTTTGTTGAACCGAATCTTGGGAGATGTCTTGTGATAATGACGATCAATGGATACATGGGTAAATCCACCAAAATGGAGACACGTCGTTGATGGAACACTGTTGTTTCTTTCTTGTTTTGTTTTTGTTTTTGTTTTGTTTTCCCTTGGGGAAACAAATGCAGAATAAACATTAAGCAGCTAGAAGGAGAGATCTGTTTCCACAGCCCGGACATGTCTGGGGGCCACAACTTTTCTATTTTGTCCTCTCAACTGTGACTTCTGCTTTCCCTCCCCCACAGGCTTTTCTGATGGACAGAAATTATCCTTCCTAGTCCCATTGCTTTTTTATTTTTCCTTTTATTCTTAAGTGCTGGTGTTCACCTGCATGGTTTTGCAGATGTTCTAAATGCTACTCTGGCCCCTGCCCTACCATGGGTTGACACTCTTACAAAAAGGAATGGATCCTAAATTGTGGATCCAACACACTTGCAAATGTTTTGGTTTCCTTTAGTCTGAGGAGCAAGGAATTAAGAGCTGATCCTTTTCATGTCCACCATAGTTTGGGCCCTGACCACAGTCGGACTGCTAAAAAAAAATGCAACCCAAGTGAAGTCTTGGCCCGCACACCTGACTACAGTGGTGATACAGCGCTCACACAGGCTCCCATCCATCGACAACTACCCTATTACGAGTACCATTCTATGGGATGTTTAATCCAGACAACAGCCCTTTTTTCAATGAGAAACTGAGGCTTGGAGAGATGCCATATCTTGTGTAAATTAATGCAGCGAGGTAAGGGACAGAGTTGGGCTGTGACCCAGGTGGGTCTGAGCCTGAGGCCATGCCCTCTCTGCAGTGTTTTCCTGGTACAGATTCATTTCCCTTTTTGGTTTTCCAAGTAGGTTTTGCTATTTATAAAAAGAAAGAACTTGAACACAAACCTCATCTAAACCACTTGGTGAGGTAAGGGTATCAAAAAGGAATTCACTGTGGGACCAAAAAAAAAAAAAGGAATTCACTGTGAAAACAAATGAACTTAGAGCAGGCACAGTGCACCAAGCAGGTTTACTCAATGATTGAATATGCCCTCCGAATTTATTTCCTCTGATAAAATGGTCACTATTTATTAAGAGGCAATTCTATTTATTGGATTGAGATTTTACAAGCAGTTTTTTCTGTCCACTAGGTTTGAAGCTCCTATGAGGAAACCAAAAGATGGGTTTTTTTGGAGTGGGTAAAATAGTTTGTGGGAGCTCTGCACAGGGATTTTCTGTACTGCTTAACTGCTGTCCAAAAACAAAATAAACTGTCTCCTCAGAAATAGCTTATAACCAGAATTATAGCAACCTCTCTCAGGTCCTGCAATTGATATGAAAATCTAGTATAGATGGATTGGTTCCTGTAGATCTGTTCCTCCACTAAGAGAATTTTGCATTGCCTCTATGTTTATGGAAAGTCCATGCAAATCCTAGCTTAAGGATGACAAAATTAAAACACTGAACAGTTGGTTGCAAAACCAGACGAGAGGGACAAATGGCGTGAGTGTGATTATTAACTGCAATTAAACAAAATAAAGCCCATCATCCAGTCTGTAGAATCATGAGTCCTTCCCTGTGAGCATGGTATGGTAGACAGAGTCCATTTATACCCATCTGAGGTGTGTAAATGTCTTGCCAGTCTTTATTTGATGGGCTGTCTTCGTTATTCCTGCAAGTGAGCCTAGAATTTCTGCAGGTTCTCTAGTGCACTCAATCCCCCTACACCTTGGGTGTGATGTTATCCCCCAGTGCTTCCGCCATTTGTGGCTGCTGCGGGACCACTCTCCTGGGGGAAACTGTACAGTATCTGATGCATTCACACAGTGAGAGGATTTGGGGGTTCAATACACAGTGACAGAAGTAGGTGACCATCCTTTGAAAGAAAAACTCGTTTACTTTCTGGAAAACATTGCTAATAACCTGAGGGAGGTCACCCTCGGGTGAGAGGCACTGAAGCACACTAACTGAGAAAGCAAATGACTTGGAAGATCAGGCCATAGGCAGAGCTCTTGTGTGCACCCCCGTGAGCACTGTGCTGTGGAGCCTGAAGCGCTGTCTCACATCCTCCTCTAGAACTGATGAAGGGTGGCAGGTGACTATAGGACCCTTGGGCATTCCAGACATGCTTGAACTAAACAAGGGTCCCAGCATGCAGATCAGATCGCTTAAAGCCCAAAGGCCTTCCCGAGGAGCTTAAAACCTTCAAAATGTTCCCTGTGGTGGAGGGAATCCTGAAACACAGGCATAAGGATGGGACTTGTTACCACCCGCTTTCACTTCTATGATGACCAAAAGAGCCTCCCTAGCCCTCATTTATTACTTGCTCTTAAACCTTTCAAAGTAGCTGCTGTCCCTTCCCCTCTGCCAGGACCCTAGGGGAGGGAACATCCTCAAATTACCGTTCTGCTCTACCACTGTAGCCACACGCTGCTGGAAGAGCTGGCTTCGTGTTTCTTCTCCCACACTCCCTTAGTCTTTCCTCACAGCCACCCTGCAGGTCTAAAACATTGCAGCCTAAACGCTAATTAAGAGAAAAGAGAAGCTCCTGGAAAGACAGGGAATTTGCATTCTGAGACCTAGGGCTCCCTCTGCCCTTAGCTGGTAATTGACTGTAGCTGGTAATTGACATTCAGTGTTTTATTGGGTCATCATGAACAGGCAGTGGAAGCTGCCTTCTAGGAGCTCTGTTGGTTTGCCTAGTGACAGGTCTGAATGAGCAGGGCACCCAGAACCCCTCAGCCCCTTAGTGATTGAGCAAGCATTTGATTATTCGGGATGCCATATGTTTTATTGAGAGTAACCAAACTGTGCTTTTTTAAAAAGCCCAAGTGTGGACATAAAAAAAGGAAACAAAGTTTTCAGGTGCCCACTGGGTACCAGCATTGTAGGAAGCACTGGGCTGGGAAAATACACACATTTTGGAATCATCCCCACTCCGAGTTTGATTTGGGCTTCCTCCTCCAGCTGTCTGATGTTAATGAAGTCACAGAGTTCCCTGACATTCCTCTTCCTGTACCATGGATCCTGTCTTAGAGAATGTGGTGAGGATCAAGTGAGAAAATGGACCTGAGCACCTAGCACAGTGGGTTTCAGAGTATTCGTGATAATTATCAGGTATTCGATGGTCTCTCATGAGCCTCCAATAATAAGGGGGGGCGGTGCTGTCCACTCCCTTTGGACCAAATAAGGAACTTAGGCATCAAAATGTTCTCTCTCGGAACATCGTTCAAACCCTGGTCTGCTTGGATCCCAAATTGTGCCTTACCTCACCCCCCTGCAGGGACTGGAAAACTCTACTGGCTGTCTTTGGTGATAGCAACGGGGGCAACCACTGTTATTGACCCTGTGGATGGAGAGCCATGACCTCCCAACGCAGCTCAGCTGCAAGTTACCACCCACGCAAGCTCGTCTTTACAAGCAGCCCTTCCACGCTGGCCTCCCTGCACCAGAGCCCGGAGAGGCAGCGTTTCCTGCCCTCTGGAGCCCCGGCAGCGCCCTTTCCGGGCTGCTGAGGTACGACTCGGTCAGAGACGTAGGTGAGCCTCTGTGAGCTGGGGACACAGGGGGCTTCCTTCCTCCTGGCGGAGTTACGCCGAGTCAAGTGCAGGACATGGGGTTCTTGGCCCCGCTGCGGAGCTGGTACCATGCTTGGACTGACTACCTGCTTCTCCTTTAGGTGAGTGTCCCAGGATGGACCGTGCTTCCTCACTTGGGTGGGAGGGGGGCATTGGGACAAGCTGCAGTTTTCTCCCCTCAGTGAGAGGGGAGCACATAAATGAAAATGAAAATGAAAACGGGCAGTGTTGTTTGGTTGTGAGTGTGTGTGTTCTGTGAGCGGGGAGGGGGTGGGTGGAGGAGCCGTGAGGCAGGAGATCCCAAATCCCCAGGTGTAGGAGACCGAGTCCCAGGTGCTTCCTGCCTAGCGACCTCCTTCTACATGGTTTGCATTCCATTAGACCTTTAGGTTCTGTCCGGAGCATGGTATCTGGGACTGAAACCTTCCTGGGCCCTATCATTGAATGCTGCCTCTCCACCCCATAAAGATTCCTCTCACCACCACCTCCCTCCCACGTGCTTAGATGACTGTGGGTCCTGCTCTGCCTGCCCTGGGGAGAAACATGACACAGGTGAAGTGCACGTACCTGGAACCAGCTGTCCTAGATGTAAATCTTTAGGGCTTCCTCGTGCTAGTCCTATAAGCTTGCAAAGCAATCTAATCTCCGTCCACTCAACTGGAAATAATCACAGCTGTGTCATAAAATTGTCCAAAGGTTTAAATTAGCTAATATGTAAAAAAAAATGTGCTTTGAAAGCTACCAGCCCACAGTAAGTGCTCAGGAAAATTAGGTGTTGCAACTCCTCTGAGCACAACCAGGTCCCTTAGTATCAGCAGCACAAGAGAATTTAAAAACAAACAAACAAACAAAAAACCTTGAGAGACCACCAAGACTCAACTCCCTTCTTACTGTATGGGTGGTTTTGAAAAATTTATTTATCTTTTCTCCAGCTTTATAAAGCAAGTTCAGCTGCCCCAAACTTCGTAGCTCCCTGTTCTTTACCTGCCTAAGAGCAGGTGATAATGTCCTGCCTTCTACTCTGATTGGCTTAGAACTGCATGATAAATGTAAAAATATCTCAAAAAGATTTTCTTCCTCTCCCATGGTTCAGGGGTCACTTAGAAGAATGGACTCCAATTGGATCGACCATTTTGTTAACTTTTAACAACTCAACAGGTGTGGTCCTGTACGATTAGGACCAAAGTGCAGTCTGTTCTAGCCAAGAAAATGGCAACCCTCTGTCCTTTCATTCTCCACCCCAAGTCCACAGTTCTAGAACTATTAGCTTGGTAAAAAAAAAAATTGTGGGTACCCCAAACCAATATTTGACAGAAAAGGCAGGTCAGCTATTCCTCTGCCCAGGATTATCCCTCCTTGCCTTTTGGTGACATTGCTTAGGAATAACATAAAATTGTGACCTTAACTGGTCTTTACTCTGCTTTTAACACAGTGGTCAGGAATCGGTTATGAATTAATTTGCACAACTTCAACATAAACCCGAGAGACGTCTCTTAGGCATTATTATTATTTTTAAAATATTTTACTTGTTTATTTGACAAGTAGGCAGAGAGGCAGGCAGAGAGAGAGAGAGAGAGAGAGAGAGAGAGAAGCAGGCTCCCTGCTGAGCAGAGAGCCCAATGTGGGGCTTGATCCCAAGACTCTGAGATCATGACCTGAGCCGAAGGCAGAGGCTTAACCCACTGAGCCACCCAGGCACCCCAAGCATTATTAATATGAGACGGTACTGACCCGACCAGAAAATTCCAGAATATTATGACTCAATGTGCTCTTTTCTTACCTTGTGCCTTAATGCCTTGCTATCTCCTCTAGGTGCCTAGTGTGCATTTCTGCACCCAGTCATGCCACAGAGAGCCTGGTTCTACAGTGAATTAAGCCCTGCATCCCTCCACCATTTAGACCCGAGAACTTGCCTTATCAACCTACTCAGGCAGAAGTCCTATAGAGAAGAGAGGAGGACCTCGCAAAAACCCTTGCATTCCGCCAGAGACCAACAGCTCGAGGAAGTCTATAGGAGCCTCCAGAACAATTCAGCTCCCCTGGGAAAAGAGCCAGATTGGCTGGAAGGCAGACACCTCAGTATTTAAGGTAAGTTTGAAGTCTTGCCCCTTTGGCCTAACCTCCACTCTCTCTCGCCTGGCTCACCCTGAGCAGACTTTTGGCATCTCCCCAACGGACCACAGCACCTTCCTGCTCTGGTTACGTTGCTGTCTAGGGGTTGGGGGCTCTTCAACACTTGTAGGGAACAGGTAGTCAAGGCAGAGATCTGGGCCCCCTTTTTAGGGCCTTAGGGCCCAGCCCTTGGCTCAGGTCCGCAGCTGCCAGGCAGCAAGGCGGGGTTCAGTGTCCAGAGCTCAGAAGTCTCAGACTCCCTGGCAACCCAGCTCCCATGATCTGTGCAGGCAGAACTGGTGAGTCAGGCTCTCCTCCCCTTCCCAAACTCCCCGCAGGGGCTGTCTGACCTGCTTTGACTCCTTTTTGCTTTCAACGTTGTTCCTGATACTCATCTTAACCTGATTTTACACGGTGTGATGTGCCTGGGGCCCCAAACCTTTCCCAGAGAGGGCTGATTCCTCTCTCCTGTTGCAGAGATGGGCAGGGAGGGGCTGCGGAAGAGCTGCCTGTGGGCTCGGGAGAGCTTGAATGGTCTTTTGCTTATGCAATCTTTCAGCGTGATGCGGTTGTAATTTTCTAAAGATGAATTTGTGAGAGGCCCACATTTTCTATGGGATAAAAACAAGCGCTTTCTATGGTAGCGTGAATGATGGAAAGATACAGTTGCCAAGAAGATCTCCTTGTGGTGCTGGGTGATTAGAAGCCCAGGCCTTGAGTCAGAGATAAGGGAATCTTCTTTGGGAAGGCTAGGTGGTTTCTTGGTGCGTCCACATTTTTTAAAAATAATTTATTTATTCATGAGAGGCAGAGGGAAAAGCAGGTTCCCCATGAAACAGGGAGCCTTATGTGGGATTCAATTCCAGGACTCTGGGATCATGACCTGAGCCAAAGGCAGTGGTTTAACCCACTGAGCCACCGAGGTGCCCTTGGTGTTTCCACATTTCCAGAGCAGCTTAGAGTGATGAGAACTGTTCTCATAAGGATGAGAAGACTGAGGTTCAGAAAATTAGCTCATCGGCCCAAGGTCACTGAATTAGTGCTAATCAGAATAGCTAGCACTTAGTGCCTCCCATATGCTATGAATTGTCCTGAACGCTTTACACAGATGCCCTCTCTTCTTACAATAATAACCCCATGGGCTGCATTGTGGATCACCGTGGGCCTCATTTTTCTGTTGTAAAAGCTGAGGCAACGAGTTACTAGATGAATGATTATTCTTGTGGCAGAGCTGGGACCTAACCTCTCAAGGTCACCCTCTACCCATCTAACTGGGGTTTTGCTCCACTCCTTCTCCCCAGAAAGTGGTGGCGATGGGGTTTCATTCCAGGTCTGTCTGACTTCAGGTGTCCTGTGTACTTTCTACTATGCTGGAAATCCAAATAATTGGGGTGTGTATGTGTCTGAGTGACTACAGGGTAAGTTCAGAATAGGCCATCCTAGACCTCTCCCTCATGCAACCCGTAAGTTGCTTGCTTATTATTTTCTGGAAGCTGTGTCAGAAGAGCTCTGCGTGTACGCTTCATGAGACCGACAGTTTCGGCTCACATATCGAGGAACATAAGCTGATGTAGAATCAAGTGTTCAAAATCTAATGGCTGCACAGAGCAGCTGGTTCTGATTGCAGTCTTCCCAGAGGACGCAGCCATTTCTTGTTCATTTGGGGGTCCCCATGGCTTTGCTACATGAGTAGAAAATTGTTCTTAGACTTGATTTGTGTTTAGGGGGGCGAAACTCATTAAAGTTCTCTGTACTGAAACAAAATTGACTTGGGCCTGACAAAAAAGTGGATATGGTTAGGCGGACAAGGGGAAAATAGAAAATATTTTAGGAGAGTAGAACAAAGGATTGGAGGTGGAAATAAGCATGAGGTCTCTGACCCAGGCCAGGAATTGTATTGACAAGCAGAAATAGAGTTTGAGCAAATGGAAAATGAGTTTGGATGGAGGATGGAGATAGGCCATGGAACATTAGACAAAGATGCGTCAAGTGGGTGTGGTTGGCCGAAGAGAGTCATTGGCCATGTTAGAAAAGAGTCAGTGATGGGAACACATTTGGTGGAAGATCACCCTGGTGAAGTGAAGTTGGATGAATGGGAAGGGACAGCTGGGAATTCAGCTAGGAGATGGCTTCAGTAGGCCAGAGTGAGGGGATGGAGCTAGAGTAACCAGAATGGTCACGACACGGTGGTTCCCACAGAACATAGTCCCAGGATCTCAGGGAGGGCTGAGCTTTGGAGCACATCTGCTCTAGCGGCCTCCTTTTCCCTCCCTCCCAGGGATCAGGCTTAATTGTCTCCATAACATTCTAGTCTAGTGATTTCCCAGTGTTTGGGCGAAAATGGAGAGGCATGGAGAACTCACTACTGCTTCTTCCGCTCTTGGAGAACTGCATCAGAAACGTCTCCGTATAAGGCCAAAACTGTCCTTCTAGGGAATTTCATACATTGGTCATTTCAAAAGAAAGTAACAGATGCTCTAAGTGAAAAGCACGATATTTGTGGGAATAGTAAAACAAGTCAGAAACTGAGTCCAAGGCTCAACCAGGATGGGTTTGAGCAAGTCGGGTAAACTGAGTCCTACATCTGCAACAGTGGTGACAGTCCATGTCCTCTTTTGTACTCTGGTCTGTTTGGATGGTCAGTATGGCTTGTGGCAGTGTTTTAGAATCTTCAAAGTGCCTCATCAAAGAAAGGGACATAAGGCTTTTAATGTTCCATGGAAAAGTATGGAGTACAGTTGAGGGCAGAGGAAGCGGGATCCAAATTCCAGCTCTGCCACTTTCCGGCACTGTGATTGGGGTTCCTGTTCTGACCCGCATTTCCACCGCTGCAAAATGGCACAAATACAGTCCTGTCTCGGGAAGGTGTGACAACCAAATCTGATCAGACATTTGCAAGCACGTAGCACAGGGTCTCCCTGACCTATAATAAATGATGAATCAATACTATTACTATTATTGATTACATGATGACTGCATATAGGAGATGAGTGAAAGAAGTGGAGTGCGGTCCATGGCCTCGAACTTGAGTGACTAAAGAGACGATGGTAGTATTGATGGTCTGAGAATGGGAGGGAAGCTGATTGTGACGATCTGGCAGATGTTTTGAAACTGCAACTCCTGGCATGGCTCTTATGTTTATACACATGCCACAGGCACTCTTTTGACAGTGGCTGTTTTTTGGGCCCGCTCCATATCGAGCGGCTGGGCTCCCTCTCTGACACCCGCGTAATGAGAGTTGATGGACTCAAACATAGTGCAGGCGTTCACAGCCCATTCCGCCTACGGCCATGCCATAAACCAGCGGGAGCTTGTCGCATTGTTACCAGATAGAGTGTCCTGTTGAGATGCCAAAAGGGTGAAAGCAATGTCATCACCTATGCATTCCTATGGAGGGGCCATCCCATTCGTGGCCAGGATGACTGTTTTGCAGAAAAGTCCTGCATCTATAGACACCCCACAGAAAAGCCATGCAGAAGGAAGGTAAATTGTCACAAGGGGCATATATCCCAGTGGTTTCAGCTGCTTATTTGGATTTTGTGATCTTACTAAAAGGTGGTTTTTCAGTTGGTAACCAAGTCTTTCATAAAGGATCAGGGCAAAGGTGGATGCTAGTGGGGGCAGTGCTTTCCCCTTCCAGGGGGAGTGTCTTCTACCAACCAGGCTAAGTGCCTAGTGAGGTAAAGGCTTGAGTATGATAACTTCTAGTGTTCAGGAGCAAGAGCAAGGTTTGGAAAGTCCTTGAAAGTTTCTTCAGACAAGCAGATATCCACCTAGGAGGTCCCCTTTCCCCAATGAAAGAAGCCAACCATAGCGTTTATACAACTTCCCCCAAATCACACAATTTGTCTTATTCTTTCTTCCTATCCAACTATCCTGAGATGCGGTGGCGGGGGACCATCATTGGGAGACAATGCAAAAAAAAAATGGCAAAGCTATACCCAGACACCATCGATGATGCCATTTCTAGGTGGGGAAAGGACTTGCTATTCGAAGGATATTGTAGTAATATTCAATGAACTCTTCTCCCATGGTAAATGCCTAGTTCTCTATTCCAAAACGTCTTTGGCTTCCCTGTGTCCGAAGTGTCTTCCATAAAGTGGAAATACCTGACAAGCTCTTCACAGTTCAGCTCCGTCTCCTGAGTTCAATAATTCTGTATCCGTGGCCCACCAGCCTCTGTACATGTATACTTTGCAGGTATCTCTAACTGCACATGCCCCACAAGACGAAGAATCTTACTCCAGTACCCGTCTCCCTACTCCGGTACCCGTCTCCCTACTCCGGTACCCGTCTCCCTACTCCGGTACCCGTCTCCCTACTCCGGTACCCGTCTCCCTACTCCGGTACCCGTATCCCTACTCTACTCCCCATCTCAGGGAGCGTTTCCAACCATCTACTCAGGAGAGCCGGCGTAGGGAACTTCTCTGCTCCAACCTTCCCTACATCAAATCTCACAATTTCTGTCCACTCTGTCTTACGAACGTCTTGAGTTCTGTCCTCTCTTCCCTGTGTCCAGCACCACTGCGTGAATCCTATCTCAAGTGGGGGATTTCTCTTCCATGTTGGTCTCCTGGGCTTGTTATCTGCTCTACCCATCTCACCCCCATTCTGTAACCAGAATGATTTTTCACCAACTCAAACTTAATACCATTCTCCCACCTAAGATTTTCCAGTGCTGCTCCCTCAGTACAGAATAAAGCCCCAAAGAATGAGTGTCTTCAAATTTTGGCTCTTGCTTCAGTTTCTAGCCTCTCCCCTGCTGCTCTCATTAAAAAAAAAAAAAAAAAAAAGATTTTATTTACTAGAGAGCATGAATGCAAGAGCATGAGAAAGGGAGAGGGAGAAACAGACTCTGTGTCAAGTGGGGAGCCTGATGTGGGGCTTGAGCCCAGGACCCTGTGATTGTGACTGGAGCTGAAGGGAGATGCCCAACCAACTGAGCCACCCAGGCTTCCTGCTTTTCCCATTGTAAGCTGCAGCAGACTCTTTTGGTGCCCAACACACAGGGCTCTACCATGTTACTGTGCAGAAACCAGCTTCCGGGAAGAGCACCTGCTTGTAAGAGTGTGAGACCTTCTCCAGTGCCCCAGAAGCCCGCTCTGATGAGTCCACATGGCCGGCCAGAAGAACCAGGTTGCTGATGCCTAGAAGTTTTTCTCAGCTGGTGATGGAGATTTGGTGATTGGAGTCCACAGCTCCATTGCCCCTCCAGTGAGATAACGGAGGCCTGTGTTCCATACCATTTTCCAGAGTTTCCCTTGAGAACTGAGTTCTTGTCACCCCTGTGGTAGCTGGCTTGACAACATAACTTTCATCGGCTATTGTTGCTTTCTGCTCTCACTTTCTCACTCTACCCTTGGCATTTTTTAAAAAAGATTTTATTTATTCATTTGACAGACAGAGATCACAAGTAGGCAGAGAGGCAGGCAGAGAGAGAGGAAGTAGGCTCCTTACTTCCTGATAGAGAGCCTGATGTGGGGCTCGATCCCAGGTCCCTGAGATCATGACCTGAGCTGAAGGCAGAGGCTTAACCCACTGAGCCACCTAGACACCCCTACCCTTGGCATTTTTGTTCACCTCCCAAATAAACCTCTGTACTTGAGTCTTTGTCTCAAGTGTGGCTGGGGGATAACTGAGGCATATCTCTAGGCTCCGGCATTCCCACGGAACTTCTAATTCTACACACCCATCATGTATTTTCCCACTTAGAATATCCCTTTTGTTTGTTTCTACTCCCTTCTCTGTTCTCCCAGAAAACTTCTACTCCTTTAAAACCCAAAGCTGCCTCCACTATGAGCTTTCTCTGAATCTTTTGTTCCATGCTATTGCACAGCTGAATATTTTTTCCTGTGCTCTCTAGTGCTTTATACATATTTGTAATTTATTCTACATATCAACTGATATTTCTGCCCACATGTGTCTCCTCCTTGGAGCTAGGTGTTCTCTGAGATCAAGAATAATTTCCCATGATCTGGACCACTAGTTGCCATGTGAAAAAGTGATTACAACACTTTGGTGCATTAATAGATGGATACGTTTGGAGTTGGGAATGCAAACGAGTTATCTGGTAGCTGATAGCTCCATGGGAATATATTCGTGAACATTCAACATGGTTATGTATTTATTTTTAAAAGATTTATAGAGCCAGTGTGAGTGGGAGGAGGGGCAGAGGAAGGAGGAATCCCCAAGCAGATACCCTGCTATGGGGGGAGCCTGGCACAGGGCTGGATCATGACCCGAGTCGAAATCAGGAGTCAGCTGCCCAACCCAGTGAGGCACCCAGGTGTCCTACAGTCAACATGGTTCTTGAGCACCTACCACACACCAGGCACTGTTCCATATATTTGAGATACGATACTGGGCCAAACACAGGTTTCCTTTCTGGTGGAGCTGACATTACAGCACAGGAGATAGTGCATGATAAATGCAATAAACTGGCACACTTTGCATAGTTAGTGTGGTTAGAAGCTAATATAAGCCATGGGGGAAGGGGGCGGAAGAGAACAAGCAAATGAAGGTGCGGGCAAGGAGTGGGAATGGGAATGCAGGTTGTAAGTAGTTGAGTGTAATAGGATCTAGAACCCACAGCAGTAGAACACAGGAAGAGTGTGATTAGGCTGGAGTCGTTCTGAAGGTTAGTTGACAAGGTTAATTACCAACATGCAGTACAGTGATCTTGCCTCCAGTAGGATAGACATTGGTGCTTCAAGTACACAAGCCCTATTCTATCCAGGCTTGTAATATCCTTAGTTAAAAATGACTGCTTTCCTAGACATGTGCTCCCCAGGCAGATTGCCTGCTGTGAATCCAATTTTTAATGCAAAATGTCTTTCCAGCACAGAAGTGCCCTGCCAGTTTATTAAAGTTTGTGGAGAGAAGGCTACCAGTAGACAAAAGCGTGTTAGTGAGGGGTGCTAGGCTTGAGGTACGGTGGAGGGGTGAAGGAGACTGGGGCTTCTGCATGGAGGAAAGCAGACATTCTCCGCTCAATTCACATCTCCTTTATCAGCAAAACCATTCGGGTTGAAAGGAACAACATTGCATGGGCGATCACAGTGATTGCGCTGTGCCTAACGTACTAATAATACAATGAATTTATCTTTTGAACTTTCTCCAAAAGAATCACAGAGTAGGGGGTTAAATGGGATCCAGGGGTATAAGAAGAATTTTAGGAATTGACGATCTCAATAGGCTGGCAGAGATTCTAGGGGAGATAATGGCTCACGGTAACAAGAGGCTCTAAAAATAAAAATCTGGAAATCTGTCCACAAAGGATCTTGGGAAGGAAGGACAGGCAAGAGGCCCTTCAACCAGTACTGCGTTGCAGAGAACTCTGCCAAGTTTGGTGTCTGTCAGGAGGCTAGAGCCATCAGGGTGTCCAGCTAGGAGCCCCCACATCCACAAGAGATGGGATGCCAAGGGGGCTGATTGTAATTTTTAAGGCTCCCTGCGCACATGATAACATCCAGATCCTTACATGGTGCGTTCACACTCAACCCTGGGCTGCACTGTTAGCTCGTCTCTCCCACTGTGCCTCAGCTCCTCACACTTGGCCTCCAGTAAGGAGAAACTCCTGGAACTTTCCAGGTGTTCTAGGCTATTTTGCACCTTCCTGTCCCTTTCCAGTCCCTTCTTCCAGCTGTATCCTTTCACTCCTGCCTCCTGAGGACTGACTACCCAGTCTGTGACATCTGTATAGAGCATTTCCTTGCCTTTCTTTTCATAGCACATCAGGGCATTTTCCTGTAGCATTTGTCTGTCTTGGTCATGTTATAAAACCCATACAGGCAAAGTTCCTCATTACATTATATCCCATGTGCCTAACACATGACTTGGCATATAGTAAGTGTTCAAGAAAAGCTGAGTAGATGAATAGAGCTAATGAATTAGTGTAACAAAAGAGTAGAAGGAAGCATTTATCAATCCAGTGTACATTTCCTTAGTAATTCAAAGTGTACCACATAGCAACCTTCTCACGACAGTGGATTATTATTTCTATTTTTCTAATGACTCAGAGAGTTAGGCAGTCTATGTGAGGGTGTTAAACTGAATAAGGGGTCCCAAAGATAGCCAGGTCCTCAGCCTTGGGACCTACGCATGTCACATTCTACATGGTAAAAGGGATTTTTGCAGATGTGATTAAGCTAAAGATCGTGAGATGGGGAGATAACCTTGGATTATCAAGGCAGACCCAAATATCCTTAAAAAGGGGAGGTAAAGGGAGACTTTACTGCAGAAGAAGGGAAATAATGACCTCAGTAGAGAGCTATCTATCTATAGATGCAAATGTTGGCTTTGAAGATGGAGGAAGGGGCCACAAGCCAAGAAATGCAAGGCAGACAGTGCTAGAAACTGGGAGAAAAGGAAATGTTCTCTCTCTTACTCTTGGGAAAGGGGTTCGACTGACACCTCAGTTTCTACCCAATGAGACCCATTGCTCACTTCTGACTTCCAGAACAATACATATGTATTGTTTTAAGCCAAACATTGTAGTCATTTGTTATAGCAGCTAAAGAAACTAATTACCAAGATTCCAAATGTCAGTCGGGAATAGAAGATGTATTGTCTTGACCTGGGAGTTCTGTCATTAGGAGCTGTGCGGTTTTGGATGAGTCTCATTTAACTTCTTAGTCTCAGGGTAGAAAGCCATGTGGGACCCAATTTGCAGGAATAGTATCATGCAATACCCTTGTTATCTTTTTGTAAGGTGGGCTGAGGGGCCCCTGCTTACCTCAGGATTGCCCTTGTAGGTAGGGCACTTCCAGAGAGAGGTAGCTGGAAGCCGAATCCCCTGTGCCTGCCCATCACCGAGATGTTTCACAGCAGTCTCGCTGGGCAGGGGTGGGTTTGGGGGGGTCACAGGGAGCATCCTGCAGCCCTGAGAGAGCGGAGGCTGTGATGGGATAGGGAAAGGGGTTTCCTCTTGCTGAGGGGAGGAACACACCTTGCATCATCTTTTTGAAAGCTCAGCAATGGTGTCATTATTATTTTTAGAGGAGGAAAATGAGCAGTAGGGAAATTAAGGACTTTAACCAAGGTTACGTGGTTAGTGCTGAGCTGGGACTAGAATCCATATCCCTCTAGTTTAATTACTAGGTTTGCGCCTCTTATCAGTACCGTGGTTCTCAGGGTGGGACAAGCAGCATTAGCGAGATCTGAGAATTCATGAGAGATGTGAATTCTCAGCTTTTATCGAGAACTTACTGAATCAGAAATCCTGGGGGTGAGGGGGTAGGGAGCAGGAATCTGCATTCAAACAACTTCCCCAGGGGATGGTGAGGCCTGCTCAAGTCTGAAAGCCACTTCTCTCTGCTGTTCTTCTTGGCGTCCTTGGGAAGGCTGATGGCCATGTTGGCCGAGGCTCAGGCCGCTTGCTTCTCTAAGTCACCACTTAGCACAAGCAATAGAAAGTGGCCAATGTACAGGGTGCAGGAACGTTCCAGATTTGCCATCCTGAACAGTGGCTAAGGTATAAGGCATTTTGATGGAGGGCTTTGGAGAGAGGAGGAGGAATCCAGCACAGATTGAGAAATTCTGACTGCCTAGAGAGTGACTTTGACCTGAAACCCTTGGCACGACTCAATACCCATCAGCTGTCTTCTGTTTTCAGGTTGTCTGTTAGCTAGCCTCAGGCCACAAAAGGAAACTGACGTTTCTGCTGACATCATAGCTACATATTTAAAGCACCTGCTTGTATCTGAAATTCTGGGGGCTAGATAGGGTCCCTGTGTTCTTGGAGCTTACACACCAGAGAATGAACCTCAACGATGAGAAGCCTGGAGGACACCCATCACAGCATGGGCAGGGCCTGAGTTAGATTCTGGATGAGGGTTTCAGGCCTCTGTGTTCTTCCGGCCTCACTTGGCAACCTTGGACATTCTTGGACGATCTATCTTTGAGGTTCTTTTCTGGTGCAGATATTAGAGGTCACGTTGCCCCAGTCCACCCCTAGACAGCTCTCCCGGCCTGCAGATGTCTGGCCACCTCCTCACGCTGTGTTCTGTGGGAGCAGTGTAACATGGGTCTCCATTCTAACTCAGTGTGTTTGATTCCCCCAGAGCTAGAGGGGGGAGGTGGCAGGCTGCTTAAAAGCAAAGGAACAGCAAGGTCTAACCTAGTCATGAGATAGTAGTAAACTGAGGTGTACATATTTTGGTGGGAGGAAAAGAATCTCAAGATGAAATCTTTCTAGGCAGTAGCCCTAAAGAAATAACAGTAAGTCGGGCGAATGGAGAAAGACTGTTGGCGGCCATTTGTTCCTCTGGGCTCACTCAGCTGCTTCCAACATAGTTCGCAATGTGCGGGCAAAGGTTACATCTGCTTGACAGTTGCCCGGCCAGGGACTGAAGTTTTTGGTCTTACCTCATGTAATCCTATCCTCTCTGTCCTCAAGCTGGAGTCAAACCCACGGAAGGACCAAAGCCTTACTTATCCCGCCTTTACTGTTGTGCCACAGTATTTTCATCCATCCATTCATTCTTCGACTCATTCAGAAACTAATTAGGAAGCAAGTGTTATGGGCCAGTAATGGGGCTAAGTGTGAGGGATACAATGGGTGAGAAAAAGCAAATGTCCTTCCCGCCCTCGTGGAGTTTACAGGCTGGGGTGGGAGCCGGACATTTTAGAGAGAGAGCATGAGTTGGGGGCGGGTGGGCAGAGGGAGAGTGGGAGGACCTCAAGCAGATTCCCTGCTGGGTGCAGACCTGGGGCTCCTTCTCAGGACCCCGAGATCATGACCCTAGCTGGAAGCAAGAGTTGGGGCCTTAATGGACTGAGCCACCCAGGTGGCTCAGGAGATACTAATAATCCTGAGTGGGAAGGAGGAAAGAGGAGCGGGAGAGGGAGAAGAAACTGAGAATGAGGGGTGTGTGGCAGAACTTCCGGGGTGTTACAGACCTTAAAGGGTCCCGTCTTTATCCAAAAGGCAACAGATTTCAGCAGGAGAGTGTTGTGATAAAATCTGCATTTTGAAAATACCATTTTGGCTTCTTTGGAAAGCCGGGGGCTAAAGAGGGACCAGGAGAATTGTTCGCAGATTGCTTTCGGCAAGTGGTGATGGTAGCTAACCTTGTGTGTTAGCGGAAAGGATGGAGGGCAGATCTGTTTGAAGAAGTACAATGAACAGGATTTGGTGACAGTTCTAGAACAAGAGGGAGGATCAAGGATGAATCCAGTTTCAGCTTAGGCAATAATACTGACACATACTGGGTCTAATACACACAGACACTTTTCTGAGTGCTTTAGTCATTGTAAGTCAGTCTTCACAACGTCCCTAGACGAGAAATATGATTGTTATCCTTATTTACAAATGGGGAATCAGCAGCACAGAGAGATTAAGTGTATTTCCTTGGATCACACAGCTAGTAACTGACAGTATCATGATTTGAATCTAGGTAGTCTCCCTCCGGGTTCTGTGATTGCAACTATCTCTCTCTCTCTTTTTTTTTTTTATAATTTTTTATTTTTTATAAACATATATTTTTATCAACTATCTCTTAACATTGTAAATTAACATTGTAACATTGAACTATCTCTTGGAAAAAAAAAATGAAGAGAGACTCCTTTAGATAGACATGGATGGAAACCTACTTAGTAAATTACGCTAGGTTCAGCCCAGTCTCCACTCTTAACTACATTAAATAGCAGGGACAGTGGGAGATCTGCCTGGCTGGAAGGATTAGGACGCCTGGGATGTGGAAAGAACAGGAACAGGGGCAGCTGTGCTGCTAGAGGAAGGGGCATGGAATCAGAGCCAGAGGTGTGATTAATCACGTGATGGGAAGAGAGCAATTGACACTCTAGTTCTCTGATTCCTGCCCTTGAAGAGGGGGGCAACCCCGCTGAATTGCTAAGTAATGGACCCAGCAGGCATAGTTCAGTGCCTGACCTGAAGTAGATGATCAGTAAATGATACGTACTCTCTTTTTTAGTTGAGGTAGAGTTGACACGCAATGTTCCATTAGTTCAGGGGTACAGTGTGGTGATTCCACAAGACCATAGGTTATGCTGTGCCCACGGGAAGTGTAGCTACCACTTGTTGCCCTACAACCCTATTAGGGTGTCATTGACTATGTTCCCTATGCTGTGCCAGTCGTCCCCATGACCTCCAGTGATAAATTTGAGTCTGCAGTAAGGGAAGCAGAGAAGAATATGGCTCATACTTGTCCATCTTTCAAAAATGTGGTTAATGGGAGCACTTGTTGAAGAGAGTAGGCATGGAAAATAGTCATAAGGAGAGAGTGCCTTGATTTCAGTGAGCACCAATGGTACTAAGGCAGAGCTTGCTGGTGAGCTGTTTCGTTTCTTTTCTTTCTTTCTTTTTTTTTTTTTTTTTGACTGAAATGTAGTTGACATACAATATCATATTAGTTTCAGATGTAAAACATAGTGATTCAACATAAATTACCAAGGGATCACCAGCATACATCTAGCTGCCATCTGTCCCTGTACAGAGTTGTTACAATATTATTGCTACGTTCCCTATGCTGTTCATTACATCCCTGTGACTGACTTATTTTGTAACTGGAAGTTTGTACCTTTTAGTCCTCTTCCCCTATTTTACCCATCCCCACCCTCCTTTCCCTCTGGCCACCGCTGGATCATTTTCTGTATTTGAGTCTCTTTTGTTTTGTTTGATTTTTAGATTGCACATATAAGTGAAATCAAAAGTGTTTGTTTTTCTCTAACTTATTTCACTTAGCATAATTCCCTCTAGTCCATCCCTGCTGTCTCAAATGGCAAGATTTCATTCTTTTTTATGGCTGGGTAATATTTTACTGTATATTTATACCACATTTTCTTTATCCATTTATCCACTGGTGGAAACCTTTTAAAAAGATTTTATTTATTTATTTGACAGACAGAGATGACAAGTAGGCAGAGAGGCAGGCAGAGAGAGAAGGAGGAAGGCTCCCCGCAGAGCAAAGAGCCCGATGTGGGACTCGATCCCAGGATCCTGGATCATGATTTGAGCTGAAGACAGAGGCTTTAACCCACTGAACCACTCAGGTGCCCCCACAGGTGGAAACTTTCATTGGTTTCATATCTTGGTTATTTTAAATAATGCTCTCATAAACATAGGGGTGCCTATATCTTTTCAAATTAGTGTTTCCCCATTCTTTAGATGAAGACCCAGAAGTGGAATTGCTCGATCAAATGGTAGTTGTATTTTTAATTTTTGAGGAAACTTCATACTGTTTTTCATAGCGACTGTTCCCTTTTGCATTCCCATCAGTACCGCTAATACCTGTTATTTATTGTCTTTTTGATAATAGCCATTCTGGCAGGTGTGAGGTACATTTCATTATAGTTTTGATTTGCATATCCTTGATGATTAGTGGTGTTGAGCATGCTTTCATGTGCTGGCCATCTATGATTTCTTTTTTGGAGAAATGTCTATCCACATCCTCTGCCCATTTTTAAATTGGATTTTTTTTTGTGGGGGAGGCTATTGATTTTTTAATGGATTCTTTATATATTTTAGAAATTAACCCCTTATTGATTAGGCTATTTGCAAATATCTTCTCCCATTAAGCAGGCTGGTTTGTTGTTGTTCTTGATGATGATGATGGCTTCCTTCACTGTGTAAAGGCTTTTTAGTTTGATGTAGTTCCATTTATTTTTGCTTTTGTTGTCCTTGCCTGAGGAGACCCAGCCAAAAAATATATATATGTATATATTGCTAAGATTGATGTCAAAGAACTTACTGCCTGTGTCTTCTTCCAGGAGGTTTATGATTTCTGGTCTTGTGTTTAAGTGTTCAATCCATTTTGAATTTACTTTTGTATACGATATAAGAAAGTGGTCTAGTTTTATTCTTTTTCATGTAGCTGTCCAGTTTTCCTGACACCATTTATTAGAGAGACCGTCTTTCTCATTATATACGCTTGCTCCCTTTGTCATTGGTTAATCAGCTGTATTAAGTGTGGATTTATTTCTGGACTTTCAGTTCCATTCCACTGATTTGTGAGTCTGTTTTTGTGCTAATACCATATCGTTTGAGTACTGTAACTTTATATTATAGCTTGAAATCAGGAAGTTTGATCTCTCTGGCATTGTTGTTGTTCTACTTTTTTTTTTTTTTTAAAGATTTTATTTATTTGAGGGGTGCCTGGGTGGCTCAGGCATTAAGTGTTTGCCTTTGGCTAGGGTTGTGATCCCAGGGTCCTGGAATCAAGCCCTGCTTTGGGCTCCCTGCTTGGTGGGAAGCCTGCTTCTCCTCCTCCTACTCCCCCTGCTTGTATTCCCTCTCTCGCTGTCTCTTTCTCTCTGTCAAATAATAAACTTAAAAAAAAAAAAAAGATTTTATTTACTTGACAGAGGGAGAGAACGTGTACACACAAGGAGTCAGAGTGGCAGGCAGAGGGACAAGTGGTCTCCTTCTTGGGCAGAGAGCCTTATGCAGGGCTTAATTCCAGGACCCTTAGATCATGACCTGAACTGAGGCCAGACATTTAACCTACTGAGCCACCCAGGTGCCCCCTTTGCTTTAAGATTTTATTTATTTGATAGAGAGAGAGGGAGAGAGTGTGCACAAGTAGGCAGAGTTGCAGGCAGAGGGAGAGGAGATCCAGCTTTGTTGTTCTGTCTCAAGATTGCTTTGGCTATTCAGAGTCTTTCATGGTTCCATACACATTTTAGGATTATTTGTTCTAGTTCTGTGAAAAATGCCGTGGGTATTTTGTTAGGAATTGTTTTTAAATCATAGATTGCTTTGGATAGTGTCGACATTTTAACAATATTAGTTCTTTCAGTCCATGAACATGGTATATCCTTTCACTTCTTGTATCTTTCGTTAGTGTTTTACAGTTTTCAGAGTATAGGTCTTTTATTCCATAGTTAAATTTATTTTCAGGTATTTTAGCTGTTTGATGCAATTGTAAATGGGATTTTTTTCTTTAAGTCTTTATTTTCATTCCAATAAGTAACATATGGTATAATATTAGATTGTGGTGTATAATATAGTGATCGAACACTTCCATACAACACCCGGTGCTCATCACACTGGTTCACTTCTTAATAATGGGATTGTTTTCTTAATTTCTCCTGCTACTTTATTATTACCATTTAGAAATGCAACAAACTTCTGATTATTAATTTTATATCCTGCAACTTTAGTGAATTTATTTATTAGTTCTTAGAGGTTTTTTTGGGTGGAGTCTTTAGGGTCTCCTATATATCCTATTATGTCATTTGCAAATAGTGACTGTTTTACTACTACTTTTCCAATTTGGATGCCTTTAACTTCTTGTCTGATTGCTGTGGCAAGGACTTCTAATACTATATTGAATAAAAGTGGTAAAAGTAAGCATTCTTGTCTTGTTCTTGATCTTAGAGGAAGAGCTTTTAGCTTTTCACTGTTGGGTATAATGTTAGCTGTGGGTTTATTATATATGGCCTTTTTTGTGTTGAGAAATTGTCCTTCTATATCCACATTGTTTATATTATGAACAGACGTTGAATTTTACCAGTTGTTGTTACTGCATGATCATGTGATTTTTATCCTTATTTTTGTTAATGAGTGTGTCATGTTGATTGATTTGATATTGAACCATCCTTCCATCCCTGGAACTAATCCTACTTGATCATGGTATATGATCCTTTTAATGTATTGTTGAATTCAGTTTGTTAATATTGTGTCGAGAAATGGCTGGGTTGTTTACTCATGTCTGGACAGACTTTGTTACCTGATCAGCTGCTGAAAGCCAGTTTGGGGCCCCTATAAACAAATTGCTAATTCACATCTTCAGCCTAATAGCTCTGGTTGATCAGGCTTACAGGCTGGGGATCAGCCTTAGTTACTTTAAAAAATTTTTAAAGTGCCGCTGACTTGCCTCAGCTCTCCCAGTTAGTGGCCAGCCAAAGACGGATACTCAGCTGCCTAATTCCTGGGTGTCCACTATTTAAGAACATGAAGTTTGCAGTAGTGGCTCCCAGTAAATCAAGAGAAAGCTTCTCAAATTCAGTATCCATCTATGACAGGGCTTCTTAAACTTCGATGTGCTTGCTGATCATCTTGGGATCTTGCAAAAGTGCATATTTTGATTGAGAAGTCTGGTCTAATGGTATTAGTTTATTTTTTACAATTAAAATGCAATTAATTTTTACAATTTAATTTTTTAATTAAATTTTTAAATTTTAATTTAATTTAATTTTTACAATTAAAAATTATTTTTTATAATTACAATTTTGAAGTTTTAATCAACATAAAATTAGCTTCAGGTATACAATATAATGATTTGATATCTGTATTTATTGCAAAATGATCACCACAATAAGTCTAGTTAATACCCATCACCATACAGAGTTACAAAACTTTTGTTTCTTGTGATGAGAACTTTTAAGATGTGCTCTTAGCAACTTTCCAGTATGCACTAGAGTATTATTAGTTATAGTCCCCATGCTGTACATTACATCCCCGTGACTTATTTATTTTCTAACTGGAAGTTTGTACCTTTTGACTCCCTTCATTTAATCCACCCCCCGACCTCTGGGAATCACCAATTTGTTCTCCACATCTAAGTGCTCGGTCTTTCTCTCTTTTTGGTTTTCCATATTTAAGTGAGAATATGTAGTATTTGGGGAAGCCTGGATGGCTCAGTCAGTTGGATGTCTGCCTTTGGTTCAGGTCACAGTCCCAGGATCCTGGGATCAAGCCCTGCATCCGGCTCCCTGCTCAGTGGGGAACCTGCTTCTCTCTCTGCCTGTTGTTCCCCCTGCTTGTGCATACACGCATGTGTGTGCTTGCTCTCTCTCTCTCTCTCTCTCTCTCTCTGTCAAAAAAACAAATAAATTCTTAAAGAAAAGAGTATGCAGTATTTGTCTTTTTATATCTGACTTATTTCACTTAGTACAATGCCCTAAAAGTCCACCCATGTTGTTACAAATGGCAGGATTTTCTTCTTTATGTTAAATAACATTCCATTGTATATTACACCACAGTTCTTATATCCATTTCATCGATCATACCTTGGTGTCTTTCATACCTTGGCTATTTTAAATAATGCTGAAATGAACATGAGGGTGATATATCTCTTTGAGATAGTGATTTCATTTCCTTTTTAAGATTTTATTTCTTTATTTGACAGAGAGAGAGAGAGAGAGATCACAAGTAGGTAGAGAGGCAGGCAGAGAGAGAGGGAGAACCAGGCCCCCCACCGAGTAGAGAGCCCAATGGGGGGCTCCATCCCAGGACCCTGAGATCATGACCCGAGCCAAAGGCAGAGGCTTAACCCACTGAGCCACCCAGGTGACCCAGTGATTTCATTTCTTTCAGTTATATACCCAGGAATGGAATTGCTGGGTCATAGGATAGTTCTAGATTTAGTTTTTTGAGGTACCTCCATACTGTTTTCCATAGTAGCAGCACCAATTTACAGTCCCACTAACAGTGCATGAGGATTCCCTTCTCTCTACCTCTTCACCAATACTTGCTGTTTCTTGTCTTTCTGATAAGCTGTTCCAACAGATGTGAGATTATTATCTCCTTGTGGTTCTTATTTGCATTTTCTTGATGATTAGTGATGTTGAGTGCCTTTATTTGTACCTCTTGGCTATCTGTATGTCTTTGGAGATATATCTAATCATGTCCTCTGCCCATTTTGGGTGGGGGGCAGAGGGAGATAGAGAAGCTTAAGTAGGCTCCACACCCCCAGTGTGGAGCCCAATGCAGGGCTCGGTCTCACAACCCTGAGATCATGACCGGAGTCAAAATTAAGAGTTGGACAATTAAATGACTGAGCCGCCCAGGCACCCCCTCTGCCCATTTTTAAATTGGATTTGTGGGTTTTGCTTTTGAGTTGTGTAAGTTCTTTATACATTATATATATATTAACCCCTTATCACATATATACTCTATTAACCCCTTATCACATCTATAGTTGATAAATATTTTCTCTCATTTAGTAGGTTGTCTATTCATTTCGTTGAGGTTTTCTTTGCTGTGCAGAAGATTTTTAATTTGATGTCCCATTTATTTTTTTGCTTTTGTTTCCTTTACTTTGGTGTTAGATTAAAAAATCATTGCCCAGACCATTGGCAAGGAGCTTAGCAATTCTTCTTCTTGGAGTTTTATTGTTTTAGGTCTTAAATTCATTAAAATCTTTAATCTATTCTGAGTTTTTTGTATGGTATAAGATAGTGGTCCAGTTTTGTTATTTTGCTTGTGGCTACCTCATTTTCCCAACATCATTTATTGAGGAGACTGTCATTTCACCGTTGCATATTCTTTGGCCTCTTGTGAGAATATTATTGATCCTATATGTGTAGGTTTATTTCTGGGTTCCATTGATCCATATGTCTGCTTTTTATGGAAATACCATACTGTTTTAATTACTATACTATTTAATTACTATAGCTTTGTATAAATACTATATGGTTTCAAATCAGGGAGCATGATGCCTCCAGCTGTGTTCTTTCTTAGGATTGCTTTGTCTATTTGGGGTCTTTGGTGTTTCCTTAACAATTTTAGGATGGTTTGTTTTAGTTCTGTGTAAAGTGCCAATGGAATTTGATAGGGATTACATTGAATCTATACGTTGCTTTGGGTAGCATGGTCAGCTTAACATTAATTCTTCCTATTTGTGTCATCTTCAATTTCTTTCATCAATGTCTTATACTTTTCAGCATATAAGTTTCAGTTGAATTTATTCCTAGGGGTTTTATTCTTTTTGAGGCTGTTATAAATAGGATTGTTTTCTTAATTTTTCCAGCACTTCACTATGAGTGTATAATCAATATATTTATGTATACTGATTTTGTTTATCGCACATTACTGAATTTGGCTCTTAGCTCTGAAAGTTTTTTGGCATGGAGTCTTTAGGGTTTTCTGTATATAATATGTCATCTGAAAATAGTGGCAGTTTTACTTCTTTCTTTCCAGTTGAATGCATTTTATGTATTTTTCTTGCCTAATTGCTCTGGCTAGGATTTCCAATACCATGTTGGATAAAAGTGATGAGAGTGGATATCCTGTCTTATTCCTGATATTTGAGAAAAAGTTTTCAGCTTTGCAACATTGTATATTATGTTAGCTGAGAGCTTATCATATATGAACTTTATTATGTTGAGGTATCTTCCTTCTATTATCACTTTGTAGAGAGTTTTTATCAAGAATGCGTGTTGAATTTTGTCAAATGCTTTTTATACAGATATTGAGATGATATGATTTTTTAAATTCTTTGTTTTGTTAATGTGGTGGATCACATCAATTGACTTGTAGATGTTAAGTCATACTTGCATCCTTAAAATAAATCCCACTTGATCATGGTGTATGATCCTTTTAATGTGTTGTTAAATTCAGTTTGCTAATAGTTTGTTGAGGATTTTTGCTAATATCCGTCAGGGATATTAGCTTGCAAGTTTCTTTTCTGTGGGTTCCTTGTCTGATTTATCAGCTGGTTTTATAACATGAGTTTGGAAGTATTCCCTCTTCTTCTACTTTTGGGAAGAGTTAGAGAAGGATTATTATTAAATCTTTAAACATTTGGTAGAATTCATCTGTGAAGCAGTCTGGTCATTTAGTTTGTTTTGTAGGTAGGTGTTTGAGTACTGATTCACTCTCCATGCTAGTAATTGGTCTGTTCCGATCTTCTGTTTCTTCATGATTTAATCTTGGTAGGTTGTATGTTTCTAATAATTTTTCCATATCTTATAGTTTGCCCAATTTGTTGGTGTATAATTGTTCATAGTAATCTTCTATGATCTTTTGCTTTCCTCCATTATTAGTGTTATCACTATTTCTTATTTTAGGTCTGTTAATATTTGCTTTATATATTTAAGTGTTCTTTTGGGTACACAAATATTTACAAATGTTATATCGTCTTGTTGGATTCACTCCTTTATCATTATGTAGTGGTCTCCTTTGTCTCTTCTTACAGTCTTTTAAAATCTGTTTTCTCTGATATAAATATAGCAGCCCTAGCTTTTTTATGGTTTCTATTTGCATGGAATATGTTTTTTAAGAATATGTTATTTATTTGAGAGAGAGAAAGAGCATGAGCAGGGGTAGGGGTAAAGGGAGAGGAGAGAGAAGCCTGAAGGGAGGGAGCCCGAAGTAGGGCTCAATCCCAGGACTCTGGAATCATGACCTGAGTAGAAGGCAGATGCTTAACTGACTGAGCCACGCAGGTGGCCCCTGGAATATCTTTTTCTATCACTTCACTTTCTGTATGTGTCCTTACATCTTTGAAGTGAGTTTCTTGTAGGTAGCATAGAGTTTGTCTTGTTTTCTTCTCCATTCAGTCACTCTCTAACTTTTGATTGGAGAAATTAGTCTGTATATATTTAAAGTAATTGTATATGTATTGACATTTTGTTGTTTTCTGACTCTTCTGTAATTCTTCTGTTCCTTTCTTCTCTTGCTTTTTTCTTGTATGATTCGATAATTTTCTCTAGTAGAATGCTTAGGTCCTTTATGGTCTTTTGTGTTTATATTATAAATGTTTGATTTGTGGTTTTCATGAGGCTTATATATAATAACCTATATTTATAATAATAATGTATTTTAAACTGATAGAAACTTAAGTTTAAACAGATCCTAAACTCTATATTCTATCTTTGTGCCTCCCATGATTTGTTTTTGATGTCACAATTTATTATTTTTTTTAACGATTTATTTATTTATTTATTTGACAGACATCACAAGTAGTCAGAGGCAGGCAGAGAGAGTGGGGAAGCAGACTCCCTGCTGAACAGAGAGCGCAGTGCAGGGCTCGATCCCAGGACCCTGGAATCATGACCTGAGCTGAAGGCAGAGGCTTTAACCCACTAAGCCACCCAGGAGCCCCAATGTCACAATTTAGATATTTTAATCTTGTGTATCCCTTAAGTGATTATTTTTGTTATAGTTGGGTTTTTTTTTTTTACTACTTTTGTCTTTTAACCTTCATTCTAGCTTTATAAGTGATTAATACACCATCATTGTGACACTAGATAATTCTAAATTTTACCATATATTTATCTTTACCAATGAGATTTATACTTTTATAGGTTTTTCTGTTTCTAATTAATGCCCTTTATTTTCAGTTTAGTAAAGTCCCTTTAACATTTCTTTTAAGATCAATTTAGTGCTGAGACACTTCTTTAGGTTTTTCTTGTCCAGAAAACTCTTTATTGCTTTTTAAATTCTGAAAACATTGCTGGGTAGAGTATTTTTGGTTGGAAGGTTTTTTTGTTTGTTTTTTAAAGATTTTATTTATTTATTTGACAGAGCTCACGATATGCAGAGAGGGAATCAGAGAGAGGGATGAGGAAGCAAGCTCCCTGCTGAGCAGAGAGCCAGATGTAGGCCTCGATCCCAGGACCCTGAGATCATGACCAGAGCCGAAGGCAGAGGCCTTAACCCACTGAGCCACCCAGGCATCCCTTGGTTGGAAGTTTTATTTTCTTCCAGTACTCTGAATGTATTATGCCACTCCCTTCTGATCTATAGGGTCTCTGCTGAAAAATCTGCTGATGGTCTTATGAGATTCCCTGGCATGTCCCTTGTTTTTCTCTTGCTGCTTTTAAGATTCTTACCTTCCCTTTATGTTTGACTCATTAATTGTAATGTATCTCAGTGTGGATCTCTTTGAGTTCCTCTTATTTGAAACTCTCTAAGCTTCCTAGATCTGGATGTCTGTTTCCTTCTTCAGATTAGGGATGTTTTCAGCCACTTTTTTTGGGGAAATATGTTTTTTGGCTCTTGCTCGCTCTCTTCTTCTGGGAGTCCTATGATGCAAATGTTGATCTGTTTGATGGTGCCCTATGTGTTCCTTAAGCTAGCCTCACTTTTTAGTGTGTTTTTCATTTTGCTGCTTTGATTGAATGAGTTCCACTGCCCTTTGAGATCACTGATTGTTTCTCCTGCTTCATCTTCTGCTTTAGAGTCTGCTGTTGAAAACTTCTGTTGCATTTTTTAGTTATTATATTCCTTAGCTCTGTGACTTCCTTTTTGGTAATCTCATATATTTACTGAAGCTCTCACTGTGTTCATCCATTCTTCTTCCAGTTTGGGAACTATTGTTTTGAACTCTATTATCAGTTAAATCATTTATCTCCATTTTGTTAGGGACGTTTTCTGAAATTTTATCCTATTCTTTTTTAAAATTTTTTAAAATTTTATTTATTTATTTATTTGACAGAGAGAGTGATCACAAATAGGCAGAGAGGCAGGCAGCGAGAGAGAGAGAGAGAGAGAGAGAGAGGAGGAAGCAGGCTCTCCGCTGAGCAGAGAGCCCGATGTGGGACTCGATCCCAGGACCCCGAGACCATGACCCGAGACCATGACCCGAGACCATGACCCGAGACCATGACCCGAGCCGAAGGCAGAGGCTTAACCCACTGAGCCACCCAGGTGCTCCTTATCCTATTCTTTAATTGGGAACGTACTCTTCTGTTTTTCCATTGACTTGACTTTGCGTGCTAGTTTCTCTGCGTAAGATAAAGCAGATAAAGCACCTCTCCTACTTTTGAAGAAGTGGTCTTGTGTAGCAGATGAAACTTATCATTCAAGTCTGCCCTAGATCTTTGCTGTTTCTCAAACCTTTGTGATAGTCCAAACAGCCTATTTTATTGTCACTAAGCCTTAGTTGTTGACGGTGTGCCAATAGCTGTCAGGATCCCAAAGGGGAGAGTCTCAGTCAGCACATATTGATTGAAAGTCAGACCCTCAGGCAGCAACTTTTAAATTATGCAAATATATACAGTCTTTTAAGAATGCAAGCGTAAGTGCCACATGATCTAGAGGTGTCCCCTGGGCAGCAGTTATAAAAATCAGGGCACCAGATGAGTGAGTGTACAGATTGCTTTCCAGGAGATACCAGCCATCTGAAGCAAGGCAGAGGGAGAGTGCAAAGATGACATCCACTAGCCTCTGTTTCAGGAGTGCATCTAAGTAGGTCCCTAAATGTGTGACAAACCAGAAACCTGCCCCTCAGACCTCAGCTATGACGATACACAAATATGTAGTAGTTTTTGATTGCTGCTATGACAAGTGACCATTTTGTCATGGCTTAACACAACACCATTTATTATCTCTCAGTTCTGTAGGGCAGCAGTCTGGGCACAGCTGCTCAACTCCTTCCCTGATCTGGTTTTACAAGGTTGGAAACAAATTGTCATAGGTGGCATTCTTTCTGGGAGCTCTAGGAATGTGTCTGCTCAAGTTCATTTGCGTCAGTGGCAGTGGCAGAATTTAGGACCGAGATCCCTGTTTCCTTGCCACCCACTGGCTGGAAATTATTCTCCATTTCTAGAAGCTGATGTATTTCTTGTCTCATGGCTTCCTTCCTGCATCTTCAAAGCCAGTGACTGTAGGTCACCTCCTTCTCACATCTTGAATCAAATTCTTTCCTCTGCCTTCCTGGCTTTCCTTCACTCTGTCCCTCTGACTGACTTTACCTTAGGCCCTCATGGATAATTCAGGATAATTTCCTTATTGTAAAGTTAGTTGATAGTCACCTTTAATTCCATCTGCAAAGTACCTTCATAGCAGTGAATGACAAGCAGACAGGACTCTTAGAGGGGGACATCTCAGAGCCCTGCTACCATTCTAGCCAACTCACAGCTTCTGTTGCTGCGGTATGCCTTTAGTGGCAAGGTCCCAAAGCATTAGCTTTATTGAGTGTGTGCCTGAGATGTTATATGTGTTTTAGGGCCAGCAACAGAGTCTCCATGAAATCTCCTGGGTTTTCCCTTTTCCATTGAGAGAAGGGTTGAAACGGTTCACAGGGTGAGGCTGAATATGGGAAAAACTGAGGTATGGACACATGGAGAGCTACATTGATGTAATTCAAGATTAGAACATGGTTGTCTCAGTTTCTGGGCCAGGATGGTTTCGTCCTTGTCATTTACTCAATTCTCCTATTTATTCATTCATTGGATTATTCATCTGTTGACCAAAGAGGTATCAAACACCTGCCCTATGCTAGACATTTTGCTAGCTTTATGCTCTATGAGGCATTTACAGACGTTGCCCTCATGGAACAAACTTTGTAGTGAGCATTACATACATCAAGCAGCTGTTCCTACAATTAAGTAGGTATGTGTAATTGATATGAAAGTAAAGTAGAGGCTCCCATGAGAGCTTATAATGAGGAGCTCTTCAGAAGATGAAGAAGTGACATTTTAAATTGAGGCCCAAATACGTAAGTGCTAACCAGGTATAGATGATTAGGAATGGGCTACCGTTCAAGTAGGCGGAATGGCATGTGGGCAAGGTGAGGCACAAAGCAGAACGGAAAAACAAGGGAAAGTGAGTGTGGCTGGAAAATACGATGGGAGGGAGAGAATGGCAGGAGATGAGTTTAGAGAAGTCGGGTAGCTCAGATTGACCATGGACTTGATGGCCATAGGAAGGTATTTCTTCCTTATCTAAGGGGGAATGGGAAGCCATGGGAGGGTTTTAAACAGTAGAGCCTTGTGTGAGCTTTGAATTTTTAAAAAGGGCACTCTGGCTGCTGTGTGGAATAGATTAGAAGTATAGACACAAGGGGTGCATTAGATGAGGCTAGAAAGGAAGTTTTGCAATAGTCCAGGTAAGAAGTAGCTTCGCCTCGAAGTAGCTTGATTAGGTTGGGGGCAGTAAAAGTGAAAGGAGAAAATGAATCCGAGCCATATTTTGGAGGGAGAGTTGTCTTGCTGATGGGACAGATGGGGGAGCTGCGAGAGATGGTCGAGATGATTCCTGGTTTCCGTCATGTTTGTGGCTCTTCTCGTGACACAGGTCAGTTACAGATCATCTTCTTCTACATAACAGAAAGTTTACATTTTCTGAATAGTTTAGGTGCTATGATAACAGTTAAGATTCAGGTGGCAAGAAAGTCTTGTGTAATACCACCTGGAAGGAATTTGTTTTACCAAATTTGTCGAAGGAGCTCGGGGAATTTGTATTATGTGATGATTTCAACGTTATCCTGTTTTACTCTGTTCCTTGTATCTCCATTCTATTTCTTTGTCATTTCATCTGGGACTAGAAAATGCTAATGATGGCTTCCCAGACAGAGAAAAATTAGCATGAAAGGAGGTTGCGTGTCCTCATTTCTTAACAGCCACTGCCTCATTTCCCTTAGGTCCAGTCTAATTTCTTTTGCCCACATGGCCCATTGGCTGCTACTAATTCTGATGATGATATTGATATCCACTCCCGACTTGGCTCACACAAAGTGCTGTGTGGCCATGTGTGTAGTCTTGGGTGGAATGTTGCTCTATTCATAGGAGACAGCAGGGGGTCCTGAATCAGACATCCCCAGTGAAAATATATAATCCTCATGGAAGCTTCATGGTCATAACCTGAAGGAAGGTTTGACAGACATCTTCTTTGGCTCTTGTACTTTTCCTGGAGACTCTGATGTTGGATTGTCTGGGTTTGAATTAATCCCAGATCTTCCATTTATCAATGGGATGCCTTAGGCATTGACCTCCTCCTGCTTTCCCACTTGTAAAAAGAGAAGAAAATCAGGCTATTGGTAGGAATTAGTGGAATAACCCATTCAAAGCAAACAGCACAGAACTTAGCACATAGGAAGTACTCTGTATGTGGGAGTTATTGTTGTTATTTTCATCATTAGGGAAGAAAGGTGCCAGCACAGCACTCTTTGCTTTTGGTCTTCTACCTGCAGTCAAGAAGGGGCCCTTAACCCCTGCCTTGCAGTATGTGTAATATGGGCTTAGTTTTTTCCTCTGGCATTCTTGACAAGGAGGTAATTTAGAGGGAAAAGTTCTTTGTTTTTGTTTTGGTTTGTTTTGTTTTTTTTCTTAGAATGAGAAGAGGATTCCGAGCAGGCCCTTGTCCCCAAGTATAGTCTTACAAACAGACCATAACAAATTTGTTGATCTGACCATGGACATGACGGTGAAAAGAGGCTGTGGGCTGCCTCCTCTCTTGTGAGCTGTTCTGACAGCTGAGCTCTGCTTAGCTCCCTGTCCCTTTATTACCTGGCTCAGTGTAGCTAGTCCTCTGGGGACTGAAGCAAATATGATCTCCTTAGCATTTTGTCTGAACGAATGCTCTCCAAGTATGTTGGCAGGAGGCCATGAGTTGACGGGATGGGGTCCTTGAGTAAGTCATTTAGCCTCTCAGGAAAGAGGGGTGATGACTCCGTCAAGGAGCCAGAAGGAGGGCAGTAACCCATCCATGGCTTTTGGAAGTTGACCTCTGATCTTTCTATCCCCACCCTCCTGCTGCTACCCTGCCTACCTGTTGCCCGGCCCCCAGACCCTTTTAATGGTTTGGTGTCCTTGAACCAGTTCTCTCTCCAGCGACTCCTTCTTCAACATCCTCACCTTCATTGACTTACAAATTCCTGCTTATCTTCCAAGACTCAGGTCAAATGTCATTTCTCACTTAAGCCTTTTTATTTATCCAATCTGCAGACATTGATCAAGCAAGGCACTGTGTTACACATACCGGCTAGGGCTGCAGATACGACAGACAAAGCCCCAGCCTTCACGGTGCCGACGTCCTAGTGGGAGAGACTGCCAGTACCCAAGTAAATGAACCACAGAATGTCATGTTGTGGTGAGTGCTATGGAAAGACCAGAGAAGGTGGGCAGGTGGAGGATGAGAGGTGCGGGGAGCTACTTTCCAAGGGACCGTTTTTAACTAAGACCTGCTGGGCGAGAAGAAACTAGCCCAGGGAAGGGCAGGGGTCTTGATGCACAAACATGTTAGTTTTGTTGGAAGAACAGAAAAGTTGTTACGGCAGGAACAGACTAGCACGGGAGAAGGGGTATGAGAAGAGATGAGAAAGATCTCAAGTGAGGAGCGCAGATTTGATCCGGAGCAAATGGGAAGAAAGGGGAGAAATCAGATTTTGGTGATAGCGCTGCTGGCTCTGTGCAGAGGGGCTGGGCCAGGACAGAAAAAGCAAGGAGAGGAAGGAGCAGGAAGCCCAGCGGGGAGGCTTCTGCAGTAGTCCTGGATGGAGAGGTCGACCCAGAACGGCAACTGTGGGCCATTGAGAGATTTATGGCGAAGGTGCGGTTATTGGGGCTCTACTAACAGATTGGATTTTGGGGCAAAAAAAAAAAGAAGACTTACTAGGTTTTGGATTTGAGCATCTGGGTTGTAATAATGGGTTGTAATGCCATTTGTGCGGTGGGAGACATTTGGAGATAATATTTGGGAGATTGAGCAGTCTGAAGTCTGCTTTGGACATGTTAATTTTGAGATGCCTGTTAGCTATCTGAAGGACAGTGTCCCATAGCTATGTGGAACTACAGGTAGAAATCTGAGGGAAGTGAGCAGGAATATATATATATATATATATATATATATATATATATAATATGTGTGTATAGAATTCCCCACCCCCAGCATGAATAGTGAATTTCTACCTCCTTTGCAGGGTTATATTAAGATCCCAACAGTTCCTAGGTTCTTCTGCCTCCGTAGGTCCTGTATCATGTCATACGTATTAAAATTCACCTTTATCCTACATTAAATTTAATTCTATGTGGTTCCTTAAGAGCTGAGTTGCAACTGACTAGTTTGACATGTTGCATTTAGTAGACATTTAGTTAAAACCTCATCTGCTTTTGCACATTTCAGAGGTAACTGTATTTTTAATGGAGCATGCTATTTTTGGAAGCCCTTAGAAACTTCTCATGCAAGGGTAGGGAACATTTAGCACTTAATTGGGAAAGTGAGCTTGCTCGACTAGACGGCCCCCATGATATTTTTATGCCCTTTTAAAGGCACTTAAATAGCTTCCTATTACCATCATGTGTTTTTGGGTCTGTGCCCCCCATTAGGCTATCAGCTTATAGAGGGCAAGAAGGACCTCAGAGCTTGTATATGACAGGGACTTCCTGTTCTTGGAAGCAATTAAGCTGAGCTCATAAAGAGGAAAAAGCCAAGTCAAGGGAGCCAGTGGGTCTTCTACCTGTAGTCAAGAAAGGGCTCTTAACCCCTGCCTTGCCGTATGTGTAATATGGACTTAGTGTTTTCCTCCGGCATTCTTGGCAAGGAGGCAGCTCTGTGCGGGTTGATGTGGGATCCATTCCCAACCACACCCTTCACTAGCGAATCTTGAAACAGGAAGTTAATCTCCATTGGCCTCTGAATGTCTTTGGGCCAAATCAAAGCAATTTCAGTAAAACTCAGTCTGCCTTAAAATATTAGATTCTTAAAATCATGTATTCATTCCAAAAATAATAATAATAAAAAAAGATCATACACTTTAGGCCCCAGGAAATGTTTCTGGGAATTTTTCAAAGTGGGGATGCAACATATCTTTTGTTGCCTGATCCCTGGCTTTGAAAAAGCAACAATTGGGCCCTCAGATTTGTCTCGGGTGGAGGGAAGATCTTGCGGGAAAATGCATCAGTAAGAAGACAAACACCCTTCTAAGTCCTTTGCAGTTAGAGTGGAAAGGAGCTGCTGGCATTTCCAGGTCCCAGACTGGCCCTCTGAGACTCTGTGATGCTGCCCAACACATTCTTCTTGCCCATGAGTTGACTCTGGGCCAGATGTCCGCCTCTCACGATGAAGAGGAGACATGACTGTATGCATCACAGCCCCGCCTCTAGTGTCAAGCAGCTCCCATGAGCCACAGCGACATTAAGTTCCGCTTGGCTCTGCCCTTCTAAAGTTGTCAGTGGCTCTGGAGTATCCTGCCGAGAACTTTGGATTTTATGGATTTGCCACAAAAATAACATTTGGACATGGCAGTCACCCAGAAGCAGGTTATTGCTTTGTGTCTTTAACACAGGCTGATTTGGGGCCCAGGGTCCAGCTGCCCTGGCCTTCGCGTTCTCTCTACCATTTTGGGGGGTTAGAGGGTGAAGGAGGCGGGAGGGTCGCGCTAGGCAGGCCGTAGTGTAATGTTGCCTCCAGTTTTCTCCAAATGCATCAGGCTGCTGTCTGTCATTTCTCTTTGCGTGAAGCTGAAGGGTGACAGGAAAAGAGTTAAGGATACATGCCTACTTCTACTTTCACTGCCTGAAATTCACTTGCACACAACTGGCAGGTTCCTCATAATGAAGAGTAGAGTGTTGAGTGGCGAACGGTGGGTCCGATAGAAGAGCTCAGCAGCATGATGCGAAGCCCCCAGCGCTGGGGTGAAAAGCGAGGCAGGTCTGATCCATCCGTGGTTGGACACTGGTGGTTGGACACTGGTGATCGGCAGGGTCTGCCACGGGTATGGGGGCTGAGGATGGGCACGCTACTTATTTTTTGGAAAGCGTGGAAATGTAAATCTTCCCTGACTAATTCGTTGGATGTTGAGTCACTGTTCTTCGTAGCAATTAGATTAAACCATTAAGACAGTTGACTTGCTTCCCTGAACCCTCTCTTCCGTTGGAAGTTCATTGATGATGTTCCTCCTGCTCTCTTCCCATCTCCTTAGTTAGGCCTTGGCTGCCCAGCTCCAGAACCAGTCCTAGGTCCACTTACTTTACGAAACTTGCCTTGACCAGTTCAGTTCAAAGGAATTTCTGCTGCCTGAACCTGACAAGTTAGTGTCCCATTCATCTCAGACTTAGAATTCACGAATGTTAATGGTCTTACTGCTAAGCTTTGTTTTTATTGTTCTGTCTGGTGGTGTAATCCCAGTCAACCTATTTCAAGCCCATCTGCCTCAGCTTTCCGGTTTGTAAACAGAAGGTAGTGATAGTTTGCAAACTGAGCATATTTTACTTTAGAGTTTTTGTGAGAATTAAGAGAATTTACATCAGTATGCATATACTCTATATTCCCTCAGTGTGCTGTACATAGTAAGAGTTCAGTACAATTAGTCCCCGCCACCTATCCTCATAATGCGATTTCATGACAGCAGGGGCTCTCTCTACCATCTTGTAGCCCTAGATCTCTAAACCTCTTTGGAGTTCAATTTCCATGTCACTTGCACTGATATCTCATTTCTCTTCCCATAAAGGCAGGGCACGGAACCTTCAGAGCTAGTGCCTGCTTCACAGGCAGGGTTTGCAAAGATCTGTAATCCACGGTGGGTCTTTGCCAACTACACAGTCCCACGCTATGGCACGGCCTGGAGATTTTAGACCAAGTTAGCTTCGACGCACCTGGGGCTACACCACTGTCAGTTTCACACAGGATATCAGCAAATTAAACAAAGTCTTTTCCCCTTTCAACAGCTTTCACGCTCCACCCCCACCACCTCATGCACAGTCCCTTGGTCCCCACCTCTCCAGACACCCACTAGTGAGTGTGCAGCGGTCCATATCCTGGGGAAGCGCAGGCCAAGAGCCCAGATGGCCCAGATCCTGGGGCTGGCTTCTGTAGGATCTGCTAACCAGTGTGCCAAGCTTTTAGAGATCTTTCTCTCCACTTGCTTTCTAAAAATGGGAGATAACCTTCACTGAGGACCAAGTCTAACCTCTTCCTTTCTTAGACTGCTCTTACTTTGTCTCTCCTTTTCCACTGCGTCCTCCGCTCACCCCTGCCTTTCCAACTTTATTTAGATGCTCCGTTCCCTTCCAACCTTCCCTTTGTATTCGGCTTCTGTGTGAAAACAGAAGGTTCTCCTTCTCTTACCCTTTCAGAGATGTTTACACATGGGTAGGAACAGATCAGATAAACAGGAACTTAGGTTAATTTAATAGAAAAAATAAAATATGGAATAACATTGATTTTGGCCAGTATCAATTACAACCATTCTACTATATTTTACAAAAAAACAACTGAACATTTTACACATGTACAGTATTTTTCAGTAAAAGTGGATTTGGATTTAACAGTGGATCACTAATTAAGAATAAAAAAGACAAAAGAAAACAGAAGATAGGACTTTTGTCTCCAGAAGGTTAGAGCATTTGTTAAGTCTCCAAACTTTGTACTATCCATTACATATATCTCATTATGAATATATATATTTATACATAATATATAACATTAACTTAAACTTTGAAAGCATTATGTCCTAGTTAATAATATTCTGTAGATAAACGAGGCAGTAACACACTAGTAGTTAACCCAGTATTTCCATGATGTGCGCCTGCATGGTCGGTGGGAATGGAACACACATTGGTGGACCTCAGTGAATTTGGCTGACATTGTTGATGGTTATTTGTCTAAGAACACAGACGTCATTTTTTATCTTTCCTATCGTAGTAACTTTGTGCCTCATCTAGAACGGGCTGGTTCAATCAAATGGATTCCTTTGCAGGCAAATCTGGTCTTGCCATCTGCTTGACTTTGCTTTCGGCTTGCGCTTAGATTTGTCCATTTAGAGACTGTGACTTGAAGTGTGAGACTCTATCTGCCATCCCCTGGATTAACTTACTTTCTTCAGGTCAGAAGGACCTGCAGTGTTAGGAAAATGAAAGTTGCTCAGCAAAATCAATGGAGTCCCTACTGATGAATCATTCTGTGACTCAGTGTTACTATATTGCTATTAAAGAGGGTCATTAGACTCAAATTATTCACCTTAGATTAGGCTTTAACTTTGATGCCTAGGAATGAATATTTTCAAGGTAGGCTTTTCCCTAGCTTGTTGTTTGGGTGGGGATCTCAGCATCCACTTCCCAGCTTCTTCCCCCAATAATCCCTGTTGATACCATCCCTGTTCTCAGCTGTGAAGCCAGTGACCTCTGGGAAGTGAGGCTCTCACAGCATCAAGCCTGCAAGATGGCTGGTCACTCCCAAAGAAAATGAGGTCACCAATGGAGTTTTGATAGGAAAAGTGAAGAAAACTGATATGAGTCTATCCTTCCCTAAATAGAGAAACTCAGAATTGGTAAAAAGATCAGGCATCATTTCTAACCACTGATCCAAAATAGTTTTCACATAATTCAGTCTGCTAGATTCCAGGATGTACTTAAGAGTTGTAGAAAACCAGTGAGGATATTTCCAAGAAAACAGACGATCTCATTGACATCCAGTGGACAGATGTATCATAGCACGGTCATAGAGGGACAGAGGAATGGGAAATAACAGAACCAGAAGGGTACAATCATGCCACCCATCTTCAATTTCCAGTTTTATTTTATGAAAATGACAAAATGATAAAACTTCTAATAAGCACCATTGAAAAACGTTGCCCGGCCGACTTGGGCACGAGCTTAAATATTATTTAAATAATTCCATTTCTTAAAAAATACAGGACCTTTTAGAAACTTGACTCCAGGAAGAAATTTCCCGCATCATATCCAAAATGCTTCCCATCACAACAAATGGAATTTCTGATGGACTTAAAAAAAAAAAAATGCTATGGGGATAATGGCCGTATAGCACCAGGAGATTGTGCAGGGTCTACAAAGCGAACACTCCAGATTTCAGGGGAGCTGGATGAGGCCCAGCTATTTCGTGTAACTTTGCATTGTGTCCATCACCAATCTGACTATGCGGAGTGATCCCATTTGACCAGCTGTGTGTAAAATAACCCAATCTGCAAAGCCAAGGCCAATAGCAGCAAGTCTATCTGATGAAACCAGTGCAGCAGACTTCTCAAGTGAGTATAATGCCAAAACCAGCACATAATGCATGAAGTAAATTATGTATGGAAAGGATCAATGTTCAACTGTGAAAAACTAAGACAAACGACATTGAATACAACTCTGAGGGATGTTCTTAATGCCCTTAGGTCCGCTTTGCTGTCATTTCCCCCAACGGTGGACTCAAGCATGAAAAATGACAGATGTAAGAGCTTTCTCTTTGATTTTGATCTGTGTCTGCTCTTGTGATGTTTTTGGAAGGTATTTTTAGGTGTCTCAAAGGGGAAACAAGCAAGTAAATGCAAAGGGGAAAAAAAAATGGACCTTCAAAACCAGGGCAGGAAATCAAATCATTACTTTAACGTCAAATTTTGGCATCAAATGCTTTGGTCATACAATACTGTCTCTGTGGTTCTGGCTGTTTAGCACTAAACACCCAGGTATAAAAGGTAGGCTTGTTGTAGGTTTATTTTTTTTTTCCATTTAAGTTCTGACAAAACAGTTCACCATCTCCCTGCACAAATTTGAGAGAGAGAGAAAAAGAGAGCGAAAAAGAGAGAGGTGGCTTGCTTTTTTTTTCTTTTTTTTTTCTTTTTAATAATAATATGGAGTAATCTATAAGTCTACAGGAACAGAGAAATCTAAGATGGCCGCTCAGCCTTGGAATGTACATGTTTTGCAGCAAAGTTGTTGAAGAACCTTCCTCTGGCACAGATTGTTCTTTTTCACTAGCATACAGAAGCCTCCTTCGGCCCAGGACTCTTCCGTTGCTTTTCCGGGAAGTCAGCAAGACAGAGGGGGAGGTGAGGACGAGGGCAGCATGATGTACACGTGGAAGAAGGTTTTGATTGGCCAGAGAGGCAGATGGGGGATTGGAAGAGATCATTGAGGAGCAGTCAACAAGGAGGAAATTGGGTCCACGCAAAGTGATTTCAGTCAACAGCATTGTTTTTCAAGGAGAGAGATTGCGGTCCAGTGGTGAATGTGATTGGTGTCCATTTATAAAAGGAAAAAAAAAAAAGGATTCGAAAAAAAGAATAAATTAGAAATCAATAATAATATAAGCAAGGAATTTGTCTTCTCAGAATGACCTAAAGCAGAGAGTATACAGTCATTTATACTATATTTCATTGAGTCCAAGACACTGGATTTAAGATGCACCATTATTTTACGTACTATCGAGAAAAGAACGTGCTTCATGCATCTTACTACATGGTGACCCAAGAGCCTCCTCAATTAGAATATTACTGTTATGCTTATGGAAATATTAGTTAAATATTCATTCTATGACAGGCTGTTTTGTTGCTGTGCTTATAAAGAAACTCTTCCTTTGATTATTAAACAATTATTTGAAACTATTCCAAACTATAGTTCAGTTCAACACAAGTAGTAGTAACTATGTACCTAAGTCCGTGACAAAGTTACAGGCAAGGACAGCTGTGTCACATCAACCTAGCAGACAAAAGTGGCTGCAAGCTGCCATAAATTATAAGATGCATCTGATTTCAGGGATGTTAAAATGTTAAAAAAAAAAAGTATGTCTTAGAATCATTGAAATATGACAGTTGAAAGAGAATAAATCACAAACTCATAAATGCAATTGCTACGTGATTTGAAAAGCCTGGTGAGCCATCGGTGATTTCGTGATTTAGCTGACCAAAAATGGGCTCATTACAAGAGACGGTTCTTCATTTTCTACTCTTTCCCACAATCCCGAATGCACCCCTTATACTGGCGTGCCATCTGGCATAACTTATCCCAGGTTTAGCATGGTTGAGAGAAGGCAGTTAAAGCATCACAGACGTGGCCATGCCTGGCAGCGTGCTGTGGATGAAAATTCAAGTGTGTGGATCTTTTGAGTCCAGAAAATCTTTGTTTCCTGTCACCAACTTCAAAATTCTGGTCAGATCCAGGTATGGTACCATGTTTTTAAGTAAAGAGTGATACTTACATGGTCCTTGAAGTGCCATCACCCCAACCCTGTATCCCTGCGCTGTGTGGTGAGATCACAGAGCCTGAGTGGGTCTGGCCCATCCCTGCTGGACTAATCCTATGGCCAAGAAGCCATGAAGACACAAAGTCACCCATGATGCTCTGTGGAAATGAGCCCGTTGATGATGCTCTAACACGTCTCATCACGTGCCGCATTCTTTCGGATGTCTTTTTGAAATTCCTCATAGGAAGTTTTAGAATGACCATACAAGGTCAATGGTATTAGCCGCCTCATTTTTGCAGACAAGGGAAGCGAGCCCCAGAGAAGTTTATCACCTGCCCAAGACCTGGAGCCCAGAAAGGAACGACAGTATTCTGACTCTTGAATCCATGCTCTCCCAACTACAGCACTGTTCTGCCTCTTGTGAAATTTCTAGACGAGGGCCCATTCAAAGGAAGGCGGAGAATAAAACAAGGGAAATGCCCTTGTCTAGGAAGACTATTCCAAGTACAGAGTTTTTTATTCTATTTTCAAACAATCCGAAGGTACTTAAAAATAACAGTGGTTCAAATTGATGCCTTTCTAGGTCACTGAGATGTGTGTCTGCATAAAGTCTAGACTCAAATTTTAGGGCCCGCTCTATGTGAATTATACCGAGACTCAAAGTTCACAGAATGTTAAAGTTGGAATAATTTAGCTTCATTCAGGAAGCTGAGGCTAGAAAACTGACAGAACTTGGCATTTGTTGGGTTGTCAGGGGGTATGGAGTAAGCCAGAGATTCCCAAATCTGGCTGCACATCAGAAACACTTGAGAAGTTTCTAAAAATATCCATACTTAGATAGCAGATAGCACCCTCAGACCAATTTCCCAGGAATCTTCAGGAAAGGTGTGCGGTCCTGGCATTTTTAGTTGAGAACCACATATGCAAAGAAAAAAAAAATGGACCAACACTTAGAAGTCTGAAGTTCTACATTGGGTCTATCATTAATTCCTTGCCTCTCTGGTCGAATAGAAGATTCAGGTACCATTTGATTATAATTTACTTGTCAAAAATTTAATCCAAAAAGGAGTGGCAATAAACCGGCTTCTTCACATGATAGAATTTTATGCTGTAATTGAAAATGAAGGTTCTGAGGACTTTTTAAACATAGGGTGATGTTTATGTCTAACACTTAGTACAAAAAGCAGGATACAAACCTCCATGTACTTGGTATTTTAAAACATCTGGTCAAACACACATGAAAAAGCTAATTAGAAAATATTGCCTATTATATTCCAAGGATATAGCATTGTGGAAAAGGTAAATCTATGGAGACAGTAAAAAAAATTAGTAGGTTCTGAGGCAGGGGATGGGAAGGAGGGAAAGGCGGAGCACATGGGCTTTTTAGGGCAGTGAAAGTGTCCTGTATGATTACTACAGTGGTGGATATGTATCCTTCATTTGTCTAAACTCAAAGAATATACATCACCAAGAGGAAACCTTGATGTGAACCATGAGCTTTGGGTGATAATGGGGTGTCAGTGAAGGTTCACTGATTATAACAAATGTAACTAGTCTGGTGTAGGATGCTAATAGTGGGGGAGGGTGTGTGTGCTGCAGGGGGTCAGCCGGCATATAGAGGAGATCTCTGTACTTGCTGCTCAATTTTGCTGTGACCCCTAAAACTCTAAACCCACAAAGTTTGCTAATTAAACAAACAAAACAAACATAACTAGGGCCATCTTGGCCAGTGGAACTACAGGTGATTTCTTTTAATTAAAAAAAAAATAAACCCAAACCAAAACCCACCGAGGGTATGAGTTCAAGATGAGTGAATGCCAGCAAGATATCGGGCACATTCTAGCTGACTCCTGCTTGAGAGTTTCTGTGGAAATATAGTGGATCTCAACAGAAAACGAGGCTGGAAAGGAACAGTCTGTACTCACCGTCCTTGCAGATGGCTCCCATCTGACACGTCCCTAAGTCTAAGAGATACCCGCTGAGGCAGCTCGTACAGTTCTTGAAGCCCGGACCGTTGCACGTCAGGCAGCTAGCATCACATCTAGGGGAAAACGTACAGTTTGTGCTTTCACGTCAGGCTCCAGAAAAGATGTTCGCTACCCACCTCTTACGGACGTTTTAAACTCAATTCCCCCTTGGAAGATGGCCCAGAAGCATCTGGTTACTGTAATTGCTACCTTTGCCGACATTAAAGCCCAGCAGGTAGACGGATTTTAAATGGCAGAATGCAATGTACTTGAAACCTAAATATTACTTTAAAGGTTTTATTTTATTTTTTTAAAAGTTTATTTATTTATTTGACAGAGATCACAAGTAGGCAGAGAGGCAGGCGGGGGTGGGGGGGTTGGAAGCAGGCTCCCTGCTGAGCAGAGCCCGGTGAGGGGCTCGATCCCAGGACCCTTAGATCATGACCCGAGCCGAAGGCAGAGGCTTCAACCCACTGAGCCACCCCGGCGCCCCAACTTTAAAGGTTTTAAAGTGCTCCTGGGACAGAAACGAAGCATTCGCGAGAAGCTGGGTGGAAGCTGCAGGACAGAGTCCGTGGGACAAATCTGGGGAGTCATGTCAGCATAGTAACTATTTGGGTCCGGCAAGGAGGCCGGCGCTCCCGGGCTGAGCAGAAGGCGTGGGGCACTTACTTCTTGCAGGATTTGTGTCCGTTCTCTGCCGAGCGGTCCAAGTAGTAGCTGAGGCTACAGGTCTGCACGCAGCGCCCGTCCTCCATGAAGTAGGCTTCGGCGCAGCTGCTACACGCGTCCGCGCCCGGCCCTTGAAAGCAAGACAGAGGCGGGAAACAGACAAAATCTCAGAACAGCTCGCACGATGGGCTGTGGCCTGCGTGGTTGGTGACAAGGACACGGATATGTTATTTTAAGAGTCACCATTTCATATTGTGCTTTCCCTCACATTCTGTGGGGAAGAAACAAAACACCACTCAGTCCCCGTTTAAATTGAACCCATTTGCCAAAACCATCAAATGCCCTCGGGAGGAGGCGGCGGCGGTCTCCCCAGCATGTGTCCGTGTTGCGCCAGGGAGGGACTGCCCGAGGCTGGCGTTCTGAGAATCCAGGCAGGAGTCCTGGAGGAGAACTGCGTTTCTCCGGCATTTACTTTAACACTATCCGGTGGGGCTGCGGGAGTGACGGCTGACGCCAGGGCAACAGGCGCCAAACCAGAGCCAGAGGAATAAACCACAGGACGGGGGACAGGATACCAGCACAGGCGGCACAGAAGCGGTGACAGGGCTGGCAGTCGTGGCCATTGAAGTACTGGCCGTCCTCGCAGGCGACGGAGCACTGGGACCCCTGCAGGCTGAAGACAGACACAAGGACGCTGTGATCGAAGCAATGAGGTCATGACGCCCCAGCTCCCCGTGCAATGCTACCGCACCTCCCCGAGACCCATGGCTTGGCCAAGCTTCCAAGCAGGGGAAATCACTGCGCACCCCTTCTGTTCTCCTTCCCGATGCCTATCCTGCTTCTCTGCGCCTGTGGTGATGTCTCAAGCCCGTATGCGTGCTCTGAGCTCCGTGGACTCCGTGGACTCTCCATCGTCAGGCTGGCCCGCGCCTCTCTTCTTTGCTCTGCACCTTAAACCAGCCCCCCCCCCCAACCCTGGGGGTGCTTAAAAGGATCTTACAAAACTCTACCTAGCAATATGTCTGACAACTCTGATAGCCAGCCCTATGATGTAATAAACTTAAAAGTTGTTTTGTTATTATATGTAGGATCATGGGGTAACAGTGATCTCTAGCTAGCCGGTCTCCTGGAAGTAGCTACTTTTGTTTCTATTTCTGGTTTTAGTTCTTCTACTGGTTCCCATCAGAACCACACGACTGCAATACACTTTGCCTCTATTTCCTGATTTATTTTAAATGCTAATGAATAACGTTGTAAAATGATCTGCCTATACAGTTGATTCCCCAAACATCCCAACTCTTCTTAATTGTATTATTGTTTCCAGGTGTTCTCTCTACCCTATTTTTCTCTTTCTGGCACTCTTGGTATCTATTACAGTTGCCAGAATGTTGAATGAGGAATGCATATTTTTTCTCTTTTTAATATCGATTATGATAGTTTTCATAGTCAATAGATCAGTTCTTAAAATTTAAAAAAAGAATTTAGGACCTTTAATCTACAAATATTGCTCACTGAATCAATAGTGTGATTGCAGCTACAGATTAGCACCTGTAATCCTATGTCACCAAAGAGATGATCCTACAAGATGGGTATCTAAGCAACAGGTTCAGTGGTTTTTATCTAAGCAACAGGTTCAAATGGTTTTTACTCTCCGAGACTCTATATTGTTCCAGTGCACACCTTAGTTGACTGTGCTTTGTATTTGGATCACACTAACTTGGAAAAGTAGAATTTATTTTTCTCTATTGGAAAGAACAAAAACAGATAAAAAAAAAAAAGATCCCAAACAGTCCTGTTAACATTTTAATCCACTTCCTTCCAGTATTTTATGTGTATGTATTTCTATTTGTTCATAGCCACTCTTTAAACAATGATGATAGTAATAATAATTTAAATAATAGGTCTCTTGAGGCAAAATGGTCAACCCTCAAAGCCTCTAAGGAAAGGGCAGGGAGTCTCAAGGACACAGAGGGCAGCGTAACTCAAAGTGTACTCCTTTCACAGACCTGACTGGCCAGGGAGCGATGTCATTTAAAGAGCCAGTAAGAGAATCTCTGCTCTTCCCATGGAACTGGAAAAAAGGACATTGTATCAAACGTATCCTTTTGTGGAAGGCAGTAGGACCACCAAAAAACTTATCAAAGTTGAAAAAAAAAAAGCTGCCTCATTTTTCTAGTAAAGGGCATTCCTTCTGAGGTTGGCGTGTGTTGAGAGAGAGGCTGCGTTGTGTGAGGAGGGAATGAATGTAAGTGGGCTGTGCAATAGAGAGCAGGCACTGTGTGTACCCTGAAGCTCTCTGGTGCTTCCAAAATACAGCGGTGGTGTGGCTAACCTGCCTGGTACAGGAGACACCTGGGTTCTTTCTGTGATCCATTAGCTGGGTTGGAATCATTCTGTCCCACACGCTTCGGTGCCTGTGGCTTCTGAGCACTTAAAAATGTGGTTAGTATGGCCCAGGAATGGGACTTTAAACTTTATTTATTTTTAGTTAATTTCAGTCTACATTTTACAAATTGGCCCTCGGTTCAGTTACTGGCAAAACTGAATAAGTTTGGCACAAAGCTGGCTATATAAAATCTCCTTTGACTAAATTTTGTAAAATCCAAGTACAGAGCAAGTATTTCTCATAAAAAATTACTGTCCAAGTTGAGATGTGCATTGTGCTTTCTGGGATCAAATGCACCCCAGATTTTGGTATAACAACAGAAAAGAACGTAAAACATCTCACTAGGTCTTTTCTATTGATTACATATTGAAACAGTAATATTTTGGATTTGATTAATATTTTTTAAAATGTTACCCATATCTTTTTACTTCCTTTAATGTGGCTATGGGCATATATGAAATAAAATGAACATATAAGGCTCTTGTATTTCCACTGGAGAGCGCTGGTTAATGAACTCTGTAAAATGTTCCCTAAGAACCACAGTTGACTGAACTCTTGAACAACATGGGTTTGAATTGCATGAGCCCACTTCTAAGTGGATTTTTTTTTTTTATAAATACAATACAGTACTCTAAATGTATTTTCTTCTTCTTCTTCTTTAACCACTTGGTAATTTATTTATTTTTAAAATTTCTTTTCAGCATAACAGTATTCATTGTTTTTGCACCACACCCAGTGCTCCATGCAATCCGTGCCCTCTATAATACCCACCACCTGGCACCACCCCCAACCTCCAACCCCACCCCCCCTTCAAAACCCTCAGGTTGTTTTTCAGAGTCCATAGTCTCTCATGGTTCACCTCCCCTTCCAATGTATTTTCTTTATAATTTTCCTAACATTTCTCTTCTCTAGGCTTACTTTCTTGTAAGAGTACAGTGTAGAATACATAGAACACAAATGTGTTAATTGACTGTTATTTGTAAGATTTCTTTTCAACCGTAGTAATTGGTAGTTACGTAGTTAAGAGTAACTAACTTAAGGACTTAAGACTTATATGCGGTTTTCATCTGCATGAGGTTGGGGCCCCTAATCCCTGAGTTGTGCAAGGGTCAGCTGTATAGAAAATAATTGTAAATAATCTTTTATTTCTCATGGACCAATTATGTGTCTGTTACTGGAATAAGTATTTCACAAATATTATCACAGTTGATCCTTTTCATCATTCAGCAATGTAGGGGTTAGTATCTCATTTTATAGATGACAAAACTAAAGTTCAGAGTGGCTCAGTGACTTGGCCAGGATCCCACAGCTGACTAATACAAGAGGGTTTGAGCCCACATCTACCTTGTCTCCCTTCTTGTCTCTGCTCCTTGTCCAAAAAGAATTAGGGGGCTGACTAGACTGATATTTCTCAAGACCTGAAGTCTTGAGATGAAAGGTACTAAGCCAATTACTACTGAATGCATTTATGAAAAAAACCCCAGAGTTAAAAAATATATATATTAGAATATCATTTTTATTTAGATTAAGGTTTCATTTATTTATTTGAGAAAGAGAGCAGGAGTATGGGGAGGGACAGAGGGAGAAGGAGAAGCAGACTCCTCTGGTTCAACCCTAGGACCCCCAAGGTCATGACCTGAGCTGAAGGCAGATGCTTAACTGACTGAGCCATCCGTGTGCCCCGATGCTCTGATATTAAATATAAAGAATCACCTGCTCGGAGCCTGCTGAGTTCACTCGCCAATTAATGGCAGAAACAGAGGTATTCTCAATACTTAAAAAAGATCTGCATGCAGCAGATCTCAGGTACTCTATAAACTCAGGGTCTAAGTCCTTACCCAGCAGAGGATGGTCTGACCTTCTCTGTGGAAATCCAGGGGCTACCTAGTTCCTACAACTAGGAACTAGGAAGAAGCTGTGAGCTGTGTCTTGTTCTCTTGCGGAAGCTATCAGATATCTGGCTTTAGCAATGAGCAAGTCATCCAGTTCAGAAAAACATTGCCAGGTGTTAAATCTATGTGCATACCGGAGCATAATGGAACCAAGCCTGAGGTACTTAAGATAAGAGCATGATTGGCTATATGGAGAGAATAATACAGATAAGGGAAGAGTCTCTGACCATCAAAGGAATGAATCAGGAGGATTAAATATAATTCATTGGTATTACCTACACATTAATACTTGACGGGGGCGCTGTGCTGGCCAAAAAGCACTGAGAAAGCCTCTCAAAAAGCCGTTTTTATTTATGTGTATCAGAGCCATCTTTTCTGAAGAGAATTTTCCTTGGTGTGTGAACCTCCCTTAGCGAAGATGGCATCCAATTTGTCACATATATCGGTAAAGATAATGCAAATAGCAAATCAGGTGTTTGAATGGGAGTCAAACCAAGGGTGATGGTAAGAGGATTACTTTTTTACATATTGTGTTTATACTGAGAAACTCCTTGGGCTGTGTGACTTAACAAGATCCTTCACTCTCTTACCTTAACCCATCCCTGCATTCTGTACAGTTGTGGAATTCAGTACATGTCTTGCAGTTTTCACTGCATTTCCGGCAAAGATTTTTCTCTGTTAAAAACAGAACAAAACAACACAACACATACACACAAAAGTAACAGTTATAAATCAGTTGGTCATTGGACTCCATAAAAGCAGGTGGAGACGTTCTGATGTTTGCTAATGTACACGACAGTAGACATACGTGGCCTTGAGCCGAATATTTCATGAACAGCCCCACACTGGACGTTTGCTCTCACTTTCCAGCAAAGCGAACAAAGGTAGGAAAATGCAGGATCGGACATGCCTCACATCTTCCATTTTCAGACGAAGGAACCAGAGCCCATTGACTTCTTAGCTGAATAGCTGATTGGCTTTTCCCCTCTTCTTTTTCTCTCTCCCAAGCGGGGTTGCCTAACTTCTTCTTCTTCTTCTTCTTTTTTTATTTCTATTTTTTTTTAAATTTCTTTTCAGCCTAACAGTATTGATTTTTTTTGCACTACACCCAGTGCTCCATGCAATCTGTGCCCTCTATAATAACCCACCACCTGGTTCCCCCAACCTCTCCTCCCCCCTCTCTCTGCTTGACTTATTTCACTCAGCATAATCTCTTCCAGTCCCGTCCATGTTGCTACAAAAGTTGCCTAATTTCTGACAATGACAAGCGCACTAACGAAGACGCTGGGGCAACGCTAGGATGAGGGTTGAGAAGCAGTGTTTGGGGCTGTGGGATGGAAAGGTGGGCCCCCATGCTCACAGCGTGTAGGAGCGCTCTGAAGAACGCCACCAGAAAAGGGAATCTGCGTTAAAGACGGCAGGGGGATAAGGGTTGATGATGTATTTCTTGTATTGCCTAGAATAGTGTTGCATACTTTATAGTGGCTGTGACATTGATATGTTATTATAGTTCAGATATGTCTCCGTTCTGGAGAATAGAAATATACTGGATTAGAGCAAATACACCATGAATATGGTTCTCCTGTTTAATCCCAAAGACCGATCGATCCCCATTGGAAAAAAATGGCAAATGTATGGTTATGCAATAGTGAAAAACGGTGATTCTCAATATCATCTCTGAGCTGCAAGTGAATTATAACCACGTGTATGTGTAGGATTGAGTGAGCTTTGTTCACAGGCTTCTTGTCCTCCACCTACTCCTTAAATGTTGGTGTTCTTCAAGGTTCCATGGAGGAATATTACTTTAATGGATTCTTATAAGGACCTCCCGAAGGTCCACTTCCTTTCTCGAGTCTGAGCCTCCCCTACCCTTCCCCATGAAATACGAAGTGCTTTATAATCTTATGGTAGTCCCCACATGGTCTTCTCTTCACTCTGCCGTTGAGATTCCTGGACATGGCACAGGATCTGAAGTCCAAGGACCTAGATTTGAATTCTGCTTTTAATATTTCCAGTGGGCAAGTTCAGGGTCTCTGTTCTCTGCTCCACAGACATTACAGTGATGCTGACCTTTCAGGTAACTATCTTGAGGGGATAATGAAATTACTCAGGGGAACTGTATGAATTGGAAAGCACTGTAAATGTGTCGGCAGTAATTTTACCAATCATGATCATATCTGATCACTGTGTCTTCAGGAGGAAAATATAACAAAAGTCAGTTACACAGAAGGAGAGAGAGGCAGAGACCACTCGTATCAGCAAAGCCACTATCTGAACAGTCTTCCTTCACTACAAACATCCCAGGCTCTGGGGACACGACTGACTCTCAGTTATCTCTCTCCTGTTATGCACCATCTCAGACCAAATTTCTTTGCCAAGATTCCGCCTTCTAGATAGAATTTTGAATTTTTCTACAAGAAATACTGCTTATTTCTGGGGATCCCTCACACTCCCCTCCCCACTCTTATTTTTCCTTTCTCTATCAGGATGACGCGCATGTTCCAAATTTGGGAGAAAAGGAACTACGCGGAAATCCTACCCACCATTCTATAGGGTAAGGTGAGACTCCATTTGCCTTCTGGAAAAAATGCTTGCCTTTGAGTCAAGGGACTCTGACTTCTTAAGAAAATTGTTGCCTGATTTCTGAAACACAACTCTTATTCATTTACACTTGGGTCTTCTTCCTTCTTAGGTTGTGCAGAAACAGGAGATAATCAGCGTCGTCATGCACCATGGTGTGACATGCTTGTTAGTTACCGAGAATTCAGAAATAAAGCAGAAGGGCGCTACTGGAGCACTAATAGGTAGGAAAGCCCAAGGATTACTTAATTCTCCAGTGAATGTACCTTTGTTTGTTTCCTAATGATGACTGATTAGGGCCCAGACTACTGAAGTGAAGTGATGTGTTCATTTATAGATTTTTGTTTGTTGCAAAAGATTTCTGTGTGGAAGAAGCCCCTCAAATTCGATTTGTATTGCTTGGTAGGAAATTATTCATTTCTCAGTTGAAGTCTAATTAACAATGTTATATTAGTTGCAGATATAGAATAGACTGATTTGATGATTCCATATATTACTCACTGTTGACCGCGGTAACTGCAGTCCCCATCTGTCACTGTGCAGGGATATTATAGTATTAGGGACGAGACTGCCTAGCTGTACTTTTCACCTTGGGACTTCCTTATTTGATAACTGGAACTCGGTACCTCCCCTTTATCTTTTCTGCCCATCCCTCCATCCACCTGTGCTCTGGCCACCACCAGTAGTTCTCCGTATTTAAGGGTCTTTATTTTTGTTTGTTTGCTTCCACATACAAGTGAAATCCTATGGTATTTGTCTTTCTCAGTCTGATTTATTTCACTTAGCATAATACCCTATAGCTCCATCCATGTTGTCACACATGGCAAAATCTCACTCTCCTATATGGCTGGGTAATATTCCACTGTGTGTGTGTGTGTGTGTGTGTGTGTGTATGCCACATTTTTTCTTTTTTACAAGTTTTTAATTCCAGTGTAGTTAATAGACAGTATTATATTAGTTTCAGGTGTACAATACAGTGATTCAGCACTTCCATATACCACCCAGGGCTCATCAGGACAAGTGTACTCCCTAATCCCCATCACCTGTTTCACTGTTCCTCCCACCCCCTCTGGTAACTATCACTTTGCTCTCTATAGTTAAGAGTCTGCTTCTTGGGTTTGGCTCTTTGCCCTTGGATCATTTGTTTTGCTTCTTAGAGTGAAATCCTGTGGTGTTTCTCTTTCTCTGACTGAGCATTATACTCTCTAGCTTCATGCATGTTGTTGCAAATGGCAAAGTTTCATTCTTTTTAATGGCTGAATATTCCATTGTGTATATGTGTGTATATGATGAATGGATAATCCTTTATCCATCAGTGAACACTTGGGTTTCTTGCACACCTTGCCTATTGAAAATAATGTTGCAATAAACATAGGGGTGCATATATTATTTTTAATTGGCATTTTTGTATTCTTTGGGCAAATTCCCATAGTGGGATTCCTGGATTTTACGGCGTTTGATTTGAATCTTTTGAAGAGCTGCCACCCCGTTTTCCACAGTGGCCGCACCAGTTTACATTCCCACTGCAGTGCATAAAGGTTCTCTTTTCTTTCCATCCTTGCCAACACTTGTTGCCATTTGTTTCTTGATACTGACTAGTGTCCTTTCTTGAGAGCTATTCTGAAATGTGTGAGGGGTCTCTCATTGTGGTTTTGATTTGCACTTCCCTGATGATGAGTGATGCTAAACATCTCATATGTCTGTTGGCCATCTGTGTATCTTCTTTGGAAAAACTTCTATTCAGATCCTCTGCTCATTTTTTTTTTATTGCATTGTATTTTGGGTGTTGAGTCATATACGTTCTTTATAGGTTTTAGATATTAACCCCTTATCAGATACATCATTTGCAAGTATCTTCTCCCATTCACTAGGTTGCTTTTTTATTTTGTTGATAGTTTTCTTTAGTGTGAAAAAGCTTTTCATTCTGGTGAATTTCCTATATAGTGGCTGTTGCTTCCTGGGCCTGAAGAGACCTATTCATACATACGTTGCTAAGGGCAGTGTTCCAGAAATTACTGCCTATGCTTTCTTTTACGACTTTTATGGTTTCAGGTCTCCCATTTAGGTGTTTATTCCATAATTTATTTTTGTGTATGGGGTAAGGAAGTGGTGCTGTTTCCTTCTCTTGCATTCAGCCGTCCAGTTTTCCCAGCACCATGTGCTGAAGAGACCATCTTTACTCCATTGTGTATTCTTGCTTCCTTTGTCACGGAGTAATTGACCAAATAGATGTTGGTTTATTTCCGGGGTTTCTATCTTGCTCCATTGATCTGTGTCTAATTTTTGTGCCAGCACTATGCTGTTTTGATTACTATACCTTTGTAGGTGATCTTGAAATCTGGGATTGTGATACCTTCAGCTTTGTTCTTCTCTCTCAGTATTGTTTTGGCTACTCAAAGTCTTTAGTGGTTCTATACAGAATTGAGGATTATTTGCTGTAGTTCTGTGAAAAATGCTTTTGGTATTTTGATAGAGATTGCAATGAATCTGAAGATTGCTTTGGGTAGTATGAATATTTTAACAATATTCTTCCAATCCATGAGTATGGTGTATCTATCTACTTGATCGTGTCATCTTCAATTTCTTTCATCAGTGTCTTACAGTTTTCAGAATACAGGTCTGTTACCTCCTTGATTAAATTTATTTCTAGGTATCTTATTCTTTCTGGTGCAATTTACAAATGGGATTGTTACCTTCATTTCTTTTTGCTACTTCATTATTTTGTATCCTGAAACTTCACTGAATTCATTTATCAGTTCCAGTAGTATTTTGGTGAAGTCTTTAAGCATTTTCTATGTATAGTATCATGTTATCTGCAAATAGTCACAGTTTTACTTCCTCCTTACCAATTCATATGTCTTTGATTTCTTTTTCTTGTCTGCTGCAGCTAGAATTTCCAATATTATGTTGAATAAAAGTGGGGAGAGTGGACATCCTTGTCTTGTTTTTGTGTTAGAGGAAGAGTTCTCAGTTTTCATTATGGAGTATGATGTCAGCTGTGGGTTCATCAAATACAGCTTTTATTATGTTGAGGTATGTTCCCCTGAACCCCACATTTTTGAGAAGTTTTAACACGAATGCATGTTGTATCTTGTCAGATCCTTTTTCTGCATCTGTTGAGATGATCATATATTTTTTTATTCTTCCTCGTTTATGTGATGTCATATTGATTAGTGAATATTGAACCACACTTCCCTCTCTGGAATAGATCCCACTTGATCGTCCTAAATGTTTTTCTTTAAAGGTACTATTCAATTTGGTTTGTTATTCTTTTGTTAAGGATTTTTGCATCTGTTATCATCAGAGATACTGGCCCATAGTTTTCTTTTTATATAATGTCTTTTTCTGACTCTGGGATCAAGGGAATGCTGGCCTCATAGATGATTTTAGAAGTTTTACTTCCACTTCTGTTTTTTGGAATCATTTGAGAATAGGTATTAACTCGTGTTTAAATGTTTTGTAGAATTCACCTGTGAATTCATCTGGTCCTTAATTTTTGTTTGTTGGGAGTTTTTGACTGTTGATTCAATTTCATTACTAGTAATTGGTCTCCTCCGATTTTCTATTTCTTCCTGATTTAGTTTTGGAAAATTGTAGGTTTCTGGGAATTTATCCATTTCTTCTAGATTGGCCAATTGTTTGGCAGATAATTTTTCAATGTTTTCTTATAATTCTTTGTATTTCTGTGATATTATTTCTCCTCCTTCATTTCTGACTTTGAGTCGTCTCTCTTTTCTTGATAAGTCTGTTTAAAGATTTATCAGTTTTGTTTTCTTCCTGTAGAATCAGGTCTTGGTTTCATTTATCTTTTCTTTTTTTTTTTGGTCTCTATTTCATTTAAATCTGCTCTAATCTTTATTATTTCCTTCTACTGGCTTTGGAATTTGTTCTTTTTCTAGTTCCTTTAGGCCTAAGGTTAGGTTCTTTACATATTTTTCTCGTTTTTTTTGAGTCCCCTAATAGCACTATAAATTTCCCTCTCAGAACTGCTTTTGCTAATTCCCAAAGAGTTTAGACTATTGTCTTTTCATTTTTTTTCCATGCATTTTTGACTTCATCTTTTTTTTTTCCATTGACTGGTTAATTAGCATGTTGTTTAACCTCCATGTATTTGTTTTTTTTTTTTCCTTCCATTTTTCTCTTGTAAAATTGATTTCTACTTTCATACCATTTGAGTTGGGAAACATGCTTGATATGATTTCAGTCTTCTTAAATACAGTGAGACTTGTTTTATGGCTTAACATGTTATATATACCAGAGAATGTTTCATGTGCACTTGAAAAGAATGTATTGCTACCCTGAGTTCTTTTTTCCACTTCAATTTGCACAGCTTATGTTTTCTCATCTCTTCACTTGTAGTATGTGCCATTACGTGTGAAGTGAGTCTCTTGTAGGCAGCATATAGATGAGTAATATTTTCTTATTCATTCTTATTCATTCACTGTATGTCTTTTGATTGAAGTATTTAGTTTACTTACATTGAAAGTACTTTTTGGAGTTCTTCCTGATTCCTTCCTTTGTCCCTTGCTTACTTTCCTTGTGAGTTGACAGTTTTCCTTAGTGATATGGTTGGATTCTTTCTCTGTTTCTTTGTGTATATCACAGGTTTCTGAGTTGTGGTTTCCGCTGGGTTCTATATTGAGTTGAGGGTTGCTTGAGTTCAACACATTGTAAAACTATTAAAATTAACTCCCACTTCCATGTTTTATGTATGTGAGGTTTTATTTTATATCTCCCTTGTCTAATTTTTCTAGATATTGATTGTACTACTTTGTGTTTTAAACTCCACAGTGGCTTTATAAGTGATTATTTTTACCTTCTTTTTTTTTTTTTTTTTTTTTTTTTTTTTTTTAAAGATTTTATTTATTTATTTGACAGAGAGAGATCACAAGTAGGCAGAGAGGCAGGCAGAGAGAGAGAGAGGAGGAAGCAGACTCCCTGCTGAGCAGAGAGCCCGATGCGGGACTCGATCCCAGGACCCTGAGATCATGACCTGAGCCGAAGGCAGCGGCTTAACCCACTGAGCCACCCAGGCACCCTATTTTTACCTTCTGTTTTGAATTCTGTACTTTCTGGGTAGAGTATTCTTGGTTGTAGGTTTTTTTGTTTGATTTAGCCCTTTGAATAAAGCACGCTACTCCTCTCTGGCCTACAAAGTTTCTGCTGAAAGTCAGCTGATAGCCTTATTTGCCTTCCCTTGTATCATCACTTTTTGCCATTTTAATTATTGTGTGTCTTGCTGTGGACCTCTGTGGGTTCATTTTGGTAGGGGTTCTTCTTCCTGGACCTGGATGTTGCTTCTTTCTCCAGGTTCGGGAAAGAAGGTTTTCAGCTATTATTTCTTCAAAAACGTTTTTTGCCCCTTCTTCTCTCTTCTCCTTCTGGGATCCCCAAAATGTGCATATTATGCTTGATGACGCCACAGAGTTCCCTTAACCTTTTCTCATTTTTTATTCTTTTTTCTTGTTGTCAGCTGGGTTGTTTTCCATTACCGTCTTCCATACCACCGATCTTTCCTTTGCATCTTCTGAGCTACTGTGGATGCCATTTAGTGTATTTTTATTTCAGTTATTAAATTTATCAGCTCTTTTGGTTTTTTTTTTTTTTTTACATTTTCTGTCTCTTTCTTGAAGGTCTCACTGAGATCCTTGGCTCTTTTCTCAAGTTTAGTGAGTATCTCAGTGATAATTACTTTGAATCCTTTATCACACATATTGTGTATTTCCATTTCATTTATTTGGCTGTTGTACTGTGATTTTTGATCTTTTTCATCTGGGACATATTCCTCCATCTCCTTTTGTCTCTGGGTGTTTGTTTTTAATGTAGTAGGATGGTCAGCTATGTCTCTTGGTCTTGAAAGTAGTGGCCTTGTTTTCAAAAGAGCTCCTGTGGTGCCTATAGTGCAGCCACACCCTGGTTACCAGAAAACCAGGCATTCCAGGGGTGTCCTCTGTGTGGGCTCTGTGCGCCTCCCTATTGTGGCTAAGTTGCAACTGCCTTCAGCCCAGCCCGCCGCAGTGATGCCCTTTGCCTGCTCTCAGTGTCCTGGGTAGGGCTGAGGGCGGTCTAAAACAGCGACAGGCTTGGTGAGTTGGGCCAGCAGGGAGCCCAGCTGTCTGCACGTAGTCCCTCTGGCTCAGTGATGGATACACTCGTGGGCAGGGCTTGTTTCTTACGCAGCCAACTGTGAGCTCCACTGCGGGGACTGCTGTGAGAGCGGCTTCTCTCCCACTCCCCAGGGCGTGAGGCAGTTTGGAGTGGCACCCTCCAAGTGGGTATGGTGGGGCAGGAGGCCTTTGAAGGGAGGACTGCCAGTTGGCGTGGATGGGGAAGAGCACACAGCGCTATAGCAAAGTAGACAGAGCGTGTCAGTGCTACCTTTCACCAACATCCAGCTGGCTAGGCCTTGGGGACAGGAAGGCCATCTACCAGCACTTTCTTTCTAGAGAAATATTCTGTGCCTCCCTGCCCGGGGACAGATCTCATCCACTCAGGACAGATTAGTCAATGTATCTCTTTCACTTATAACCGCAGACACTTCTCAGACTGCTTCTGCTGTGCTGTCTGGGCTGAGTTATTTAGTATGCTGGATCTTTAAGGATGATGGAGACTCCATTTCCTATTGCCTTCAGGCTCTCCTGGTTTCTAAAGCCAGACATGGTGGGAGGGGGGACTCCTTCCTAGTGCTGGGCGTGCCCGGTGTGGAGTCAGATCGCACATTCGTGATGTCCCATCCTGTCTGTAGTTAGTGGCACCCGGGGTGTGATTTCCAACTCTGTCTTCATCCTGCCTACCCTTTTCAAGGTGGCCTTCTCTCAACCGTTAACTGTGGCCAGTCTGGTCTGCCAGACTCCAGGTGCCTTTCAATTAGGGGAAAACCTAGCTGTTATCTCAGTATGTCTGAGGGACGGGGTGAGTTCAGGATCCTCCTACTCTACTCGCTCTGGAAATTCTTCAGTTTTGTCTCTAACTCAGCAAATGGATTTCATTTTGCCTTTCCTAGTGGGCTGGGATGCCTGATAGCATTTGACTCCATTTATCACTTTAAAGGTTTCCTTCTTAATGGCCCTTCATTAGTAGTTTTTGACACATGTCTAATTCTAAACTTTCTGAAATATAACACTGATACCATACTGGCCTGGTTCCTTTGGTTACCATATAGAAAAGAGCAGGCTCGCCTGCTATCTTTTGAAAGCCTGCATCTGAAGCTGGCCCATGGCTAGCATCTGGGAGTTGGATTTCAGGAGGGTTTCCACCATCCTAACTGGTAAGAGTGGGTGAGGGTGCTTAAACTATACAAACAATATGGTTTATGCTGAACATCTGCTTTCCTTGTAGGAGCCTGGAATTTGGGTATGTGCCAGCTAGACCGTGTCTTCGTGACGACAACCCGGGGCATGAGGCTCTAAGGAGGTTCCCACACTGAAAGGTAGCCTACATTTCACACATGTTGTAACCAGTTGTTGCTGGGGGATTTAAATCCGTCCTCGGAGAAAACTCAGAAGCTAGTGCTGGTTTTCTGCGTCCGTTGTCCTATGTACCTCTTCCTGATCTTACATGGTAACTATGAGCTCGTGGGTACAACTACATGGTAAGTCTTGTGGGTCTTCCTAGCAAATCACTGAATCAGGGGAGGGGCCCGAGGACTCCCGGACAGTTAGTTATAAGCATTTTTACACAAATGATTTTTTTTTTTTTTTTTACAACTCTAACGTGTTCTCTTAAAACCTGGTTAGATCCTATTAGATATAAGCAAGGCCTCAATTTCCCCTCTTAATGTCATTCAAATGAAAACCTTCTATTTCCTCTCTAAAACCCAAATATTTGAAACTGACTCACTGGGGTCTGGGTATGATCCATCGGGGCAGTGGAGAACACAGCTGTTGATTTCTTCATTTAGGAAGTATCCGTATTTACAGGACAGGCATTGGTCACCGTGGCTCCCAAAGCAGGACTCACAGTTGGGGGCGCACTTTCTGCATCGCTTCTTGTCAGCATGGTAGTGGCCAGAGGGGCAGCTGGAGACACAGATCCTGCATTGTGGGAGGATAGGAAAGAAGGGCGCATCACCAGAGACGGAGTCCTAGGCACTTGGGAGATGCTCAACCAGCAGCTGCCTTGATCTCAAAAATCCTTTTTAAAACACGACGGTAATACCATATCCAAAGAGCCAAATTCTGCTGGTTGAAGCTCTTTCCTGTGTAGGGTGCTCAGGCAGCAAGGCAGCCTCCTAATACCAAGTCCGCTAAGGAAGGCATGTCTTGGTCCAAACCACTTTCAGGTTCAGGACTAGCTCTTTAAAGGGGATGATGGTTAGAAACTAGAGGCTCAAGAGGAAGGTCGTGGCATGGGGTTGAGGGAAACTATGTGGGAATCACCATTTTATACAAAAAAGTTGCTAATAAGGGGTAACTTCGCTTTGTGTGTGCTGTCCTACGGATCCTCTGAGCTAGGGGCAGTGGCTGTGGGTTATTGTCTAAATTAATCTAAATATATTTAAACTTGGTTGGTTATGATACATTAAAACAAAAGAACTTCCTTAACTGAAGGACAGCTCTTTGTTTATTCATTCAACAAATATTTACTACTGAGTACCAAGTAAAATGTCAGGCATTTTGCTGGTCTCAGCAATGAGAGGTCCTGCAGTAGCCAAAGGCCCTTCCTTTAAGGAACTGAAATGCCAGCATGCGTGTCAACAGGAACTAGAACGTGTCTGGGTCTGTCTGGATGGCTGAAGTGTGGACTCAGGGCAAGGCAGCTCCTGTAGTAAGTCTTCCCTGAAGGAGGAGGAAAGGGGGCAGGCCATCACTGCCCCAGGAGCCTCCCTGTGGACAGATCTGCACAACTCAAGGCAGAAACTGGGGGCTTAGAGTTCCGGTAACCAAGCAGGTCCGCCTCAGTGCCCAGACTAGAATAGGGAGGGATGAGCAGGGCCCCGCCCCTCCGCCACACAGGAAGGCGGGAAAGCGTCTGTTGGGCTGCATGCTGGTGCTTTCAGGAAAGGCCAACAGAGCTCTAGCGTCAGGCGTCCATGGATGGAAAGGTCTAGAGGGAAGAGCAGTCCTGTGTGGAGCTAGTCGCTCCCCTACGGCCCTTCCAAATATGAGCAAAGACCTTTGCAGCTTGACAGCATACAGGGACACAGTATGGTTTCAGCGTTTGGAATGAGACCAGGAGGCGGTGGCTAGGGCAGCGGCCTCTGTTCTCAGAGAACGTCAGCAGCCGTGGCTGCAGGGCAGCCCGGGGGACGGCTGGGAGCACACAGCAGGGGGATCGGACTCGGGCTGCTGCTTACCTCGTGTTGTTCTTCAGCTTGTAATAGTAGTTTAAGCAGTCATTGCAGTGGTCCGGTCCTGGCCCGTCACAGCCCACCTCACTGCACTCAGGGTCACAGGGACCTTTAGAAAAAAAAAAAACAAAACAAAAAACTGGGAAAACCTGATTTTAAAACAGGTCTGCTTTACCTTGAATTTGGTATAAAAGGAGACTTTTCTTCTTCCTTATGCAGTGAGAGCTTTTAAGGAGGAGGGATAATGTGTACCACGGCTCTGTGCATGGAGATGAACTCCTGGTGTTTTAGGGGGGAAAACCTCAATTACCTAAGTATCAGGAGTGAAAATCCAGTCATGGCCTGGGCTTCAAAAAAGCACATATGGCTGCCTTGTGGGAGAGAACACATATCTCAGAATTCCAATGAACAATGTCATTGTGGCAACTGGAAGAGAGCTGATGGCAATTAAATATGCATCATGCTAAAAATGTTGGATTTACAGAAAAATGAGAAGTTAAGCTGTTGACAGAAAAAAGAAAAAAAGCTGATTATTCCACGCCTGGACCAGATTGTCTGGCTTGCCCATGGTCATTAAAATCACAGAATACCTCTGAGATGCTGTAGCCAGCAAGAAACATCATTATGGCATCTGGTGCGAGGTTATCAGTGTCTGGTCTGGGATTACTAAGCAGGTACTTAAGGCCCAGATTTAAAATTGTGTCCTACCCACAGGCGGGTGGGCAACTCAACAAAAGAAAACTAGACGTACATTTTAAAAAATGCAAGCAAGCTTAAAGAATTCCAGACCTAGGATGAAGGTTGCTAATCTTTCATGACATATTCTTTGGTCTAGAGTTAGAATTCACAGGAAGAAAAAATGCCAAAAAGATGGGAGATTTTTATAACTGATGAAAAGCTTCCTAATGACATGAGCTAGACCTTTTGCTTGCTCGAATGAACCCCCTTTTTCCTTGTTGTCCGTACTTTAGGAGACATTTGGGCTTGTAATCTTCAAGCGCTTTCCGGTTAAAAATTCACATGATTTTAACTAGTAATAAACATGCACAGAATGTACAAACAGTAAGTTGGTAGGTTGGAAATGTCTGAACCATACTTATTTAAATCAAAAGGATTTACTGTTGAACCTTGATCTCCTTTGGTCATTACAGGACTCTGGTCTACGGTTACTGAAATGTTAGAACCTCGGAGGAATGACTTAGAGAAAAATCTGGTATTCAAACACCCTCATTTACCTGGTGAGAAAACAGACTTTTTAAGAATTAGAGTGGCTTGTCCAACATCATCAACATGGGTCCGCCTTCTTAAACCAGCTCCCCTGTGTTCTCCCAAGCCCTAAAACTGATCTCTAAATTGAATTCTAGAGCTAGTGTAACTTAGGACCTATGATACAGCAGGAGAGAGGGTCTCTACGTAAGGGTTGGAACTCAGCCAGCTGTGAGTCCTACAGCCCCTGGAATTTGATGAAACAGTACTAGGGATCTGGTTATGATAATGCCATCTGTGCCTTTAGCCAGGATGACTTCTTCATGAAGGTGGAAGTCACAGCTCTGAAGAAAAGGAAACATGGGTGGCCCTAAATTTTCACCAGATGATTTCTGCAATTAACCAGCCCCCCCACTAAACTTACGCTTTATACATGCCAAAGGGCTCTGTATGGCCAGTTCACAGGCTGTGCTGTTTCTTTTGTAATCTTAAACTGTCCCAGATGCAGTTTAGCATTTTAGGTTGCAGGGTAATAATGAAATAATTGTCTTTGTTCTCTCTCAAGTGCCAATGTGGATATTTCGGAGAGGTAATGAGAAAAGCCACAGAGATAGAGAACCGTTTGTTCAGAATTTTGAGATTCCCAGAATGTGAATTGGAAACCTACCAGAAGGCATACAGCAACAGGTTATTAGGCTCAGTTTATGTTTTTGGATGTCCTTTCTCCTAACAGAGAAGATGAAATGGTTTGCTAGTTATCACGGGAATAGTAATGTTACAAGCTCAAAACAAAATGAGATAATCTAACATGACCGAGCTCCGATTAGCTCAGCTTGCTTGAATTATTCCAGCTTATGATGGGCTCTGGGATAGTACCTGTCGAGAATAAAAGGAACTATGTGCATGTTTACGATATTCTGCTAAGGTGATTAATGAAGTACTTCTATCTTTAGTTCATTAAGTGTTATGTCATATCCCAGGAGCACTGAATGCTCCTTTAAGTGGTAGTCAATGCAGCAAGACAGGAATCAGAGGGGCGCCTGGGTGGCTCAATTGGATTAGTGTCTGCCTTCGGCTCAGGCTATGATCTCGTGGGGCTCCCTGCTCAGCGGGGAGTCTGCTTTGTGCTCCCACTCTCAAATACATCAAATCTTGAAAAAAAAAACAACAAAAAAAACCCAGATGAAATGGCTGTAATACCTATAACTGCCCCAGAAAATCAACTCTAAAACATAATTAATAAAAGTTGAGCAGAATGGCCTGATAGAAGATAAATATGCAATGGCCAATAGATTACCTAGATACCAGCAGATACTAGTTAGAGAGTATGGCATCTTTTCCATTATCACAGCAACAAGACCCCCAAAATATGTAGGAATAACACTAAAAAGAAGAATAGAACATAAAATTAAAAGATTTTGGTAAAATGGGACACGGTCTGTGTTTTGGATGGAAAAACTTGTATATTATAAAAATAATTCTTACCTAAACAATTCTTCCCATGGGATTGCATTAAATTCACATTAAATTCCAATGGAATCTTTAGAGATGGACTTAAGAATTACTATGAGAACAAACTATTCAACAGGGAGTAAAATATAGTGTGGGTGTTACTGGATTAAGATTAAAAAATCAGAAACGGGGGTACCAGAAGAGACCCTGGTTTAAGAATTTATTCTACTATTATAAAGGAAAGACCCTGGGGTGCCTGGGTGGCTCAGTTAAGCATCTGTCTTCAGCTCAGGTCATGATCTCAGGGTCCTGGGATGGAGCCCAGTGTCGGGCTCTCTGCTCAGTGGGGAGTTTGCTTCTCCCTCTCCAATAAATATTTAAAAATGGGATGATAACCCAGCCAATAATGTTAGTCTATGTGGAAAATAAAGACAATTTTATCTCATACTATATATCATAAACCAAAATAAGTTCCAGATGAATTAATGGCCAAATGTAAAAAGCAGAGATTAGAAAAAAATGCATGTGGATATTCAGTTGATTTTAAAGATTAATATCTTTAAAAAAAATACAAGTGAGATCTGAAACTATAAACCTTATCCTCCAATTTTTTTTTTTTTTTTTTTTTTGTCAAAACAACAGAACAGAACATCGAACAAAAAACTACATTTTGGAAGCAAGCAATAAATGAGGAAATGTTTTTAGGAAATATAATAGTTCCTCCCCCCACTTATCTGCAGGAGATAGCGTCTAAGTCCTCCAGTGGATGCTTGAAACCACGGAGAGTACCAATCCCTATATATACGTATCATGCTTTTTTCCTATACATCCAAACCCGTGATAACATTAAATTTTTAAATTAGGCACAGTGAGAAACTGAGAACAATTATATCAATATGCTATAAAATCTTGTATTTATCCATCTTCTTGTGACAATGTGAGATGATACAATGCCTGCATGATGAAATGAAGTGAGGGCAACGTAGAGGCATGGTAATGTAGCATAAAGCTATTACTGACCTGATGATCTATCAGAAGATCGTCGGCTTCCTGACCATTAGTAATGGGATACTACTTAGTAGTAGTGGTAATACTACTAGGAAACAACAAATAAGAGGGAACTACTGTATGGAAAAATGTGAGAGATAAGAAAACTGGGGCCAATTTGAATAGAAAAATGGGTACAATACAATTATGTTTAATTCCTAGAACTAAGGAGGAAAAATGATTTACTAATAAAGCTATAAAACTTTTAAAATGTTCTTTTGTTTTGTTTTGTTTTTTACTTTTTTCTTTCTACTCCATTTTGGCAGGAAGGAGTATAATAAAGGCACAGCTGGTCCCAGCATAGACTGGTACATCTTGTCTGGAAAGGAATGTGACAAAATGTATCCAAGCTCTCAAACCGATTATTCCCTTTGATGCAGTAATTCTCAGAACTCCATTCTGAGGAAATAATTAAAGATATAAACAAGGACTGATAAAATAATGATGTTCATCCAAACCTTATTTAAAAGAATGTAAAACTCCCGGCAAACTACACATCCCAGATTATGTATTAAATGTAGTACAATCGTGGGATGTTATGCTGTCTTTTAAATGTTTGTTGTGAGGATATGTGACACCAGGGAAATATGCTCTTAATAACCACAAGAGAAAGAAAAAGAATATGAAAACTCTCTACAGTGTGCTTTTTGCGTTGAAGAAAACAACAGTGCTGTGTGAATATACACGTGCAAATATTTGGGGAGGACTAGAAAAGAAGATGGAAGAAAATGTATCAGAGTATCGCTAGAAGCTGATCTGTGCACGGTGGGGTGATGTACGAGAGTTATTTCCTTAGCCTCTGTCCCTGTTGGAAACCAGCTCACCTGCATAATCGTCTGTGCCGTAGTCATCGGTGGGGTCTTCGACTCGGCTGTAGCGGACACGTTCTACTTTAGGAAACTCGTTGGTTGGTGAGTAAGGCTGCACGGAGGTACCATAGAGGACCAAAGACCATTCTTTCAATTTGCCTGGAGAAACAAAAATGAAATCATAGCATGACCCCACACTCACTCTTGAGCTTTATAATTTCATTCCTTCTCATTAAGAAAAAGTAAAAGAGGGGCGCCTGGGTGGCTTAGTGGGTTAAGCCACTGCCTTCGGCTCAGGTCATGATCTCAGGGTCCTGGGATCAAGTCCCACATCGGGTTCTCTGCTCAGCAGGGACCCTGCTTCCTCCTCTCTCTCTGCCTGCCTCTCTGCCTACTTCTGATCTCTCTCTGTCAAATAAATAAATCAAATCTTTAAAAAAAAATTCTCTTCCCCACTGTTTTTAAAAAAAAAAAAAAAAGGAAAAAGTAAAAGAGTTGTGCTAAGCATTTTCATATGAATCCTAGCATGAGGTGCATAGCTAGGATTGCACATTTTCCACCAGTTGAAGAATAACTGCTATATCACATATGTACTGACTATAGGATAAGCCTTCGTTTAATCAGCATTTATAAGACTGAGAAGTGAATGCCTCTCAGATAGCTGGACCAAGGGCTGATTTCAAATTACGGGTGTTTTAAAAGAGAACCCCAGATTTTTACAGAGGCCTTTGTCTTTCTACATATAAATACCATATTTAAATTTAAAAAAAAATTTATAGAAAAGACAAAACAACTTTGTTCCATTTAACTGAATTAGTCATTTAATCTTAATAATACTTCACTATACTAAGCTATAGACCTGAGCTGTCCACTGATACCCTCTAGACATTTGGCTACTTAAAATATAAAAATTTAGATCCTTAGTCATACTAACCCCATTTCAAGTGCTCAACAGCCATATGTGGCCAATGGCCACTACAATTGATAGCGCAAAGACAGAGTATTTCCACCACTGCAGAATGTTCTAGCAGACCGTGCTGCAATGAACCATTTTCGGGTCAAGAGTGCCTTGAGACAGGAGCCACAGGTTTTAACTCCTTTGCAGAGAAGGTTCTCAAGGAACATTTTGCTTTAGTCCTTACTTCTTATAAAAACTGCTTACAGGTCACTAAGCTTAATAAGATTCACATAAAGAATCAACCATAAGCCAAAGTGATTAAGACAAAAACCATTAAAAACATGGAAGAGTGCTAGGAGGAAGCAGGACCTCCCTGAAGGTCCCTCTTCCACTCAGCCAGATACAGAGAATCCAGGCACGGTGGGGGACAGGGTTCTGCCACAGCCCCAAGACTGGTGAACTTGAGGTGTCAGCTGATCCATTTATTAAGTTTGAATCCATTCAATGTTCACAACAATTGGGAGTAGGCACTTGAATTCCCAGTACAGAGATGAGGAAATAGACACAGAGGTTGATAATTTTCTCAAAGGCACTTAGAGTACAGATGGCTATTAAAACCCATCTGGGGGTTCCAGTTTAAGATGACAGTGTAGAAAGATCCTGAAGGCACCTCTTCCTACAGACTCACTGAGACTACAGCTATAAAGGGAACAATCTCTGAAAAAGAAATCAAAACCAACAGGCTGAGTGGCTCCCACACAAGAGGCAAACAAAAAACCCACATGAAAGCACGTAAGAGAGGACAAGACACAATCTTGCAATAAACCCCACCCCAGGCATTGTGACCCACAATCAGGACTCAAAACCCCACAGTTTCTCTGCAAGAAGCAAGAAGGTTTGAATCCCATATCAGCCACCATAATTTTTAAGATCTGCACCTGAGACGAGTCCCCAAGACCTCGAGCTTTGAAAATGAATAGGGCTTGAGACCTGCAAGGCTATAGTGAATGGACTAGTTTTTAAAGAGCTTGCCTGTGTGGACCCGCCAGCTCCAAGGCTCAAGGCAGAGGCAGCCAATTGAAAAGCACAGCTTTCTGTGAAAGAGGCTTATTTGGTTATCTTTACATACAGCTAGGGTCCTACTGAAATACTCTCCAGTGGGCACCATCTTGGCTCTCTCCCTCAGTCTTGCTCCAACTCACTAATATCTCCCAGAAGGAACCTGTACTCATCTGGGACCCAAATTTTTATGGCTGCCTGCCAGGGGACACCTCTTGGTTGCTGGCACTGGTGTCCCGCAGGACTTATGTTTACTGGTAACATAGGACTGTAAACAAAATGGACAGATCTATACTTCAGCTCACCCAGAAGAGAGAGAATCAAAAGCATCTAAGTCTTGATTTCAGCTCAGGTCATGATCTCAGGATGGTGAGATCAAGCCCTACTTTGGACTTCATGCTGAGCATGGACCTTGCTTAAGATTTTCTGTCTCTCTCTGCCCTACCCCCCAGGTCATACACTCTCTCTAAAAAAACAAACAAAAAAGATGTGAAGTTATAACCAAAATAAAAATAAAACCATGAAAATATAAAGTATTAGACTATCATCAATTACACACCAACGAAATGAACGACCTAGAAGAAATGGGTAAATTTTTAGACTTATATAACCCACTTAAGACTGAAGCATTAAGAAACAGAAAATCTAATCAGAAATTACTAGTAAAGAGATGGAATCAGTAATAATAATAATAATAATAATAATGATGATGTTGATGATAATAAAAGGTCAGAAGCTCCTTGCCATCGGTCTTGGTGATAATTTTTTCGGATCTGACCAAATGCAAAAACCAAAAAAAGGAAAATAAGTCAGACTATATCAAACTAAAAAGCTCTGCATGGCAATGGAAGCCATCAAGATGAAAAGGCAACCACCCTACTGAATGGGAGAGAATATCTGCAAATCATGTATCTCATGAGAGGTTACTACCCAAAACATACAGAGAACTCCTACAACTCAGTATCAGAAAAATAATCTGATTAAAACATGGGTTGGGAATATGAACAGACATTTTTCCAAAGATGACATACATGAGGCCAGCAGGTATGTGAAGAGATGTTCAACATCACCACTTAAGGAAATACAAATGAAAACCACAATATCACCTTGCCCCTATTAAAATGGCTATTACTAAAAAGATGAGATCTAGCAAGTGTTGGTGAAGATGTGGAGCAAAGGGAGCCCTTGTGCACTCTTGGTGGACACGTCAATCAGTGCAGCTGTGATGGAAACAAATATGGAAGTTTTTCAAAACATTAACCATAGAACTACCATATGATTCAGTTATTCCACTTCTGGGTATATCTGAAGAAAACAAAAGCATTAACTTGTAAAAGTATATGTACTCCCATGGCATTCAAAATAGTCAAGATATGGAAACAGCCTAGGTGTCCATTGATGTATAAATAATAAAAATGTGGTATTTTTACCAGTGGTAATAATACAGTAGAATCATATCATAAAAAGGAAGGAAATACTGCCATTTGTGAAAACATGGATGGATCTTGAGGCTTTCTGTGAACTGAAATGTCAAAAAGACAATACTATATGATTTCACTTGTATGCTGAATCTAAAGATGACCCAGAATTACTATGGTGATCATTTTGCAATACGTATAAATATCAAATTATTAGGTTATATGCCTGAAACTAATATAATGTTACATATCAATTATATCTCAATTAAAAAAAAAAAAGAAAAGCCATTCAGAAGCCAAATGTTGGTTTTTTTTTGTTGTTGTTAGACTGAGTACACGAGTAGGGGTGGGTGTTGGGGGGGAGAGAGGGAGAAAGAATCTTAAGCAGGCTGCATGCCCAGTGTGGAGCCCAAAGTGGGACTTGATCTCATGACCCTGAGATCATGACCTGCACTGAAATTAAGAGTCAAATGCCTAACTGACTGAGCTACTCAGGTGCCCCAAATGCAGTGTTCTTATGAAACAACCTTCCTGTTTATTTCCAAGAGTTTAGAACCTTTAAGTTTAAAAATCAACATACTCTATGCCACATTCATTGTTGTTTGACATTTGCACTAGGCCAGACCATTGCTTTATATGTGTTTGCCCTCTGCCAGCTTTTCCTTGGACTTACATGTTAATGACTATGCTTTTCATAATTAGGGTGCCGTTCAGTCTCAGAATTCCAAGTGTTATACATTAAGTAGTGGCAAGAAATGAATGTCTAACTGAAATTCATGACCCGCTTGCTTTTTCATAGCAATGCAAAAGAGAACACATTTTTCTTTGGCAACTCTCAAGGTATACAAATGGAGCATATAATGCAAGGACACTATCGGAAATCCAATCCACCAGTCACCCTAAAACCTGGCTCATTTAACTTAAGATCAGTTTGGATCTAAAATTTACCCTTGTATAATACTTGTAAGAATGCTGACTCATAATTGATTATTTCCATTTGTGTCCTTTCTGAAATGTCTTGTAAGCCCACTGGGGACATACTTGTTGGGCAATTCATCCCTTTATGTTTCACTTATTATGTAATCTTATTTCCTTAGAATCTAGCACAGTTCACATCAGATATTGCCATATTTGGGCCATCATGTTTCCCTTATCATAATGTTTTCCATTTGCTAAATTACTCAGGAGATTTTGCAGTTGATGATGCAACTTTCTGTTAAGAAATCACTGTGTAAATACAGAATGAGAAAAATCTATTGTACATGTTGGTATAAAAGTGCAATGTGCCCAAGGATGAAAACCCAAGATAGGTCTAATGTCTAACAAAACAAAGAAAATGATTAAAAAAAATCCTTCCTATGGACTTCTAATTCAAGATGTGGGAAGACCCTGAATTCACTAGCTCCACAGACACACTCAATCTCTTCCTCCTGAAGTAGAACTAAGTGCTGACTGAACACATTCCATACAAGAAAAGATAGACCACATAGAGAATGGCAAAAAAGATGGAGACAGAGTCATGAAGGGACTTTGCCCTCCCCCAACACCATGAATTGCGGCAGTTTAAAAGGGCAACTAGAACATGTAAGATCCAGCCCTAGAACTCCACTAAACGCAGGGGCAGTTGTGGAAGTATCTCCAGGGTGGAGGGGCTGGCGAGTGCCACGGTTTGCATTCCCCCCTCCACCGTGACAGCACAGAGAGGAGCAGGGTCTAGAGCCAAGGCTGTTCTGCTGCCTTAGTGAGCTCTGGGCCCTTAGCCCACACTTTTCAACATTTAAAAGAGGAACTGGAATATAAAGGATCCCGCTGAAACTCAGCCAAATTGTGGGAGCTGCTGGAACTGCCTCTGGCTCAGAGAGGCTGGTGAGTCCCATGGTCTGCGTTCCTCTTCCACCTTGATAGCACAGACAGGAACATGGTCTGGTTGCCCTTGTCAGTTACAACCTCCATAAATCCCAAACCCCTAGCCCACATCAGCCCCAGCTGTCCCACCAAGGCAGTCCCAGCGTGGGGCACATTGGGATACCTGGATCAGTGCTCACGATAGCTCTAGCCATCTCACCAAGGTGACACATGTGCCAAGTAGCCAGGAATACTCTAGGCCCATAAATTGGCTTACAACTTGCCAGGACTTCCCTGATGCAGGGTGCCCCATGATCTCCTGGTCTGAGCCTTCTGGGCTTCAGATGGAGCTTGGATCTACTTTAGCTTCAACTGTCCTCCCAAGGTGCCCCTCAGCACAAGGACCCCTGAGACCCGATAGCTTGTAGCCACTTCAGCTTCTCTGCTCAAAGAGTGTGACCCCTCCAGCTTACATGTACTTTAGTTTCATCTGCTCTGTTGGGGAACTCTCTACGTGGAGAGAACTGGGACTACCCCAGCCCATGTCCACTTCAGTATTAGCTATCTTGCCAGGATACCCTCTGCACAGAGTGTTATGATCCCCAGGCTGGTACCCATTTCAGCTTCAGCTATTAGACTGTGGTGCCTCCTGCACAGATTGCCTCAGGACCACCCTGACACAGCTCAGGCCAGTCCACTAGGGTGGTCCCAGCATGGAGTGACCTGAGACTTCCAGCCGCCAGCTAAAGTCACCAGGCACATACAGTCTGCAAAGCAGATGACCATACACAAGATCAGTCCTTCTAGTTTAGGATAAGTAGCTCTTCTGTCTAATTCTTAGAAACAAATGCAGAAACCCAAACAAAATGAGTAGACAAATGAAAAGAGTGAAAGAACAGACAAGCCTCATAAAAATAACAAAGTGAAATGTACATAAGCAATATGCTTGATAAACAGTTCAAAATAACAGTCATAAAGATGCTCAGGGGACTAAAGAGGAGTGGAAGAGCTCAGAACTTCAACAAAGAGGCAGGAAATATATAGAAAAATCAATCAGTTGAAGAACACTAACTGAAATTAAAAATACACTATAAGGAATCAATAGTAGATTAGAGAGGATACAGAAGAATGGATCAGTGATCTGGAAGACAGGGTAACAGAAAGCATCTGAGCTGAACAGCAGATAGAAAACAAAAAACTTAAGAATGAGGATAGGCTAAGGGAACTCTAGGAAAACATAAAGCAATCAATCATTCACATTATAGAGATCCTAGAGGGAAAAGAGAGAGAGAAAGGGACAGCAAACTCATTTGAAGACATAATATCTGAAAACTCCCTAGCCTTGGGAAGGAAACAGATATCTAGGTTTAAGAAGCAGAGAGAGTTCAAAACAAGAGGAAATCAATGAGATTTACACTAAGACAGATAACAATTAAAATGGCAAAGATTAAAGATAGAGAATATTAAAAGCAGCAAGAGGGAAATAGTTAGTTATGCAAAAGGTAAACCTCATTAGGCTTTCAGCTGATTTTCAGCAGAAAATTGCATGCCAGAATAGAGTGGCATGGTATATCTGAAGTGCAAAACAAAACAAAACTCCACATCCAAAAGTACTCTACCTAGCAAGATTATCATTAGAATTGAAAGTGAGATAGAGTTTCCCCAAACAAAACATAACCATTAAGCCAGTCTTACAAGAAATGTTAAAAGGGACTTTTTTAGTTGAAAAGGCCATAATCAGAAGAAAATTATGAAAGGGAAAAATTTCATGAGTAGAAACAAACATACAGTAAAGGTAGTAGAACCATCACTTATGGAGCCAGTATAGAGGATAAAAGACAGAGGTAGTAAAGTCAATTATATGTTAAAAAAAAATTAGTGAAGGGGAATCACAAAATAAAGAGATGTAAAATATGGCAGCATATATGTTAAATGTGGAAGGGGGTAATAAAAATGAAACTCTTTTAGAATGTGTTCAAACAAGCTATTTTCAATATAGATTGCTATATACTTCAGATGTTATAGATAAACCCTATGGTACACACCAACTAAAAACCTTTAACAGATACATAGGAAGTAAAGACAAAGTCAAGCTAACACTGTAAAGAGTCATCAATCACAAGAAAACAGAGCAAGAGAAAAGAGACAAGAACTACAAAAACAAGCAGAAAACAACAAAATGGCAATGAGTATATACCTATTAATAAATTACTTTAAATGTAAATAGTCTAAATACTCCAATCAGAAGATAGAGGGTAGTGGAATGAATAAAAAAACAAGACCCATCTTTATGTTGCCCACAGGAGACCCACTTGAGACCTAAAGGGATATATAGACTGAAAGTGAAGAAATGCAAAAAGATATTCCATGAAAATGAGAGCAGGAAAAAAACAAAATAAAAACAGCCAAGGTAAAAATATGTATATCAGGCAAAATAGACTTTAACACAAAACTATAACAAGAGGACAAGAGGATATAATACTTGTAAATATCTATGTACAATGGAGCAACAAAATTCACAGAAAATGATATAAAAGAAGAAATTGACAGTAATACAACAATAGTAAGGGCCTTCAACACCAGACTTACACCAATGGACAGATCATCCAAACAGAGAATCAATAAGGAAACAGTGGCCTTGAATGACACCTTAGACCGGATGGACCTAAGAGATATATAGTCTGTCCAAAACCAACAGAATATACATCCTTTCCAAGTGTACACAGAACATTCTCCAGGATGGATCACATGTTTTCTGACCACAATAGTATGAAACTAGAGACCAGTTACAAGAAGAAAAGTGTGAAAAAACCCACAAACACGTAGAGGCTAAACAACATGCTACTTGTCAACCAATGGGTTAACAAAAAAATCCACTGAGACAAATGTAAATGAAAGCACAGTGGTTCCATATCTTTGGGAAACAAAGCAGGTCATAGAGGGAATTTTATAGCAATATAGGTCTACTTCAATAAACAAGAAAAATATCAAATATACAATCTAACCTTACACCAAAAGGAAATATACAAAGAAGAACAAAAAAGCCCAGAGTTAGTAGAAGGAAGGAAATAATAAAAATCATGGTATAAATAAATGAAACAGAGACTAAAAAACAATAAAAAGATCAGTGAAACCAAGAGATGGTTCCCTGAAAGGATAAACAAAATTGATAAACTTTTAGCCATCCTCATCAAGAAAAATGAAGAGAGGGCCCAAATAAATAAAATCAGAAATAAAAGAGAAGTAACAACTGACTCACAGAAATACAAATGATTACAGGAGACTACTACAAAAAAGTACAGGTCAATAAATCGGAGAACCTAGATAAAATGGATAAATTCCTAGAATCATATACTCTTTCAAAATGGAGTCAGGAAGAAATAGAAAATCTGAACAGACTAATTAGTAGTAAAGAAATTGAATCAGCAATTAAAAAAAAAAAAATCTCCCAACAACAAAAGTTCAGGACTAGATGGATTCACAGGTGAATTCCACCAAACATTTAAACAAGAGTTAATACCTGTTTTCCTCAAACTATTAAAAAAAAAAAGAAGAGGAAGGAAAGCTTCTAAATACATCCTATGAGACTTATGTTACCCTGATACCAAAACCAAAGGCACTACAAAAAAGGAAAACTACAGGCCTAAATCCCCGAAGAACACAGATGTAAAAATCCTCAATAAAATACTAGGAAACCAAATTCAATCATACAGTGAAAGGACATTCATGGTGATATTGAATCTACGGATACAAGGGTGGTTTAGTATCTGTAAATCAATCACTGTTCTATACCACAATAATAACATGAAATAAGAATCACAGGATTGTCTCAGTAATGCAGAACAAGCATTTGACATAATTCAACATCCATTCATAATAAAAACTCTCAACAAAGTGGGGTTAGAAGGACATACCTCAACATAATAAAGGCCATATATGACAAACCCATAGCTAATGTCATACTCAATGGTAAAAAACTGAGAGCTTTTCTTTTAAGATCAGAAATAAGACAAAGATGCCCACTCTTGCCATTTTTAGTCAACACGTGGTACTGGGATGTTTTAGCTGTAGCAAACAGACAAGAAAAAGAAATAAAAGACATACAAACTGGTAAGGAAGAAGTAAAAGTGTCACTATTTGCAGATGACATGACATTATAAATACAAAACCCTAAAGACTCCATCAAAACTCTAGAATAAATGAATTCAGTAACGTTGCAGGATACAAAATTAATATTTGGAAATCTGCATTTCTATACATTAACGATGAAGTAGCAGGAAGAAATTAAGAAAACAATCCCACTGACAATTGCACCACAAAGAATAAAACACCTATGGATAAACTTAACCAAGTAGGTGAAAGACTTAGAGTCTAAAAAGTAGAACACTGATGAAAGACATTGAAGACAACAGAACAAATGGAAAAAAGACTCTACGCTCAAAGATTAGATTAATATTATTAAAATGTCCAGAAAGATAATACTAAAACTGGTGTGAAACTACTGAAGGCCCCGAACAGCCAAAGCAGTCTTGAGGAAAGAACAACAAAGCTGGAGGTATCACAATGCCAGATTTCAAGATCTACTACAAAACTGGAGTAATCAAAACACTACGGTCCTGGCACAAAAACAGACACATCCATCAGTGGAAGATAATAGAGGGCCTAGAAATAAACCCACACTTCTATAGTCAATTAATCTACAACAAAGAAGTCAAGAATACATAATGGGGTAAAGATGGTCTCTTCAATAAATGGTATTGGGATAAGTGGACAGCTGCATGCTAAAGAATGAAACTGGGTCACTTTCTTACGCCAGACACAAAAATAAACCACAAAAAGATGAAAGACATAAAATATGAGACCTGAAACCATAAACTCCTAAAAGAAAACGCAGCCAGTAATTTCTCAAACATTGCCCTTAGTAACATACTTATGGATATGTCTCTTTAGGAAAAAGGCAACAGCAAAAATATACTACTGGGACTACACGAAACTAAAAAGCTTTTGCACAGTAAAGGAAACCATCAACAAAACAAAACAACCTAGTGGATAGAAGATACTTGCAAATGAAATATCTGATAAGGGGTTAATATCCAAAATGTATCAGAACTTACACAGCCTGGCACACACACACAAAAATCTGATGAGAAATGAGCAGAGAACCTGGATAGATAGATATTTTTCCAAAGACGCAGATATGACCAACAGACACACGAAAAGATGCTCAACATCACTAATCATCATGGAAACACAAATCAAAACTACAATGAGGTATCACTGCACGCCATTCAGATTGGCTAAAATAAAAGAGACAAGATACAAGTGTTGTCGAGGATGTGAAGAGAAAGGAAGCCTCATGCACTGGTGGTGGGAATGCAAACTGGAGCAGTCTGCACTCTGGAAAACAGAATGGAGGTTCCTCAGAAAATTAAAAACAGAAATACCGAAGGATCCAGAAATTTCATTACTGGATATTTACCCACAAAACCAAGAACACAGATTCAAAAAGACAGATGCAGGGGCGCCAGGGTGGCCTAGCTGGTTGAGCATTTGACTCTTAATTTTGGCTTGAGTCATGATGTCAGGGTCCTGGAATCAAGCCCTGTATTGGGCTCCATGTTCAACGGGAAGTCGGCTTGAGTTTCTCTCTTTCTTCTGACTGTCCCCACAGTAGTGTGCTCTGTCTCTAGCACATAAATAAATCTTTTTAAAAAAGATACATGTACCCCTATGTTTATTGCAGCATTATTTACAATAGCCAAGATGTAGAAGCAACTTATGTGTCCACTGAGAGATGGATGGATAAAGAAGATATGCTGTATATACATAGTTGCGCGCGCGCGCATGCACACACACACACACACAGACACACACACAGTGGAGTACTACTCAACCATAAAAAGGAATGAGATCTTGCCATCTGTAACAACATGGATGAATCCAGAAGGGATTATGCTAAGTGAGAAAAGTGAAACAGAGAAATGCAAATACCATACGATTTCATTCATAAACACAGAGAACAAACTGCTGGTTGCCAGAGAGGAAAGGGAAGGAAGCAACATCAGAGAAGGAGAAGAGGAGGTACAGGCTTACCGTTATGGAATGAATGGGTCACAGGGATGAAAGGCACAGCACAGGAAACAAGAGTCAAGGGTCCTGTAACAGCGCTGTGTGGTGCAGGTGGTAGCCACACCTGTGTGGCTAACACAGACTTGTCGAGTCACCACGTTGTACACCCGGAACTAATGTAAAGTTGTGTGTCAACTACACTTCAATTAAAAAAAATCCTTAATATGTGCTTTAATAATAAGCAAGTGGGAAGAAACAAAGAGATAGAAGCTCAGTTTGGAATTAGGAACCTATGTACTTGGGAATGATTTCTACCATTTAATTGGGCTAGAAAATTCTAAGTCTCTAAGTGAATTTCTATCAGCTTACTAAAAAAAATCCCTCACTAATTAGAGAAGCCTTCCCTAGGACTGTACACCAGAGAAACAATGATGCCCACACACGGAAAGAAACACATGCCCACACATAGAAGTACAAGTCCCTTTTCAATATTGTGACTAATCCTAAACAGGAAGGTTGGTTAAAGGAAGGATATCCAAAGACTGTGTGAATTTATTAAAGCCTCCTGACTCCAGGTCAGTAATAGCATTAGGCTATCTCTCTTCTGGCAGAAAAGGACATCAGTAAAATGCCTAGAGGTGACTAGAACTACACATGAACATTTAAACGGTGTAAGTGGAAGCCAGTGCTGGGAAAGAGACAACTCTAGGTTATCTGGGCTACTGCTGACAGCCTCTAACACAGATGATCGTCACCAACTCTGGAGGAAGTCTGAACTCCTGGAGGGCAGAGAGATTTACATTCACAGCCTCTGACCCTTGCACATAAATACCAGGTCTACCAGGTCTACCAGGAGTGTGCCCCTAGGGGGAGTTTGCTGTTGTGGGGAGAAGCATTTTATCACCAACATTCTTTAGAGTTGTGACAGTAAAGAACTGTCACTTTTAGTCTTATATTCTCGATAGTGTACCCCTATGTCTGTGCCTTAAGGCTTCACAGCCCTTGGTACACGGCCATCGTATTTGGACAGTGATGATTTCCCTGGGATCTCTTGAGACGTAAGAGCCCTCAACTGTCACCTGCCAATGGATCCACTGGGGTCGGGCAGCGCAGCCAAGTCACCAAGCCACCATTGCCCCTGAATGCCACAACCCAGTGTATCTCTATCACATGAGCACTGAGCAAGGCCCAGAAGGAGGAAGGGAGGGGAAAGGAATTTCCTGGGGACTAAGTAGGTTAGGAACCAATGAAAGCATCTAGAAACCAGGGGCTAGTTTATTTTAATGGTTTCCTTCAATCCTGCCTTGTTGACCAACATTTGATTTCTCGATCACACTTTGGCAACACTCTATTCATGACGCACGCTGGAAGAGAGCTGGAACTGGATACCCTTTAATGAATCTTATATCGATTCATTGTGACCTGCCACCTGAGTGTGGGTCTTCTGGGGCAACACAGAGGAACCCCATCACAGAATTAGGGAGAAGAGATCGCCAAATGCATGGCCAAAAATGGACCTCTCGGAATGAGTACCTTTCCCTGACCGGTGGGCAAAAGTAAGGCAAATGGCTGCTCCATTCCTCTGTTCTGCTGTGTGTCTCCTTTGCCCTATGCAGCACACAATTCTCTGAGTAACACACACCCTTACAATGAATTACGGAATGTCTGGGTCAATTTCTTCTGCAATCCGGAGAGGGCTAGAACTGGATACCCATTAGTCCAAACAAGCCCTCAGGCCTGGATCTTCTTGAGATGGGCTGCACAGAGAGAGCACTGGGAAGCACGGATTTCTTAGATGACTGCAGATGTGTCCACAGCTGGGTGGGAGCTGGGGTGGTTGTGAAACAGATCACCTGTCCCCGAGCCAAGTACTACGTAGGGCTCCATTGTGGACAACACAGGTGCTGTGAAAATCTTCAGTCTCCCGCCCCAAACTGCATTTGTACTTTCCCTTACTTTGTGTTACAAACAAGCTTCATATATTAGCAGGAAGATGGAGGCAGGCCATGTGTTTCTGTTAACATCGTGATTTCCACATTTTACTCATCTAGAAAGTATTCCTTTCCCTTAGCTCTTAGGCTCACATGAGGCAGAATACCAACATTCATTTTTCTTTACTGGTAACCAGCATAGCTTGCACAGGCCAAGCTCAATGTCTTGTGTGCACTAAAAATTAATTTTAGAACAAATTCAGAGGAACAGATAATTAAGGAAACCATCTCTAGATGAGGCTAGCTTGCTTCTGGGGGAAGCTGGTTAGATAGAGCATAGATTCTGAAATGTCAATCAATAGCTGTCACATTTTGTCTTATACTTAGATCAAAACATTTATTCTTTGAGCCTTCAATCATTAACCCTCAAATGGTAATACTGAGAACTGGAATATGTACAGATACTCCAACTATAGGATCACATGAGAAAGGATGATATTGATATATAAATGCAAAAACCTTCCAGGCCAAAACAGATTCCATCACTTGTTTCTGCAGAGTAAACCAAATGATAGTAAAGGGAGTTCCTACCTGGAGTCTTGAAGTTCCTCAGCTGGGAGGGGGTATCATAAACTTCAAGGATCCAGTCACCGGTGGCTCGCTCTCCCCAGCAATGAATGGTCATGAACTCCCAGTTTTTAAATCCCTCCATAGAATGATCAAAAAGCCTGTGAGATAACCAGAAAGCATTGTTTTCTATATTATTTAGAATCCAATGAAGGTCAAGGCAAGACCATGATAAGTGATCTTTTTGTACCCATCAGCAGGTTCAGCTCAATACTGGAGGCCATTTTCCTCTTGGACACTGACAATGAGTAGACCCAAATGCATGTCATCATTCTACCACAGGCAAATAGGCACAGTGGTGGCCTTGTAATAGCAACTCTGGAAGGGGTAAACATTTGGGTATCGGGAAAACCAGGTTATGACTCTACCCATAGGAGTGATAATACCAAGTATTAAAGGTGTGGGACAACTGAAACTCTCTTACACTGCTGATGGGAATGCCAAACAGAACAGCTGCTCTGAAAACAGTTTGGTAGTTCTTACCATGTAACTCAACAATCCCCCTCCCAGACATTTACCCAAGAAGTGAAAACATATGTTCATACAAAGAACTCCACATGAATGTTCACAGCAGCTTTATTTGTAATTCTTGAAAACTGTTAACAACTCAGATGTCTCTCAACTAGTGAATGGGTAATCAAGTTCTGGTATATTCATATGACAAAATAGTACCCAGCAATAAAAACTATTTAACTACTAATAAATGCAACAACATGAATCAATTTCAAAAGCATTGAAGCTAAATGAAAAAAGTCAGACATAAAAGACTATGTGCTGTAGGATTCAATTTCTAGGACATTCTAGAAAAGGCAACATAAACAGAAACAGATCAGTGGGTGCCAGGGGCTAGGAGGGAAGAAGGGGCATGGTGGAAGTTCCAGGAGTGACGGAATTCTTTTATATCTTGAAAATAATGGTGTATAGATATAGAGCATTATTCATCACTAAATTACTCATATTAAAAAGTGAACTGTATTGTTCATAAATTAGGACTCAGTAAAAAGACCCTGTCCAGTCATCTTAACCAGTTGAGGGAGTCATGCCTGTAAGTTCAGCCTACATTCTGCTCTTCTAGCTCTTCCAATGATTTTTTAAGCTCCAAATTCCCTATATTAGCTATATGAAATAGCTAGCATTATTTCCTGTGATGTAATCCTGAGAGATACAAAACATGAAGGAAAAGAAGAAAACAGAATCCTCATTAAGAATAAAGAAACGTCAATAGATAATGTATAAAACAAGCACGTGAAGAAAGAGGCATGTCACTTATCTAGGCATATTATATAGAATTGATGACCCAAAGAAATATTAAGATTTCTATAGGGGGTGCCTGGCTGAGTCAGTCATTGGAACATGTAACACTTGATCTTGGGGTCATGAGTTCAAGCCCTGTGTGGAGTGTACAACCTACTTTTAGAAAAAGATTTCTATAGAGATGGGACAATAGAAGGTTAAAAAGTTAAAGATAGGGCAAGAGACAGTTTTTAAAAATTTTTTTTATAAAACTTAAAAAATTATGTGTGTCTAGAGAAAGAACTTGAGAGCTAGAGGGGCAAACAGGGAAGCAAGAATATCTTTAGTATGGTCTTAGGAGAAACCATGTCCTGTTTTGGGGACATATCTGTCCTTCCATGGAGACAAAGTTCATGGCAACTGGATGTTGATGGCTATTCAGAACATGCAATCAACTCTCCTCACTTTGATTTCATGCTCACCAAGGGAATTGGTGTGTATAATCTGCATGCTATGTATATCTTCCCATTGGGAGAAAAGTGCCCTTCTGAAACCAAAAACAACCAGTTTAATCTCCTTATAATTTAATATACTAGAATTCTAATTCTTTACATACAAAAGCATTCTTTCAATATGTTTGAGGATCCCTCTAAAATGACAGCTGGATCCTGAAACTGAAGGGGTGGTTGGCATAATGGGAGCATGTCATGTAATTGGCAGACACTTGGCAGTTTTCTCTAGAGAAACACGATAAATGGGAAAAATCACCTCCATGTGTTCCTCAGACCTTAGAAGAAGAAAAAAGGCAAGTACTTATCAGCATTCTCAAAGTGTCCCATGGTCAGAAAACTGGGGAAAATCTGAGAAAGGCTGAGGCAGAGTCCAACAGATCTCTTTACTGGAGAATATCCCAGATGTCTGGGATGTTCAGATATGTTTTGTTAATTTCCATAATGGGGTTCACAGTAGGAAGTGATTTTCAAAGCTTCTAAGAGTGAGAGTCCCCTTTTTTTCTTTTTAGAATATCTGTAGACTATGTGTAAGGGTTAGTTCTGAAGAGAGGAGTGGCATTTCAATGAGAGCCATATTGAATGTGGTGGCTTACCCTCATGGTAACAGGGATGGAAGTAGTGGCTCCTTAGATGAATATCTTCCTAGTATGAAAGATCTATTAAAGAGCTTCCCTAGATTAGGGATGGTACATTTTGTGGAGATCCTATAATGTATGCACTACCCCAACAGGGTCTGCTTCATAAGCGGATGGCTTAAAACTAGACTTGGCCAGGAAGAAATTGCTGGCCCATTATATAACTGACTTACATACAGAGAGTCCTTCACATAAACCTAAAAGGGGGGGGGGGAGTAGGCTGGATGAAAAGGAAAAACAGCGGTGGGGAAGGAGGAGGCTTTTCAAATCGCCTTTCCTCTCACACTTATGTTACAAAATGGAGTGTGTTGATGTAGAAATGCGTGGAAGCAGAAACCAGTCTAGAACCACTTCTCAGCCCACAGAGTTTAGGCTTGAGATCGCTGAAGCCATTGTGCCGTTTGAGGGCACCGGAGCAACAACTTGTCACATAATACCTTTCCAAGAGTGCCAAACTTAAAAGCAATTCCCAAACAGTTTAGACAGAGCATTTGGCTCACTGCCGCATGTCCAAAACTACAAAGGAGACTTGAGGCTGCCATCACATGAAGGGCAGTCTTGTTTCCACAACCCCAGCCAACTTCTAATTACTCACGGGTCAATTATTTGACTGCTGGATTAGCAGACCCTGGGCTTCTCCCCTTCCACCCTTTCCTGTCCACCTTTGAAAACCATTCCATTGCTGCCAATCACTTTTAAATCACATTTGGAACCCAAATTAAATAGAAACTGGGTGCCAAGAAGAAATACCCATAATCAGCATTCAAATAAGTGTTTCAAAGCCCGAATATAAATGGGCTTTGTCTATTGGGCTCAGCGGTTTCCCACCCCAGTCTCTTCCCTTTATACAGAGCTGAATGCCCATTAATTTCATGTGGACATAAAAGTTGAGGAGAGGAATTAAAAATGCAGCCAAACACGATCATTGCATTTTGCTGAAAGAGTTGATGGGGAAAGAAATAGACACTGATGACTGCTGTTGGATCGACTAGCCTGACCATTCACGTTTCTAGTCTCACCCCGTTCTTTATTGTCTTCCGATTCAGCACTTAAACTCGTCCCAATTTTTGGCATTTTGACAATGAACAACCCGGCTTCATCTGTGTATCACAAAAGGTAACGCTCGTAGTAGATTCTATTTGTGTTGCAAACAACACACTTGCTCAAGACAAGCAAGCGTCCAACCACACTGAACACCAGCTAAAAAGATTCTAACTGTGTGGTCTCCACTTATCGGCTAAAAAGTCCAATGCCCAGTCTGAATGTCCGTGCCGGGCCAACAGTGAAGAAACCCAACACATGCCAACGTTATCAGCATGGATGAAATGTCCACAAAGCAGGACCAGTGTGCAGAAGCCTGGACTAATTACCCCCGTGGCCTATCCGTCGAAGTTGACTTCATAATTGTGTACTCTATGAAATGATATACACCTGTGGTAGCACAAGTTACGCATCCAGTTATTAAAATGGTGCCCCACAGCCCGATCCCTGTGAGTGGCTTTCAAATAAATTACTTTGGATGAAGGCTGGTAGAAAAGACTGCCATTAAGTATAGTACATCCTTTTGAGGAATTAACTCAGGAAATAACTCATATAATTAGTGTAAGCTTTCTTCCCCCTTTCGCTTAAAGAGTCTAGCCAATGTGTCAAGGCTACAACATTCTTCAGTGCTGTTGTGGCAACTAAATAACAAGACATTTTATAAGTACTGACAGCTATGTGTTATCATATAATTATTGCCCAGGTTATAAATGGATCTTAATTTCAGAATCATCTACTACTCCCCAAACAGTATTTATGTTCACTACAGAATTAGACTTTAGACAGATATTTTTAGAAGTTTCCTTTTTTTCTTTCTCTGTCCCTGAAATTACTTAATTATTATTTTCTTTTTAGTGCTTTATCGCAACTTCACGTAGGACTTACAGAGTGCTCGAAGCACTCATTTGGCTTAATTGTCATGTGGTTTTTTATTTTCTTTAGCTGTTCGGCTTTTGCAAGTTTTAAATGATTTGCTTCTGAAATAGGGTGTTTAAAACACACTATTAAGTTTTTCTGTCTCTCCTCATCGAAATTACTTCTTTAAGAAAGGCTAAGAGAGAAAGGGACTAGTTCTAGAGACCTGAAATACTAAAAAGATGAGTTTTTAAGAAAAAAGACTTTCAACCTGCATACTATTACTTACTACTGACTGGGCCCAACACGCATTCCTTGTTGTGGATCTATGATGTATGCTTGTAATCTTGCAGATTTATTCCATTTAAGAGTGGATAGCTTTTATCTAAGTATCTGTTTCTGATTACAGACGCCTTTGTAAATTACTCACACAGCACCCAGCAGCGTTCTGCCTGCAAGTCTTTTGAGGACACGAACATAACAAGAATGTTGTATGAAAAGCTGGGTGATTTTTAAACCAGTACTATTGAAAATGTGGTCTGTGGACAGGCAACTTCCACATCACCTGGAAGATTCTTAGAAATGCAGATTCATGGACCTCACCCAGACGTACAGGATCAGACTCTGGGAGAGGGGCCCAGCCATCTGTGTCTGATGGAGTCCTCCATCAGGTGCTTTGGGCAGCACTTTTGGGCACTTTTGGGCAGTGTAAATCAGGGTTAGCACTCACTAAGTGCTTACTGTGTGTTCCAGGAGTGGTGCTAAGGACTTGCTGTGAGTGATCTTCCTCAACACTTGTGACAACCGTGTGAGGTGGACCCTAACCTTGGCATCTGTTTTCTAGTGGAGAGACTCACTTTTCAAAGTCAAACATAGAAATTGGTGAAATCCAGACAAGCCCAGCTCTAACTCCAAAGACTGTACCTTCTTTTGGAGCAACGAAGAGGATTCGTATGGGGAGGCCTTACTGGAATGCAAAATTTCCACTGCCAAAGTGTAATTTTTACTGCAAGCCACAAATGCACTTATATGGCGTGATCCTTTACGAATGTCAATAGTCTGTCATTGAACATTTGGGCAGCAACAGAAATGACTCAAATATAAACACCACATTTAAACATAGTTAATTATAGAAGCTTATAGGCTTTGCAGACTCAAAAGTGTACCTTCTCTCTACTTAAGACCATAATTAGAAGCAGAGATATTCGTCTGTAATCAAATTTAGAAAGAAAGGCAAAGTTTCAGCTTTCAGTCAGAAGCCAAAATTTGGAACAGAGGGCCAATACAGCTACACTAAATCTCCAACTCACTGACTCGGGGGGAAGGGGAGACTTATGGGGAGAAAGACTGCTTTTCATAATTCTAACAAATGCAGCTGAAGGAAGAATCTCATGAAGCTGGCTTTTGTTGCAAAACTTTTGCAAGGCAGCATTTGAATATGTGGTGGTATTAAAAAAAAAAGGCTAATCTAAAGTAATGCTTGTCTAAAAACATGTTAAAGGAGCCCAAGCCCACCTAGACCCCCCCCCCCAATTCAAGACCTCCAGATTCTCCCCTGAAATAAATCATTTGTGCTGATTATTCAGGGCAACTTTTTGCGAGGCAGGTGCGCAGGCCAAGAGGAGGACCGGGAGGGTGTGAGGGCAGGAGAAAACAAAGGGATTAGAAGAAACTAACCATTTGCCCATTCCAGGCCTGCTCTGTGTACTCGTCACTCCCACCCCCTAAATTATCAACCTGGCTTGCCAGGGGTGCTCACATGCTGGGCTAATGGGGCACGCTCACGTTGGACTAGTTCTGAACGCTGCTGTGTGCCTTCCAGGGTCCAGCACCTGCAGGTGCTTGGGTAAGCGTTCTTCCTCCAACAGCTGTTCTCCACGGGAGTTCTAGCAAGTGCCCGTCAGCCGGGACGGGGGAGGCACTGAGGGGTTCCAGACGGCCCACATGGGCAAGTGCTCAGTGACCTCGCAGAAAATCGATTCCCAAGGAATTGCTCTGTGTGGGGGATAAACAGCACTGAAACATGTGGGGATGGCTCTGGACCACCTCAGCTCTGCCTCTTCGTCTCAAGGGACCCCTCACTCCGGAAACTTCCTGTTGTGACTGTTGAGAGGTCTCTTTCAAATACATGCCATTCTTTGCTTTAACATGGTCCTCCTTAGAAAGCTTGACTTCTTTGAAAGAAAGCTAAGTGTCCAACCGGGGTACCATTTATTGCTCTCATTAATAACCTCCGACACACAATTTCCTTCCAAAACTTGACCTAGCCCCCTTTCCTTGTAGAAGTATTGTTGCCTTGCAGGCCAACGTGAAGGCCACCAGGAGGGGAGCAGGGCTTCCCTTTGGCCCATCCCCACCCCTCTCCTATGCTGCTTGTCCTCAGCAACCAATCCAGGGAATGGGCCTTGAAACAGGGCCAAGGTGAGGGGACAAGGACTCCAGCCCGTAGGTCAGAGACTAAAAGGTTCTGAGTAGACACTTCGTCTCATAAAAGGAGAGCTTCAGAACATGCCAGGAAGGAAAGAAAATGCCACAAAGACCTCTCTCTCCTTAGCCACCTCAGTTGAAGGAATGCTCCGGGCATCAAGCACAGCAAGGGCAGGAGAGCCTGGCCTCAGAGACTGGACGTGCTTCTGGGACTGGGTGCCACTGTTTTACGCTTCAGGGATCAGCTGCTTAGAGTGATGTGATCGGGGAACCGCGGACAAATGAACTCATAACATCCTTTACATCTCTGGGGTGTCTCCAGGCCCTCTGGCCCCGGGTCCATCCACCTCCTTCCTTTCAGCAACGAGATGGCACACACACAAAAGACCAGCCCTTGGAGAAAACGTTCCAGACAGAGAAGACCCATGTCGAATAGCAACTGTATTCCCAGGGAGTCTTGATGGGGGAAACTGAGGTCAACTTCCCCACTGCTGGTCACTGAGTATCTGAAACACCTGCTTTTTTTCCCTCCCACACAAGCCAAGCAGCAGCGTTGGGTTCTGCACTTTGGAAAGGGCAAAGCAAGGGGCTCTGCCGCTGCGCAGGCATGCAGGACTGAAGCCTGCGCATGCGTGCTGGACAGAAGCCTGCGCCTGCGCAGGATAATCCGCCAAAGCCTGTGATGGGGTCCACAGCTCCTTGGCTTATCAGCCTCCACACTGAAGTCATCCCGGGCTGAGGCCAACTAGAAATAACGCCAGAGGCACGAAAGGCCCAGAAAGTCTGAGTTTTCCAAGCCCACAGCGACCATGAAGGGGCTGTTTTCTCTTCAACAGAGGAGGCTGGAGGCGTCTCAGCCGCACATGCGTGAAGCAAACCTTTGCGCCCCCGTGTTTCACCTGCGTACTCGTTCAAGTTTAACGCAGACGAATAACGGCAAAGATAAAGAAAGAAAAACAGGGAAAAAGGTCTTCCCTCGCTTCAGTAGCAGCAGCTGGTGTGACCTCCTAATCACGGAACCATGCACGGGAAGGCCTCGCCCACTGGAAAGAAGCATGTGGCAGGCAGCAGCTGAGACCCCGGTTTGCAGCGGGAGGAGGGCACGGGTGGCACGTCCAGGGATCTGAGTCCAGAGCAGCCTGCCCCTCTTTGCACCTGCATCCCCTCATTCTGGCAAAGCTGCGCTGCATCAAGCCCTAAGCCCACGTTTCCCCGTGCACTGATGGAGGATGTGAAGTTTTAAAGAACACAAGTCTGCCAAGCACAGATGCAAAATGTAATTGAAGATTTCGGATTCTGTACGCCCAGATACTATCATCCAGAACTGCTACTGCTCTCGTTCTCACAGTCCTAGAGCAGATGAATTTGGGGATTTTGCAAAGCAACTGGCACTTGCTCAATCTCGCTTTAGGTTCTGTAGGACTGCATCAGCCCCAGGCCTCTCAACCCCGCTGGCCTATGATCAGCCCTAACAAAGACCACTCCTGCCACGGTCACCTGGCTATGTGGGCAGGGGCTATGTCTGCATGAAAGACTGGCTCTCAAATATACGCCATTCATGATAAGACTTCTCCCATTAAATGTTCGTCTCAGAGGAAAAAAGATCAAATTAAAGAAGCTGTGGTTTACATTTTAGAACCACAGAGGGAACAAAGTGTATAAGACAACCTGACTTGGCCCCATTCGGGTCCCACTTTTTTTTTTTTTTTTTTTAAAGATTTTATTTATTTATTTTTCAGAGAGAGTGAGCACAGGCAGACAGAGTGGCAGGCAGAGGCAGAGGGAGAAGCAGGCTCCCTGCGGAGCAGAGAGCCCAATGCTGGACTCGATCCCAGGACGCTGGGATCATGACCTGAGCCGAAGGCAGCCGCTCAACCAACTGAGCCACCCAGGTGTCCCACTTTTTGATAAGCACCTGCTACCCATGCTCCCAACCATTCAAAAACCTATGCAGCAAAAGAAAACTGGTTACTAGAACATTCTGGAATTTCGGCAGGATCGTGGCAGTGCAATTACCTCCTGGATCAGTGTTTGGAGGGAGCAGGGAAAAGGCAAGAGGCTAAGACAAGAAACTGAGTACCCTCTAGGGCAATAAAGATTAAAGGGCTAACCTTTACAGTCAGTCTTCAAGCCAGATCCAGCCTGCTGCCTGTTTATTTATTCTGTAAATAAAGCTTCATTGGAAAACAGCCACACCCATTCATTCACGTGGCCTAGGTGCTTTTTTGCTCTGAGGCAGAGTTGAACAGTTGCCACAGAAACATGGCCTGCAAAGCTCAAAACATTTACTAACTGGCTCCTTGCAGAAAAAAAAATTTGCCCACACCTGTTTTAAAACACATGGAATGGGGCGCCTGGGTGGCTCAGTGGGTTAAAGCCTCTGCCTTCAGTTCAGGTCATGATCCCAGGGTCCTGGGATTGAGCCCTGTGTTGGGCTCTCTGCTTGATGGCGAGCCTGCTTCCCCTTCTCTCTCTCTGCCTGCCTCTCTGCCTGCCTCTCTGCCTACTTGTGATCTCTGTCAAATAAATAAATAAAATCTTAGGGGGAAAAAACCCCCAAAAACAAAAATTGAATCTTACCAATCAATCAATCAATCACATGGAATTTCCTTTAACCTTGGACAAGGACTGGGCCAGAGAATTCAGTTAATCTGTAACAAACGCTGGTAGATGTTTAAGGGCAGGAGAGACAATCTCAAAGGCCTAAGGAGGTAGTGCTCTGCAGTTCTTTGTTAGGGTAAACAACAGGTGGCCTCCTTTCTGTGGCATCACTGCAATATTATCCAAGTATTAAACGTTACACTGTCCCATTCCTACAGATTCTAGGCAGTTTTTCATCTCTCATTTTAAAAAAAGATTCTATTTATTTATTTTGGGGGGAGGGGTAGAGGGAGAGGGGCCCAGAGAGAATCTCCAGCAGACTCCCTGCTGAGTGCAGAGCCCAACATGTGACTTGATCTCAGGACCCTGAGATCATGACCTGAGCGGAAATCAAGAGTTGGACACCACCACAACCTCGGCACCCCATACCCCTTCATTATGTATGGGCAGTGAGAGCTCTGACTGTGCCATCTTGATATCTAAGTGCCCCCTAAGCTGGTTCTTAGGGTTGAGTCAAGAGCAGGTGACACTCTCTACCTTCTACAACAGCGGAGTGTTGGTGTCGCCTGTATGCACCGGTGGCCAGAGGCCATCACAGTACCTGTTGGCCAGAAGCTGGGACCTGGTCCCTGAGGGCGAGGTCAGGTAGATGGCCAGGTCTCCCCTCCTGGGATGGGTGATGGTTATGCGCACAACGACGTGCTCCAGGTAGTTGACGTGGTGGTTGGGGTTATCGGAACAGCCTGAAGCTTTGTAGATGGAGCGCACCGCACTGTTGGGGCGAATGGTCCTGCAAGAGAGAAAGACTGAGTGTGAGCAGAGCACTGGAGGGGCTGGGCTGCGTAGAACTGTGGGCCCGGAATGATGACGCCGTGTCACACGAGCCGCTGGTGGCTGATTTCTGGAGGACACAGTGCCATCACCCAAGGTCCCTTTAAGGATTAACCCTGGTTATCAGAGAGTGGGAAAGATGCCAGTGACAGAAAATGGGGGGAGTGGGGTTCTTTTATCTTCATGCAGGGAGGGCTGTCAAACCTGAGGGTATCCCCTTGTTGAAACGCAGAGAATCGAGCCTCTGCCTGCAATGTGTGATTGAGTGGGGCTGAGGGGGCTCCAAGAATATGCATTTCTCACAAGTTCCCAGGTGACAGTGATGTTGCCGACCTGTGGAATATACTTTTTGGACTACTGCTAGAGGGCATGGCGGTATGGGGAAGGCTCGGGGGTTACCGTGACCTTGGTTCAAATCCCTGGTCTACCACTTCCTTGCCCAATAACTCACAGGGCACAAACCTTTCCTCTGGCCTGAACGTGCCTGGCTTCTTCACTAGCTTTCTCCTGTGCCACTGTTCCCCCTGAACACGGGGCTCTGGTCACACTGACAACAGTTCAAGTTGGGGGTGATTCCTGAGACTGTGCCTGAAGTTTGTTTGTTTGTTTTTGGCTGTTCTTCCTATGGGGACTCTTCCTCTTCCTTCATGGTCAAAGTTCATGGTCAGAGACATGGTCTCTGTCTCTGAGGCGGTCATTGAACCATAGGAAAGATACGCCCCCTACTTCTTATTTTCTATCCATTTTACTTCCAACCTATTGTTATCTTTGTATACTATACTGAAAATATAATTCGCAATTATATGTTATAGAGTTCAGTTTCCAGAATATCAACTTTAGGATTTTGGAGTACCCTGACTTAGGGAGAACATCTGCACCATGAAACAGAAATACTGGCCGAGTAGAAATCTTAAGAATGCCCATTTGTAAGGGTCCTCCAAATCCCCTGTTGCGAGATGCTTTTAAGGATCCTTGGATCCTATTATGTGGATTTAACAGCTTAGCATCCTAGACATTCTTTGAGAATTTTATAATTTCGCTAGGAAAAAAAAGCACACACACACACACAACACAAGGTTTCGGCTTCCATGGACAACAAAGGCTGTCTAGAGCACTCGGGTCAGCCTGATCCCTTTCAGGAAATTGCTATGCTGACTGCTTGCCACGAGTATTACTTGATTTGCCGGTCTGTGCTCTCCACACACACGTGCTGCTGGGGAACGGTGGTCCACTTCTCGGCTTCCGTCACCATGGCTTCCGCATCCATCAGTCCAAATCCATACAGGTGGCTCACTAGGGGAGGCAAGAGGCTGGTCAGCTTCATGGAAGTTAGAATCAACCTAGGCTGTCTATATTGAGTTCTGGCCAAGAGCCCAGACATATCCCCATGGGATCTTAGCATTCTTTCTAGCCATGATTAAAAAAAAGAAACAAAAAACAAATATAACAACACATGTGAACAAACCTAACAAGGTCATAAAATGGATGTCAATTATTCAGCGATGATGTATTAGGACTCGTAACAGGACTATCGTGTATGGATTATTACCATGTGGCAGGCACTAGACCGTCTTTTTCCATGTAACTTAACATCCTGGAGATGTTAAGCTGTTAAGGTAAGATGTGAAGATGCTGGTGCTATTGTGATCGTCATTCACGGTACAAGGCCACTGAGGAACAGAGAGAGAACTAAGACCAAGTAGCTGTGGTTGAGCTGGTTCTAACCCACTGACTTTTGCTCCAAGGCCTTACCTGGTAACCACTTTAAGCGATGACCTCATCAATTTTGTAACATAATGAATAGGTTTAAGGAAAAAGGACAGTGTCTATACCTTCTCTTGGCACACTAAGAATGCACATGCAAGAAATGCCAGTTTTCTGACATACCCAGGAGTAAGGCCAGACATCTCAGAAGACAACAATTATTACCTTTCCTCTAGCATAGGAAAAATTGATTAAACCTTATGCATGCAATATTTGGAGCCCTCTAGATGTGTCTTCCAATGTTGTAATCTTGTGATTCTCAGTAAGAATACCTATTGATCTAAATCTGCATTTGACATAATGGTCTCAGAAGTTCCAGTCACATATTCGAATATTTTTAAAATTAATTTATTGTTACCCACACCCCATCCCAGTGACCCTCTGTTTCCTGCATATAGGAATATTGATACAGCAATATCCATATGTGTAGTTCTTTCTAAAAAATATTCTAAAATCCCAGCAAATACTTAAAAATCTCCACCTCAAACCATCTCATATCTTTATATTTAACACAAAGTCATATTGCTGCCAGATTTGTTGCCTATAAGGCATTTTCTGTATAATATTATTTTACATGAAAATATCTGTCACTGCCCATGCTTATGGATTATTTCAGTACTTCCACTTGAAATTCAAGACACTCGATGATAGAGTTCCATTCTACTTGCAAAACAACCTCTTCACCAAAATCTATGCTTAGGAAGGTCATTCCTTTACGGTTCCCAGTCATACCTTGCTTTTTCTGCCTCACTGCTTTGGCTTATGCTGAAACCCTGGCCTGGAATTTCCTCCCTCCCACTCTCTGCAGGGTCACACTCTACTCCCAAGTTCTAGAAGGCTTTGCTAGCCTATCTTCTCCTTGAAATATCCTTTGATCAATGAAAGTCAATGGACGTTTACTGAAACTCAGCCATCTGTCATGAAGGAACTTTTCTCTTTACTAGTCCCTATAACTCTAATGAATTTGTCCGTCTGTCTGAGCTTCTGCCCATCTAGCCATCCAGCCACCCATTCATGCATCCATCCAACATTTCTTGAGTGCCTTCTATGTGCAGACACTGTCTTACACACTGCACTTTTTACTTATGTCTTATTAATTGAACGGCTAATTCCATGAGCAAATGTTTTTGTACCCCAACTATACTGCAAACTGCTTGATGACAGGAGCTAGGACTTATATTTCTTCATATGCTTCATGGGACTTAGCAGAAATTTATACATATGGAAAAAAAAATGACTGCATATAAAAAAGGAAAACTGTGTTAGGATTAGGAAATACTGCTATATCCTTGCTATTTGCTAATTACATAATTCTTGGCAAAAAAGAAAAAATAGCTAACCCACAATCTCCTTGTGATATGATTGTCTATCCTGTCACCATTACTGAGTTGATTAAGTACTGCTATTTGTCCCATGTGAGAAACTCTTCATCAAGACCTATACAAATGTAAGGGCTCATTATTATAATATCAGGTACTCAGCTGGACAGGACATACTGAAGGAAACGGAATAAACTGACTTAGGGATAGCAAGAATATTTGTGGGATTCTCATACATGTACTTTTGTAACTGCTATTATAAATGACTATTTCTTGATTAAAAAGAAACGTATATGTATTGTAAAATTCTGGAAATACAGCCAGAAAAGAATGAAGAAAGCAAAACTCATCAATAACTTCATGACAGATTGGTAACTGTATATTAGCAGGTCTGTATCAACAACTTAGTTTCAGTTACAGGACATGACATGAGGCGATCTCACCTCCTTCGCTAAAACAGAGTCAGAGTGATCCATGCTTTATAGGAGGAATGTCAAGTTGGGCTTAAGGAAACCGAATTGTGGACATTTCTTATGCAAGTTCATGGATATCCCAGATTCTCACTTATCACTTAACCATCAATACAGGCAATGATCTGTATCATTTCATCGTGAACATTCAAGGCATTGTTTTCCCTAGAGGGACTGAAATTATTGCCAAACACGCATTGCCATGCCAGGCTCTCTGACTCTGCCCAGCACCCAAATGTCCCCATGATCGTATCAAGCGGTTTTAAAGTAGCGCAACGTATCATTTGATCTCAGTTTAGGGAAAAAAGATGAAAGACTTGATTGGCATGAGCGGAGAAGGGAAGAGGTTGGGTAGGAACTGGGGAGGGTCGGTGGGGGCAAAGCGAGGGCTGCCTGCACTCTGGCTTAGGGGCTCTTGCTGCCTCCCCCCATCCCCGTCCCCAGTAACTGTCAGCCTAACAACCCTTAGGACATAAATTAACACCCAGAGTCATCAAATACAAAAAATGCTTCAAGCCTGAGAAACAAATTTGAGTTAAGTAGAAAAGCACCTTGAGTCTTTATAAAGGCTCTAAATTTGTTTCCTTTTCTGAGTCTATTCCTACCCTCCAGAGACAATGTCCATTCATGCATCTATCCCAAGTAGATGTTCAGAAAAGAGGCTGGCTAGTTCCAGTTCAACTACAAACTGGCAGGTGAATGGGAAAAAAAATCATATTAATAGAATATTAATAAGTGAAGGAATTCCATTAGATCGGTAAAGCCTATTTGGTCATGGAGATGTTTTGTATTTTAAAATACTGGAAATCGTGTATTTGTCCACAGTCATGATACCCAGCCTAAGAAAAAAAGAAAATAAAGTGTATCTTTTTAAGAGGGCTGGTGATGTTGGCAATATACCAACTCCATGTATTCTATTGGCAATTACTTGTTTGGTTTTCAGTAAATACTAATGAGAAAATAATCGCACAAAGAACATGTTGGCGGATAAACTCTTTTAAAGCATGGTGTTAACCAGGGAAATAGCTATTAAGTAGTTTGGAAGCATTAATTTTTTTTTTAAAGATATGATTATAACTGACACAATTTTAAAAATATAATAGTTTTCATACTTTAAAATGACCTATAAATCCAGAAACAGATCTTTTTAAAAAATTTTTTTAAAGATTTTATTGATTTATTTAAGAGAGAGCATGGGAAGGAGGGGCAGAGGGAGAGAGAGAACAGACTCCCAGCTGAGCAAGGAGCCCCACACGGGGCTCGATCCCAGGACCCTGAGATCATGACCTGAGCTGAAGGCAGATGCCCAACTGACTGAGCTACCCAGGTGCCCCCAAAACAGATCTTTTTTGGGTGACTATCTGGGTCAAGTTAGTTGGCCATCACACTGTTACTGGGAACAGCCACAGTGTCTGCAGAGTACCTGTGCTTAGAGGAGAGCTTCTATGCATACTTGTGAAGTGAAGGAACTCAACTGATAGAGGAGAAATTTTATTTAATTTACCAAGCGGCATAAAGTGTTTACGTGAGAATTTTAAGGGGAATCTAGAGCTTTGTTCTTTTTATCACCGACTTCTGTAAAGTCATCATTAACACACCATATTTATTTAAGTATAGAACCAATATTCACATTTTCAAAAAAAAAAATTACGATCATAGTAAATATACCAGGAGAATAACTTGCGGTGCTATGGCCATTTGTACCGAAATTAGTTTTATTTGCACATGTTTCTCATGCCAAGCTCAGAGCAAAACCTGGGCCTGAAAATCACTTTATGATGATCAAGCAGAGCTGTCTCTGGGCAAGCTTTGTGTAAAATGCAAAACTCTATAAAGTTAGATACTATAATGGTGTGAGGAGGAATCCAAGCAGCTCAAACTGCATTTTTCATTTCTACGAGTGTGGGCAGCAAACATTCAATTAATAGTTGGAACATTAATTAAGATCAAAAATCAATATTTAGAAAGCTATCGAGGGAACAGAGCATGTTTACAGAATAATTAAAGATCTTGAGGCAAAGTTATTGAGGTAGATTTCACAAAGCAGAATGATGCCGGGCAAGCTGAAAAAAAAGGGAATCTGCAATACTTGAAAAACATTCTATTTGCCTCATTAGGCTGCACGACTGTTTATGCAGATAAGTCGAGAAGAGTGGAATTATCTTGTGCCCCAAGTATAGCTAGTTTTTATTCTAAGGAATCTGAAGGCTTCCCAGCTAGATGAACGAGAGAAGGCAAGAAAATAGATAATGTTCTCCAGCAGGTGTGTTTCCACTATCTGATGAGACTAGAAGTGCTGAGGGAAGCTAATCGTTAAGCACATAAGGAAATGACTGCACAGTTTGGAAGCAGATACACTTAGCTGAAACAACAGCTCTAGCTAGGAGGCCTTAACAATTCCAGAGAAAAGCTAGAAAGCTCAGCGGGGGGGCAAAAAAAAGTTCCAGAGCACAGGAAGCTATAACCAGTGAGTGAATCTTGGGATACTTTTACGTCTTTTTGGTGGAGTGTCCTTCCTGGAGCCAGCTATTTTTTTTTTTTTAAGATTTTAAAAAATTTATTTATTGGACAGAGCAGAGAGGATGAGAAAGGGGAGCAGCAGAGGGAGAGGGAGAAGCAGACTCCCATCTGGGCAGGGAGCCTGAGGCAGGGCTCAATCCCAGGACCCCGGGATCATGACCCAAGCAGAAGGCAGTTGCTTAACTGATTGAGCCACCCAGTGCAGTGAGTTATTTTGAAGATTTTTCTTTCCTTCTTCCTTCTTTTTTAATATTACACCAAATGGAAAGTTCATGCTGACTCTAAAAATAACGATTATTTATTTATATTTATATTTATTTATAGTTTTATATTTATATATTTTTAAATTTTATTTATTTATTTATATAGTTATTTATATTTATTTATAGTTATTTATATTTAGTAATAAATAATGATTTAGTATTTATATTTACGTTTAGATATATTTAGAAGGATTTGGTTGGTTAAAAAACATTTTTTGCTTTTTAAGCTTTTGAGCTTTCCTATCTTTTAATACCAATAATTGAGTGACCGGAGGGTGAACGGGCATGTTGGACCCTATTTATATTGGTTACGATGCACATAATCACCAAGATATGAAACATGGTTGGTCAATTAGGTTCCTTTATTTGATTATGAGAAAGGGTCAGTTTCAATACATCCAAATAACTGATCTGATTAGTTACCATAACACTGGTGCGGGTGTAAGGCAACTACTCTATAGTCACCTTGGTGAGGGCCCAGAAGAAACAGAAAATGATATGTATTCTTAGGCAGGCACGAGATAAGGGCAACTTAACGATTTCACCATGAGACAGACAAATGCACTGACTGAGTAACAAGTGCACAAAATCCATGGGTTAAAAACAAACGAACAATGGCGATGAAGGAACCTGATAGAGCCTGGTGCAGAGAAAGTGCTGGATACACGTGAGCTGAAATCTGGAGTCAGGAAGGTGACCCAGGAGGGGAAGGTGGTATTTGGATTGCGCTTTGTCACCTGGTAACTTTTCAACCAGGTGGAGATACAGGGAGGACATTCCAGGGGCCAGGACGCAGCCTCCTGGACAAATGATCACCAGGTCTGCGTGTGGTTTCCTGGGGGAGGAGGAAACCAGCAAGCCCAGAGTGGGCGGTGTGTGGGGTGGGTGGTCAGAAGGGGATGGGCGTTCGTGGTAAACACAGGGCAGGAAATAAGGGGGTGAGAACAGACTGCGGGAGAGCTGAGAGCCAACCATGATGGGGGGGGGGTGTCCTCGCCCTCGGGCTGCTGAGGTTCTCTTCGACCTACAAGTCAACCCCCAGACTGAAAGGGAGTTCCGCACAGTCCTGTCTTGAGGAGCACTGCTTGATCTGTGTGGGGAGAGCCTCCAACCTGGGATCAAAGAGGTCCCGCAGCTGGTGGAGGCCTCGCACCTTTGGGTTCTTTGATCCTCACTGTGTTGAACCACCTGCTCTGAGAGGACTGCTCCCACCAGGGACTCCCCCCGCCCCGCCCCCTCCAGAGCCACCCCCCACCCACCTCCCGCCTTGAAGCCAGTTAATCAAACCAAGCCAAATGTGCGAAATAGGGGGAGGGGGTGAAACAGGAGAGGACCCATGACACTTCACTTGCCTTAGGTGGCTGCTGAAGGACTGCCCTTTTCAAGTAAAAATAAATAGCAAAATAGGAAAACATCAAGTATAAGATTCCTAAGGATGAAAAGGTGGGAAGCGAAGCTCCTCAGTCCTCTATCAGCATTTCGACACCTAAATATCGCAGACAGATGGAAAGGACGCTTCCAGAATTACCCACAACATCCCTTTCCTTAATCCCTTTCTCCGACATCAGTCTCTTCCTTTCATACTGTTTTAAAAGATTTCAGGGTGAAAGGTACCTAAGCTTCTTAGAAAGCCGGAGTGACAGTTACAGCGCTTTCTTCTGTCCCGTGGTGCAAAATGCAGACTCGGGGGTGGCGGGGAGGAGCAGGAGCAACACCTGCCTTATTGTGCACGGCTTGTTTTTATCTTTCCCTCGCTCTTCCTAAAATCTCAGGCTCTACTAACAACTCCAGCCAGCTCCAAACATGCCAGCTGTCACTGGTGCTGCTGAGGCCTTGCATGTGGGAAGTTTCCATACACTGCTACCTGGCTGCCTGCGGTTGGGGGGGGCGGTCTGCACTTCAAAGCTTCCCGAGGGATGGGTTGGGTCAGCAGCTGCAGGAGTCTGACAGGCTCATCACTGCACAGACACGGAGTAAGAAGGGTTGAGGAAAACACTGGTGAGCCCTTCTCCATGTGCAATGGACTTAATTATATGCGGCGTATAGACACATGAGGTATTCTGTCACATATGTATATGTAAAAATATCTTTCTATTAGATTTTTTTTTTTAATTTACAGAGTTAAGGAGATATTATGCCAGCCTTCTCTCAAGGGCCCTTTTCTATTTTGAGAAAAAAGTCTAATTATTTTCTTTTCTTTGGCCATTCCCTTTTAATTTGCTTCCAATGTGGTTATAATAAGCAAGTCATTTGCTTAAGATAATTGACCAGTCTTTCTCAAACGGAAGTAGGAAAATGTTCTAGCAGCTTGGAGAGAGCTAGCCATGTATCCCAGGGTCCATGCGGATCACAACTGTGCTTGTTTTCGGAAACTAGGATCATTTGGACAGAGACGAAAACAAGATCTAAAATGTACTCCAAAAGTCTTCGGGTAAAAGCTTATTGAAGACTAGACTGACCCTTTATTAGCTCACCAGCCTAGATCTTCTTGCTGTGTAACTTAAGCCAACAGTTACCACCCCAGGATCTTGGTGAATGGGCAGCCAAAATTCATATTTGTGAATCATTTACATATTATTTTTAGGTAATTCTTCATGTAATTTTCCTTTATGTTTGCTTTGTCCTTACATTCTCATAAAAGGAAGGAACAGAAATTCTGGTTGATGTTTATTTCCGGTGAGTGCATTTTTACAGGTAGTGGTTAACAGTGGTTGTAAAGACATGGTTATTTCATCCATGGTTCATGTGATACGGAGCCATTACTCACTGTTGCTTTTTTTTTTTTTTTCCCCTATTGCTTTGATGGTTGCAAAACACAAAGCAGAGGGACAACAAAGAAGAGGGTATGCCTTGTGATTGGGAATGTCACCATCTCATTAGGAAGAAAACTACCACTTATCTTTCTAAGTTTCAAGTACTATGTAATGCTTCTCATGAACATTCCTTTTCATTTACATAAGACTCAAATCATTTTTAAGTTTTAGGGACAGTAACATGGAAATGCCTGTGAACTCTCAAAAAAAAAAAAAAAAAGGCCATTAATGAGGACTATGTATTCTCTTAGAAGAAAAAGATTTGAGATGGTTCTTCAATCCTGAAGTAAGATGTGGATTCATAGATGTATCTTTGGGGCTAGGTAATGAAAGCAGGATATCTGGAATGGTGGCTTCCTCAAGAAAGCTGTGTGGCCCTGAAAACCCATGGATGGATTTTGACCTCAGGCAGGGAGTAGCCAATGATCAAGGAAATGACATTAATTCAACAGATATTCTAGAAGGAGTGATCTGGCATTGGTATATAGGATATGAAAGGCTAGAAGGAAGGAAGCAGGAAACTGGTTATTTCAAGGGGGCAGGTATAAGGGATCATAAACCAGGTTATGGACCCAGTGACCGAAACAAGAGGTCAACTTAGGAGGAGGCAATGAAATGTCACAATGCCCACATGGTGGCAGACTGAGGAGAGGGAGAGGGAAGATGGTGAACAGGGTGATCTAGAGAAGAGTCCCCGCTGATGACCGAGGTACATTTTGGGGGAGAAGTTGCTTTGTAAAAGATGACTGAAAGATCCTGTTTCTGGCGTTTTGAGTTTGCAATGACATAGGGGGAGCCCTGTGGAGAGATTTTAGATTGGTAACGGATGAAGACGATGTAGAACTGAAAGTCACTAATAAGGAGGTGATCCTTGTAACTGACAGGAAGGCAGAGATCGGGGGAGAAAAGCTGAGGAACTAAGAGGTGGCGGGGCAGGGTGGGGTATGGGGGGGTGGAGAGAGGAGGCGGGGAGAGTGTGCACTGTTCCCTCCAGAACTTTCCAAGCCACAGACTTTAGGGAATGGCTAAGGTAAAGGAAGGGAGAGAAAGGCATCAATAAAATGTCTGAGAGCAAGGGCTCTGGCTTAGCATCACAATAGGCAAGGGAAGCATTGTGGATTGGGTAGATCAAAAGCAGGATACCTCACAGAAAAACAAGGGGCTTCTGATTTGGCAAGCAGGAGATGGTTGAAAGTCTCACAGAGTAATTTTACTTCAAAGGTGGAAGTGGAAACAAGATTGCAGAGAATTACAGAGGGGCTCACCAGTAAGGAAGCAGCTAATTCAGAGGACTTGCTGGGAATTTTTAGTTGTATAAGGGAGGACCAAACGAAGGCAGTAGGATGATGGAAAAGGTTTATTTGTTTTTGTTTTTCTTCCAAGGGTGGAGGGCAGAAACAAAATTTGAAAAGCAGAGGGTTAGAGTCCAATTGGCAAAAAAAAAAAAAAAAAAAAAAGCACGAGTGCAGTTGGATACAAAAGGCACTTTTCAGATTTAGGATTCCCTATCCAAACTCTGGAAAAAGAAATGATTTGAGACTTTATGTTTTCATGTCTTCTAACGGCAGCGCCGGACTGGTAGCACTTAGACGTGCAGGAAAAAAAGGTGATTCACTATGTGCAGGGGAGGACTTGGGTCAGCGGTTCCCGGACTAGCGTGAGCATCAGAATCACCCAGAGGACTTGGGGAAGCCCACACTGCTGGGTCCCACTGATTAGTGGTTTTAAAGTCATGTCCAATATAAAGAACTTCTGTAACTCAACACCAAAAAATCCCAAACAATCTGATTAAAAAATGAACAGAGGACCTGAATAGACATTTTTTCCAAAGAAGACATACAAATGGCCAAGAGACACGTGGAAAGATGCTCAACGTGACTCATCACTGGGGAAATGCAAAACAAAACCACAATGAGATCACCTTATACCTGTCAGATTGGCTAAAGTAAAAAAACACAAAAAACAACAAGTGTTGGCCAGGAGGTGGCAAAAAAAGAAACCCTTGTGACATACTGGTGGGATGGGAAATTGGTGCTGCCACTGTGGAAAAGAGTAGGGAGGTTCCTAAAAAAATTTAAAAAATAGAAATACCACATGATCCAGGAATTCCATGACTGTGTATTTACCCAAAGAAAGGAAAAACACTAATTTAGAAAAACATACGTGCCCATATGTTTATCGCAGCATTATTTACAATAACCACATTATAGAAGCAACCCAAGTGTCCACAGATATATGACTGGCTAAGGAAGATGTGGTACACAGACACACACACACACACAAAAACACACACTGGAATATTACACAGCCATAAAAAAGGATGAGATCTTGCCATCTGTGACAACATGCCATGTGACATAAATCAGATAAGAAAGACAAATACCATATAGTTTCATTCATATGCAGAGTATAAAAAACAAATGGATGAACAGAAAGTGGAATTGGACCTATAAATACAAAGAACAAACTGATGGGTGCCAGAGGGAGGGGGGAGGGAAGGGAGTGGGAGCTCAGGCTTCCAGAGAGGGAATGAATAAGTCACAGGAGCAAAGGGCATGGCACCGGGAGCACGCTCAGTGATAACGTAATTGTATATGGCAGCAGAGACACTTGTGAACAGAGCATAATGTATTGAGAAGTTGAATCACTTGTTGTGTATCTGAAACAAATGTAACACTGTGTGTCAGCTCTACTTAAATACAAATAATAAAAAAAAAAACAAACACAAACAAAAAACCAACAATGAAGAAATTAAGGTCCAGAATTTGCATTAGATTCTAACCAGTTCCCAGATAAAGTTGATGTTGGTCCTGAGAGCCACTCCCTGAGGGTCTTAGGGCCAGCATCTCTCCTGGAACCCCAGTTAATAAAGTCAGGTTAATTAGGCTAATCTCCAACAGGGGGTCTGAGTCTCTGGGGACAGCGTTCCTAATATCCTTCCCCTCATGCTAGCAGCACAAGAAATGAAGGCTGACTCTGTGGTAAATCATGCTAATGTCTTTTCATATGGGTTACCACACATATTTTGGCTTCCCTTATAGAGATATTTTAGGGAAATAAGTTCCCTTAATTAACCTATAGATATCCCTCACTCATTGAGCATGGGTTGCTCTACATAGTTCCTTCTTCGGAGGCACATCACTCAAGGAGTTAAACTCTGTTCATTCCCAGGCCAGAATCTGGGCTTGACAGAGTTGAGATAAAACACCAAGCTCAGTAACAATGCTGAAAAATAGTAAATGCTCTAAAGGTTCTATTTAATGCATTTCAATCTCGCTATTTTAACTAATCTTCCCGTCTCTATAGTTGAAGAACATTTAATGTATCAAGCATGCTTCCCAAAATAAGATGCCCAGAAGAAATTTTATATGGGAGGTAAAAATAATATCTCACATATGCTTTTTATTACGTATTAACTAATGAAATCTTTACAACAGTCCTATTGGCAAGATAGTACTATTCACATTTTACAGCTGAAAAAGTAAGCCTCATAAACATTAAAAGAACTTGCCCAAAGTCACACGGACTCAATCCCAAGTGTTCAGAATCTTTGCATCACATACGTATCTGTCGATGACGGCAGACTACGTTGTCTATAAGACATATAGTATTTCTTGCAACTCATTTCTCAAATCAAGCATCATCCTCAGAATGACAAGGTGGAAAAGAGGGTAGAGACATCTCACAGCTTTCTCTGTCACAACTCTCTCTGTCTACCACAAAGGAACCCAGGAACATTTTTACCCTCTTTGCCTTCTGCAAGTCAGCAGCATGAAAACGGCTCTCTTCTTCAAAGCTCATTAAAATATCCTGGGCAGAAAAAGACATATGTGGGTCTTGGAGGGAAAGTTAACATCTGGCCCACACCCCCTTCCCCTGTTCTTCCTGAGGATGACCTTCTTCAGTCGTGTCTATCAGGGATTTTCTCTGAGGGTGAAGATATTACTAACACGGAAAAGATCCTTTATTTTATAGACAAGCCTAAACTTTTTTTTTCTTTTTCCCAAATTAGAGCTAGCCAGGCACATGCAGGTGGCAGAACAGCACCGAGTAGCAAAGAACGACTTCACATTTGTTAACATCCAGCAGCGATCATAACACCCTTTTTCTCTGGCTTTTGCAAGGAAGACTCTGGATGTACCATGTCTTCTGCTATAATACCATAAAACGAAGCCTGTTGAAGCCATTATCAGGATGTGCGATACAAGTTTAATTGCTTTGAAATGCCTAAGGCTAGCAAGATGTGAACATGTGTAAAGAGTCTGAATTGAGATTTTAAGGGGAGAAAAAAAAAAAAAAGTCTGGATCTGTTTATTTCACAGATGTATCCAGATGGGTTCTGCAAAGCCATTGCCCGGCATGTAACCATACCTTGCCGGATGCTCTGGCCTAAGTAAGTTACCCTGTACAGAGAGAGAGGGCAGGATTCATTTTCAGGATTTCCTTGAGTCTTTGGGTCTGGTTTGTTTTGCAGGCACTGGCACCGACATAAAGATCTCTTGGGGTGGTGGGAAGGACGGGCTATGCCATCTTTACTAAAACCATACTTTAAAAAGAGTCATCAGAAGGCCATTTTTTCCTCTTATTTACTCAGGCTCCCTTATGGATCCTGAACCGGTCTTCACAGCTAATGCAGTGCCCATTTACCACCAACTTAGTGTGGTCACAGGCAAGTCGGATTCGGGGCAGAGAACTGGTGCTGCCCTTTACGCTGGGAAGACTGACGTCGGCGTCCAAGCTGATATGTACAAGTTCCTACCAGAGTTTCTCCCGCGTGCCTCAATCACATGGTTCCTTTCACATTTAAAACTATTTCACAGACGGGAGACAAGAGAGTCCGTGGGGAGCACCTTCACATGACAGCTGGATGATAATCACAGAAGCTTCGAAGAAAGCCTTCACCACTGCTTTGTGTCTATGCTCAGGCAGACCCTGTCTGTCAATATTCAAAAGGACGCTTCACCCCGAATATGAATCTTCTACTGACCCCAAATGAAAGTGATTATACATTTGAATTCATGAAGCATCAATCATTTTTGGTCACAAAAATGAAAGAAGGTAAAAAGGCTATGAAAAGAATAAAGGATTTGTACTTGGCACTCACACTCACTTAAAATTCTAAGATTTTACTACGAACTTTGTCTAGAGAGCTCTCATGAAATCATCACGGGCACTGGAAGGCTCTATTTGACTCTGTAACACTGAGTTAGTTCGCTATTGGTGGTTTTGTGAACATCAAGGTTGAAGCAACAGCTGAGAAGGAACAAAACCATCTCTGGGTCAGTATCTTTTAAAAGATATTCATGCCTCCAACAATTCTGAGAGGAATTACAGTGGAATTCTGTGCAATACGGCTGGCCATGTGGGATCTCCATGAACTAGAGAAAGATAATTCTTTCTCTAGGTGGACATCATCCCCCTCTGGGACACACAGCTTGGTGACTGGGTCACAGGCTGGATTTCCATCTCTACTCAACCCCTCAGTTTGGTTCCCTAGTGCAGTTAATAACCTGTGCAACCAACGATGGCAGCCCATCAGACAACCCCAGATATTTCTTACATTTTTGTCTATCTGCTTTGATTCCTTAGCCAAATGTGGCTTGGAATTCGACAGGGAATTCTGAGATGCACGATATTACATTCTACAACCAAGCTGAACGCAGATCTTCTGCCATGGCTCGGAGGATACTTCTGAGGCTACAACATGACAAGAAGCAAATGATTTCCAGACAGAAGCATCTCGCACAGTGCATTAAGAAAGTATATGGTGGTAGCCTCTGGTGGGTTCAAATGAGCAATGCGGTTTCCTAGGATCATAGACAATGATTCTAAATTTGCTTCATGGCAAAGAAAAAATATATGCATGTAAACCTCAAGCAAAAGTCATTTATAAACTGTCACTGCTTCTGTCACACAACCTGCACCCGTCTTAGAGCAACTCAAGAGGCTAGCCCAGAATTATGTTGCTTGCTTGCTTTAAATTTCTGCAAAGTCACAGGGTGAATACAAAGACTATAACTGCTTGTGAAAAATAATTTGAATATTGGAAGTTAAGTGGCTTTCGGAAGGTCACGGTGAACGAGGATGACCCGAGAAAAGATTCTGGTCAAAGAGGATGTGTGAGGCCTTCTGGAAGCACAATTACTGGCCTGACATTTTTCAAGGAGCCATCTTGTCCTCACACATTTTGCCCTGGGTTTATTAAAGAGTCACTTCAAAAAGAATTTCTTCCCCTTCTTTAAAAAAAAAAAAAAAATTAGCCAAGATGATTATATATCTCAACTCTAGAACTCCCCTCATTTAGAAGGAAGGCAAGAGATGATCAAAAATTTCACTGAATGTCACAGCCTTTAAGGTCAGGAATATACAATTGCATACTAAAATAATAAAAAATGATCGCCGCGAGAGAATTCACACCCATTTTAGCAAATCGGTTTCTTACCTAACATGTTATTTTGTAGGACGGATTGTAGGACCAATGGATTTATACCACCAGTTTAAGAAATAAAACTCTTTCTGACATCAGACAAGCAACTAGAATCAACTTGCCTGGACACCATTACTATGACCAACTCACTTTCTCAAAACCCTGCAGTGTCTCCAAAATGTTCTTCAAATGAAACAAGAACTCCTAACTGTGGGACTCAAGTGGCTTTGCTGTCACTTTCCTTTCAATTACTTTCCTCATCACACCTCATCTGCCCCTTTATACACACTGGTCCCTCTCCCTTCTTCCCGTGACTGTTATTTTCCCTGTGGAGGTCTCATCCATGTTTAATCCCAATCCTCGAAGAGATGCAAACAAACAAAACATGTAGCCACCCCAGAACCTATTTCAGACCAGCTTCAGTTGCCAATGGTAAGTCAAGTTCTCCAGAGTCTTCTGCCCTCTAATTATAGTTATTTATGCCTCTGATCGAGTTTATATATGTGTCATTAATACAATTCATTAGCGATCAGCAGATTTTTTTTTTCAAAATATTCTCAAAATATTCAAGCCCATTTATTGAAATCCAAGTAGTCTTAGAGAAAAACAGAGCACACAAACAAGGAAGTTAACCCTTCATCTGGAATCATCCACTAAAATCACTGACAAATGAAAACCATAACTCAAATCAGACTAAAAAGATACGTGGCGAGAGAACCGATGTGTTACAAGAAAAAAGCGAATATAAAGCAGGGTGTGTATATGGGAAAGTGAGAGAGGAGCTCACTGCATCGCTAAGCTACCCCCACCTCACTTCAATGGCACAGCTTGATGCACGGCCACACATTCTACGCTCAATTTTTATCATACAAAAGTCTTAACAGAACATTAACTGTTTATTAATTCAATATTAAACATGAGAACGATGCATGACCTACAGATGGCAGTTCTAGCTCCGTGCAAACTACGAATGAAGAACTGTGCCGAATTCTGTCTATGCTACTGTTTTTTTCAGCCTTCCCTTTGCTGCACATGCCAGCGCTGACAGCCTCCTACTTGTTCCTTGACCAAATCTTTGTCTAAGTTGCCTGCCTTGTCTGAAGCTCTACACAGCTGGTTAGAAACACGTGCGCAGCTCCTCCCTCCTCAGGGTCACTGTTTAAACCAGAGTTTTTCTGACCGTCTCACGTTTACAAAGCTGTGTCTCTCCACACCCCAGACCTGTATGTAGATACTCATACCAGCTCAGGGCACAACCCTGGACTGGAAACCACAAAGTCATCCATGAAAACTGAACGAGTGAATAAACTGTGGTACATTTCCACCATAGGCAATCACTTAGCGATAGAAAGGAATTAACTCCTTATATAACTAATAATTCAGAGGAACTTCAAAAATACTATACAGAGAGGAAGGAACCACTTCTGAATAATTCTCCTTATATAAAAGTCTACAAAAAACAACATAATCTCTAGGGACAGAAAGGATACCAGTTGCTTCGGGCAGGATGGGGGGCTGGGTAGGCGACTAGAAAGAGCACGAAAGACCTTCCTGGGGTGATGGAAATGTTCTATCCTTGATTCCAGTGAGGGGTACGTGGGCATACACATGTGTATACTTAAAATGGTATGCGTGTGTTTTTTTTTTTAAAGATTATTTATTTGAAAGAGAGCGAGAGACCAGAGCAAAAGAGAACATGTGAGGGGGAGGGGCAGAAGAGAGGGAGACGCAGACTCCTCGCTGAGCAGGGAGCCTGATGGGGGGCTCCATCCAGGACCCCGGGATCATGACCTGAGCTGAGGGCAGACAATTAACCGACTGAGCCACCCAGGTGCCCTAAAATAGTGCTTTTTATCATATGTAAACTTACTCTAATAATGTGGTTTAAGAATGTGTACAGATGACCAGATATACTATTTATTTGTCTAGATAGCTGAGAATCGTTCCCAGGCTGTCTGACTTGGGAGCCCAGGTTCTGAAGCACTCTACTGAGCGAGTTTTTTGCTTTGTTTTAAACAAACACCAAACTCCAACTAAGAAAACGGTTGTTGAATTTTAAAAGCCTTTTTAAACAAACAAACAACAACAACAAAACTTTTCTAAGAGAATGTGTCTGTGTGGGTATATGTATTCTGATAAGACAGTCTTGGCTTAAATCCTTTATGGCTATCTTTTCTTGTAACTGGAGTCAGAATCCAATTATTAGCGCTTCACAGAAATCCATTTCATTACTTTTTAGTCACAACACACTTTTGGCTTGAAAATAGCTTTGGCCCTGGTTGATCGCATTTTGATCATCAGGTTTAGGACTTGATGATTTTTATCTTTGCCTGGAATATCAGTTGTAACCACAAAATACCAAGATTGGCGGCCATTAATAGCCAAACTTATATGCTGAAGGAAGACTCTGAAAAATACCTGGGGAACTCCAGCCTCATTAGAATTAGTGAAATTGATTTTCATCAGGTGATGACACAAAAAGGGATATCGACTCTCTCTGAGTGTACAAGCTTTTGCATATTGTTAAAAAATAATATTTTATGCTCACAGCTTGCATACTGTATGTTAATGACTCAAGAGTCAGGAGGACATTGATGGCCACAATCAGTTCAGATTTCTATCACTAGTTCCTATGTTGAAGCAATTAATTACAACTGTTAAGATTTAGTAGGTTGAAGCCAAGGTGACATTTAAACATTAAAGCTCATTTGCAAAAAAGAACTTAAGTGTAGCTGTGTTTGATATATGATTATACTACAGTCATATTGATATGTGATTATGGGATTAAAAAGTATATGATGTATTAGTGATGATTTTATTACAAAGTCCTTAATTCATTTTTTCTCTCGTCCCACTCAAGGTAATTTAATTAATTTCAACCTCAACCGAGCATTCTGATTCACAACATAGTTCTATATTTGTATCCTCATTTCAAGGAGCAGAAAGCTGTGACATGTGAAAATATACACTTAAGACCCCCCCCCCGCCCTTTTTAAAGGACTCTTTTTATGTTTGGTGTTTTCCATTTTCAAAGCACTTTTCATTCAACTCAGCCTTCTCATTATGTTTGGTATGAGCTACCCACATTCTACAAAACCAAGATACAGAAACTTTAATTGGCTTCCTCAAAGGCCACAGAAAATATCAATAACAGACTGTCTACTAGAATTTAAAGGTTCTTAAGACTGTGGCAAAGCCACAAAACTACTCCACATATAATTCCCTTCATTAACTAATTATATCTGGTAGAGAGATAATAGTCACTTAGAGCAACCATCATTTTAATTCCATTTTGAAGACGGATTTTAAGTGTGAAACCACATGCATTTAAAACTTACGTACTTTGAGATGAGAAAGCAAAACACAAGTGAACAAAAACGTCCCCAAAGTCTAACAAACCTAATGCCACCGCTCAAAGATCAACATGGAGAAGACACCATTTTTCATTGGTCGAGGGCGTTTTTAAACCTCCCATGTTTAGGAAGCATGAGTGGAACCCTCTGATGGGACAAGTGGATATTTTGGATACAGGACTCTAGATTAAGCAGCGATCAAACAGTTTCCTGTCAGGTGTTCTGTATTGCTGTTCTCAGGTAGATATTTAGGTAAATCATCTACCAGACAAATGGCTAAAGATAAAATCCCGAAATTAAGGCTTTCACATCTTATTTTTGGTGAATGAGCGAGAATGATCAGTAAACAGGAAAAGGAAAGGCTTCAAGTTAATCATATTAAATGAAATGGAGTTCACAGAGTACAACAGTATAAAACATGGAATCTTGAAAGAAAATCAGGGGGTATTTGGAATGAGCACATTTTATTCCATAGAATCAAATGTATTTACTCCTGTTTTTCTTTGCATTAGAAGAGAAGACCTCAATGACTTATTTCTGTGGGTTGAACGGGGACTGGAATCAAGTATCTGATTCTAATACCACCCCTGACACTGACCAGGTGAATAACATTTCACTTTGACCTTTCTTCAAAAATGTGATGTGCAGATTACCAATTAAGGCGCATTATGTAGCTTTATTTGTCACAACCAACATCTCCTGAACGTGCTAAGTGGCAAAGATGAACTATTATTTGTGCAGTGAAATAATAACATAAAATATAGCTTTACCCTTTCAAACGGTAATACATCAGAAATCACTTCACACCCTCCAAAAAGAACACATTTCAAAACTAGTTTCAATTCAACACATGGCATGCTTAATGGTTTCAGCACGGCTAATTCTTTTTAATAAGTGTTACAAACTGAAAGCAAGACAGGTAGGTATTAAAAATATATTGGAACATCTTAAAATTACCAGCCCTGCCAGTGGAAATAAAATGATGGCAATTAAAGGTAATAAAGGTTATTAAAAGTTAGGGCCTTGGAGGCTAAGAAGTCATGTTAGACTGTCAATTGTTTTCCCATGGTGGGAAATCAGTTAGAAATGAAAAAAAAAAAAAAAAAGTCTAGTAGTTTAGTGGTGGTCAAAGAAAGAGTCAGTGGGGATGAGGAGATTTCAGCAACATGCTGGTAGAAAAAGAGAGACTTACATAGTCTGGGAGGGCAGTGAAATGGAAGGCGTGGTAACCTCGCTCACTTAGTTGTCATTTTTGATTTTCAATGACATTTTTTTCATTCTTTCGCCTAGTAAAGATGACAGAAGGTCCTAATTTATTATCTGATGTCTATTCCTGTTCCTAAATTTAAGAGAGTTTAACTGTATACAGTCATATAATCCAAATACAGACACTTTGAAAAAACACTAGAGCACCAGTGTTGCATGCATTCAATGGTACTTGTAAGTAAGTGTATCCACAAACCACAGGTATGAAGGGGGGCGGGGAAGGGAGAGGAGGCAGGGGAGGATCAGCCTGCTGGGCACAGCCCCGGCAACTGCGGGGGATGGGAGAGGTGGGTTTGCAAGTTCCACAGCTTAAAGCAGTAGAACAAAGAGCTAAGTGCTTCCTGAAATGACAGGAGCCATGGATTCTAGAAGAATGCGAATGAAAGTCCTCAGCGTGCTGGGCTTGGTCCATGGATCCTCTATGCACAAACAGAGCTGGTCAAAATATCTGTGACTTGCCACGAAAGAGAGTCGCTACATCAGATGCCTTTTCCTGGGGAGGTTAGGCTGCATTTTTTGATGACCAGGGAAGTTTGCATTGACTCTTTTTACTTATAAACATGACCTGGCAGATCATCTGGGCTTGACCGAAGGGAAGAAAAGTGCAGCGTAATTTCTGTTTCTGTTCGTAAGTCATTCTGTGGCCAGATCGGATTAGACAATGCCACGGCTCCCCCTTGACATTTCCTTATGCTTCCCCTTTCTGGGTGTACCTCATGTGTTGGGCTGGTGTGCTGAAGGTACTCAGCAAGTATTTGTAAATAAATAAAGGAAGAGACTGCATGAATTAAGTCCTGTGAAGAAAACCGCTCAAATGGCAAAAAGCCCTTGCTTCTACAGCTGATTTGTGCATTTTAAGGAGCATGGACGGGGTATTAAAAAGCATGGAAAAGAAAAACAAAACAAAACACCAAAAAACTAGAGAAGACTTTTCATAAGAGGGAAAGGAAGGCATCAAAGGAGAAGGAAATAACACTGGGGGGGAAAAAAAAACCCGAATAAATGATTTAATGCTAAAGCCATCTCCCGGCATTGCAAATGCTGATCGGTAGCAGAATACGGGAATTCAGATTTCAGTTTTCTAGCGGCAAATATCACATCTGTTCATCTGGCCTCATACAAATACTTTCCTACCCTCATGAATAACCTCAAGGAGATTCTTTGATAAGTGCATGGTATTTATTCATTTTTAAGGCAACTATCTCTGGAGGAAGTTTAAAGTCAGAATGTGTATGAAATTTAGCTAAAATTATTCACACAATGAACCATCCAAATAATGTTTAGTCAGTTTCCATAGGTATGCATTCCTTGGACTACAATTACTTAGAAAAACAGATCATGTGCAAAAGACCTATTAATTAAACTATAAGTGATTATTATTATTATTTACAAAGTAGAAAGAATCATCTTAGTTCACTTAAAATTGTTAAAAATTAAGATACAATTAGCGTAAAAATACTGATGAGTAACTTCCAGCTTGAGGTGTTCTCTCAAGCTGTGAGATAATCTATCTGATGGTTTATAGCATGTTCCTATAAAGAGAACACAGAAAAAGGAGGAGGAAACTCTGTGTATCTAACTCATCAGCATGTAACTTCAGGGTAATCCCACTCTTGGAGAAACATAGAGATGAGTCAGCAGAGAGCCACATTTCTTGGTTTTTCAAGGCTAACCTCCTCGCCTGTGCCCGTCAAAAGGAAGCCAGCAGCTGCATTTTCCAGGTCCATAGCACATGTGGATTAGAATGCATGAAGCCTGCCTGGCAGAGAGGCCCACACCAACCAGCTGCTCGATCATCTGGTTCTGCTCTCTGCCTGGGCTGTCTTACATATGGCTCTGTCTGAAGAAATGTAAGGACCCTGCATGCAGAAATGTCAGGACTTGGCAGGGTCTGGTGAGGAATTGTTCTTTAGGGTGTTGCCTTCTCTGAAATGATCAGTGATGACTATCGAGTGTATCGATGACAAGACCCCCATACCGAATTGGTTGCTACTCTCAGCGGCAGAAGGAAATCCTCAAGTTGATATTGACATCCCCAGTGTGGACGTGCACCTACCAAGCCATCCCTGAAACTCTTCTCAGGTCTTCCCTCCGCCCCTTTTTTTCTATCTTTCCACTGTTTGCTTTTGTTTTTTAAACACTCTTCAAACAACTTAAATTGCTCAACATTAAGCAAGCCCCGGGGAGCACAGATGTGTTTGGATGCCTTTCGGGCACACACCTCACTCTGCATCAGGACTTAAGTGGCTCAGAGAAGAGCAGCCAGTGGCCACAGGCTCCTGTTTGCAGGCAACTTCTGGGCTTCTCCCGTCTAAGGAGAAATGTGTGGCCATGTGTTCCTGCTAAGCTGCAAAAACTAGCTGACCTCATTTAAAATACGAGCTCTCATGAAGCTCTCATTGCATGAAGCCCTTCCAAGCATTAGTTATTTTTTTTTGGTTTGTTCAGTTCTTATTTCATAAAAAGTCGCCCATCTTTGTTCTATCCCAGTGACCTGCATCCTTTCCTTCCCCAAAGCACGTGGCTTCTCCTGCGAGCCTCTGCCTTAAGCACATTTATTTGTGGGACACCAGGGAGGGGATGGTAATGCTTAGGATAGGGAAGAATATAGCTCTTTAAAAAATTATTCTGATCATGTTTAGATGAAATATGGGGCTTGCCATCAACAAAATTACAAAACAATTCCACTGGGAGTCCAGACCGTTCAGGGTAATTCATCTATGAAAAAGCGAACTTTAATTGTTACTCTTGGCAGCAAGCTAAGAGAAGGGTGAAACCGTATACTAAATATTGCCACGTGCAATAGTAAAATGCTCTTTCCTCCTTGCCAGAGCACTGCAGAGCCCCCTTCAGACTCAGGTTTGGATCTGGGGAGTTAGTCTAAATCCTGTTTCCCCCTCTCCAAAACCAACAGAGGTTTTCAAAAGAGCTACGTTTTTTATTAGAACCATTTGCTCTTTTTAACTTGCCAAAAAGGAATAAGTAAAACTAAGACTTTTATTTGGGTTAAAGTTGATTCCTCAGCTTCATGGAGGTCAATGTGCTTTGTCTGTGACCTTCTGCTAAAAAGTTCACTGCAGAGCCCTGAACCAGCCAAAGTTATGTTTTGGTCCCTTCTTCCTTCTTCCCTCTCAGCCTCATGGATTTAGAAAGTAAGAGCTTGGGAGGGTGCGGACGCTCGTCAAAAAGAAACATCCTATGGCAAAGCACATCCTGGATTTTCTTCAACAACTGAAATCTCCCATGTTTTTGATGCCACGTGAAGCAATTGCTATTTTGGGATCTAGTATCATGATCTGGGCTTCAGACAATATGATCCCAACAAGGATTTACAACTCTTTAGATTAAAAGCTCACTGAACACTGCTACATTATATAGTTTAAGAGTAAGGAGAGGTGTCTCCTACTACTCAAAAACAGAGAAATATTCTTCTTTTTCTAAACATGGAGTGACGTCTTCAGTGAAGATGTTAACCAAAGAAATATTTTATAGGACACTGGTTATCTGGTGTATTTGGCTAAACATGAGACTATAAATACAAGTAATTTTTAAAATTACATTTTACATTTGCAGCATGGATATTTGCATACACTGGATATAACTCACTGAAGATATATTAAAATCATATTTAAGAAATCGTATGTAGGTAATATTATTCAGCTTCTAAAATGTTCAAGATGGGGAAGTTAGGGCCTAAAGTACTTAAATGATTGCCCAGAATTATTTGACACGTTACCAAAGACCTGAAGACCAGAACCTCAATTATTGAGCCTATGTTCCCCATGGTATGGGACACTAGTTTTCATCCACAGGGCTATATAATGATAACAACATTATTTGGGAGTAAATTTAAGTCTGCAGATATGACTGAGAGTAATCTTTGCTATAACATATTAGTGGATTAAAATTTAAGTCACGTGACACTTTAGGACATCTGCCTTATGTGATTATTTTCTTTTTGTTTTAACGTTTATTATGGGTGATGACGAACTGCCCACCATTAGTAAGACAGTTCGAGGGAACTATAATCCTCAGCCACCGGAAAAACAGCACTTGTGATATGATGTGTGTAATTGTATAAAGACTGTATGTTACAAAGTTGCATAAGCACTTTTCATTTGCATAAAGTAATGTCTTAGAGTTAGCTATTGGTGGAAGTTTAAGAAAACAAAACCAAAAACAGAGCAAGCATGGCCTAGAAACGAACAGTGAACAAAATATACCAGTCTTTACTGAAACGGAAGTAATCACTATAGAAGAAGAGGATGTTTCACATACATTGTTACAAACACCACTCAGGTAACCAATGACAGCAACCCCAAACTAACTAGAAGCCCCACAGGTCGACTACACTGGGAAGTCAGTTGTCTTTTAAGAAATTGACCTATGATGTGGGAAGCCAAGGAAATCTGCCTTTTCTGTGTTGTCTGAATTAAAAAAAAAAAAAAAAAATCCATCTGCCTTTTAGTTCCTTCAAGGGCCAGCTCTCTGTGTGTCAGCACACAATTTCAAGTTTCTCTGGAGGGATCCTACTTCCAGCTCTCCATTTAAAATGGGGGAAAAATAAAAATATTTTGCCTGTGACAGAATATGAAAGAAATTCTCACCCTTAAAACCAGCAGCATTGGTTTTCCAGTCATTAGCGTTCAAATGTCCCGCACGGGAAGTCCTGACAATAACATGCTGCACGTCTCTCCAGGTCAGAAACGGACTGGGGAAAGACAAGGTAAGAATCATTGTACCAAAAAAAAAAAAAAGATGGGGGAAGCAGAGAGTCACAAGCAAATTAAAAAAGCAAAAGCAAAATGGCAAAGTACTAAAAACAAAGGGTCAGTGATTTGGGTTTGGGGGCGGGGGGGTGGTCAACAGAAGCCAAATGCCACTGCGCTTCTTTCTCAACGTGGAGAAGTGACGTTAGTTTGGGGGAGGCAGAAAACGTAACCTTGAATTTAGGAAATAATGTGGGATTAGTCGGCTGTCACTCAGTCTTTTAAAAGGGTGAGGATTTTTTAGTTTCCTCAACAAAATGGCTCCCAATTCTGGCCTGGTCGTACATTGTGTGGAAGCTTGCATCATCATCTGAAAATTACTATCAGCTAAAGTAAAAAACCAAAGTCTTCTGGAACATTCCTTGTCCAGCTGTATCGCCAGGCAATTGATTTGTAATTTAACGAAGAACTTAGTATTCTGCATGGATATATGGGATATAGGAAAAAACCTCAATGGAACCGAGTCCCCAGGTGTCAATGCTCTCAAAGAAAGAGAATTCGGTACAGAGCCCAAAGCTGGGCTCCAAGACACAGCTATGAGAGTACACTTAATCTGCAATAAGTAGTTATTGTATTAAGTTATTGGATACCTACTTCTTGTGATTGTTAGCCCAAGAGCACAAAGACCTGGAGCAGAAGTCGCTTTCATTGGAGAACCACAATACCACTCCTAAACATACAGAAAGCAAATGCAGGTATAGGTGCTGGGACTCCTGTTCTCTTTCAAAGAGTACGAACACACCGGAAGGCATCTGACTAAAACCATGCATGAAATTCGCAACATGACGCCTCTTCATTTCAGTCTTGAATGTCAGGGTGACAATGTTTTACTTAACTGGGAAATATGGCAGTTATCACACAGCCTGGATAGTTACTCTGCTTCTCGTCCTCCACTTTCATTTTAGAAGGCCGTTTGCCAAGGCTGGGTCAGAACATTGAAGGGAGGGGGATGATGATTTGCTATCTTCCTTGAGGTGTGACAGGAGCACGTGGTAATCCCTACGAGCCCTCATATGCGCGCAGATGGACGCTGGCATCTCCCAGGAGGAGGGGAAACCTGGTATCTTAGTTACAGCTGATTTTCGGTGATGGAGCATCACACTGCTTTATTTTCTACTACGTTTTCCCATCACATTTACCACATTCGTGTTTTTGAGAGTGGGGGCCCAGTGATCAGATTCTGGACTTTTCATTTCCTACTTATGTGAAATTGACCTCTCAAAGTTTCAGATTCCCTGTTTAGCACACAGATGCTAATATCTACTTTACTTCATTGTACTGATCGAATGAAAGAGATGGCACGTACTTAACCTAGTTCTTGGTGCGAAATAAGCCATCAAAAAGTGGTAGACAGGGATGCCTGGGTGGCTCAGTTGGTTAAGCGGCTGCCTTCAGCTCAGGTCATGATCCCAGCGTCCTGGGATCGAGTCCCACATCAGGCTCCTTGCTCGGCAGGGAGCCTGCTTCTCCCTCTGCCTCTAGCTTGCCACTCTGTCTGCCTGTGCTTGTGCTCTGTCTCTCTCTCTCTCTAACAAACAAATAAAATCTTAAAAAAAAAAAAAAAAGAAGTGGTAGACAGTACAACATTCTGCTAAGTTTTGAGCCACTTAGTTTTGAGTTCCCATGTGGTGGCCTGAACATAAAGGAGATGGGGAGAGAAAAAAGTACGATAGAGTTTGATACCATTTTGCTCTGCCCCCAGATTAAAAATAAGAGAGACACTACCGCCATTTCCAAAGAGGGAGCAAGACTGGATGTAGACTATTTTGTGAGGTTGCTTTCATAACGTAACTTATACAAGGAAATTGAAGCCCAACCTTATGAATTTTAAAAATATAAGAACAAGGAAACAGACTTATTTGTTTTGTTTTACACAACACTTGTTAGGAACCAAGTTCAGAACCTGACAATCCACCGACTCTAGAGAAACGGAGGGAGGTTGTGGGATGGGGCCCAGGAGGTGGATGAGTTTTGCTTCTAAAAACCAATAGCATGATTTGGCCCTTTGCTGATTGATACTGAACCCACATAATCATTCAGTAGAGACCATGCACCACGGTCAGAAAAATTAGGAAAAGAGTCAAGGGATAATTCTGAAAGCTAGGGTCACATTAAGATTTTTTTCCTGATCTGCCGGAGATGTAAATCTCATCTCCTTTCTCTTTCCCAGGGTAGTTATTTGGGAGAGGGGCAAAAATCAACAACAAAAAAGCTGTCTCAAAAGACTTTCCAGCCACTTATTTATGGTACAGCAGAATCCTCTCAAATGGACAAGCATATTTTTTATTTTTTGGTTTTTCTCATGAGCAAACAGCAAGATACCTAAAAGTACACTTGGATTTGATAAATATGCCTAAACCAACTGAATGAGTTTAAAATAACATTTAACACACAGATAAAACGTCCTCATTGTAAATATTACTCTTTATGGAAAACCACAAAAAAAAAAAAAAAGAAAAGGAAAAAAAAGGAAAATAAATAGAAAAAGAAATGAAACAAGTTTCCTATGTTACCTATCAGCAGGGAAAGATTCCTTTGGAAATATCAAGCACAAGGTCTGACCATCAGGAGACCATTTCCCTAGTGACCCTTAGCACGTAAAATATAATGATGATGACGGCAATGACAGAACAGGGACCATTTATCTCGAGCCTTAAGCAGTTGTATTCAGGCCGATTCAGGAAATCAGCCTGAAGAAACGCGAGTTACTTGCTCTCATGCTGGGTTATAAAAACTAGCTCTTCTTGGAGTACTTGTAATTAGAAGGAAGAAATCAACATCCGGAAACGGAAATGGTGTAATTCAGGTAATTTTAGTCTGACATTTGATAATGCACAACTTCAAAAATCATTTAATTTCAAAATTTCCTGAATTTCGCCAAAAGCGAGGAAGTTAATACAGGAAACCAAGGAATTTTTGCCTCCATGGTGTTTCTACCCGTGGGAGGGTAACTAATTAGTGGCTCAGGAAATAGCCATAGGTTAATTTGTTGGTATCCTGAGAGGGGTTGTATTTAGGGGGAAGTCTGATTTCTATTTTATGACCTATTTGTATTTATGCTTTCAGGGATTCGTAGAAGTGAAGTCAGACTAGGACACTTCTAGAATGTCATACACTGAGTGAAATCAAAGAGAAGGCTGTATGCATTGTGCGGGGAACTTTCCAGGCCACAATGGTGAAGTAGGAACCCCTAAAATGGCCCCCTTCTGCCAATTACCCTGGAGGCACACTACCCTGACTTCTGAACACCAAGACCCCTCTCACCACCAAGAACAGAAGATGGAGCGCCAAGAGCTTTGGGGACAAACGATAATCAAGAGGCCACAAGTATAACCAGGAGGAAAGGAGCAGCTCCTCTCAATTCTGAGCCTGAGCCCATTAAAAACCACAGGATTTAGGCCACATACCCCTCCCCCTCCCTTAGCCTTCCTCCCTGGAATTATTGACAATTACCTTTAAACCACAATATATACTAGAAGGGTAACGTTTATAAATGCCTGCAAATCTTGGCTAGCTAGCTATGAGCTTTCCAAGCGATAAACAATCCACGATTTTCTGGGGAGGTCTGTAGGTGTAATCTTTTCCTGTTAGGAAGGTTTGCCTCCTTCAGGGGCTTCCTGTTAATAACCAACATTCAATGAGCACTTGGCCAGGGCCAGGTTGTGTGTGTTGTACACGCATTACTACTGCGTAATCTTAAACATCCTATGAACAGAGATTATACTTTTGTGCCCATTTCACAGATAGCAAAATGGAGACTCAGAGTTACACACAGTAACTCAAGAGTACACACAGTAGTTGATGGCAGGGCTACCATTCAAACCAGCTGCACCTGGTGGGCTATGGATCCTCTGGTCTTACTATTTAACGCCATTTCCAGACGGAACCCTCCCCCCAACTCCCAACATGGAACGGTGCGTCAGGTGGCTCTTTGACAACCAGATCAGGAAGCCAAGCATGTCGTGTCCTTGTGGTCACATATTGTTGTAACTGCACTGTCTCTCTCAACTCAGTTGTGGGATTTTTGTTTGCCACCAAATTCAGGAGATCCTCGAGTCTTAATTTGGGTTTTAAGTTGGGAGCCTTAACTTTGGCCCATTTTTTCGAAAGTAAATGGAAAGATACCAAAGTGGGACATATCAGATTATTCTGATAACAGTATCACACGTTTCTACTATAAGTTACAACATTGTATCATTTAACATTATGGTTATGAACTTGCCACCTTCCTTGACATGCTCACACTTTGATGTGATTTATAGTCTGGTTGGGTAATACTCCTCCAGTCGGGGAGCTCATCTGAACCCCATCTCAAACACTTCTAGTTTCCAGCAGCAAAAACAGTATAATTAATGACAAGACTGCTACCTGGTGTTCTATTTTCATTCTGAGCATATTCAGAAGTATTCATGGCCCCAACAGCACATTTAGAAGAAGGAAGACACATCCCAAGAAAGACACTTTGTCCAGTGCTTCTTGTTGGGCTCCTAAGTTCAACTGCTAGCACTTAAATGAAAACAAAACAAATTTTCTCCCCATGAGTTTTCTCAGCTAATTCCACACATGTGTGAACTGTCCGAAATCAAATCTATACTTGGAGGTGCTTAAAAAAAAAGGACCAATTTTGGAGCCTCCGTGACTGACTCACCTGCATTTACTAAAAAGAAACAAGAAATAATCTTCCCCCACCCCCAACCCCCCAGATGGACCTATCATCACAGGCAGTTAAGAGGCAACCGATGAAAAGGACAACACATACACATCTTGGTACAGAAAGAGAATTTGTCAACTCGAGCAGCAACAGCAAATCCAGATAATGAAAATTGTTTCCTGAACGTAGCAATCTTCTCTACATAGAAGAGTGATTCTCTCTAATGAGTGATGAGCAACTTCATGAACCAGTCCTATGGGGAAACTGCACGACCCATCAGCCATCATCCAATTGACTATATATCCAACAAAAAAATCCAAGACAAAAAACAGTCTCGTTTTTTGTTCCTTAAAATGGTGTAAAATAGAAATGTAGCCAGAACAAGTAGCCAGAAAATTAATGTCACTGTACGGATGCTAAATAAATCAGCAATCATGGGGAAAGAGTCATTGTGAGCTGGAACAAGAAAGATGAGACAGAAAGTGTTTGAAGCCCACGGAGGTTGGTAAAAACATTATTCAGAACTGTACAGAGTGCATGCCAATGATGGTTCTAGAATAAAATACTGACCATCCAACAAAGGAAACCAGTCTTCTTTTGTCAGGTAATGAATCCGCCAAAAGGACCATCAGACCATTAGTCCCACTGCAAAGAGGAGTAGGTCCTGCTAATGGGAACGTGTTTTTGTTCTGTTGTGCTGGACCCTGTACTCTACATGAATTCAAAAGCTCCAGGCCTAAAATCGGGTGTACTAACAGAAAACACAGTTAATACTACCTCCAAATATGGAAATATGACTTCTCCTGGTATCACCGAGACACCTACCTATGATCCATCCATACCTGAACTGAGACAGAAAAGATACAAGAAAAGAGAAGATGGGTTGAGGACTATCCAAGTCAAATTTATATTATACTCTTTCATATACATCATTCACGGATTACCTCAATTGAGTATAAACCAAAGGTACAGAAACTGGGTCTCTGAACACACTTTAGGGAAGGAAATCCCTAACTGACAAAGAAAATGCTGCCACTGAAATTGAATTGTCTTCTTTCCTTTATACATCTAGGCTTATCTTCAGGATTCGTCATTACACCAAAAACACATCAATTAAGTTTTCTGCAGCTTTACAAAAAAAAATGGTATTTTATTGCTAAGCTCAATAATCATTTCCCTGAAATACTTCGCTACCTAAACTCTTAGGGAATATGATTTGACGAATGGTCACACAAAGGTACGCTAACTTGAGATCACATAGACTGATATCAATTCACAATAGTGGAGCTCCGCCCTACTCCCTGTACACTCAATTCCCTCCAACAGTATTACCCCGAGGCTGTAAATCCTGGCCATTCTAAAATCCTCTCTCTCTTCATGTACCCCGCAGCCTCAAATCCAAGTCTGACCCTCATTTTCATCTCTGAGCTTTGAAATCTTTTGAAGTAGATAAAATGTGACAAGATGAGAGCTTCCTCCCAAGGTTGCCCCAGTCAAGGTGTGAGCAACCCAAGCCTAGGAAGGAAGCTGGAGGACATCACTCACTTTCCCTTTTCTGCTAGTTTTGCAGGTTGTCCAGCACTCAGCATGAATAAATATACAGTTCCAAGTCAACTGACCTAATTCTGCAGGAAGACATTGTCACCCACATTATTTTTATTTCTCATTTAAATTTGTTCTAAAAAATAATAAGAAACATAGCTCCTAGACACATGAATATGATGCTTTAGAGTCAGGAAATCTTAGGGTAAATCATACTTGCTACCTAAGTCTTCTGGAACATTAGACGATGTACTGACACTCTTAGGGACTCTGTTTTCTCAACAGTAACACACACTCTGCAGGCTGGTTACGAGGATTCAAGGTAATGAATACAGAGTGACTGGTACATGACAGACTCCCAAAGACAACAGTCATCACAATGTTCTGAGACGCACAACCTCTCATCCCAAAACGAGTCAGAAGGACCACCTGAAGTCTATTCTACCATTTGATGAATCTCCATTTAATTAAGCTGTTTTCTTCTACTCCTAAATTCTGATGGTACATTTTTTAGTTCTTGTAATGAGCAAGTGAGCAAAATAGCATTTTCGACACATTGGTCTACTTGCGCTTAGTGAACTAGCAGCGCCACTAAGATCTGACAGAAGCATCTGGTTGTAATGAGCCCGTGGTGTAGGCCGCAAGCTGACTGGTTAGGGAAACAAGTACCTGGACCCAGTGTGACTGTAACAAATCCTATTTGTGGAAAAATCTTTCCTCTTGACGGTTGGCCACTGAGGTGTTGTAGAGGAGGGTGGAAGTTCTTCAGGGAATACTGGTGTGACGTATGGTACCAAATGTTAGGACGAAAGACTGCACATACGCATTTGCTTAACTGAACTGCCGGATGGCAGTGTTTTTGAAACTTTTCTACCAGAGTTCAGGGATTGGCAGAGTTCCTGCCTCAAAAGCCAGAAGTAGAATGCTTGGACAGGCGACATAAATGCCGGCTGCATCTCTGTTACCACTATTATCCTAAATTACAGCATTTTCTCTCATTTTATTCCCTTTTGAATACAAGGGATTAAAGTGATGCCTTTCTACCTGCTTATCAAAGAAGCATATGTTAAAATAGGGATTCTCAATGCTCACCTGCATTTTAAACTTCAATGAAAATCAGTATGCATTTTGTCTAGAATTTTAAGTAAATGTTATTCTATTTTAGAGACTCCTGGTTTATCATGTCAACTCCTAGCAGTCTTTCTAATTATTAGATGTCAACGGTGACAGAAAATATTTTTTTAAAGTTTTAGGTACGGCACACACACACTGAGGGAAAGATCAACTAAGATTAACGGAAATCTATAACAGAAATTTATTTCAAGTAACCTTATGGCGGATGTGACTGGAATAAGAAAAATATTGTTTAACGTTTCCATACTTTACATTAAGAAAACAGAGCTGACTTATCACCTAAAGGAGGGGGGTGGGGAGAAATGACAAAAGACACTCCAAAAGTTAACCCTTGTTTCCCCATCTAGCTCTTGACTTAAAGACCCAAGATACTCATGGCCTAAAAAAGTACACACATGGTTCTCTACTAGACCTGTGCTCCTTTTTAAAATTTCAAGGCAGCTCAAGCATTAACTCTACCTCTCCTGTCCCTATTGTCAGACTCTCAAGTCCTAGAAATTATGACAGGAATTAGGGGGTAAATTCCAAGTTTCTTTTTTATAGCCTCCCTTCCCCCTCATGTGAGATGCCAAAATCATGTCCCCCAGACTCCCCAGTAGGGAGGGGATACACAAGAAATAGAGTTATGAGTAATAAAGCATAAGTAAGAGTCCACTGGGTATTTCTGAGAAAGCCTTCTCTTTCTTCCTACGGACGTTCTCCAATTATTCTTCATTCCTTCCTTCCTCCTTTTACCTGAATGTGGATGTGAGGGTGGCTCACATGGCTAGGCGACTACCTTCGGCTCAGGTCCCAGGATCAAGACCTACATTGGGCTCCCTGATCACTGGGGAGTTTGCTTCTTCCTTGCACTCTCTCTCTCTCATATAAATAAAATCTTTAAAAAAAAAAAAAAAAAAAAAAAAGGAATGATGGCTAGAGCTGCAGTAGCCAAGAAGGGCGCCTGGGGTGGCTCAGTGGAGAGTCTGTTTCCCCCTCTCCCTCTGCCCCTTTCCCCACTTGTACATGCTCTTTCAAATTTTTAAAAAATCCTAAAAATAAATAAATAAACACATACATACATACATATTGAGAGAATACACAGACTCAGCTTTGGTAGCTTTGAGTTTCTGAACCAAGGTCTTGTGGATTTCCTGCTATACCCACTATACTTTCTTGGTACCGAATGTAATTCCCAAGAGATATATCTCCAAAACTTTCGAGTACTACATGGCATTTATTGGGTGTTCACTGTGTGCCAGGCACACTGTGAGAAGTACTATATTCGTGATTTCATTTATTCTTCCTGGCAATCCGAAGAGATGCTATTACTTTTATCACCCAAATAAGGACATCAAAGCACAGAAAGTGTCGGGATCCTGCTCAGGGTCATAGGATTAGCTAGGGCTGACTCCAGAGCCTGGTTCTGCTCCACTCCAGCCCCGCCCACTTTGACTGGAGGCGGGACCACAAGGGGGGAAAGCCAATGAGCGCTGCCGGCAAGCCTCTGCCTAGATCCTCTCCTCACTGGCATTCCTCACTGGATGGATCTCCACCAGGACCTGGGAATTGACCACTGGGTCTTGTCTATCACCCCATCCTTCAAGGGCAAGTTTGCATAGGTGTGTACTTGGGTGGTAAATAGAGCAGGGATAGCAGCACAGCTTTTCTGAAGCCAGAGTTTCTCATTGAGAGTAATTTTAAAAAGGGCAAAAATAGAAACCGAGGAAGAACCAAGGGAAGTAAAAAAAAAAAAAAAAAAAAGAAACTAAAGAAGGAAGTACAGGGACAAGAAAATGAAGAAAAGGGAAAGGAAAAGAGAAGAAAAATAATATAGAGCCCGTGGAAAAGAGAGTGAACAAAAAGGGAATACATCAGTACAGAAGGTCAGTGTAGATGACAAAATATTAGCTGAGAGAAAGAAGGACTAGAAGGAGCATACAGTAGTATCAGGAAAAGTGCAGTTTGCACGAGAGGGAGTCCACTGATAACGGATGTGGGTCCTGTGGAACTGAAAGTGTGGAAAATGGGGTTAATGATACGGACTACAAATGGAAGAGTATCCCCCCAGTTTTTGTTTGTTTGTTTGTTTGTTTTCAAGGAAAATAATGAAGTGATGACAAGGAAAGACAAGATGACAGATTTGGAGGCCAGGAAACAGAAACCCACTTCAAGAGACGAGCTTTGTCTGCCCCTGAGGACCAGTAGGCACTGCCTTTACTACCTCTTTCCAGCTGTTCTACTGGTGCTTTGCAGTAATGCACACAAAACCACCCCATGAGGTCAACAACTTACTATTTTCTTCTTACAGATGTGGAAGCTGAGGCTTTCCTAAAGTCATGTCACAGTGAGAACAAGAACACAGCTCTGCATCCGGGTGTCTCAGACTCCAGGGCTCGAGCTCTGAAGCCCATGGTATGCTTTGTTAGTCATCAAAATCTTACTTGATTAAAAATGCCCAAGGGAGGCTCAAAGGACTTGGTAGGTTTCAGGAAATACTAAGAATTGCATCCCCGACACTCATCCTGATATGTATGAGTGTATGTATGTGTCTGTGTGCAGACAGGTAATTTCAAACACAAATGAGAAGTATCCTTAAAGCAATTTAGGAATTAAAACAAAACAGAATTTCTGTCTTAGGACTCCCTGCAAAGCTTATTACAAGAGACAATGAAAAAGGACTGTTAAAACCACTGAAGGGAAACAAGTCCAAGAATTTTCTGCTATGCTCCTGTCCTTTATGAGTAAATGCAGAAACACACATCGGTAGGACTGACTAAGTCAACTAACCTACCTCTCTACAAACACATGCTCTGAAAACCAAAATAAAGCAAACAGATAACTTCAAGATCTGTTTCAGCTGATGAATACATAAATCAAAATTAAAAACCCTACAATATGTTGTTGTTACGAAAGACCTTCTAAGGGCTCAAAAATCAAACACAAAGGGGAGACTTAATAAGTCTTTTAACACAATTCTTCAGAAAAGAAAATAAAAAATAATAGTAAGAAATAAATTAATTAAAACAGCGCATTGCATAAATCCAGATTATGCTATTAAACATACAGAAATAAGTACAGGTGGGGAAAGTAAAGTAAATTTAAACCAAGTTCATATAGCAAGGAGTCAAAGGGGTAAGTCCCTAATTACAAGATATATTTATTTTTAAATATCAGCTATATTTAAAAATGGTATCTAAAATTTATTGACATTATTTTAAAATCATTTTTTAACCTAAGAAAATAAAATGTATAAACAAAAAAAGACAGGGCACAGATTTTTCCACAACACACACGTGAATGTATGCATGGCAAGATTAGTTGCAAATGATGTAACATTTTAGACATAAAAATACTGAAAAGAACAAGGAAGTATAATTTGGTTGAAAGATAATGTAGTATCTATAATAACTATCTAACAGGATGAAATGTTTTCATCAAAATGTATGGATCAAAGACCATAAGAAAAAAGAAGTGACAGAGGGACCCAGATTACTATTCAGGTAATTTAATCCACTTACTTCAGGGGAAAGACTATAAAGGATTTGTTTATATAGTAGATATAATTTAATAATATTAAAACATATCTCCTACAAAGAGTTATTTCTTTTTCTTAAGAATTCATGGATCCACTAAAGAGCTTTGAAAAAGTTGCTGATACACTGAGCCAAAAGGAAATCTCAAATTCCCTAAGGAAAAACAATACCTTACACACCACTAGTGTGGTTGATTATCTAGCTTCATTATCTGACCAGCATACAATGGAGAAAAAGGTCAGTAACAAGAGAAACAAAGTTTGTTAAACAGTTGAAAGTACTATTCTCAATTGTCATTCTACCAAGGAGGTAGCCCAAATATCCTTAGAAAGTAATGACAGTCAGCCAAAAGTGTCTTCAGAGGTAAATATGCAGTTTTGAAAAAAATCATAGTAATATAAAAAGAGAAATAAATGAACCATGATTCATCCAGTAAGATTAATAAGAGAATGAAGAGTGATCCTAAGGAAAACAAAAGATGTTAACACAATAAAAAAAAAGGACAAAAGAAAAACAGCATTACTCATGAACAAATTCAAGAACTGGCCTTTTGAAAAAAATAATAGCAACAAAACATCTAACAAAGAAAATAATATATAATATGTATCTTATATTAATATTAGATATATTAAAATATATTATGCTATAAGTAACAAAATATGCCATTATATCATAGTTATCATTATCATTATATATAATTATTAATTAAAACATTTGAACATCTTATTAAATGGACACAGTTTTAGAGAATATAGGTAGAAAGAATTAAAACTGAAAATTTTATCAAAGAATTACCTCTCAGAGTTAGGGACAGATGGTTTCATTCAAATTTACAAGGATAGCGATCACAAGTGTCTCCAGAGAAAAGAAGAGATACAAAATTTCACAGTTGGTTTGTGAATTTAACATCACTTGATATATTAGAACAAAAACAAAAACAAAAAAAAACAAAAATCTGGCAGAGAAAGAGGCAGAGTACAGACAGGTCAAGTCAAGCTGAATTAGGAAGCTTCCCTCTTCATTTACTACTTATGCTACCATATACTTGAGGGATAAATGGGAAAAAAATAAAGAATACTTTACAAGATTCTCTTTATATTCCATTAGTACACAATTAATATTAGCTAGCTGTTGTAACAATACAGAACACACACATACACACACACGCCCACACACATTATTCAGTTAAACTATAAATGTCACTCAGGAAAATAAACACAAAGCCATATATAAAATATTCTAATACTAAACCAATAGCATACTAAAGAAGCCAAATTTCATTCATAATGTAAACAGACATAATATTTTAAAATCTATTATTCTAACAAATCCCATAAATGATTTCAGTATGAGAATCTAGATACTAAAAATCTCAACAGATACTGAGAAAAGACCCAAATTCCATATTTAACAAAACCTCAGTAAAACCAAAAATGTTGCAGAGCCACATGAAGAAAAGCACACATCAACAAAAAGTGAAACAAAGATTAAATAAAATCTAGAGAAAACCAGGACCTAGACATGAAAGCTTATTGTTATTCTTAATACTTAATATTTTAAATGGTTAACTAATATAATAGAAACACTAATCATGATCATATCAGCTTCCCTATTTGTAATACTTTAGAAATGCCCAAATTTATTTCATCCTGGCAACAATCTGGTGATTCTGGGTAATTACCCCAAATTTCAGGTGAAGAAACCGAAATTTAACAAGGTCAAGAAACACAATTTTCACTTGTTGAAGGTTACTTAGGTAGTAATGAGGTGGAGGAAGGGTCGAACAGAAGCCAGCCTACTCCAAAACCTGAAGTCATAATGATTACTTTGTACAATAAAGACAAACACCAAAAAACCTCAAATGAACAGAGGTAAGTATTACTATAGCCAGAAGCCATGTATATACCCCTCCCCACATACACCAAAAACCAAGATAATCAGTTACAATGTACTGTGAATTAAAGGGGCTAGAGAAAAGAAAAATATACAAAAAATTGTATGTGTTAAACATGAGCAATAACTAGTTAAGGGCAAAAGGGTAAGAGCAAAGCATACAAATATTTGCCATTCTGAAAAGAAGTCTAAACCAAAAAGTATGGAACGAAAGATAAGCCTGAAATGTTATTTTGCCAATAAAAGAGAGATCTGAATAATTCAGAGGCAGATATTCTTGAATGCGAAAACCAACTGTTATAAAGAAGCCCAGATTCACACAGTTGTCATAAATTGTCACTCAGATTGTTTTGGGCAACATGGCAAAAGGGTTCTAAATTTTTCCTGGAAAAATAAATAGGTAAAAATGCTTAAAGAAAAAAAAATTTTTTTTAAAGATTTTACTTATTTTATTTGACAGAGAGAGAGAGATCACAAGTAGGCAGAGAGGCAGGCAGAGACAGAGGGGGAAGCAGGCTCCCCGCTGAGCAGAAAGCCTGATGCGGGGCTGGATCCCAGGACACTGAGATCATGACCTGAGCCGAAGGCAGTGGCCCAATCCACCGAGCCACCCAGGCGCCCCACTTAAAGGAAAATTTAAAAAGTGGAATGATACTGAAATGTCAAAAGAACTGACAGAATACTAAACAGAAAACTCAAGGGAGACCTTGATAAATTCAATGACTGGAATGCAAAACAAATTGTTTTTGGAGATGGATTACATAAGAAATGGCATCGAGTAAATGGATCTCTATAAAAATTCAACTTAGATCCTCATACTGAATGCCAAAATAAATTCTACTGAAAAATGAAATGAGAAAACCCTAGATGAAAAATAGAAGTTGGTAATTGAGATAGGAAAGGACTTTCTAACATGAGCTCTTAACTTGGGATCCATGGATTACCCTGGGGTACAGCATATCCTCTGCTATATGTATGTTTGGGATCATTTTAGGGGGAAAGCATACATAGTTTTTATAAGCATATGAAACATTCTTCAGGAGGTACAAAAAGATGAGTCATGACTAACTGAAGAATTTATCAAGGACACAGAGAATTGACTAATAATAATGAAAGAACAAAGAAAAAAGTCCCATCTGTCAAAACAATCTGAAGCAAACTTGAAGCAAATGACAAATTGATAAAGTATTTGTAATAACTATGGCCAGAGGTAATATATAGAGCATATACTGATAAGAAAAATATTAACAAAAAAGATTTGTATGTGATTTATAGAGGATTCACAGCATCACATCCATTTTGAGTGGCTTGGAACCATGTTTTTGTAATTCAATTTGAACTTTAGTTCCTAGAATTCAGGAATTTCTCAGTACCCAATTTCCAACAAGTAGCCATAGACATCCACAATGACCTAAAATCTTCTTGATTCTAAGCTTGCTTATGTTGGACAAAGCATTAGGTAGGTAAAACAGATGGTAAAAAAACAAAAAAACAAAAAAACAAAAAACAACAAAAACTAACGGAAGAAGGAAGACAAAATGAACACAGGATCTGAAGGGAAGGTGACAGGCAGTTGAAGACAATAAAGTAGGAAATACTGTTGCAATAAATACATTGTATACATTAAGAATATTTGGAATGGGCATCATTGTATTATGGAGTTACTTTACTATTCAAGCATAAAAAAGTTGCTGAGTTGTTGAAAGTTGTGCAGGGAGAGTTTTGATTTTTGCTTCTATATTTCTATGCTCTTTATAGTCTCTTTTTTACAACAGGTATGTATTATTATAGTAATAACAATCTATTTTTTAAAATGGTTCTATTGCTAGCAATATTGGTGGAGATAGGTTTGCTCTTCTGGGATCTTTCAGTGTTCAATATTTTAGTGCAAATGAAATCAGTGGAAGGCTGGTAACTTAATTTCGCTGAATAAGGACAGCATTATTTCATACAATTAAGAAAATTTTATACCAGAATAGTGCTTAATTTCCAAATAAGCCACTTAATTTTTTTAAAAAAAAAAAAAAAAAAAAAAGCCCTTTATTTTTAAAATAACTTTCTTTACATTACCAGTATTATTCTCCTTTGCCTGGTGATCCTTGAACATTCTCACTAAATAGCATCTCTACAGACCAGATGGGCTCTGGGCAACCTTCCAATGTTATGATTTCTCAGACAAACTGATCACAAGTATTTTATATTTCAGGTAAGGTATTGCCTATAACGGAGAATTTTAGCACAATGAAAATTATAAAATGGAATACATCTGCTATGGTAATGAAGCTATTAGATGTCAACTCCAATGGCACCTAAATTCAGAGCGATGAGTAAGAATACAGCTTGACTAATATGATCACTCCCAGATCATACTCTCTCCAGGAATCTCCCTCTTATATTCTTTCAAGTCAGTTATAAAAAAAGGTTTCCAATGGCCAAATAACAAGCAGACTCCTCTGAGAGCCTGCCTTAAATTTCCCTCAATTCTTTTCCCTCCTCCCAACATACCCTGGTTGTGTATCAATTTTTTCAGATAAACTGTCATGCCCACCAAATATAGAAAATTGAGGGGTATCTGGGTGGTTCAGTCAGTTAAGCATCCAACTCTTGATTTTGGCTCAGGTCATGATCTCAGGGTTCTGAGATCAAGCTCTGCATTTGGCTCCATACTGGGCATGGAGCCTACTTAAGATTCTCTCCCCTTCCCTCTGTCCCTGCCCACCCTCTTAAAAAAAAAAAATTAAATTAAAAAAGACAATTGTCAAAAACAGATTACTAACTGTCTTTTAAAAAGACAAATTAAAGCCTTCACTGGATTCTGGATGAATAATTTTAAACTTTGAAGGGATGTCCAGTTTTCAATCATGTACAGGCATATTTCTAAATATTGGTAGAAATAAAAAATATGGATTATTTCTCTTCTTTGTTTGGACTTCTGTTATCTAAGGCTTGGTCATAATTTCAAGCAGCATTGGATAAGAAAGGGTGAAACTCAGTTAATGCTACAATCAAACAATAACTCAGGAAAACTAAAAAACAACAAGTATAAGTTGGATCACATTTATGACTTCACTTTCAGCAAAAATACTGTCATCTCATTGGTGGCCCTCCCTAATCCTTCCCTTATTTGCCATTATGACCCTTCCCTACCCTTAGCCCATCAGCACATCCTATCACAATATCATCCTTTATTTTTTTCTTTCATAGCACCTACTGTCAGATGTTATTAACTTGTATGCCTCCCTTTGCTGGAATGCATGTTCTCTGGGAGCCAGGTTCAAAGCATCACATGCATTTGGGATGAACCTAGTACCATTTCTGGCAGATTCGCATGGAACATCCAGGTTTTGCTCACAGATGTATTCTAGTTCTACGCACGGTGCCAGACACACATGGAGTCACATCAGAATTCTGATGCCAAAGATTCCAACAAGGACTATACATGTATTTCAGCTTGCTTCCAAGATGGGGAAGAAGGTGTTTCAAAATAGAGATGATGGTAACAAGCATGACTCTAAGTATTTCTTGAATCAGTCAATCAACATTTGGAATTAAAACTAAATTTGTTGGCATGGATACCCTATTATCTACAGCTACCTTAACAGATACCTAATTCATACTTTTCAATAACTAAAGGGAGACTTCCTTCTCTCCACGGATTCATTCCCTCATTAAATGAATATTCGATTGCCTACTATGTGCCCAATATTATTCTTGGTTCTGTTGGGGCTACTGCACATCTTCACTTTCAAGACAGCTGACAGGCCAGGGGGATGGTTTCTTCCTGTGGTCTATGGACCCCTTGTAATCGAATCACCCAAACTATATTGAGGGCTTCAAAATCTGCTTTTTTAAAAAGGATTTTATTTTTAAGTAATCTTGATACCCAACCTGGGGCTTGAACTCACAGTCCTGAGATCAAGAGTCACATGCTCTCCCGACTGAGCCAGCCAGGTGACCTCAAAATCTACATTTTTAAACAAGATTCTGTATGACTCATACATACTAAAGCTGAAAAAAATAATCTTCAGAGTATAGCTTGAATTCCTTTTTTTCTATAAAGTCCTCCTAAATCATCCCTATTCAAAGTTTTGACATCCTTCTCCGTACTCATGGCCCTCGTATTGCCCGGCAGCCATTTGCAATAAAGCATATCTTGTTACAGCTCTTACAGCGGAAAGGTGATGTGGTATAATAGTGCGTTCTGGTGTCACGTCACCTTGAATTCCATTTCTAGATCTACCCCTTTCACCTGGATAAACTTCTAAGCCTCTTCCCACATCTAAAATAGCCTACCTACAGCACTGCTTTGAGGACTAAGTGAGATAACCCATAAAAGATCGCCGCCCCGTACTTGGCACAGAACAAGCAATCGGTGAAAGCTGTCTGCTGTTTTTATTTTTCATCATTTTTTTTTTTTTTTGATTTTACCTTTTTGCACTCTGATGCACTATTTCCACACTCAACTGAGGCAACAAGAAACTTCTGTCTCCTACAACAGCATGTCGCGGTCAAATGTACTATGTCTTTATGGGTTAGAAAGACACTACCAGGCTTCACAGAATTTTGTTTTTCCAGGATATGCAAAGAACATAGAAGTTTACTTTGCCTTGGTCACCCATATAGTTACTCAGTAAGGTTCAGAATCATCACAAATGGAGAAAAGAAAATCCAAGATGGCCAGAAATCAGCCAGTCTTCGACACACAAAATATCTTTCTCTTTGTGTGCAGGTTGCATTCCAGTATCCCAGATTACTTCACTGTGAGTTTGTTGCTTTGAGCTCTTGACAAATCAAATACCATCACTGACTTGTTGAGGTCAGAATGCATAAATCTTGTATGCTAGTGAAATGACATGCTTTTCAGTCTGTCGTTTCTACTTCTCTACATTTCTCTCCTACGGATGGCCAAATGTACTATGATTCTACAAAAACAGAGTAAAAATATGCTGGGATCAGCTAAACACAGAATAACAATAGTGTCACTAGGAACAATTATTCTCTTCTAAACAAATGGCACAAAAATACCCTAGAAGTAAAAAATTATAGGCTACAACAATGTGACCGTATACAAGACTGATTCAAAACTCAAGAAGACCCAATATAAAAATAGCGTTGAATTCTAACTGGGTTTCAATATAGAGTTTAGGAATATATCTGAGAATGTTCAAATACAAAGAGAGTTATATTTGATGAAGCCATACAGTAAGTCACTTTGCAGAATGAACTGAAATATGCTTTGATTAAAGTGATTAAGTTAGCAAACTACGGTATGAAACTATAATGGATCCAGGGTTGGGGGGAAGGGAGCTACTCTTATTCTTAGTAAGAAAAATTATATTTGATAGTATTTAGGGTGTTACCATAGACATTATCAAGAACAAACATTTCCTGACAATGAATAAAATCCACAAACCTTTAAGGGATTAAATTTAAATACTGAATTTTAGATATTTCTTGAAGAACCCACTAACTCATTAGGTTTTCTAAGCAATCTAATGGGGTAACTGCATAAAAGTCAATTTGCTATTATCACCCTATTAAAATTAAAGGATAGAGCAGTAGATGAGCAATTTATAATGTAAATAAATCCATATTCTTTATTTTCTCTCTTTTTAAAAATGCAAATGGTTTCAGTCCTTTATAGCCACCATGATCTTAGTGAAAAGCATTTTCTAAGAAGAAATAAATTGCTGGGGGAGCCGATGCACCAAAGTGCAGTCAGTAATTGTAAGAGAAACTGGCTACTGGCTACAGGTCTCGTTGCAAGACCCGGAGGCCCAGAGATCTAGTCCCATGGGTATTTATGCTTCTTTTAATTCTCAGAATCCCATGGAAAGGATAAAGGGTATCTATTTCAATAAATGGTATATGATCTACCCAAGAGCTCCGCTAAGAAACTAGACCTCAGCCTTGAGTTTTTATTTTCCCCCAAAGCACATTATTCTAATTCATTCCCTATTTGCTGTACCTGCAGAATGAACATCAGATCTATCCACTTCTTTCTGTCTCCATCATCATCACCTTGACCAGGCTACCCTAATCTCTCCTGAACTATGGTACTAGCTTCCAAAATGGTACCTGCTTTGCTCCTACACCAAGAGTTCTTCATGGAGAAGCTGGAATGATCTTTAAAAATTTTAATCAGATCATTTCTCCATCCTTAAAAGGATGGAGTCATGCTTATTTGTTATGATGCCTTCTGGGATCTGGACTCTTCCAAACCCTCAGCTCACAGTGTCCATGCTTATCTTCCCATTTCTCAAACCCAGAAACCTTGTTCCAACTACACTGTCTTCCCAACTTGCTCCTCCCTCTCCCTGCTATGGTCCATCCAGTTCTCTACCAGTGAGCCTTCGTATATTTCAGGTCTCAGCTAAAACATCACTTCTCCAAAAGGTCTCTCCAAGATCACTCTAGATAAAACGGTTCCCTTCATCAAATTACTCTCTACTATTCTACTCTGTTTGTGTTGTTCTTAGTACTTATCATCTATAAGTTTATTATATTTGTTTGTTATAGGCTGCTTTGCCAAAGAAGACAAAATTCCATGTTTGCCAGCCCACCATTCAATTCACAATGTCTAGTGTAGGAACGGATGAGTAGACCATTGATATAGGTCTATGGAATGAATGGATGATTCCATCTAAGCTCAATGATACCAATACCCCCGTTCTCTTTACACACCTTTCAGAGATGAGAAAAATGAGATTAGAAGTTTCCTTTCAAAATCCCTTCTCACACACTCCACCCCACTGCCCCCACCCTAGGCTTCAACCAAGAGAAGCTTTCTACATTGCTATTTTCTCAAAGTGGTGTCATTATTTATAGAATTCTCAGGCATAGGGTCCTTTGGGATGGAATTCTTGTCAAGATAGTGGAGAGCCTGGCATATAAGATATAAGATAATGATATAATTATTATAAAATGAGTCAAGTCCCAGAAGACACCATAAAGGTCTTTCCTACCTTCAATCTTAAAGCGATCCTGCTTAGGTTAAATCACAAATCAGATACTTACAACATGAGACATTTCTAACGTAACAAATGACACCTGGCAAGGAAAAATGTTGGCGATCACAACTGAACTGAACTACCCTTCTTAAGAAGCAATCTTCATTATTACAGCGATAAGAGCAAAATACGTTCAGTGAATCCTACATTTTTGAAAATATAACTAAGCAAAAGCAGCAGCTAACCATCACCTGATGATTTCTCTGTCTTCAGTACAGTCTCTGGGTGACTCAACTATCCATCCCTTACCGTGTCCTCATCTCAGGAAGGGGACAGAAAATATCAGGCTTAATCTCAAGACAATTCAGGCTGAAGAAGCCTCCTGACCAGGGCTTTCCCTGCAATACAGGACACCCCTGGAAGTTGCATTGTTTTAAGCCATTAACCACCAGTTAGGTACAAAGCTGAGACCGGCGAAAATTGGCTTCCATATAATTTGAACTAGAGAAGTGCTAGAGGACACAGTGTATTGTCTGTGTGTGTGTAGACATAACAAAGCTATTTTCAAGCACAGTGCTGGCAGAAGGCCCGCGGTAACTGCTCTGTGGGTCTGGTTACAATTATTTCACTATAGGGAATCATCCAGGACCGTGCATCCCTTCTCTGTCCGCTGGGCCTCAAGTGGAAATGTGCGCTGTTTTTACCTCGCAAACCTTTTCAGCTCTCTTCCCTGATCTTATTTTAAGTCTCCCCACCCTCCTCATGCTCCGATCCCAACCCTTCCTGCCAGAAATCTCGGCTAAATGCTAAGCCCGAACTACAACATTATAGTACTCGAGAAACTCTGAGAGTGTGGGGGAAGCGGGAAAGCGTGTTAACACCATCCTTACCCTGTAAGGATGTCATTCTACAGAATCGGGGCTCCTGGCCCGTAGTCTCACTCTTTGTGCATGTGATTCTGAAGTTCCAAGTGAAATAAGAAAATCCTCCTAAAAGCTAAGAGTTGGTACGTTCTCTGCTGTTTTATCTCAATAACCAAATGCATTTGCCTTCCTGCCCGCTGCTGCATTTCGTACAGGGGAATGTGGCCCTTAGGAGAATTTCTGATGGAACATTTTATACTGAAATATGTTTTTAATTAAAAAGAAAAAGAAGATAAGAAGAGTTTATAAGATATCAGGCCTAAGATGCTAACCCCAATATTTAGAAATGTTTATGTCTATCAAGTCCTTCTTATGTGGGCTCCCTGCACAATGGTCAGTTCTAGAACTTTGAAGCCCCTCCGTTAGTTACTTTAACTCAGCTTGTTAAAAACTCCAGGCACTATCTCAACTGTCCCAGGTATGGATTTCTCTCAGTAATTGAATCGCAAATATTTGAGGGCATTTCCTCATATTTTTCCTCCATTGGAAACATACATAGGTAAGACAGAGGTTATAATGAAAGGCAGAGCAAAGGCATAAAGTGGTTGATCAGTAGGAACGGCATAGCATTTATATAGATGGACTTTGTAGGTTTATAAGAAATGCAGATGGTAAGTTGAATTTCCCGAGAAGAGAATTTTCAGAATGGTTTTTCTGAAATCAACAGCATATGGTGTGAATCATCTTGTGGCTCAACACATCTCTAATTCTTCACACACTGACCTTTCTGTGTCTTCCATTATCCCTTTCACTAAAGATCAAAGGTAGAGGGACTTCTCTTGGAAGCGAAGGGAGGGAATAACACCATGCCTTTATTTTACCCGTGTTAAGCCCAGTTCTAAGGAACAATCAGTAAACTGGGTAAGGGATGAGTTGATGTGGGGTGGGGAGAAGTCACTTAATCAACACCAATGAGAGGAACTAAAAGATAAAAACAATGAATATGTGAAATTGAGCAATGCTGTTCACCTCATTTCCCGGGTACAAAAAATAAGAAGGCTGGACTAGATGGATTGATCTAATGTTTGTTCGGAAATGACCTTTTGCAAAACACTGTGCTTAGATGTCACGGAGGATATGAAAGCGTCGTGGAGCCAAAGTTCCAAGTTGGATCATGGAGGCTGGCCATTTCTGTTTTCCGCCAAATCCTGCACACTCCCCCAAAATGATTGCACTGGCTTTTGTGAACAATTCATGCATATATGTTAGTGTACATCTGCCTCCTTTTGAAGGCAAGCAACAGGTTTTGCAAATATCTGAATTATGTCCTGCCTAATTCACTTAGCGTGTAGCATGATGCTTTTTTTTTTTGTATCAGATATTTGTATCAGATATTTGTTATATGCATATAAATAAAGACTGAAAGGTACAACCCTTCTTCTCAAGGGGTTTAAGCCTCATTTGGAAGAGAATGCATATAAAAACATCTGTAGTACAACAACAAATTAACTAAGTTATTTAATACTATATCTTCTCTCTATACATTCTAGAACCTGTGTTCTACAAATATGTATATGATATGTTCCAGTGGGACGTCTGAACTAGGAGAGAACAAACAGGTTATAAGAAGGAGACGAGCCTACCTAGAGATATGTGTGTGTGCCCATGAGGCTAGCGTAACAGACGCAGCAAATGCTTAATACACTTCAGGTATATTTCTAGTACAGAATTTGTGTATTTTCTGCCACCCTAATTTGTGTATTCTCTGAAGTTAGGTCCAGATATGTGAGATGAGATGTTCTCAAAGGAGGTATTCCTGAGGCTCCTGAGATCTGAAATCTGAGGAAAATGCTTCCGGGTCACTTAAAACAAGGATTAGCGGAATGTTCTGGGTATCAGTTATACTCCTTCTCAGAGTCCTAAATAATTTTAGAAATTTCTACCCAACTCAGTCCCTTTTATTGACCATTCATTGTGCAACAGTTCTTGATTGCTGAATATATATTAATCAAATTTCTAATGAGAGACCTATTTGCAACTTAAGGCCAAAAGACTTCTTTCTTTCGTTTTTTTTTAAAGATTTATTTATTTATTTGACAGACAGAGATCACAAGTAGGCAGAGAGGTAGGCAGAGAGAGAGGGAAGCAGGCTCCCTCTTTAGTAAACTTAAATTCTGAATGTCCCGAGCTAATGCTGGTAATTGAACATATAAAAGACTCCAGTAAACTAGCTTCTCTTTGCTAATAGTTACAGACTCAGATCAGGGAAACTTTCAGTAAAACATAGTATAAGAAACTGAATAGTAGGGGCACCTTGGTGGCTCAGTTCATTAAGCTCTACCTTTTGCTCAGGTCATAATCTTGAGGTTCTGGGATGGAGCCGCATGTTGGGCTCTATACTCAGCGGGGAGTCTGCTTCTCTCATTCTCTCTGCCCTTCCCCCATTCATGTTCTCTCTCTCTCTCTCTCTATCAAATAAAGTCTTTAAAAAAGTAATCTGAACAGTATCTTTTTATGAACATCAATTATTTCAATTTTTATTTTATAAACCATTTAGTAGGAAACATCATGTACTGTCTTTTTTTTTTTTAAAGATTTTATTTATTTGACAGAGAGAGATCACAAGTAGGCAGAGAGGCAGGCAGAGAGAGAGAGAGGGAAGCAGGCTCCCCGCTGAGCAGAGAGCCTGATGCGGGACTCGATCTCAGGACCCTGAGATCATGACCTGAGCCGAAGGCAGCGGCTTAACCCACTGAGCCACCCAGGCACCCCATCATGTACTGTCTTTTCTGTCTTTTCTCTTCCCAGAGGCTAGAGGACCAGCAATATAAATATATTTGTGTCAAGATGCAAGGCTGTTTTTACATGTGACCTGGTGTTCTTCTAGGCTGCTCCCCTAAAACCATTAGTCATGTTTCATTACTTTCTTCATTTAAGAACACTCATTTTACCAGAACTTTCTGAGTTACGCTGTACAAAAAGACATTACTTGAAGTAGCAATAGCCCAAATGATCATTAGTTCACTCCTAATCACTGATTACATATTCACACTCTACTGAAAAACGTGAAAATTCCTTCCAACGCCACAAAACCCAAATAATTGAAATATCATAAACCACTGAACTAACACAGGACAAGAGCACCCCAACACAAGACGTTTTCTCCCCTCTCTTTAGAGAGTGCAGTTTTATCTCTCTTTCTGAAATTGCTTACGATTTCTAGAAAGCTAAGAAATATACAACTTCTGGCACCCAGGCCATGTCCTTGGGAGGGAAGGAAACTATCTTGTTTACTAGAAAGGCAAAGTTTGAGATCAGGCATCAGAGGCAGGAGAGCTCAAACCCAGAAAGAGCAGGAAAGGTGGCAGAGTTTTAGAGCCATTCCAAATCCCTCCTGTCTTGGGAGGATTCACTTTACCTGAGATCTGGGGTGTGCTATGGGGGAGTCTATTACGACACATGTTCCTACACATTCATGGGAAAAGGATGGCCTGGGCTGGGGGTTGGGGGAGGGGTGTCTGTCCTGTGAGCCCTCACAGCCGAGTTAACCCATGACCCAGCTTTTGTCAGGCTGGGATAAGAGATCTGTGCCCTGGAAGCTTGTCTGTTTCTCTGGTTTGCGTCTGTTTTTGTTTTCTCTCCTCTTAGATTTCTAACAAGGTGTTTTTTTTTGGGGGGGGGGGGTTCTGTTCATTTGGGTTTTGGGAAAATCTCCAAGGGGAGAGGAGCAGGAAGAATCTGAAAGGCAGAAAGCCCAACGCTTCAAGGGGCTCCAAAGGGAGATCTACTGTTCTGACGCAGGAAGGCCCCCTGCAGGTGCGGAGAAAACCAGACTGCGCTGAGCAGGGAGGTGGGAGCTTTCCCTGAGTAGATACTGCAGTCTAGTGACCTTCGGAGAAATGAAGCTGCTTCCCTGCAGGACATGGAGGGTTGGGCGATGCCAATCGACAGGGACCGAAGCTCATGCTGCGGCTCTTCATCCCAGCCCTGAGTCTTGTTGTTCCTCACTGACCTGCGCAGGGGATGCGTGTCTGCAGTGTGGCAGTGTCCTGGGGCATAACTGCCTCACTCTGCCTTTTTCTCCTCTCTTCTTACAGGGGACTATCTTGTGGATGAGGCTTTTCAGCTTTTGAGAGGAGAGGCAGACTCTCCAAATACCAAGGTCCAAGTATTGCTAGAAAGTACTAGGATAGGGGAGATCCTGGGGAAAGGGGGTGGGGGCTGCGGAGTGGGTGAGGTTGGCAGAGCTCCTGGCTCCCAGTTTTTAGTTCCAGGTACATTTTCCTTATGTGGGAGGAAATTATTGATCCCTGTAGATCAATCATGTCTGACCCTTTCATTTAATCCTCAGACGGCTTTCTCTTAGCCTCCACCTTCACTCGGAGGCAAAGACTGGTCTGTAGAACAAGCCAATGGAGTTAAGAGCAAGGCCAATCCTTTCTTATTTCATCAGATTACTGGCCCTCTACTTTGGCCCCACGATCAAACTGAACCGCTTAAAATCTTAACCTACAGTCGATTTTGCCAGGTAGAGCATATCCTGCAAACTTCCTTCCACCCATCACAGTTGTGGCAAAAATGAGTCTTTAAAAATGCTCAACATGCAGACAAAGAGAAAACAGACTAAGAATTTCAGAGGGTTCCCAGCCCCAAAGTGAACTTCTCTAACTGAGTGGGCTGTTTGTTTGGGGCATAAATGTTAAGGGTTTTCCATTTGAGCTTAAATAGTGCTCAAAAGAATTGTTGAAATATTAGTGTTACAGCAATATCCCGAGGAACCGAGTATCACGTCTACAAGTGTACAGTCACAGACAGGACCCTTGGATGCTGAGTTTGAGTTGACAACCATTTTTGGGGGGAACGGAGAGATGCAGACTTTTCTTTCCCTTCGGTATTTTGTGCCTCGGGAAATACTCCTGAGAAACACCCCAGAATTTCAGGATGAAGATAATATATTTTCAAAAATCCAACAGTGACCATCTTAAAAACAGACAGTTAATGGAGACTTCTGCGGGCAGAACTGCCCAGTAAAATGTAACAGGGTAAGTGCAAGTTCTTTGCTACACCTGAACTTCCACCACGTGAAAAGACAGAATATTCCACCTGCTTGGGTGCTCTCTCGCTCGCCCTCTGACAAATAAATAAATAAATAAATAAATAAAATCTTTAAAAGACAGAATATGCTGAAATGACTAATATTTAACCTCATCCAAAAGGAAGAAAAACAAACATCTGTGGGAAGCTAGGCTTCCCTTAGCACCAATGCTTAGGCAAGAGGCCAAGAAGAGATACGACACCTGCCATGTCCGGAATGTTTCTGTCCCCACAACATTCATATGTAGACACCTATTGCCCACCATGATCGTACTAGGACGTGCGGCCTTTGGGAGGTGATTAGGTCAGGAGGGTGGAGACTTCATGAGTGATATTAGTACCCTTTTAAGAGACCCCAGAGAGCTCCCTTGTCTCACCCCTTCTTGCTACTATGGGACCCACTTAGGAAATGGACCTTCACCAGACACCGAATCTGCCAGTATCTCAATTTTAGATTTCCACACCTCCAGCAAAAGCAGAAAAAATTGTCTGTGGTTTATAAGCTACCTCACTTATGGTATTTTGTGATAGTGGTCTGAACAGACTACAGCAGCCCACAACCAAAGCTCTGTTTTTCTGCCTGTCCCCAAGGCTTTCCATGGCTTATAATGTACACTTTCCATATTACTTTAAGGCCCGAGAGCCTTCACCCAGCCCCTGCCTTAAAAAGTAGCGCTGTAAAGGTACTGAGAACAAGCAAGAACCTTTCTTATTGAAGTACTGAGTCTTGTCATGATTTTTGCATTCTTTTCCGGTCACCTACTATTGCTGTACGTCAGGGTAGGACTAAATCGAAGGATCTTTCCCTTCCTCCCTCAGGCAGAGGTGCAAGGCTATTTTTGGAAAAACACTTATGTTATTACTTCAGTTGCTTTTACGGTCCCCTTGTAGGAGGGGTCAGAGTGTAGGCCCACAGTCCCTTTTCTAAAATCTTTGGACCTGTTGTGCTTGGAATTCAAAAATTATTTTCAGATATGACATCCAGAGCACATATTACACAAAACTTCCAATGGAGGTGGTGGTGGGGGGTTCTGAGCCAGCACCTTGTAATCAAATACATTCATATTTCTGCGGTAAAATGTAGGAATTTTCACAACAAAGACTGTAAAAGGCCTCACACCAGTTCAGGGCAAGCTTTGCCATGAGAGGACATTGTGTGTCAAATGTGCAAAAGAACTTCCAGTTTTCTGGACGTTTTGGATTTTGAAAGTGAGGGTAAGAGAGTATAGATCTGTATGAGGTTTTACAAGAATTAAGGTCAGTGATTTCAAAAAGAGTTAAGACAGAAAAATCTGTTGGTGTTTAGAGAAAGGTGAGACCGACCGCACATCATCCAAGGGGCCACTTCAAACTGGTCTTTCAGACACAGAATTTGACCGTGTTGAACAGGACAGAAGGTAAATGGGTTGTTCCTGTCCTTGTGCTTCTGTCATAGGACCCGGACACAGTCTGTCCCCCAGGGGGAGCGCTATTGTCCTGGAATTTGAGCTGCCTCACTGTTCCTCAGGGAAAGGGGCCCCGACTGCTCTGAGACTCACAGGAACATTCCCAGACTAGAATAAAAACCTCAACAAGGCAAGAGTGTCGGAGCCAACTGGCACGCTTGCGCTATGACTCCATAATAAAGTAATTACACAGTTTGATTTTTTAAGGATATAAAAACCAAAAAAAAAAAAAGTTTTTTTTTTTTTTTCTTAATATAGGGAAAACAATTCTTGCTAAAACCCTCATCTTTGGCGTTTTAAAGGTGGGACTTAGAAGGTTCTATTCTGGGTTCTGGTGCTAGGGATTCTATCGTAGGGGATGGGTAAGTGGTCCTTGAGATGAGGGGCTGTCATCAGCAGAGACATAGGGAGATAAAGGCTTACTTGGCTTCCAGGGCCAGTGCAATGATGCCCGCGGCCATGGGGGCCGAGGCCGAGGTCCCAGTGTGGTTGTCCGTGCAGCGCTGCCTCAGATCTGTAGTAATCTAGAAGACAGAAATGAAAAATTTAGGGTTCTGGGGCCATGGGAGTCACATGCAAGTAGAATGAAATTCCCTCATAAAAGTAGAACGGAGGGGGGTGTTGAAACAGTTGTTTTAAATTCCTTGTTCCTGTACTTCCGTGACTGTATCACTTCTAGAGAATCGCCTGTGCAAATCAACTTTGAAAAGAGAAGCATTTGGAAATCAGACTCCACTTCTGTTAAAACCGGGGTCAGGACTAGGGCGAGTCTTTGGCTTGGAACATAGGGGTTATGCCTGTGTGCCCTTCCATTTTCCCCCCAGACCCCCACTTGCCGCTTGCTTCAGCCCAGATCCAGCTCTAGTTAAAACTAAAGTTCTTTCATGACCCCAACATTTTTCATGATCAGATATGTTGAAGCAACCACCAGACGCTGAGGTAGGCATTGGAAGCATGAAAGCACATGGTCTGGCCTTGCCCTTCCAGAATGGATACCTTGGGAGAAGCAAGGGTTTTAAGCAAAGGCGTGCTCTGTCATCGATGGAACGTGGGTTTTTGGCAACCACAGGAATGATGCAGGGAAGAACCAAGACCTCCTCAAAGATTTAACGTGAATACCCAAAACAAGGTTGAACCCAGGGTGCCTGAGGGGAAGTTACCCCACTGAGGGCCTGGCGGTATATTACAGAAGGAGATTTCGCCATTTCTCCATTTTTGAAATCAGAATGTGAGAACTAGATCATTTTTTTCCTCTTGGTTTGAATCCAGTTTACTTCAGCTGCGGCTGAATAACATTCCTATCAGCAAGAGCCCTGCTTTTAAACCTCCCCTTCATGATCATTTCACTCAGGGAGAAAAAGCTGAAGTGAGATTCTCCTTCACAAGACAAATGAAACACGCTGGGGTAAATTTTGCAAACCTGTGAAATAGCTAAGATTTAAAAAACCTTCCCTCCCCCAAAACTGTCTACTTTTGCCTCCTTGGGGCAGGCATTGCTCTTGCCAGGAATGCACAAGCCTCGTGAGGTGAGCTGGAGCCCATCTCGAAGTTACTGGAAGACAGCGGTTAAGCTTTGTTTGGCATCAAGACAAATAGGATAACTGAGGTGAAAGTTCATCAGAAAGGTGTGGGGGGACAAAGGCAGTTGAAGGCAAAGTCCTGTGGTTCTAAGGTGTATCCTTCCAGAGGAGTGTGGAGATTGGTTGATTTGGAAAGAAATCTGATCTTCACAGGAAGAAAGTGCTGCCTAAGTCTTCAGAAATGAGCCTTCCCCTAATAGTTTCCTCAGAGGCCCCGGAGGATGTATGAATGGACCCTTTAATTATCTGGTATAGCTCTACATTGACAAGATAGTTTCACACAGGGCCAACAGTTCTCTTTTCTTTGTTCCTTTTGACACTTTTAATGTCACCAGACCATCCATACCAGAGAGGCACCGATACCCAAGGAGTGGCAGAATGAACAAAAATATAGAACAAAAATATAGAGAGCCATAAGACACGGTGGTGGGAGACAGGAGGTAAGCCTTACCGTCTTTTCTTAAATAACTGAATGGTGGCCGAGAGCCCCCACAGTGTGTCTGGCAAGCCAGGGAGGTTGTTTCTTGATGAACAGACGTGGTTAACTAGCCATCTTCTGAACCTCTGTGTTGGATGCTTATAAGATGTTTGGGCAAACAGAGCCTTACCCACTCCTGCATAAGAAACTTTCTGGATCTTTATTCATTGACTTTAAAAAGGTATTTTTTTTAAGGTATTTTTGTTGTTGTTGTTGAGGTAAAAAAGCATGTAACACAAATTTACCATTTCAACAACTTTTTAAGGGTTGAGTATAGTATTGTTAACTATATGCACGCTATTGTACGAAAGATCTCTCTAGCACATTTTTATCTTGTATGAATAAAAAATTCCACCCACTAAACAACTCTCCATTCTCCCCTCCTCCCAGTCTTTGGTAACCACCATTTTACTCTCTGTTTCTATGAGTTTAACTATTCTAAGGTACCTCATATAAACATAATTGTATGTATTTGTCTTTGTGTGTGCGCACACGTGTGTGTGTGTGTGTGTGTGTGTGTGAGAGAGAGAGAGAGAGAGAGAGAGAGAGAGTGAGTTCTGGCTTATTTCACTCAGAATAATGTCCTCAAGTCTCGTTTTGTTGTAGTACATGGCAGGATTTCCTTCTTTTTAGGCTGTATAATATTTCATTGTATGTATTTACCACATTTTCTTTCTTCGTCCGTGGACGTTTGGGTGCCTTCCGTCTCTTGGCTCTTGTGAATAATGCTGCCAAGAGCACGGGGAAGCAGAGATTTCTTCACAATCCTGTTTTCAATTCTTTTGAGTATGTGACCAGAAGTGGGACTACTGGGCCATTAAAGGGACGTCTACTTCATTTGAAATTGCTGGTCAACGCGCAGCCTTGTTTTCCAAAGTCCTGGTCTGTACGTCAAGGCATAAACACCCCAGAAACAGTCTGTTTCCGAGCGTCCAGATCCTCTGTTGTTGAGAGATGGCCCTGCCTGCATTCTTCTCATTTTACCTCACCCTCATGGTCACATTCCTTGGCCAAATTTTCTTTTTTTTCAATGACTGGTGCCTGGATTCAAGATTTTTCACGAAGTCTTCCCACTTGGCTCCTTTTGCTTGTCCTTCAGCTGTACCAGACCCTTGCCGCCACAGAAACCCATCCAGGATAAACACCCCAAGTGTGTGTGACGTTTTTGAGTCGAATAAAGAGCCACCTCCCACCAACGTCCAACATGAATGATAAAAACTTTGGGATGTCAGGTCCACAACAGGAAGAAGGCTCCTCCCTACGGAGTCCCCAGGTAGAGATGTACATGCTGTATGCGTAAATAAAAAGCTGCCCCTTGCTTTTCTATACAAACACCAGCCACATGTTACATGCTCTCAGTATGGCCACGCTTGTGGAATTTCCGACCGGTGCTGGGCTCTCCTTTATTTACTTATTTTTCAAGCACTTTATCTAAAGGAAACCTAAGAAGTAAAAAAAGAGCGAAAAGGGGGTGAGGTATGAAGGCCAGGGAGCGTGGAAGGGAAAAAGGTGCGGAGAGGAAAGAATCAAAAGCAGTTTTCCTTCCTCCCTTTTCCTCACCCTGCTTTCAGGGGAAATTCCAGCTGGGTCATTTCAAGAGGAAGTTACTGTCACTGGTGGAAATATTTAGGCGTAAATTACTGGAAAGATCTAAGGCAGGCTTTTCATCATGAAGGGAAGTCACAGTGTCAGGGAATTTGGAGGTCTCTCTTTAGAACGAAAAGGCAAAGACCACCAAGGAGAACGCAGTCTCAAAGAAAAATGATGTCCCCCAAACTGGAACCACACGGGGGACCCCATTAATCACCACGCGTGCACGCAAACCCGGACAGCGTCATTTAAAAGCCAAGTTGCGTGGAACAGTCGGCCCGCGTCACGGAGGCTGGAGGCTCTACGTGTGAGAACGGAAAATGAAAGCCTGGAAGTTTCGATTCCATTTTAAAGCAAGTCTCGGAATGTGGTTTTGATCCCCGGAGATGCATCTCGTGCGCTCCAGGTTCCCTCGGTTCACTACCAAATCAGAAACAGAATTCTCCTCTGCGCAACTTCTCAGATTGCTCAAGAAAATATCCTCCCTGTCTGTCAGAGTGGGGCAAACGGGAGAGGACACCAGGCCTCAAGCCAGATCAAAGCTATCCTGGTGAGCAAATTAGACGTTTGGCCTGTCTCAGGATGAAGAGCAGACGGTCTGGGGAACGCCGGCACGTTAGGGATGTCCTTGGTGTTTGGTGAGAAGGGGTGGGCGTCGTTCAGATCTAGGCTCACTCCCTCTGAGCAGAACCCTGGCCTTTTCTCATCCTAAGCTCTTATTTCCTAATATTTCACATTTCATTAGCTGGGCTGATTGGCTCTTTTATTCCAGCCTGTTGAGGAAATTCTCCAGGGAACCTCAGCTCAGGCAGACTTTTGGCCATGAGTGATGAGTCTTAATAGCAACCCTGGAGTTAAGAGTTTCTATCTCCCTGATATCTTGCGATCGGTTTTATTTTGAAGGGGCCATATTGTCTCCTAGCTGTTAAAAGAGCAACCGAGCAGATATTTTTAAAACATGAAATGATTCTACTGTCTGTTACGCTGAATTTGTTTCTGGTGTGGAGTTTGATTTGGATGAGGAATGTGCCAGAAAAGCTGTTTCAAACACAGCGATGGGGGAATGAAGGCAGAAAATAAATTTTCAATGTGTCAATGAATAAAACAGAAGAAGCTGATTTATTAAGCATGGCAAAATAAAATGCAATGGAGGACCAATTCATGCTCCCTGGGTTCAACCGAAGTCTGGTCTAAAACGCAGTCGTGACCGAGGAGGCCACACAGCACTCCAGCCCCGTGTTGCTAGAGGAATCTGGAGGGGAAACGTGCAAATAGGAAGTTGTGCTTACAAAGGTGAGGCCACTGTCGCTGGAGGAGTCTGCCATCATTGATGATTTTTGCATTTCCATCATGTTCAGCTCTGTGCTAGGTAGGGAGCAGAAGCTTAGTATTTATTGGCTAAGCTGAATTATTTACATCAAGCTCCCTCAGACTCTACTTGAAGGCCCTTCAATTATTAAGAAAGACTTCAAGGTTTTGTTGTTGTTGTTGTTTTGGTCAACTTTCCAAATAAAGCTCACATACACTTAGAAGCCACCTACGAAAGAGTACGTGTGTATACGTGTGCGTGTAATCCAGGGCCTAAAGTAGAGCTCTTCCTCACCACCGCTGTTGCTACCTCATGCTGGATGGCTTAGAAAACCGTCACCACTTGCAATAAGGGGGATGACACACAACAGGTGTTTACATGTGTGCACACGCATGTGTGTGCATAAAACTACATTTAAAGCCACAGGACCTCTGCACACTAGGTACACTATTAACTCAGGAAGTGGGAGGCTCAGAGGGAACAACTTGCCCAAGGAGGCGTAGCTACTAAAGAGATGGGTAAGTGGGAGAGGATAAAATCCTGACATGGCCCCAAAAGGAAAGGTTGAATCACAGGGGGTAGCCGTCCGTGAAAGCCAAGATGGCCGCGCCAGACCACCAGCGGCCATGGCAGTGGAACTGGCCTTGAGATCCAGTTCCCATCAGCAAGTGGGCATCGACGCTCTCCTTCGGGCCACAGTGGAAATTAGAACTTTTGAGGAACAAACTGTCCTTTCCTATTTTAAAAAAATTTTTTAAAGATTTTATTTATTTGAGAGAGAAACTAAATGAGAGAAAGCAAGCATGAGCAGGAGAGTGGGGAGGAGAGGGAAAGAAGGAAGTCGACTCTCCACTGAGCAGAGAGCCTGATGTGGGGCTCAAACCCAGGACCCTGGGATCACGATCTGAGCCAAAGGCAGCGGCTTAACCAACTGAGCCACCCAGGTGCCCCTGTCCTTTCTTCTTTTCAACATTCGCTAGAGATGATGATGTGTCCAACTTTCCAAACGCACTACAGATATCTGGGTTTGCTCGTCTTCTGCTTGAAAAATAATAACATTTCTCAGATCGAAAGAAGAAGCAGAGAGATGATAGAAATCAACCCCAGCGCGAACGGTAGCTGTCGCGGAATAACGACTGGGGTGGCGGGGGAGGGCGGGCGTGGGGAGCGAGAGGTTTCTGCAAAAAAAGAAAATGCGTAGCTGCTTAGGAACCCTGAGAGCAATAAGAGAATTCCTCCACATGGAGTTGGTCGCTCAGTCCAAGCCTGAGATACTCCAGGCGGCAAGTTTGTTTTGAACACAAAAAATAACATGACGTCAGGAGAGGGCTGAGCGCAGCCTGTCTTCTCAACCCTTGGCTCACAAGACCCCTCCCAGGAGGAACCCGATCCCTGCCACATGCCAAGCCCTAAGACAAATTACTAGAGGAAAAAGGGCAAAGGTTGAACGAGTCCCGAAGAAAGGGATCATTTCATGACAGGAGGGGCTGGGGAGAGAGGGAAGCTTTATTCCCCAAACAGAACCGGGGAGAGATTTCAGGACACAGTGAAGGGTGACAGACCAGACCTTTGATGCCCTTTGACTCGAACAAAGGTTGTAGGTACAGCTTTATCACGTAGCAAGAGTCCTGTGGGCCATTTCCTATGCCAAATATTTTACCGTCAAATACTGTTTGCTTTTCACCAACCGACCAGAAGAAGGAGTTTCTCTTAAAGAAACAGAACACCTTCCTGTCTTCCTGTAGCTATACAAACAACTCGGGAAGGTCCCATCCTTCCCAGTGTCTGATGGTGATTTATGCACCAATATTTACTCAGCTCAGGCTCTGGGAAGGAACACGGCAAAGTCTTCAACCTCACGTAGTTTCCAATCTAGTGTTTCACAAACAGTTTCCAATCTGTTTTTCCAAAACAGACAGCACGAAAACGTGCAACGTCCTAAATCATTCCAAGGACACGAGGAAGAAAATCGAACAGATAAAAAGAGTGGGGGATAGGAGTGCCCTGATTTTAAGGGAGGTGGGAAAGAAAATCCTCCTTGAGCTGATGCTCTAGAAGAGGCATAAATTAAGGGCTATCTGGGGGGAACGGTGCCTGAACAGATGACGCTCGCCGCAAGACAGAGAGCCCTGGCTTGGAGGTCACACAAAAGGCATAACCTGGAGGAGTTCAGTGCTGATATCCTACCCCAGGACCCAGCAATCCAGACCGGCGAAGAGCTGCAGGTTTTTGCAAGAGGACGGATGGTCTGAGGGGATTGTGGAGGGTCTTACAACATGAGAATTAAAATAAATCCTCCAAGTAGTGAAAAATAATAGATAACTACATATTCTCTCTGGATATACACACACATATACATACACACACACATGCGTGTGTGTGTATTTTATCACTGTGAAAAGAGCCCCACATGGGCCAAAGCAGCACCATCGCTTGTGGACGCCACCAGAGCAGGCGTCCTTTGAAAGAACCCAGAGCACGACCGTGTACCGGCGACAAGACGGGCGTGGGTGTCCATCCTGACTTTGCTAGAAATCCAGGCTCTACCACTTCCTGCCTGGCTTTCTTTCACCCTTTCTAGCACTAGTTTTTTCATCTTTAAAGGCAGGACGGCACCTGGTCATCCTGGGCGGAGTTCTGAGGATACTAGGACATGGTCCATTTAATATGCACAGTGCCGTACCTGCTACGAATTGGAGGAATAACAAAAATTCCATATTTATAGCATGTTAATATCACGGTGAATGTATGATGTATTCAACATGGAATAAGATGTATGCATTATTATTAATAAAACCATACTGATTTGATCACATGGCTTTCGAATAGCCGGGCATTTCAACTGATTTCTGTTTAGCTTACGGGGAGTTTCTTGTTGTAGTTGTCTTGGAATTTTGGATGCTTCCCTTGCTGTAAAGAGACATAAGGCCATGACTGATGTGAATCTGTTAAAGCATGAATGAAATACCAAGGTCCACGACTGTACAAATAACAGGGGCAGGACACTAAGAGACAGAGATCTGGCTGTTTGGAAACCCAGGGCAAGGTTTTCCTGCTTACATACCATGACAAGACATTCTGTTGAAGGCAAGTGAAATTTATTCAAAGTGCTTTTCCAGAAGCAGAGAGATCTTTCCTCTCTTCTGAATCCTTGGCATTTGCCTGGGTCAAATCACAAAGGTGCTCTACAAATAAGACATGACAAGCGTGCTCTCCCGAAGAGGCTGCCAATGGCACGAGGAAATGGATAGCGGGGGGAGGAGAGCCCCAGAACAAAGGGAGACAGACGCCGCCATTTCTGCAACACTCAATCACAATGCCGTGGCCAGGAAGCGGGCATCTCCGAGGGACCCAGGGCATCTGGTTCAAAGCCTGCTGGAGAAAAGGTCCCAGGCACAATGCAGGATTATTTGTCATTCTGACATCTAGGAGGAAAAGGGGTCAGCTGGACCCGAAAAGGCTGACATCGTTGCCAACTCTACTCATGTTCAAACCGTTAACATGTTCATGTTCAAAGTGCCTTTCTTTATGGGGTAGGTGGTGCAGATCGCAGTATTTTGTAGATTGGAAAAACAGAGGTGCCACGAGAGCCCTGATTAACAACAGTTGGGGAAACGGCCAGCTTCGCCTCCCAGGATTCAGAATGAGACACTGTCCTAGGGAACAGTGGCACTGGCCACTCCTGAGTGGCTCATTGCGCCGGTGCGGCGTGAGTCCCTTATGTCCAGCACCTCATATTCCCCCATAATCAAGGAGGCTGGCAAGGGTTTTGCCTGCATTTTACAGACGGCATAACCAAGACTCAGTGAGGTTCACTGAGCCACTGAGACGTGTCTGAAGCCAGAGACTCTAGCTTGGAAGAACTATCAAACTTCCTCTCCAATTTATGGTGATCTGGGGAGTCTCACAAAATAAAGAGACTCTAAGAACCGGATGGAGAAAAATTACTAACAGACTGCTGTGATGAACATGGGAGAAAGAGACCGAACAGAAGGTAGAAACAGGTTTAAGTTAAATATACAGAGTGAGTCCATAAAGGTTTCGGTATCAGAAGTAGCAAGTCCGGAGAAAGTGAAGTCTGGGGCGCCTGGGTGGCTCAGGTCATGTTCCCAGGTCCTAGGATCAAGCCCCGCATTGGGCTCTCTGCTCAGCAGGGAGCCTGCTTCCCCCGCTCTCTCTGCCTGCCTCTCTGCCTACTTGTGATCTCTCTGTCAAATAAATAAATAAAATCTTTAAAAAAAAAAAAGAAAGTGAAGTCTATTATGACGGACTGGATTCACCCAGTGACTGGATCACTCTGTCCTTTCTCAGGAAAATCCTAAATGACCATCTGTCGTCGCCGAGGCAGGGGCAGTCATAGCAGCGAGCACAGCATCATAGCACGATGGGGGCCCAGGAAGGTCAGGGCTGGGGAGCAAATCTCACATAACGATTTTGAGGTCTCTCTGTCCCTACTGCGTTCTCCCATCCAGGACCCAGAAAACCCTTCCTTCTCCTTGGAGATTTTGCCCACTGGATTGTATATTTCTCTTAAGAAAGGCCTTTATGAACTTCACAATTCCCCCTCCATAGCAACCAGCCCACAAGCAAAAACAGGAGTCAATGGGCATATTTGCTTCGAAGCAATGGCAAGTTTGCCTTCAGACCTGAGAGGTACTGGAAGAGAACCCTTACTCCAGAGAGTTCCATCAGGATTTTTATGATGCAGAACTGACGGATGCCACTCAGATTTAGAGGACCGTGGCCCTAAGTACTGAGAGACAAGCATATCTGAGAGCATAAGGGGTACTCCTGGATTATAACATTTTCCTAATGAAGGTAAAACATGGAATGTCACTTTTCATTACAAAAGCCAGGACACTGTGAAACTTGTCACCTCCATATCTTCTCCTTTTACATTTAACTTTGTACTGCAGGGTCATGTTCACTAATGAATGATGGAGGTACTTAAAGGTGGACTCATGCATGTGGGTTTTTTTTTTTTTTCTTAAGACTGTATTTATTTATTTGAGAGAGAGAGAGTACAAGCAGAGGGAGGAGGAGGCTCCCCATTGAGAAAGGACCCCCCCGCCCCGAGGCAGGACTCAATCCCAGGACTCTGGGATCATGATCTGAGCTAAAGGCAGATGCTTGAACGACTGAGCCACCCAGGCATTCCCAATGCATGTTTTTTAATCCAGTTATTGTGGAGGAATTAGGGAAAGATGGGGTAATGGGATATGCATATAGGTAGGCACTTTCTATTTCAATCAATCAAAAAAAATGCAACTAAAGAAGTTAGTAAAAGATAGCTAAGAAGTCACACATGACAATTACATAGAACCAGGAATCAAGAAGAACTAAAAGGATGTGAAGGAAGCACGACATAAAGCAAGTTGTATCATATCACCTGTCTCTCCACCGCTGTGTGAAAGTCAGAGGTGACCCAGATTTGCGTGAATCTCTAAGATTTGAGAGCAGGGTCTCAGTCACGGCTGAAAAGTATCAAGGGAAGCAGCCTAGCTCCACTTTAGAAAGACAAACCCTGAGACAGTTTATAAAACTGTGATCAAGAGCAAAGGTGTTTGAAATTTTCCATCAGACGCACCCGAAAAGCCAGAACCTTCCTTGAGCGAGTTACCAATGAACGGGTGATAGAACAAGGACACTTGATACTTGGGTTGAGCCAGCAGCTGACTCCCACATATTACTTGTCTATTTCTGTAGACTGCTTGTGCGTATGAGTTTATGGTTCTTCCTTTTCACCGGGAAAGATAAATGAATAAGTCGTGACGGACACTCAAATGTTACGTACTATTTTCTTGTCGTACGACTCTCCGCTGCTGTATGTGGTGGCCAGTGTGGACGAACACTCTTCCAGGTACCAAGGCTTCTTCCCACTCTCGGCCGTGCTGCTGATGGAGATGGTGTAGATGCTGTTGGTGTAGCCGTCACAGGAACAGTGGTCTTTGCTCCTTCCACCGTTTCCTGAAGCCCAGACAAAAACAGAGCCGAGGCCTCTTCGCCCCTGTTCACAAACAGAAAAAGTTAAATGACAGAAGACACAGATCACAGACTCTAAGTGCAGAGAGCAATAGCAACAGGGCACATCAAATAGCTGTAGGAGGGGTGTGATGCTATTTTAGTAATGCACTGGATGTAGGCTGTTTTTTGAGGTCACAAGAATTGCTTTTTATCATATATATATATATATATTTTTAAAGAGAGAAAGAGAGCATGAGCCTGTGGCAGGGGTGGTGGGGAGAGGCAGATGGGGAGAATCTTAAGTAGACCCTGTGATGAGCGTGGAGCCTGACCCAGGGCTCGATCTCATGACTCTGAGATCACAACCTGAGCTGAAATTAAGAGCTAGACACTTAACTACTCACCCACCCAGGTGACCCAAGAGGAGTTGCTTTCAGAAACTAAAATCTGTATGTAATGTATAGCCCAGTGACTCCAGTTAATAATCCTGTATTGTTTATACACTAAGTCGCTAAGAGAGTAGATCTTAAAAATTCTCAACACTAGAAAAAAAAATATAACTCGGCATCGTGAAAGACTATGGTACTAGACTCACTGTGGTATTCATTTCCCAATATATACAAATACCAAAGCAGCATTTTGTATGCTTGAATATAATGTTACATGTCAATTACATCCCAATAAAAAACCCTAAAATAATCCTTTTCACACGCCACAGTCAGAGAGGTCACAAAAGTACCAATGACAACAATAAGAGGTCCCACCACGGACCAGGCACAATTGTAATTGTTTTACATGAATCAGACTCAACTCTTCCAATAACCCTGTGGGAATGGTATGATTTTGTCCTTATTACACAGATGAAGACTTGAGCTACAGAAATTAAGAAATGTTCCCAAGGTCATATAGCTAGAAAGTGGAAAGACAAAATCTGAGCCCCCCAGCCAGACCGCAGAGTGGGCATGTCATTAGCTGTGATTACTACAGACCTATACTAGGGCTATGAGTCTCCTTCCACATGAAATGGTGCTCTTTTGCTCCCTCAGTCAACATATGAGCAACATGAGGAGTGGAGAGGTTGTGCGATCTATCCTTAGGTCACACTGCTGGTGAGGAGCAGAACTAGGGACAATGAGCCTTCCAGAGCTGTGCCTCCCCTATGTATGCAATGGACACTAATTAGGAAGGATGTTAATGGATGCTTCCCGAGATGAAAAAAAAAATTTCAAGATTAAGTATGTTTGGGAAATTCTAAGTTAAGCAAAATGAAACAGATTCCCCTACTGTAGAACTCAGTGATTGTTCTTTGCAAAACTCTGTGGGAGATATTATCCGATGCTTTTTTTCCAAACATATTTGATGGTGGGATACTTTCTTCCACCCAATCCGTGAAATTTTTCTTACAAAGCTAGGAGATGGGGTTACAGTCTTCATGTCAAAATGTGGCATCCATCCACGGTGTTTCCTGAGGTTATAAAATAATTAAGGAGAAGAAGCAAAGTAGAACACAGATGTACCGAAGCATAAGGCCTAGTTAGTTCCGTAAGATAAGATCTTCAGAAGAAAAGAGAGAAGTTGGCCAAAGTGATGTGTATCTTTCTGAATAGGTAGAACGGAATCCCTCAGAAATTTTACCTTTTTAAAACTGGAAGTCACCCTGAAGGACACACAGGCCAAATCTATCATTTGGTAATTAGGGAGTGGAACCGAAATCACTAGCTGGTGATGGCAGACACTCTTTTTTGCTTCCAGGCCCTGGCTTTTATGGTTTCAGGTAGAAGGAAAGTAGTTTGGGATGTGGTATTGGAATTTTTGGTAAAAGAGCCAAAGAAAGAGAGACGAGAAAGAATTTGAAATATCCTTGATAAACTGTGTCTGACCTCAAAACCTCAAGAAACAGAATATTTATGACATGATTTGACCTAAACGTGGATTTCTTTTCGTCTTTCAATGTGGAAAAATGCAATATGATCGCACAGGAATGGGAAAAATTTGTGAAGAGAGAGGGAGAGAAAGTTCTGGATACTACTGCCACTTGACAGCTGGGTCTGGTTTACCATCCTTCAGGTTGTCATCAGACTATTCAGGAAATGTACAGAAGGATGCAAAATTCACTCAGCCATCATAAATGAGGGATTTTGTTCAATGCTTTGTAAATCTCTAGAAGGAATTACCGCTCACTATGGTGTGGACAACCAGACTGAGAAACTCTAGTGACTGACTCATACCCTCACCTCAGAGAGAGAACATCATAGCCAGAGAAGGAAGGGTCCAATTCATCATCAATATATACCCTCTCTATCACAGACTGAGGGCCTGTGTTGCTGGTAAAGACGTGGTCACACTGTAGCTTTATCTGACAGGTCCACAGAATGTAAGACATAAGCAAAAACCACTCCTGGTTTAAACAGCACTGGGACAGATAATAGATTAAGAACCACAAAACCACAAAAAAGCACATCTGGCGCGCACACACACACACACACACATACCCATTCAAAATTATGACTGGGTGCCTTTGCGTAAAATTCACTAAAAAGATCTTTAAAAACGTACTCAGTTTTAAAAGAATATTTAGTAAGAAAATATTTAGAAGGTAGTTTTGACAATGTAATTACAAATGGAGGATACAAAATGATGTAATATGGTCTCAGTTTAGAAAAAGAATGTATGTGTGCCTCTATGTGTGTGTGTGTGTGTGTGGTGCGTTTAAAAAGTTAATGTGTATAAAGTTAAATGCATAAAGTTACCATAAAGTGACAATATAACAGAACTTAATTCTGTTTGGTAAGATTAGGAAGCATTTTTTTTTTTCTTTCTTCTTCATACCATCCTTCCATGACCACATGCAATTTTTATAAACAGAAACAAATGCATTTATTCCCCTCTTACGAGGGGAAACACAGGGCCAATTCTTAAAAGATAATTTTTACTTTATGATCACAAGAGGTTTTACACACAGAAGGTTCATTGTGCACTAAAGAGACTAACATTTATAGACATTTATTATGCACCAAGCACTATACAAACATTATTCTGCACGATTTAAGTCTATATCATTTCACAGATGGGTAAACTGGGGCTCAGAAATGCTCATGAATGCTAGGGCCAGACCTTGAAATCCAACTAGAGCTAAAGCCTGCGCTCTTCACCCTCAACAATAGTCTTCTTTTGGGCAAAAAGAAGGCTGGTTGGTGGTTGCTGTATTATTTTTAGCCAAAGCTCCAATCTCTTCATTGAAGTCCGGCTTTCAAATCTAAGAGCAGACCAGCCCTCTAAGCTCTTTCCGGATTGGTTGCAGAATTAAAATGATAAGAAAGGAGGCATGTATGGTCCTGAGCATTCTAAGGAAAAGGACATAGTTTCAGCTGCAAAATTCTGCCTAGAAATCCCAACCTGATCGGAGCTCCCTCAGAAGTAGGACCACAAGTTATTCCATCATGGTGGCATTCAGAGAGGACACCACTGTAAAGGAAACAGGACTTATTATGGAGTCCTCTGGAGATTGGCTGGGTTGACAGAATGAATGGCCGAAAGAACAGTGGGTTGCCACTGCCCTGAAAATGCCCTTTACAGATAAGAAGTGATATCCCTCTATCAAAGATAATTTGAGGGAATTACTTTATAACTGGGTATGGTGAAGGGAAACATCAAAGGACAGTATGAGATCAATAACTATCCCAACCCCCCATAGGAGTGGTGGGGAGGGGTTGTCACAGGAACTGGAAACAGAAGGGCTAACAGGGGTTGAGATATGACTAGGGGACATACCAACCCCTGCTGGCCCTGCTGGGAGGGGACCAGGGGAATATGTACTGAGACCCTTATCTCTTTCTTCTCTCCCATCTTTCTCCCAGAAACCAGAGGACCGGGGAAGTCATATGGATCATTTTCCCTGAGCACAGAGTTTGTGGAGAGATGGGGAGAGAGCATCTGGAAAATCCCATGGGAGACAACTGGCATTGTCCTTAAGGTATGTTATGAAGTGAGTTGCGTCCCCTCCCCTTCAAATTCATTTGGTGACACTATAAGCCCCAGTGTGACTATATTAAATACAGTGGAGACAAGCAAGAAGGTGGCTGTCTCTTAAGCTGAGGAGAGAGGTTATCACCAGAACCCAACTCTGCTGGCACCCTGAAATCATGGACTTCCAGACTTCTAGCCTCCAGACTTCCAGAAAATACATTTCTGTTGTTAAGCAACCCAGTCTGCAGTATTCTGTTATGGCAGTGCAAGCTGACTCACACAAGAGGGGAGGGGGAGATAGAGGGTGGCCTGCCCCCCAAGGAGGCAACAGAATATATAGACACCGCTGCTACACTATCCACCGGGCATTCTGACCCTTGTGCATGTGTGTAGGGTTTCTGATTAAAGTCCCAGAAATAAACAGGCTAATTTGTGGGCTGAAAATGCCATAAAGATCTGTGCTAAAGATCTATGGGGTTAATCTGAAACAATTAGCAATTCAAAGATTTATTTACTACAGATGCACAGCAGATTCCCATTAGAGTGCAATATTCAGAAAATCAAAACATATGTGGCAAAAGAGAATCTAGACATTTCTCCAAAATTCAGAGTAATTGAAGAATTAAATCCTAATGTGGGACGTAGGGAGAAAGGAAGGTGGGCAGAGTAGAATAAAGAGTAAAGAGTCTTAAGACACATATTTTCCTGAAGTGTAGGAAATGAAATTTTCAAGTATTGTGATTGCAACTGGTTATTTAAATATGGCTTTGGATGAAAAAAAAAAATCTTCCAGTTTAGTTGAGTACTAAGTTAAAAGTAAACTCAAGGCAAAATATATTGTGAAATCCATAAAAGACCCATTTGGCCAAACTCTATTCTTTTTTACTGCGTATTTAATTCTGCATGTGTTTCTTCTCATGTATGCCCTACAAACATCAATTTAAAATGCCCATAGTTTTATTACTAAAGACTAGATAGGAACTGAATTTCTTGTGTTTCTGGGGATCAGAAAAGGCTACTTTATGCTGTGTTACCAATTAAGTCATATGCCTCAAGCCAGGTTTTGAAATCTAGAGAGTTGAGAGAACCACATTTCTTTAAAATGCTGTGATAATTTTCCAGCCAATGCAGTTAGATTTTATTTGGAATTTTAATATTACTTTCTTTCCCCTATCACTTAAAAATATTCTTGAAGGGGCATGAATAAGTGAAAAAAAAAAATTCTTACAGGGGCATGAATAAGTGACCAAAGACTTCTGAAATACAAAAAAAGAAAAAAAGAAAAAAAGAAAAAAAATGTGGCTGGACATTGTGCTGGTGCTTTCACAAATATTAGTTAATTTAGAGCAATTCCAGCAAATCAGATATGTATTTTACAGATTAGAAAACCAAGTAACACTAAGTAATAGGTAAGCTGTCATATCACCAGGATGTGGTAGAGACAGAGGATGGAGGTCCCAAGGACACTGATCAGAAGGCGCGGATCTGTATGTGTCAACACAAAGCGACAAGATGATACAACACATGATAAGGAAATTTCCTTTATCTGTGACATCTTCCAAGCATAGCCTGCATACCCAATTACTAAAGCCCTTTACCATTCCACTTGCCATCTTTTTTGGGTGTTCGTTCTCTCAATGAGAAAAGAGTATCACCCTCCAGGAAGCTCTTCTACACTCGGATAAGAGATAAAGGGGCTTGAGACCAGAAGAGGCACAGGAACGACAATGACAACTATAATATGTGGTAGCTGAGATATGAAGAACTGTTCATCTTTTTTAAACAAAATCAATCATCTTTTTAACAAAATCAGTCTGGTTCCTCAACAGAGCAGGTTCACTGACAAAAATAGGTCTGGTCTAGAAACATAATATAAAGGCAAGATGACAACAACACACTTCCGAAAGGTTTTTCTAGTTCTCACACGGAATGTCCCAGAATTCTAAAATATGTATTACTTCTTAAAGTTAATAGTTAATAATCCTTTGAATCATTATCACCTGTAGAACAGCTGATTCACATGAAAACAAAGGCATCTTAACAGTGACCTAAAAAGTAATCCAAGAAGAAATACAAGCCATAATTAAGGACATGTCAGGAGCAGATAGTCACTCAATGCCTGGAGAAAACTTTGGTGGGACAAAGTCTTCTTTGGGAATGCAACAAGAAAATGTAGTCATGAGATAGATTCAGTAAGACGTCCTTGGGAAAGACTAAACCCTGTGACTTGTTTCTTCAAACAGTTCCTTGAAGTAGGATGGGGATTAGGGTAGGAAAATTAATTACAGTTGACCCTTGAATAACGGGTTTGAACTGTACAAATCCACTCATATGTTAATTTTTAAAATAAATACAGTATAGCAGTGTAAATTTATCTTCCTTTCCTTATGATTTTCTTAAAAACATTTTCTTTTCTCTAGCCTACTTTATTATAAGAAGACAGTATGTAATACATATACACAATGCACGTTAATTGACAGTGCTATCAATAAGACTACTGATCAAGTAGTTAAGTTTTGGGGGAGTTCAAAATCATACATGGATTTTGGATTATGTAGGAAAACAGTGTCCTTCATCTCCACACTGTTCAAGGGGCAGCTCTAGGTGAGACTCATCTGGATCCAGGGAAGACAGTGGGTCACTCCCCACCAAAACATAAGGGAATCCAAGATGACAGATAATGAGGTGTTCTTAAAGAGTAAAAGGAGAGGGTCCTCTGAGGGTGAGGAATCTGGAGGTGAAGTGCTGCTTTGTCTATACCATGCCAGAGTCCTAAATTTGTTAGAGTGAGGACTCTACTGCATTGTCTTCCCTCACCCAGAAAATACGCAAGCGCAACCCTTATTTGTATGATTTACTCACTCCTCGAGTCAGAGTGCCTGATGTAAAGAGTATACAGGTGTCACTGCATTCTACTTCCGCTCTCAGAATATTTCATTCTTGTGCTCTCAGAATTGTTAAGTGAAACAGAAGAACTACTTCCAGGAAAAACCAAACTGTCATCAATGATGGTTTATTTGGTAATTGGACTGCAGCCAGCAGCTCACTAATCCCACTCATTTCCAAGCAAACGTTCTAGGATTGAAAATGCTTAGCAATGCTTCCCAAAGACGATTTCAACAGATAGCCAACACCTGCTGATGTTCAACCTTCCCTGGGCCCCAGTGCCTAACCCAACTGCTATTCTTAATCTATTCATACCCACTTTAGCATGTCCACATCCCAGGCTGCCATGTAGCCCTAAGTCCAATTTGGTGGAAGGACTGTCGAAACATCGACAGACTGACTTACAAAAAACACTCTGGGGGTGGGTCCTCACTCTTCTCATTCTATGCTATTTACCCTACGCAAGCATGGTTGATGATTGAAAAATAATGAAAATACATATGCAGTTATTTTTTTTAAAGCACTAAAAAGTGATGTGAAGAAGGCTTTTGTGAGTGTAAGCTGTTTCTCCCCATTTTTTGTCTTCCTAGCTTTTCTTGTGTGATAGGACTTCAGCCTCTCTTCCCCTTCATCTCAACCTCACCCATCTTTTCCACCCCTAGTCAGGTTTTCTCTCTTCTCATTTGCTGTGTACATGATGGGTGGCTCATCTGTGAATACTAAGCATTTTCTAAATGTTTTGTAGGCTTTTTAGTATGTTGAAAATATTAGATGCAGTTATTAGCTATCCTATTATTTTAACAAAAAGCCCCTTATATGTTTTCTAAACACACCAAAGGTAGACAAATTCCCTTTATAAAGGAATAGAGAACTCAATTTGTGACTGTGGAATTGACTATTGGTGATGGTATTTGCAAGCATTTCTGGTGAAATGATAAATTCATTTATACTTAGAAGCTACATCTTTTTACAACATTGTTCACATTCTAGTACCTGAACGAGTAGCCTGATGTCCTCAACTCAGGGAACCTAAAGGTGACTTTAGCTCAGTTTTATAAAAGGAATTTGGAAAAAATGGTCAAAACAAACATAAAAATTAGTTAATTCTATAAATTCATAACTTCCCCAGACTCAGGTTCCTGATAAAAGGCTACATTTATGTTTATCATGTGCATAGAAAAAAAAATTTTTTTAAAAGTGAGTTTCTTATCCACCCTATCTGCCAGAGTATAAATTTAGGAGAATATCCATTCATTAAAGGCTTGGTAGGACCAACCCTGTCCTAGAGCTGCCTCTTCCTCAGAATGTTAACACTGAGGGTTTGTACACATAATATAGCTTTTGACAGTTTATCACCAAAGTGCACAATGGTGTGGTCCTTGACGTCCAACAACAGCATTACAACAGTGTGGACTTCTTTCGCTTTGTTTATTTGTGAAGTATAACTGGAAAAAGAAAATCAGTCTTTCATGGAGAAAAGGTAGAAGATCTAGGAGGAAATAAAAACCAGGTGTGTTTACTAATGGAAATACATACGTTTTCAAGCAAAGAATTGTACTGCTATGATCCTTTAGATAGTCTGTACATTTAGGAACTTTATATAATGAAAATTTGGGGCTGAATCATGTGCTATAGATATTACTTAAAATTGGACCCATGAGAGGTTCATCTATCGAAATTTTAAATTCCTACATTGGAAAATAAAGGAAATGAAGCTGACAGAGTCAGAACTAGATGGGTTCACTCCCACCTTGACTGAAATGCTGGTCCCCACTGACTAGGAATGCAACGGGGGTGTTCCTAAAAGTGCGTAATAATATGGTTTAGGGAAACCTGCTGAACGGTAGTGGACAGGACAACACAGAACTCCTTTCTCTTCCTGCCTTCTCCCATTTGCCAAATCAACAATTCCCAAATAATTGTCTGCTATTAATATTTTTTCTATGGTCAACTCATAATGGTCAATCCTCCATTTTTTTCTCAGGTCTTGTTTTTCTCTTCGGACTCAATGAAACTCAGCAAATCCAGGTTATTATTTACTTCTGGTCACTCCCACAGCCTCCAAGATTTAAGCCCTGCTGAAGCTGTTTCCCCATGGCCGGGGGTGCCTCAAAAGCTGGCTCGGAGGAGGAACATGCAAATTATGTTTCTCAATTCCTCATTCCAACCCGCTATAACAATACCTGTGAATCTTATATGCTCTCTGAACTAATCACAATAATTTTTTAAGTAATTTTTAAAAAGATTTTATTTATTTATTTGAGAGAGAGAGAGTATGAGCGGTGGGGAGAGGCAGAGGGGGATGGAGAAGCAGATTCCCTGCTGACCAGGGGACCTGACACAGGGCTTGATCCCAGGACCCCCAGATCATGACCTGAATGGAAGGCAGCCATCTAACCAACTGAACCACCCAGGCGCCCCATCAGACCGATGCAGCCATTCTGGGTACACCCACCATTCCCGCATTCCCATTTTGGGGAGAAAAAGATGGCATATGTGAGAGAAGTTTCTGTATCTTGGATCATCCCAGAGCAAAGGCAAAATCATGCTCAGGATTGTTTTAGCAGAAACAGGTTTATGAAATGGAGAAAGACATTTCCAATATTAATATTAGGTACCGATTATGAAACAGCCCAGGAAGATACCACACCTTTAAATTTCTATTAAACGAGTTAAATTTGAAAGATTCCTTTCAAAGAGAATAAAGAAGTATTTACTATCAACAGAGGAATGAAAGGAATTTATTGCAAATGTTTGGAAAGTCATTTGGGAAGGAAGACAGAGGGAAACTCTAGCTGTAATGAAGGGTTTCTACTCTTCTCTATGTTAAGTTACAGAATGCTTCACCATGGTGGACTGGTCCCAACTCCCAGGTTGGGAAAGGGAAAGCAAGCTGTCCCCTGCCCCCTCCGCAAAGCCCACCAGGGGTTTGAAGGTCACAGCCTCAGTCTTTGTGAAGCAGCCCATAACATTTCTGAAACACAGAAAATCAGCCCTTCATAGTTTCTCCCCATAAACACAATCCTGATATCAATGAAAGCAAATCACACTTCTGAAAAGATGACACTTGATACTAAGCTTCTATTATTTACAAGATTCTGTGGTAGATACTGAGGTCCTTAAAGATTCATCAAACATGGCCTCTCCTCTGAGGAGAAGACAAGCAGTATGTCTGAACACTGCATATGTGTGGTCTCAGCCAGTCTTATGAGGGCTCACAAAGAGGTATTATCATAGTTTTTTTTTCTTAGGAAAGCAGACGCTCTGATAACTTAGTAACTTAACCCAGGTCAAAACACTGGAGGGAAACCAAGAAGATTTCAACCTCTCTGTGACTTGAAGGTCAGTACTTTCTACATTGTCACAGCTTATCTCCAAGGAGGACAAGAAAGAGACAATACAATGAAGTTGAGAATATGCCAAGTCAGTTTGTCCCAACCATCCTTCCCAGGACTTCAGGGAAGCGAGAGGTCCCTGTGGTAGCGTCCACTTCCATGACCATAATGACAGCTACCACTGACAGAAAGAACGGACACAGATAGGCCCATACGACACACCTGACAGGAATGGATTCACACAACATGTTGGTGAAGACGACAGACCGAGTCAGGGCCACACTCATGCTTCATAATGGTCAGGTTGCCTACTTTGCTAAGACTTAGTTTCCAAGTCTATAAACTGGTGAGGTCCTATAAGAACATCCTTATTCCTAACCCAAGTGGTTCTCAGAATTAAGTCCTCATAATGCTTACAATCCTGAATATTTAAGTTTGATTATCTTCCTCTTAAAAGAGGAGAACCATAAGCTCAGGGAAAATGAACAAAATCTGTTATAAAAGTCCTATTTCCTTTAAAGTCATTTGTTATTATCAACCCAGTCCAATTTATCCTTGTTTATTTCACAGTGGCCTTTTTTTTTTTTTTTTTAATCCCAGCTACTTCCAAGTTTTGTTAAAGAAAATTTCAATTACCTTTCTTAAATTTATGCTCTGAATCACAGAAATTCGGGACTGGTCTGGACTTCAATTTACCCTAATCCAATCCCTGTATGATTTTTGTATTTTCCCTGTAACTAGGAGCATCCAGACTACAGTAGGATGATGCCTATGATAAGGGCTTCAAATCCTTCCCTATATGTCAGTATATATAGGTCACAACATAGGAATCGAAATCTGATCCTTGGATAACAGATAACTTGGTCAAGATTACAGAATGTGAAACCACATATGTATTTACAGAGACAAACGATTCTTTGTTTCCAAAGTGGAAAACCTTAGGTTGGGTCCATTTGGCAAATCCCTTCTTAGCTTTGTTACAGTCCCAAAGACACAAGAGTTTCCACCAGGATACAGTTAAATACTAATGGAGGATTTTTAAAACAAACCCCAGTTAAAGTCAATTTTGATTACGTGGAGCCAGTATTAAATAAACTCCCTTGTCTATCTTTGCCTATCCATAGACTGTTTCAAAGTTTTAAAACATTTGCCAACTAATTTAACAGCAATCTGTCATTTATTAAAATCCAAACTAGTACCAAGCCTGCTACAGCTAGGTGTGTATCAGATAAAAATATATTCTTCCCAAGTGGAATTGGTTAATTTTATTATGATTATTATTACTGCGTTTATTATATGAGCTCATTATACTTCTTCTCTCCCCTTCTGGTGAACATATGCCTTTAATTTAAGGGTGGAGAAACGTGTGTATGTGCACGTATGAGCATATAAGGGTCAGGGTGTGCTTGTAAAGAAACTCTGTGTTTTCAGCAAATATTCCAAATATCCAATCAGGTGTCATATCTGGTAATTGAAAAGGAAACTGATGATGGGAAAGGGATACATTAACCAGAGATTTCATAAGAGGCTCAACAGTCAGGCATGTAGTAATAGATGCTCGTCAAATGTCCTGCTTTCCATCTGGAAAACAGAGAGGATGGCAGGAAGGGAGATTAGGGGCCAGTCATCTGGATTTCCCCCGATTTTGTTTTCCCACCCTTGACATTGATTCTGTTATGAATGCCCTGGAAGGCTTTCATGGATAATCCCAAAGAAAAAGGATCTGGCATTGAAAGTATACTTGTAGATAGTGTAATTAAGTGAAATCTAGACTCTATGCTTCTAGAATATGTGCAATGAGCCACACGATTTCTCCAGCTCTGAGTAAGATAAATGCCAAATCAGTGCTTGGTATGTAATGGGGACTCGAGAACGATTTCTTGATTAAGACAATAAGGGAAGTACTGCTAATCTGAATAAAGGGTTGTGTGATTATGAAAAAAGCAAGAGATTCAGTTCTAATTTTTTGCTTGTTTTCTAAAGGATGTTATAAAATACCCTTGTCAGGAAATCTTGAAAAGCTGTCAGTGTGCGAGATATCTGCTGACAAATGTAAAAAGGTACCAAGTATTAATAAATTTAATAACCCAAATGGGGGGGAAAAAAGAAAAATGACTGCAAGGCAACTAGACTGAACACAAAAAGTTTTGTAAGTATGTGCTGTGTAATCTGTCCTCCTCATCGTTTACAAGATTCTAGCCACTGAAGGGACTTGGGGAATTTGCTTTACACTTTATTTAAAACATTTATTCTACATTACATGGTGAGTTTCCCAAAGGCAACAGCTTAGTGCTATTCTTCTTTCACTACCAGCTCACAAAGTACCCGGAATATTGATAATCACCCAAGGTAGATGTCTCCTGAATGCAATCAGGAATACATGAATGAATAGAGAATGAATACAAGAAAAGCTCAGGCAGTTAGCTTCTTATTCTGATACCAAGACTCGGGTCACTTATATCTGAAACACTGTCAACGGACTCATTCATGTTATAAAACCATTTTCCTATTTAGAACCTTCTGGGTGGACAAAACAAAGCGTTTCCCCTGAAGGAAGTCTTTGCCAAGCATGCCGAGGAGGCAGGCCAAAGGTTCACCGTGGTAAGTGGAGTCGTGTCAGTTTGAACAAGAGTAACATTTCAATGGTCCTTCCCTTTGATGACACCTAAGATTTCGATTCTGAGACCCCTGGAAAGATGGTGAGAGACCTCTGTGGTCTTCTAAGAAGCTTAGAATATTCTTCATCAATCCTAGGGAGAAGTGAGTTTTAAAGAGAAGACAAAGGACAAGGTTTACATACCAAAAAATACTTCTTTGGCTGCAATGCTCATGCTGAATTGAAAGTTGGAGCTCAAGCGAGGAGGATGGAAGCTTTGGAAGGATGTTGTGGGCTCAAGGCCATCTGAGAGATTCTGGTTCTAATTGTGAGGCAAGAGGACACATTCCATAGACTTTTAGGAAGATAGGAAAGAAAGACTTACTGGATGAAGAAAAGAAGAAATCACACATTTTAGGAAGGTAGATGGGGTGAACCGGAGTGACATCTACCAGGAAACAAACATACAAATGTTGGTAAGAACAATTCCGCCACTCAAACTGTTTCCCGTTCTACTGTTCTGTTTCTTAACGTCTAATGGATTTCGCTGAATCTTTGTGAAGCAGTTCCAAACAATGTAAAATGAAATTAAATTTAACACCAATTCAAAACAAGTCACAAAAATAAAAGCTTTGGGGGTAGTTAAAGTTTAGAACGTTGAGTAAATCAAGTTACACACATCTCTACTGCAGAACTTCTCAGAGCCTTTTATATCTTTCAAGTTTTGAAAGGGAGGAAATAAAACGTGGTGTTTCTTGAGCCTATTTGATAGCAAAATCCTTCACTCACCCCACCCCTCTTTAAGGTATTTCATTAATTAGTGTTTTGTGGAATAGATTTCAGAAAAAATCTCTTGGCTATTCTGTCCCATTTATTTTAGCCATTCCTTAGTAATACTCTCAAGACTCATATTTACCTTCTTTAAGGATCACTCAGAAATACGAAATGAATTAATCCACTAACCCAGAGATTTTGGACAACTAAGGCTTTTTACAGTATTCTACACAATTAACTGGCATTTCACATTTATTACCCTGGCCTTTTCAGAAGTGATAGTGATTAAGACTCATAACATAATTAGAGACCTCACTATGTTCCAGAAACTCTGCTGCGTATTTTACAGGCATTAATCATACAATCCTCACAACAGTCCTATAAAGTAATTACTAGCAGTTAGCTCCATTTTATAGAGGAACAAACTGATCCTCAGAGAGGCTAATTAACTTGAACATGCTTAAGAACGTAATGGAACCCACTGGAGAGTCTGAATCCATGGTCTGTGCGTATTAATCACCAGACTATACCATGTATATTAGTAACTCATTTCCATATTATTAATTAAAAACAGAAAACCAGTACAAGTGTGATCCTTAAATAAATTCATTCAGTATGTGCAGCAAATGGGCATGGAATTCACCCACGTTTGCTCACCTATCACTCAACAGACCCTCTTGCGGGTCCTTGGGATCTAGCACAGAACAAAACATTCTGTCTCCGAGCCTTTATGGGGGGGGTGGGGGACAATTCATCAACAAGAGAAGGAAATATACTAAACAGAAGGAGAAAAGGGGTGTGAAGGGTCGGAGTGTGTGTATTTTATTGCGGACCAGAAGAAGCAGGCAGGCCTCCTTACCACAAATGACACAATGGATCAGAGAGGAGTCCTGGGTTTCACATAGGAAGGTCACGGTGGCCCTGACAAGAACAGTCGCGGTGCAGTGAGGGGTCAGGGTTCTGATGAGTGGCTTCAAGAGACAGTGGAAAAAGAGCTTGTAGAGGACAAGTATGGACAATGGTTTCTGGAAATGAGTAATTGGAAAAATAGAAGAAAACCACAGAGAGAGCCTCCCCTCTGTCTTCTGAAAAAGAACTGACAGTATGTGGACAACAGTAGCACACAGGGGAGGGACGTTTCGATGATGAAAAAGACAGGACTGATTGAACCGCGTCTTTAGTTGAGGCAAGAGGCTGAGGCATTCAGTGAAGAAATGGAGGAGGTAGAATTAGGCAGAAGGTGAGAAATTCATTCACCACAGTAACAGGGGAAAAGCTCTGCTATGCGGTCACGGATGATACAAGGAGGTCGGTTCTGCTGAATAAAGTGGAAATGATGACACACAAAATAATTTATTTGATTGCTTTGAGGCCCGCATTCTGACTTGTTTAGCCCTACTGAGTATATATTTTCTGTAAAACTGGGGAGAATAGGACCTATCTTAGGTGAACACTGTGAAGATTAAAAATTAGGAGTTGGGGGAAATCAGAGGGGGAGAAAAACCATGAGAGACTGTGGACTCTGAGAGACAAACTGAGGGTTTTGGGGAGGGCGGTGGGGTGAGCCTGGTGGTGGGTATTCAGGAGGGCACGTATTGCATGGAACAGTGGGTGTGGTGCATAAACAATGAATTTTGGAACATTGAAAAAAAACAAAACTAAAAAAAAAAAGTGGTATCTATTTTGGGGCTCAGAGGACTGACCATATCTAACAGACTGACAAAAGTTGAGTGTTTTAGGATCATTATTATTAGGATGACTACCACTACTGGTATCCTCATCATTATCAATCATACACAACTCAAATTATGGACCTCTAATTCCTGCATTTAATTTTACAACTCCTTAGCATCAACTAAAATACAGTCTCTGGGGAAAAGAGCAAGTTGTCAATTGTAACTTGATTTGTTCAACACAGTTTTGTCTCAGGCTGTAAACTGAATCAATTCTGATTCTGTTAGTCTTTGAAGAGTGTTACATTCTACTGAACCCAATACTTGTGTTATAGAAAAACAAGTAGGGAGCATTTTGAAATCCAATATTTGCTACATTTTCTGATTAGCAAGCAGAAGGAGTGGATGTGATCAATACTTGGATCCCCTGAACAAAATATATTTCCTTTGTGAAAATCTGTCTTGATATGTAGGCTTCTCCTGCTTGCCAACCCCCTGCCCCCCCCAACTTGTCCTGACGCTGCTGCCCCCTCCCCCCAAGTCCGGCTCATGATCACCTCTTTCCTGGACCACTTCAGTCTTCTGCTCCTGCCTCCCTGTCCCTCTCCCACAGAGTCCATTCCCTGTACGGCACTGACCTTTGAAAATTTTGTGTCCCAATGGGCCACTACTTGGAAAACCTCTGAGGGTTTTCCGCAATGGAATAAATCGCAAACACCCTCCATGGTTTACAAAGCCCTGCGGAGCCGGCCCTGAACTACCTCTCCAAACCATCTCCTACCGCCTGCTTTCCGCCCACATTGCTCCCATCACCTGAATCAGCATTTTGTTCCATGAACACACCCCAATCACCCTCCACTCGGGGTGTTTTCCTCTTGCTGTTCCTTCTGCAGAACTCATTCCTTCGACAGGACTAGCCTCTTACAATCTGTGACCCAATTCATGTGCCCCCCTCTTCAGAAAGGACTCTCTATCCTCCTGAACGACGACAATTCTGTCCTGCCCCCTCACCCATTCTTCCCATTTCTAACACTTCTCATTAGCTTATCATCTTGATGGTGTCTATGTTTGTTTCCTGTCTTGTTGCTAGAATGTACAGTTTCATGTGTTGCATTTAAAACTTAGATGTTGCCTTCATTGCTTTATCCATGTGGTACAGGAAGTGGGAGCTCACTACATTTTATAGAAAGAATATATAAATGTCAATTCCTGTATTTTTGTAAGTGAAGTAGTTAAAACCCTAACGGGCCAGAGTGACTTTAAGCTATCACACAGGGTTTTACCCCGCTACCTGAGGGACTTATTTTAGTAGTTATTTATTCCCTCATTCCTTAAGTCATGCAGCCAATAAATCACTCATTTCTTAGTTGCATTTTATAATCTAACTTTGTATAAAGTTTTCATCCTATCATTTTCTATATGTTTGACAATTATATAAAGAACACGAATTAGAATAAAATCTCGTAGACTATAGAACGTACTGTGCCATCTGGTGCTTGATAATAAAGAAGTAGAACGTTTCTTTCTTCCGGAAGACTAATATACTGCTTTAAAAATGTTAAATTATATATTCATAGATATTTAGAGAAACCTCCCTTGGGAAAATATAAATTAAATTCAAGACGACGAACATAGATAAGTAGAATGAATTTGTGTATCAGGAGGTTACCTCGAAATGGAAGAGGTGCTTTAAGGGCAAATGAAATTGAAGGTGAGTACAGACATAGGAAGAAAAAAGCCTATGACAGGCAAGAACACAGGAAGTCTACGCTGATTTCTATATACTTAACTACCACCACTACAAGTAACTCTATGGGATCATCTAGAATTCTGTAGTGCAGAAACGGTACACAAGGTTCGGGGACTGAGGAGAACTAGAAAGTTTTTTGAAAGGACATGATCTCTTCTCTGAAAAAAAATTATGTATATTTACATGCACAGATACCTATAAAGTGTATTTCTTAAGCACCTATTATATTCCAGGGATTCTGTCAATAGCTTCAGCAGCATTATCATCTAACACTCATAACATCTCTGTGAGAACATTTATTGCCTGACTTTAGATGAGGAAATAGGAGCAGAGGTAGTTTGATTTGTTTCAGGTCAGAGAGCAGTAAACGACAGATTCCGAACTCTGGCTGGTTGAGTTCGAAGCCTACGTGTAAACACACTAAACCTCTATCCTGTTAATCTAAACACATTTGAATGGGTCGCTGCTGGTCTTCCATAATTGTATGTGCCATGACAGCAGCCAGAGAATAGTCAATTGTTTTGCAAGAGTTATTTCTTTCGTTACTACCTTAACTCTAAAAAATGAATAGCTAAATGCCCCCTCGCCTTTTTTAGATTAAAACCTTGAAAGATCTTCAGTGAAATGTTGAATAAATTATGGTATTGCCATATTCCAAAGAGGGTGAAACATTATAATACAAAAGAGTTCTATCATTATGAATTACCCTGGAAGAATGCCTGTCACACACAGTTAAGTAAAAACAGCAACATAGAGGCAAGTGGTCCCTGTTTGCTGTAGAAATGCACAGGGAAGTAGGGAAAGGTGGAATCCATACTCTTAATAATGGTTATCTATGGGATGCCTGGGTGGCTCAGTCAGTTAGGTGTCTGCCTTCAGCTCAGGTTATGGATCAAGCCCCGCATCGGGCTCTTTGCTCAATGGGGAGCCTGTTTCTCCCTCTCCCTCTGCTTGCCACTCCCCCTGCTTATGCCCAGTCTCTCTCTCTCTCACTTCTTTCTCTCTCTGACAAATAAATAAATAAAATCTTTTAAGAAACCACCAAAAACAATGGTTATCTACTTGTGTGGGGAATCTGTTTTTAATTTCATCTTTGTAGTAGGATTTATTTTCATAAGCATGGGTTACTTTAGTACTTAATAATGAATATAGAGTAATTTTTTTTTCACAATGGTTTGTTTCTAAATATAATCTTCCCATAAGTTTGAATAGCTTCCTCAGATGATCTTCTTTCTTAACCCTTTCCTCCTCCTACCGAAGTACCAGATTTTTAATTTGTTTTACACCTTGAACTTCCAAATAAGATTACCATTGAATGAGAGTCCTTAGCAAAAACTTGAAAAACATCGGTCCCCATTATCTCAGTATGTATGCTACTGAAATTAGTAATTACTAATTACTAATACTTTACACTAATGAGAAATCCCAGCCTACTCTTTTTATTATATCAAAAGCCATACACATACGATCCGAAAATTAAGTATGAACTAAGTTTTATCTCTTTCACTTGAATGACCATTCTGTGGATGGCCTGGAGAGAATACTACTCTGTGGTCTAGGGCTTTGGTAATGAAATTTCCAGATTACTGAGAGCACATTCATTTGATGTTCAGACACCTTGAAAGGAAAATTCTAGGCAATGCAATTTAAAACACTATTCTATAGCTTTAAAGGGCTTTTTCAGTTAGGAAGTATATTCTGAACGAGTGCATAAGCTTCCTTTCCAGTCTGTTTCAAAAGAACCGGAAGGGCGCCTGGGTGGCTCAGTGGGTTAAGCCTCTGCCTTTAGCTCAGGTCATGATCTCGGGGTCCTGGGATCGAGTCCTGTATCGGGCTCTCTGCTCGGCAGGGAGCCTGCTTCCTCCTCTTTCTCTGCCTGCCTCTCTGCCTATTTGTGATTTCTGTCAAATAAATAAATAAAATCTTAAAAAAAAAAAAAAAAAAAAAAAAAGAACCGGGAGACAGCTTGGCTTAGTCTTGTGAGTTCACCCCAGCACCAACCCCACCGGGGTGGAAGCAGCAGGGTTACTTGTACTCCAGCTGCCAACACTGCATTAACCTGCTGCACACACTCCATCGCCCCAGATCTGGGCTAAATGCACAACCGTCCCATGGCTGGTGTAATTTGTAGTAAATTAAATGAAATTCAACAAACATTTACTGAGCACTCCCTAGAGTTCCGTGCACTCCATGGGTTTTGCGAAGCCTCTCAAGATGGGCATAAGCCCTGCTATCCCAGGACACAGAATTTAATGAGGAAGACACAGACCAGAATAACGGACATAAAGCACACTATGATAATGACTTTGTGTGACACCGGGAAGAATACGCAGTTTCGTGGGCGCAGGGTAGGGATTGCTGGCGCTTGGTTCTAGTTCGGGCAGTGACGAGGCTTCTGGGGAGAGGCAGCATTTTAACGGAGGCTTGCTGGTGGAAGAGAATGGGCTGTATAATCAATCGTAGAGCATAGGGATGAGGCTGGGAAAACGGTACACGGTAAAGGATTGGAAGAGCCGACTGCGCTTCCATTACAGAAAACGTAGAAAGAGATGATGAAGGAAAGGTTGGAAGAGCCCAGATCACGATTAAAATGCTTTAAATCACCCAAGGTTTCATTCACAAGTAAGAAACAGAAAGGAGTTCTTCGGACCGAGCACTCCTCCTTCCGTGATTACAAGTATAGGGTGACCTTATTTTTTATTTAATGAAAACAAAATGGGATTTTTTTAAGAGCTGTAATTTGAAGGAGAAATTCTATTACAGTAGATTACCTGGTCAGTTTTTGAGGGGAGGAGTGGTGTGTGAATTTCTTAGTGAAATGAAGAAAAATGCTGATGAGTAGCCTGGATTGGGAACTTGGGAGCCAGGAGAACAAGGATATTGTCCTGGGAGAGAAGTGAAACCTGGGAAGGGTGTATGAAAGGGAGAGGCCCAGAAGGGCACTGCTGGATGACCTCAGCTGGAGAGATTCAGTATTTTCATTTCTCTTCCATCTCACAGAGCTAAGAATTTCTTGCATCAAAAGCAAGATTCACATATTAACGGATACATTTCCTTTGAGCAAACCTAAGCAGCCAAATACACCTCTGTTCTTGTCAGGGGAAACTCTCTAGCTCTTAGCTCATTTGCAGAACGGATGCAATACACAATACTAAAGGTTCTGTCCCTCTTTCTATAAACCTGTCTTCTGGCTCAGCTGTGGACTCTGTCCATTCCTCTAGACCCAAGGACTGGAACCCACAGTTGCAGAGACGGTTTCCCACGAGAACCATCACCGAAGGACAAAGTATGAGCCACGGTGCTTTGAAAACCTACCATTCTAACGCCGTTTTCAAAGGCTTGGCGGGTGAGGGGAGCCGGTCCGTCCACGGTCTTGCCATCATCATCCGGGCCCCAGCTTGCACTGTAGATATGCACGTGCTGGGGATTGAAGCTAACCGATTTCGCTTCAACCATGTCCGTGACATCTCCATCCAGCATCCGAACCCCTTCCAGACAGAAGGGAATTAGCTTGAATAGAGCATTCACTATAGAACCCCCAGACAGCCCAAGACATATTCCAATTACAGCAATTGGGGGGCAAAGAATCAACATTTAATCAACACCTAAGGGAGCATCTTCTCCCCCCTGAAAAAAGATAATGCAGACTCTTCCAAAATTTTCTTGGAGAGAAAGTTGCGTTGTACATGAGAGAGTTCTTTCTTGGAGAGAAGTTGCGTTGTACATGAGAGAGCAAAACTTCTTTAAAACCTTTTTTTTTTAATCCATTATTCTCTTTTTTTAAAGTTCCCATTAAAACCTTTTTTTTTTAATCCATTATTCTCTTTTTTTAAAGTTCCCACAATCTCTCCCTTCTCTTTATCCCTGTCTTCAGAGAGTACTTGACAGAGAGCCTCAAGCAATCCATCTTCCCTAAATTTCTCTTTATTAGGTAACTTGTGTTCATAATTGGTATAAAGCATTCTGACCTTAGCGGGCTGACAAAATTTGGAAAGCTGCCAAGTTAGGTTGGTCTAATTTCCTCTCTCCTTAATATTATCTCCTAATCTGTGAGACTGATGTGAACTTAATCTATTATTTCTTTGCCAAGTTATTTATAAGTCAAATAATAAATGAGAATGCTCTCTGTGCATGTAACACATCAATTATGTCTCAAAGGGTTTTAACCATGTTCAGTCATTAATCTTCATTTATGTATATTCCCGCCAGACAGACAGGGATTTGTTATTAACCTTAACAGGAAAAAAATAGACACAGACACCCAAGAATAAATTACACGTCAAATGTCAGGCCTTCTCTCTGTCCTTCTATTCTGGAGACTCCGAACAACAATGAAACATCTAATTGTGAAGTAAACATATATCTTCTTCAGCTTAAGCTAAAAAGCACCACTGAGATGCTGTATTACTTTACAATTCTATCTTTATGGCTCAAGTTTCCTCCTTAGAAAAATCTTGTTCTCTAGCGGGATTTCAAGTTTTTCTGGCCACCGACACATGGGGCTTAAATAATAAAACCCCTAATCAGGCAGCTTTGATACTAGGAGGTTTGAGGTGGGACTTCTAGTGGAAAAATCAACAAATTCTTGAAAAGACAACACCTTCTTTGTGCTTTAAAAAAATGTTTAACTTTCAACTCTAAAATTTGCAAACATACAAAACAGAAAAAATGACCATGAGGCCAGAGACAGACGACACTTAACTGGTGACATTCTGCCATATTTCCAGGGGAACCTTTCTCAGCTACATGACAGATAGGTCACTATACCCTTGAATAATTACTTCTAAAAGAACAGTGGAAGTTAACACTCGGGACACATTACATTTCCTCCAAGCGCCCCTAAAGACACTGCACTTGCTTGTAATATCTCTTGACTGTCATTTCCTTGAGACCTTTGGATTTTTAAAGGCAATGTATAGACAAGTGACGTGGATCATAAGGGTTATAAATACATTACTTTAAAAATTACCAAAAGGAAACTGTACTTAGAAGGCTTTTCAGCACTCTGTTTTAGGGAAGTAGAATGTCCAGCTGGATACTCTTTGTGTGTACTGGGTCGTAAGCAGCCACTGGTTTGGTTTAATTTGACATGAATATTCAAAATTCATCTGCACAGTTTTTACTGAAAACAAGAACTATTTCGTATGCCCTCCATTTTTACTTCTTGCTATTTCAAAGGATAAAATGGAGCTACAGTTGACCCTTCAACAACTCAGGGTTAGATGCGCTAACCCTCCCCCAACACCACGCAGTCAAAAATCCACATACAACCTTGACTCCCCAAACACGTAACTACTAATAACCTACTATTGCCTGGAAGCCTTCCCGATAACATACACAGTTGATGAACACATATTTTATATGATATGTGCATTACAGATTATATTCTTACAATAAAGTAAGTTCGAGAAAATCTCCATAAGAAAATCTTATGGAGAACATAGTCCACTTATAGTACTGTACCATATATACTAAAAAAAAAATGTATTTAAGTGGACACATGCGGTTCAAACCTGTGCTGTTTAAGGATCAACTGTATTTTATTGGTGCAAAGAAATAAACACTGGGTTGTACCACTGCCTGAAAAAACCTAACTGGAAATTCCAAACATCAACACAGAGGAGTAGTTACACAATATTTAGGTGTAGTTTCTAGATCACGCAACTGATGGAAGTCTGGGAAAAAATAAAAAAGCTTGATGAAATTGTATCTAGAGGGTAATATTCCTTTTCTGACCAAATATTAACAAGTAATTATTTTTGTTTCCTCAAGTTTTAAGATGGAAGGTCCATTTTTCTTTATCTGACTGTAAGCCTTCATGCTTTGGGACCGGTGTCGGGGGGTTAATTTATAATTCAGAAGGTTCCTGTTTGGGGGATGACAGAACATTGGTGAGTCACTGCCATCTGTTCATTTTCTTATTGAAGTCCTGTTTGGCGAGATTGGCAACTTGTCTGTGATTTCGTTCCTTCAGTCCCTCAAGGTGAGTGAATGCTGGGTTAGCACGGGAGAGGGAGGAGGCGGACATGGACGTGTGTTGGTGCATGTGAGGGACTGTGTGTGTTGTGTCTGGGACAGCAAGCAGGGTTGATTAGCAGCTACCATGGTCACTGGACACTCTTGAGACTATCAAGCGTGTCTGGAACCCTCATCGTTCTTCAGGGGAAGTTTCTGTCTCCTTTCCTTAGCTCCCTCATAAACTTCTCCTTGACGCACAGCAGATACTCTCAGAGTACAGCTAATTACTGGTTAACAAGCTGCCATACTCTAAGAATTCAGTGTGAAATAAAGGACAGAAAGAGGTCAAATGCACTGAGCACTGATATTTGAGGTAGTGTCAGGAACCTTTTCTTAGCACCGTTACTAAATACCCCCAATATGTCACGTTACGAGATCTCTATATTTACTATAGGAAGGACAATTATTTTTATTTCAAGTCCAATTCTATATACCACTTGGCAACAATAGTGTACTGGAAATGAAGATGTCAGTCTAGTTACCAGGAAGGTCATTCATCTGCGACACTGGTTAGGAAAACCTCCTAGGGGACACCTTCGAGCCACTAGGATCTATCCTGTCTCTTACCATGTGCCTGCGGTATCAGGTGACAGCTAACAAGGATGATTACAAATATGAAGGAGTTTGCTTCTGTCTAGGCCTACCCTACGTTGATACTCCCTTAGTCAGGTCCTCGTGGTAGACATACTTAGTTTGTGCATGTGTGTGTAGACATACTGAGTTTGTGCATGTGTGTGTAACGTACATACATAATCTGGGATTATTAACAAAAACTCTATTGCTCTATTATGGTCTACAAAAGGTGATTATACCATTTCCCACTTTAATTTCCATTAAAGGAACTTTCGGTAAAACATAAGGAAAAAGGAAAAAAAAAAAGGATTTTCTGTTCTGACATTACTTTCAGAATGTCTCTCTCCTTAGAGACACTATGGGCTGATATTAAGGTGATCAGTTCTTTCCGACCCAGGCAGCCACTGGATAGATTGGGACAGATGTCAATGACCCCAAATCCAGGACTGGACATGTTCTTCATGCCTGTTTTAAATCAAGAAACATCTGTGCTCGCACCCCCAGAGGGGTACTGCTTCAAAAGCCCTGAACTTTATTTAATAACACACGTGAAGATGGTCATTTTTGGCAAGAGTTGAACGCTGCTCTGCCAACGCAGCCCTGTCTTGAGCTCTGAAAGGGTTCTCCGTCTACCCACGTTTGTTTCCCGTACCTCCGATCTTGGCATTGAAAGCAATTCCGACCGTGCAGTGAGAGTTGTTTGCTGCGGCTGCCACTTCTCCAGCACAGCGGGTCCCATGCCTGCAGGGAGAACACACACGTGTTCAAGTAAGACACTCATTCTCCCCAACTCGCCACGTCATCTCCACCAGCTGGACTCCAAAGGCATGAAGCCTGCTTCAAGCTGTGGATATTTCTGGAACTTCTACCCAAGTAGCCCTTAGCCTACCCACTGCCAACTTTTAATTATATTCTGTTTCGGATTCTGATTGATATATATATATATTCCTTATACCTTGATTTCCCAATCAGGAAATCTCCTTAAAAGTTAAACTCGAATAGTGTGTTTCTTTGTATTCTCTAAACTTCCATTGTCCAATATGGTAACTACCAGCCATCTGTGGCTATTGGGACCTGAAATGCTGCTTATGTGACCTTATCTCAACTTTAATTTTAATTAAGGAACTGGCACTCAATTCAATTATTACAAAATTTAAGAGCATCAGTATATGCGAATCTGCTTCTTACTGTAAATTTAAGTAGAGATCAAGTATCTGCAGTGAAATGTCATCTAAAATATGATGTGCTGTAACTATATACTAGATTTCTAAGATTTTGTACGAGAAAACAACGTGAAATAGTCCATGGTACTTGTTTTATATAAATGACATGAAATCTGTTATTTAATAAAATGTATCATCAGTATTTATTTCACCTATTTCCACCACTAAAAATGCGGCTACTAGAAAAGCAGACACCTTTTCCTAGAAAACATTCCTTTTATTTCTCATCACAGCGACTTTGTTCCTCAGAAAAAATCCTTTTGTTGAAAGGACTTCTAAGACCATCCCATGCAAGGATAGCAAAGAAGTTCCAAGTGCAAAGTACAATCTGTTTAGAAATGTTGACCTAACGCTCTGTTGAGAAGAATCCTGCCGTCTGGCTGAGCCCAGGGAAAGGAGACTAGGGCTAATGGCTACTATCTGCCTTGGATGCAGAACAGGGATATGAGGCATATGACAACCGCTATAGGTGTATTAGTCATTGCTAATGAAGTCCAAGGCTCAATCCCTCACCCTCATTTTTAGAGATGGGGATGCTAAAGGAGGCCCTAAGATGTAAAGAGAGAGAGTGAAATCAGCCTAACAGTGACTAAGACTCAGGTCCCCCAAATACTATGTCAGTATTTTTTATTTTACAGTATAGACCACGCTTGTCATGGGCAGGGACTACCATCTGTACAACTGTAAATGAGTGACTGCTTACAAATAGACAGGTACACATGCAAGTTCATATAATAGAGATATGTTCTGCTTAGTCCACTTACTAATGTCATGCTTATCTTACTATGTCAATATCAGCCTGTATGTCGTTTAAAAGCTCGGGGCGCCTGGGTGGCTCAGTGGGTTAAGCCACTGCCTTTGGCTCAGGTCATGATCTCAGAGTCCTGGGATCGAGTCCCACATCAGGCTCTCTGCTCAGCGGGGGCCTGCTCCTCTCTCTCTCTCTGCCTGCCTTTCCGTCTACTTGTGGTTTCTCTCTGTCAAATAAATAAATAAAATCTTTAAGAAAAAAATAAATAAAAATAAAAGCTATTACCCCCTGTCATCTTTTAAACGGTACCCCACCCATAATCTATTTCTCACGTGCTTGATTTTTGGAAATTGACCCAGTTTTTCACTGAGAGTGACAAGGCTATGAAAAACGTATATACTTTGATAACTTGGGATAAATTCTACAAGTGGAATGACTGGTTCAAAGAGCGCAGAATATATTGTCAAGTTGTTAATGGAAGATTAAAGTAATAAAACCAAACCTCAAAAAAAACTTTTGCAAGATGGATAAATATTATTAAAAAACATATTTTTATGCATGACCAAAAAAAAAAAAGACCATAAGCCTACTCCTATGACATTATGAAGAATGGAGAAAATATCTGAACAGACCCATGTCTATAAACCCCTAGGTATGAGTTTTTTAATCTTTTCATCCTTGCCAATCTGACATGAAAAATGTTATCTCACTGTTGCTTCTCTTTTTATCCCCTCAGATTACATTTGTTATTGTCCATCTTTTCAAATATTTATTAGCTATTTCTATTTCTTGCTTTGAGAATAATCATTTATGTCTTTTGCCCAAAATTTCTTATGGTTTTCCCATCATAGCTATTGTATATACATTTCCATATGTGTTATTTGGAACACAGTAATCATATTTATGGCAATTTTAGGGTGTTCCACACAGCAATTAATTCTGATGCACTCGTAATTATTTTGCCTTACTGATATCTGGTCACACCACTTTCATCATCAAAAAAAATGATCCATTTTTAAAAGAAAAAAAAAAGATTTCTTTTGTAAATTACAAGCTGAACTACTAATTTTACCCCTGAGCTCAACAAGTATTTACTATGATTCTTCATTAGTCTCTGATTACATATCACTTGACGGTGTAAGTTAGTTTTTCTTTACATGTCAAATTCCCTTTATGAGTCCATTGTTTTTAAACTTCACTGTATCCATCATTAACTAAGAAGAGTGCTACAGGATCATAAGGATCTGATTCTCCTTCTCCAATTGTTATTTGAGTCCATTATGACAAGTTTGTTCATTGTATTGTAGATTTGATACTGTTTTCTGCAGTTCTGTCAATTTTTATTTTATTTAGAATGGAATGATTAAATCTTCCTAGTGAAACTATTTATGAAAATGCAGTAAAACTCTGGGATTCCTGCAGTAAAAACGAAACAGAACAAAAATTAAAGAAACCAGGCTAATAACTGGGCTAATAATTAAATTGCATACCTCTTTGTCCCCTTTACTATTAAGCATTCTGTGTTCATATCAGTTATACCTCTCTCTCTTTTTTTTTTTTTTTTTTAATTTGACACAGAGAGAGAGAGCACAAGCAGGCAGAGAGGCAGGCAGAGGGAGAGGGAGAAGCCGGCTCCCCGCTGAGCAGGGAGCCCAATGCAGGGCTTGATCTCAGGACCCTGGGATCATGACCTGAGCCAAAGGCAGCCACTTAACCAACTAAGCCACCCAGGTGCCCCAAAATTTTGAGTACTTTTTTTTTTTTAAAAGAGATTTTATTTATTTATTTGAATGAGAGAGTGAGAATGGGAAAGACAGCATGAGAAGGAAGAGGTCAGAGGGAGGAGCAGGGTCGCTGCTGAGCAGGGAGTCTGATGTGGGACTCAATCCCGGGACTCTGGGATCATGACCTGAGCCAAAGGCAGTTGCTTAACCAACTGAGCAACCCAGGCGTCCCTTCTATCTCTTATAAATAGAATATAATTACATTTTGTTGAAGCTAGGCTACCTTTGTCTTTAACCAAAGAATAGGTCCATTTACAGAGACTAAATCCCACTGTTACATTAATGCTTACTGTAGGTATTTGCTATTTGCTCAAGGATAGCTCACTTCACAAAGTCTAAAAGTCATCAATACGTTTTTCAATTTTTCCCAAACGACACAGACTAGAATGTTTTATTTATTTATTTAAAAGACTTTATATATTTGTCAGAGAGACAGAGAGCACAAGCAGGGGGAGCACCAGGCAGGGGGAGAAGCAGGCTCCCCACTGAGCAAGAAGCCTGATGTGAGACTTGATCCCAGGACCCCGGGATCATGACCTGAGCCAAACGCGGATGCTTAACTGATTAAATCACCCAGGTGTCCCACAGACTAGAATGTTTTAAATGTGATTACTCTCTAGCACATGAAATCCCCATGATTATAGTTATACATTGGAATTTTTTTTTTTAAGATTTTATTTATTTACTTGACAGAGAGAGATGACAAGCAGGCAGAGAGGCAGGCAGAGAGAGAGGAGGAAGCAGGCTCCCCGCTGAGCAGAGAGCCTGATTTGGGGCTCGATCCCAGGACTTTGGAAACTAACCCATTAGTGTCATTAATCTGAATAATCAATGTTTGTTTAGATATACAAATATTCTTTGCTCTATTTGTTTTTTTAGTTATAACTCCTTCTAGGATCGCGGATTTTTTTTTTTTTTCTGAAGAATATTGTATAAATGCATCCATCAGGGAGTCTTTTGGTGGCCTTAGAAATTGACTTTTACTGTTGTTTTTGAAAATTAATTTTACTGGGCATAGCAATCTAGACTAATGACCCTTCAAAAATGCCATTCCACTGTCTTCAAGCTTCTATTGTTTCTGATGAGAAATCAGCCATCTTGGCATTCTAGTTCTCTCTGGGCACTTTTCAGATCTTCTCTTTGTCTTTTCTACTCTGCAGGTTCATTAAGACATTGAATGTTTGAATTTTTAAAAATTCTTTCTTAGAGGGAGGGGGTTTGGGAGAAGGGGGTGGGATTATGGACATTGGGGAGGGTATGTGCTTTGGTGAGTGCTGTGAAGTGTGTAAACCTGGTGATTCACAGACCTGTACCCCTGGGGATAGAGTATTATGCCTCCATCAGAAAGGATGAATACCCAACTTTTGTAGCAACATGGACGGGACTGGAAGAGATTATGCTGAGTGAAATAAGTCAAGCAGAGAGAGTCAACTATCATATGGTTTCACTTATTTGTGGAGCATAACAAATAGCATGGAGGACATGGGGACTTAGAGTGGAGAAGGGAGTTGGGGGAAATTGGAAGGGGAGGTGAACCATGAGAGACTATGGACTCTGAAAAACAATCTGAGGGTTTTGAAGGGACGGGGGGTGGGAGGTTGGGGTACCAGGTGGTGGGTATTATAGAGGGCACGGATTGCATGGAGCACGGGGTGTGGTGCAAAAATAATGAATACTGTTATGCTGGAAATAAAAAAAAAAAAAAAAAAAAAAAAAGAAATGACAAACAAATGGGACAATTAATTAGAACAACAACAAAAAAAAAAATTCTTTCTTAGAATTCCTAGACCTGTGATTTAATGCTTAAATCATCAAGAGTCTCAGCTGCTACCTTTGAAAGCTATCTTAATCTTCCATTTCACCTTCAAATTTCCCATAGCTTTCTCTCCCTAGGCTGCTCTCCCCATAATCTGCTCAGTTCTGTATTTCACTTACCTTCAGCCATGCCTAACCTGCTATTTAGCCCATCATTGCATTATTTGTGTTAAGTGTTATATGTTTCGTTACTTTTTTTGAAGTTCTTTTTCAAACCCACCTGGTTAATTTGAATAGTTTCTCAAAAAACAAAACAAAACAAAACCTGTTCAATTCTGTGTACTGAAACATACATTTCTTGATATATATGAATTATATGTAATAATTCTCAAACATTTCAATCTACTTCTGCTCTTTTTGCTGCTGGATTATTTTCATGGTGATGTTTTCCCCATGTGGTGGGTGAACGGTCCTTTAGGTGGTCATGTTGTTTGCTTTTATCTTTGTGAATTCTTTGAGGCTGGACTGGATGATGCATCAAGGGTTCTGTTTTATGCAAGTGTTTTCTCACTTCACTGCCATCCTTGTGCTTTTAAAAATCCAGCTCCAGGCTGGCTGGGTTTAGCTGATTACTCTGGAAAATACCTATTTTCCTATTCCCTATGCCCTTTATAGATCCGAGCTTTCACAGAGAAATACTCTGTGTGTCCCATTATCCCAACCATGCACTAAAAAGTTCTTTAATATTTTCCCAGGAGTTTTAGATGTACTACGGTAGGAGAGATTTAATTAAATATCTTTTCTACCATAATATTTCTAAAACGTAAGAAGTAACTTGGCTCTGTATTCCTAAAATTCAATAAAACCCTGCACATATTATGTGCATCATTAATGTATAGTGAATTCTCCTATGTGAAGAGAAAGAGTGACTATTTCCTTATAAAAACATTTCTTGCAAAGATTTCTGTATATCGCTCTATATCATGACCAATGATGAACCATCTTTGAAAAACAGGGGAGTTATCACTCTACCACTGATGTATACATTTTAAATATCACTTAACTAATAGACTGTAACATGCTGTAACTGAGGGTCCAAATTGCTAACTCAACTACATTTAAACAGCCCACTCTCTTCAGATGACAAAGGTCATTACTCCAAGGAAAGTACTAGTCATTTTTTTATTTTTGTACCTTAGTTGGATTCAGTGTTTTGATGGATTTAAAACAGATCATAGAACAATGAATATCATCAAGACCTGTTCAAGTGTAGGAACAAGATTCAATTTCTTCCTTAAAGAATAAGGGTGGTCAGCATTAAGTGTATTCGTGATGTCCATTAATTATAAAAGTCACAAAATAGGCAAACATCTTTGCTTCAGATGTATTTTTCTTCAGAGACAATAGACAATGAGCATTTAGAGTATTTTCAGTATAAGCAGGACCATTTCAATAGATCTTAGTCCAAAAAACGATAGGCTCATTCTATTACATTCTGACCTACATGCACCTGGATAGGAATTTACTAGCCAACTTCTACATTAACACCCCTTGGAAAATTAGTTAGTTAGCTGTTTAGCTTCTTTGTATATGTTTATGCTACTGCTAAGACACATTCTTTTCTGAGACCCCAGAAGATAACCCAATGATATAAATTATAATGGATATTTAGACAAGTGGCTAAGTAAGTTAGACATTATTAGGAAAAAAAAAAAAAAGGAGATGCACACAAACTAGGAAGTGAAAAATGCATCGCTTCTCCAATTCTCTTAAGCATATTGGCATTGCTGCCAGGGCCCTAGCAAGTCACAAAATGCCCTGTCACATAATTTTTATTTGAATAAACTGTTTGGCTCTTAAAGAGCATCTTGACTGACAGATCATGAGAGTCCTTGTTCTACCATTCCAAGTCTTCTCATCTATTACATGATCTGTTCCCAACAATAAACCACTGCAATTAAAGATCTTAGAAGTTTTACCTGGGCTCTGTGATTGAAAACAAGGAAAAGGAGATCAGAGAGTGCCTGCGAATTCATTTCTATAATATCGTGAACTCAAACAAGTGAAGTGAAGTGAGTACAGAATATGAATTCGTAGTTGACCCCAAAATACTGCCTACGTGTATTCTCTTGCTTTCTCCTAGCCCCAGACTAGTCACAAAGTCCCATTGCTTTGTGAACTTTGTTTCTTCTGTATAAATGAGTAGGGATGAAAATATTAACGTACTTGAGCTTTACTGTAGATGTGAAGATGCAAGTCAGCTCAGCAACGAATCTGAGACATCAGGACACATGGAAAATGTCTACCCCTACGTTGCTTCCTCATTGCTCACAAGTCAAAATTACACTTGTCTGAACTGAGCAACAACAAGTTGGAGAAAAACTATTTTTTTTTTTTTTTAAGACTTTCTATTCCATTTCCTTCTTGAAACAAACATCTTCAGCTGTTCATGGATTCGGTCTACCCCCTCACTGAATAGAAATTCCCTTTTGACATCTGGTGTGCCCATTCTCTTTGGCGTATTTTGGTTTTGCTTAAATCGAAGTGAAAACTTTCCATTTCAAAGGCTCCCTTAGAAAGGGAGAGCAAGAAATAATGATGTATTTGATGTGTTTTCTAAACTATCACTTCGAACTGCTGTTTCTGACTGCTCGCATTGTTCTTGATAATATTCCCACCTTGTGCTGACATCACGCCATCCATTTCTAAGTATTTGAACTTCAATGGATTCTCACCTCAACCCTCTGAAGCAAAACAGGTATCACTTCTCTAGTTTGACAAATGAGAAAATTCCAGCAGTCAGATGGGGACTGGAAGGTACAAACCATGGCAGGGCAAAGACTAGATCCAGCTCTCCTGAATCCTTATGTGAGGTCCTTCCATGGTTCCAGCAGAAGTCAGAAGGGCCCACGGTCCTGCCTTTGAATGGCTGCCAAAATTTCACGACTTCTTTGCTGGCTCCCCTATTTATTCCATGCCATAGCGGCGACTTTATTCCTTCGTTACTATTGATGACAGGATATTTGACAGTATATTTTATAGAATCTCCCTAATAAATTATTCACCTTGAGTGAGAAGGAGGAAATGCCAGGAATCTTAAAAATGAAAATTTAAGAAGAATGGAAAAGAACTGAAAACAAATTATGGCCCTGTGTTTAGCAAAAAGCTTTACTAAAGCTCACGAAACATGTTAGGAAAAAAAAAAAAAAAAAGAAAAGGTAAATTAAAACTTTAGAAAGTAAAAAAGAAATTATCCATTCCATTTTTTGGTGATGGGTTTTTGTAAGACAATTAAAATCCTAGCTTCTGATGTGACTACAATTACATGCAATCCCTGAGGCTTCCATAATATTACTTTTTTTTTTTTTTTAATACAAGGAAGGAATTCAGAAAAACTCATTCAAAATAACTGTTAAGGGCTGAATGTTTGTGCCCATCCCCACCCTCCATTCATATGTTGAAACCCTAATCCTAGTGTGATGGTCTCTGGAGCTGGGGCCTTGGGGAGGCTTTTAGGTCAGTCACACAGGTGGAGGCCTCATGATAGGATTACAAACAGCAGAGAACAAACTTCCTTTCTTTCTCTCCATCCTGTGTGCACACATTTCTGCAAGCCGGGAGAGAGCCCTCCCTGGAAACTGAATCATGGACTGTCCAGCTTCCAGAACTGTGAAAAATAAGTATTTACTATTTTAGCCACCCCCTCTATGGGACTCCATTATCACAGCTTCAACTAAGACAATAACCAAGAGCTATATAAAACAAGATATTCAGAGACACTCTGATCGCCTAATACTGGAAGAATCTTCAGCATAAACTTTAAACGATCACAGCCTTTATATTTAGCTAAAGACATTGTGAATCTTCCTCTCAGTCTTCAAGGAGAGATACATAATAGTTAAAGAAATTAATAAAAGTTAGCATCCATCAACTGTTCCAAAGTTGGAACAGATATGTTATGGGCAAGAGAATAAAAAATATATTTTATAATATTAACTAGTAATAGGCACTACTAAAAGGCATCAGATATATCACAGATCAATGACCAGCAAAGGATTTTAAAAAGCAGATTTTTTTGAGAGGTTTAAATGTACTGTTAGTTTGACACATACATACACAGGAACACATCAAGTACACACAGAAACTGGTGAAATCTGAACATGGTCTGCAGAGTGTATTAATACCAATTTCCTGGTTTTGGTATTTCACTGTAATTGCATAAGTTGTCATCAGTGGGGGAATCTAGATGAAGGGCTAGGGGTCTTGTACTATTTTTGCAACCTCTTGAGATTTGTAATCTTTTTAAACTTAAAAATGATGGTAGGTCTGAAGAATCTATAGTTATTTGAAATACTGGCTATAATTCAAGATGGGTATTTTAGTTAGAACACAAAATATTGACGATAAAATAAATAAAACCCTAGTGGTCAGTATACTGCCTTTTTAACATTTTTTTAGATTTTTCATAAATTTTTAAAATTATTTCATTTTTTAAAACTGAAGTATAAGTAACACAATGTTATACTAGTTTCAGGTGTACAAAATAATGATTTAACAATTCTATACCTTTCTCCACACTCACGATAAGTGCACTCTCAATCCCTTTTATCTATTTCATTCATTCCTACTCTTCTTCTGGCAACCATGTTTGTTCTCCAGATTTAAGTCTGTTTTTTGTCTCTTTTTCTTTTGTTCTTTTGTTTCTTAAAGTACATATAGGAGTGAAATCAAATGGTATTTGTTTTTCTCTGACTTATTTCACTTAGCATAATACCCTCTAAGTCCAACCATATTGTTACAAAGAGTAAGATTTCTTTCTTTTTTATAGCTGAATAGAATTCCAGTGTGTGTGTGTGTGTGTACACCACATCTTCATCCATCCATCTATTGATGGACCATTGGGTTGCTTCCATATCTTGGCTATTATAAATAATACTGCAATAAACACAGTGGTGTTTGTATCCTTTTGAATTTGTGTTTTACTTCCTTTGGCTAAATACCCAGCAGTGAAATCACTGGATCATACGGTAATTTCATTGTTAATTTTTAACAACCTCCATAATGTCTTCCACAGTGGCTGCACCCACTTGCATTCCCACCAAGAGAGCGCGAGGGTTCCTTTTTCTCCACATCCTTGCCAACATATGCTGTTTCTTGTCTTTTTGATTTTAGCCATTCTGACAGGTATGAGAGGATGTCACACTGTGGTTTTGATTTGCATTTCCCTGATTGGTGATGTTGAGCATCTTTTCATGTGTGCATTGGCCATCTGTATGTCTTCTTTGAAGAAATGTCTATTCAGGTCCTCTATTTTTGGGGGGTTATTTGTTTACTGGTGTTAAGTTCTTTACATATTTTGGATATAAACCCCTTATCAGATATATCACTTGCAAATATCTTCTCCTGTTCAGTAAATTGTCTTGTCATTTTGTTGGTGGTTTCCTTTGCTGTGCAAAAGCTTTTTGTCTTGGTGTGGTCTCAACGTTTATTTTTACTTTGGTTTCTCTTGCCTTAGGAGACATAGCTAGAAAAATGTTGCTAAGGCCAATGTCAAAGAAATTACTATGTTTTCTTCTAGGAAGTTTATGGTTTTGAGGACACACATTTAGGTTTTTAATCCATTTTGAGTTTATTCATTGTTTATAGGGTGAGAAAATGGTCCAGTTTTCCCACCACCGTTTGTTGAAAAGACTGTCTTCTCCCCATCTTCTATCCTTTCCTCTTTTGTTATAGATTAATTGACCACATAAGCATTGGTTTATTATTTCTGGGCTCTCTATTCTGTTCCACTGATCTCTATTTTTGTGCCAGTACCATACTCTTTTGATTACTACAGCTTTGTAGTGTATCTTGAAATTTGGGACTGCGATATCTCCAGCTTTGTTGTTCTTTCTCAAGATTGCTTTGGCTACTTAGAGACTTTTGTGGTCCCATATAAATTCTAGAACTATTTGCTCCAGTTCTGTGAAAAACATTGGTATTATCATAGGGATTGCTTTAGATCTGTAAATTGCTTTGGGCCGTATGAACATTTTAACAACACAGGTTCTTCCAATCTACAAGTATGGCATATCTTTCCATTGGTTTGTGTCATCTTCAAATTTCCTCCATTAGTTTTTTTTATCATTTTCAGAGTACAGGTCTTATACCTCCTTATTTAAGTTTACTCTTAGCTATTTTATTATTTTTGGTACAATTATAATTGTTTTCTTAATTTCTTTTTCTATCCCCTTCATTATTAGTGCATATAAATGTAACAGAGTTCTCTATAATACTTTTGTGTTGCGAGACTTTACTGAATTCATTAATCAGTTCTAGTATTTACTGGCAGAGTCTCCAGAATTTTCTCTATAGAGTATCACGTCATCAGCAGATAGTGAAACTTTTATGTCTTCCTTTGCAGTTTAGATACTTATTGTTCTTGTCAATATGCGGCTTTAAAAGTGTTCTCTTACCTCTGCCACGCCCCCTCCTCTTTACCCTCTTCCAGCCTAGACCTTTGACATCTTTTCTTTCCCCCTCCTCCTTCTGTCTGCCCCAGCCTAGGAAAATAGCTTATTCATTACTACCTGAATTCATTGTTAACTATGGCAGCCTGTATATCGAAGAGAAAATAGCTTGGTTTGTCGGAAAATCTAGTTTGTTACCTCACTTCTGCTGCTTTCTCAAATATAAAGTTGCATGGACTGAAGTACTTTAAGACCTACGACAAGCACATACAAGTGTATGTATATAGTCCCGACCAAGATCTCAGCCACCTCCATATTAGCATAACTCTCTTCCTACCCTTGTCTTAAAGATCAACACCATCATCAAAGCCACAGGGTATGAGAGATCCTTGTTGATGAAATCTACTAATTATGAGGGAATGACGCCCTTTTTCTCGGCTCACTAGTTCTCTACAGATTTGCCTAGCATGCTTTTCAGTTCTTTTTAAAATTTTGATGATTAGTTTTTCTTGACATACACGAAATTTTGTCTATGAATTCAGATTGTCTGTGCTTATTTATACTCCCGGGTGATTGCATGCTGCTACTTCTCCCCCACTGGGTCTATTAAGAGCTGACAACCCGACTCTCCAGGCTCTCTAACTTCTACGAGAGGGCTCTGTTTACTGAAACTCAGATCTACTAGTTTTCACTCTATGTAGTTAGAACTTTGGGAACAGCTTGCTCTCATTTTCTACCACAAATGGAAGACTGCAAAAACTGTCTCCCTTACCCTTTGACTATGAATAGACAGAAATTAGTCATTCCTGCTGATTCATTTTAGGTTTGTTCTCAGTGAGCATGGAGTCAAGTGTTTTCTCTTCCAAGTTCAGAAATGTGGATCTGGAGCTTCCAACTCTTCCTCAGAACCAGAGGGTACAACGTGATGCCCATCTTTTCCACTGGACATCTGTCTCCTTTCCTGGGTTAAGGACTACCTATAATTCTGGAAAACAGAACTGTAACACGTTCTTTTTATGGAAAGAATAAACTCAGTCAGGAATGCTTTCTTGAAAATTATCAAAGTACCTCCCAAGAAAGATTCTAGTTAACAATATTAGTCCTTTCCTCACTCCTTCCTTCCTTCCTCAAGCCCAGAGAATTCACATCCTATGTCCCAAGCATTTTCTAAGCCAGGGATACACGCAGTTGAATCATCTGCGGCTGTGGTGCTCACGGTCTTGGTGGAGAAGATTCTGAGTAAAGGACAAACAAAACCTCTTTTCCTTTTCTATGGGAAAACTACTTTGATTCAACTTTCTAGCTCTGTCCCCCTTGATATCGGGCAAAGATGAGATACCAGCTACCAAGGATCACTGCTCATGGTAAAAAGGAACCCTGTTTGGTGAACGACCATGCGCTGAGAGGTCTGTGGCCAGGATGCTGGATACATGATGAGAAGTCTTGGGCTTTGGGCTTCCGAGAGGAGACTCTAGAAATTGGATGTGGCTATTTATAGGAACAGCATTGTTCCTAATAGCATAGGGCTTTTAAGGCAAAGTGACTTTTCTACCCACTCGCATGGCTCTTTCTTGTACAACTGAGGTGTCATTTGGGCATCGAGGGGAAAGAAGAGGAATAGAAAATAGTCTGGGGACTGGTGAACACCCTTCCTAGAGAAGTACAGCTGATGTTAGCCCACAGGTACATTATATTCTTATCTTCCTAATGATCACTAATAGTCTAGGAGTTCAACTGACTACCAATTGAACCTACGACCACGAATGGGGGTGTCATAAGATTTATGCAAGTAATTAACCAAGTACCGAGGTCCATGCTAATCAAGGTTTATGGACAAAGTGTTATAGGAATTTATGCTCCAAGGGTTCTGGCTCGAAGTTGGTGTTTGTGAAAATGCTTGGTATGCAATCTAAACAACTTTCTCCTCCTTTCACCTGAACTGATTTCCTATAATTTTGCAGCATCATAATTAAAAGGAAATTTCATAATTAGAACTCACCAAAGCATGAAATATGAAGTACATACTGAGTGTATACGCTGAGAGACTGGAGAAAGATCTATAAAGATAATGAAAGAAATAATGGCCTGTATCAAATTATAATTTTGATTTTCTTGTGGTCTAGTTCTTTCCATACATATTTCTCTTCTCCAAATGTATGCCGAGAGCCACCTCATCCCTATAATCCCAAAAATCAGAGACTAAAATGCTAGAATATGCTCTACCTAGACAATATTTCAACTTGACACCTTCCTATATATAGGTAAACTTCCATTTTTATGACTATTCTTATAATGACCTAGTTAACTAGACATAATGAGACTATTCCCATATACTGGCCCATAATTAATTAACTTTTCTTAATCATTCATTCAGCAAATATTTATTGAGTACCTACCACATGCTGAGGAATGAAACAGTCACTAAGGAATCAATAGTGAGAAAAATAGACATGATATAATATAGTTTCAATGAATTCCATTGGCCTGGAAATCCTGAATAAGAGGCAATAATTCACAAGTCTCCATTCACCTAGCGGTAATCAATTTAACGGTTCGGCTTCTATTTGTTTTTCCTCAATTATTCTGGTAAAGATATCATTCAATAACTATACACTGTGAAACAGGCTAAAAAGGTTTGCTGTTTTGCTCAGAATCTGTTCCTGACTAACTGATAGCAAAAGGTGATTCTGTAGTGTTTGACTGCACTTAGCTCGAGACTGTCTCCAGATCATAAACAAACTGTCAAACACTTCTGAAGACTTTAGCGTTCCTTTGCAGGGACGAAGCATCTTAAAGAAGTAATTATTACATAATCCTATTTGTCTGAAATATAGGTAAACTGTGGCTCCAGAATAAGGATCCAAGAGGGCTCCCTTGGTCTTCCTTCTTGCAGCACACTCAGGGTTCTGAGAAGTCTGGTGGCCCGTGGTCCCGGGGTTCTTGGCACTTTGAGAAACGGGTCCTCAAGTAGAGACAGGAAACTTACACCCCTTATATTCACTGAGCTGACCTCATTTCAGCTCAGCTACACCAAGCGGCTGCCAGCCCTTCCATCCACTGATAGCTGCTCCTGGTTTTCCTTGCAGAGCTCACCCAAGTCATGTCCTTACACACTGGAAGGTTCTCAAATATAGGGTACTACAAAAATGACAATGAAGGAATGCCTCCCTCCCAAAGCGTAGATTTAGCACATCCCTAATTATCGATTAACCTTTTACTTGGGCGTGACACAAAGAGTGGGTTTTTATGATGATGGTGTTTGCCTGAGTATGTCAGTGGGGGTTGGCAAACACCTGTAATGGGCCAAATAGTAAATATTCTAGGCTTTACAGGGCCATATACAGTCTCCATCACATAATCCGCCTCCCCCAACCCTTTTTTTAATACTTTGAAAAAATAAAAAACGTTCTCAGAGTCACCGAGCAGATCTGATGTGCAGCCAGAAGTTTGCTAACCTGTGGTTTCTAGACATGAAGGGTAAATATAGTCCTACCTCCTTATGAGTTCTGGGGAACCAAGAAACATATGCTTCTGCCTTTTCTAACTCCACTTCCTTTGATTTGATATTCATTCACACTGAATGCTGTTTTATGTAAATTAATCACCTCAACAAATATAATGTATCATTGGTTCATCTCCACTGATGTAATAATTTCCATCTGAAAGAATGCATAATCCAACGAGCAACTGAAACATCAAGTCAGGGGGCGCCTGGGTGGCTCAGCCAGTTAAGCGTCTGCCTCTTCATTTCTGCTCAAGTCATGATCTCAGGGTCATGAGATCGAGCCCCGCGACAGGCTCCAAGAAGCCTGCTTAAGATTCTCTCTTTCCCCCTCTTGCTCTGCACCGCCCCCCAAAACCTGCTCATGTGCCCACACATGCTCTCTCTCTCAAAGCAAACATCAAATCAATAAAGATGATAAAGATGACTTATTAGTTACTTGCCAGGTAGTTTTACTTGCCTAGGTTCGCATATTTCATTTGCTCTCTCCAATAATCTTGCACATATCAGATGTACCTTTATCCGCATATCAGAGGTAAGGAAATAGAAATTCTTATGGGTAAATGGCTTCACCAAGGTAATAGAGCCAGCGTACTGCCAAAGAACATGAACCCAAATCCCCCAACACCAAGTCCTAGTGTTTCTGCAACAGTAAGGGCACCATATGTTTACAGAAGGACACACATACGTCCTCTGGCATGCATATACTTAGTGGGGCAGAACAAAATAAAGATGACTTGAGACCTTTCCTGAGAAGAAAGCTCAGAAGTTGCATCTTTGAAGCTTTTTGGATCACTGCCCATGAGTTTTTTTTTTTAAGGGTATCATAATTACTAGGTTTCCTAACTAAATAAGTAAAAAAGATAACTCACGACCGACCCCATCACTAATGAAATTACTGCTGACTCAAGCAGCCCTATCCTCTCCCAGTGCCAGAATTTTCTCTCTCTGCATAAACATAAAATGCAAACAAACAATACAAGGCAAATCAAGCAAATCAATTGCCTAATGAACTTTCAAAAGACACAGGATTTCATGCAATCAGTGAGTTTCAGAGCAGCTTTAATCGCACTGAAAGCTGTGTCGAAGAAGAATCCTGAAGAGCGAGATTTAGTAAAAATGGAACAAGGCTGGCAATGTGACAGTGGCTTTAAATGAGAATGATTTGTCAATAAAATGATTCCAAATGGCCCTTAGAAAACTGATAAACATTTTTATAAATGAGTCCATTTATGACTACTAAAATTCGAATTTTGTAGTATTACAGAAAGACTACAACTTTAAACATGATTCATTTTTGTTTGATGTAAGAATGGCTATCGCTACATATGCTGTTGGTAATAAACTACATGTATTTTCATCATTTGGGTTTTATTGTTTAAAATAAAACACCATTTTCATCACTCATTACAAGACTCTGGCCTCAATTTGAGTGGATTCATTTTTTAATGTTTTCTCCCCCATCTCCCATTTATCTCTGCATTGAGTCCCTCCCCGCAAGGCTTTTCCAGTGCAGGAAAGCTGTGGGTTAAGTAAGAGACCCAGGAACCGGCTCCCCTATCCTGGGAAGCAGAAGCAGTCACAGAGGTGACGCAGTCCCTGTCATATCCCTTTTGGCTTATAATCTTGAACTTCAATGTATATTCTAAGCAGGCTCCTTTCTGTACCCTAAATGCTTCTTTCCCAAGACACTGGAGCACACAAGCTGTTTATGCCAAAACAGTTATCACAGTGATATCCCCCCATGAACACAATGTGATAATAGAAAATGTCAGGCCCTGAACTGCATGCCTAGCATCTGGGCAATTTCCCCCGCAGTATTCATGCAGTTTCGCAAGCCTCGGATAAGGATCGTATTTCCTTAGTTGACACATTACTTGCTTTGGCTAGGTGTGAGACCACACTTAGAGACGCAGGGGCAGCCCATGGCTGGAAGCCATTATGTCTGGTTTCCTTTATTAAATTTAGACTTCGGGACATAGAGAAACTCCTTCTTATGCCCCAAGAGAAGTGTGCTCATAGAACCACGCTGGGTGATGTTGAAGAGCTAGAGTCTCACTGCTGCTCCATTTAGTATCTAAACATCTTAACATAGAAAAGAAAATATCATGGGTTAAGGTTATTAAAGTTTTATTGTAGCATTTACACTGATTCAACTTTTCAGGCTCCAAAAAAACAAGACAAAAGAAAACAACTGTATTGATAGGCAAACATTTTATGTGAGAGCCTCCGTTATAATATTCTCCACTATCTCCCTCATGGAAAAGTTCCAGAAAATGTAGCCTAGGCGACAACTGCTCAGAAATGGAGAATCCTAATGGCAAAATGAACTGACATTCTCTCATGAGTGAGGATTTTGTAAATTGTCCCCTACTCACTCCTCCTACCAATAGATATTTTTCTTTTTCCTTCTTTCTTTCCTTTCTTTTCTTTTTTTTTTCCCCCTTCAGGTCATAGATCGCGGAGAACACTGAACACTGAACTCTTTCTGACATTTTGACCACTTTCCTATTCAGTGCCCATCTCTGGAACAGCAGGTGGACAACCAGGAAGGCAACCCCAGGCCAGTTAAATCACAATGAGGTAAGGAACTCTGTGAAGGGTAGAAAAGACATTTAAATTGATTAGCCAGAAGAGGCACTACCAGACCTTGTATGTGTCCGATAACTGTCAGTCAATATCTCAGACGATCATCAAATTGTGTCCTTTTCAGAGGAAGAAAAGCAAAATGACTTGGCAAACACTTTCTTTTCCTCTCCCTCTGCCACTTTAAAATGGAAGAATTCTGGATCCTTGCTGTTAACCAAATGGCATTTACAGCTCTCAGTTGGCATAGGGCAGCTGAGAATCTAAAATGAGGAATGCTTATTCCATTTCTATTTCCATGGAAACTAGTCACCAACTGGTGAAAACAAGGTAGATCAAATTTTTGAACAAGAATGTTGAAATAATCACTCTTTTAAAACTTTTCTCTTGCATCCGGACAAAGAGCGTAGTTTAAGCTCAAGAACACGCAGAGATGTCTGGGTGGGCAAGCAGTTCACCACTGGTTTACCATTGCGACTCTTCCCATATCACAGTAATTATAGTATTTGTGTGTGTTTGGGGGGTCACTCTTTAGAGGAAGAATTGCCATAAGTCCCACAGATGAATGCTATAATAAAATGTGAATATCAAATGAGTTTTAAAGGGTGTTTATTAAGAAAAGCTTGGAGTAATCCACTAGATCTAATAACTCTTTTCAAAATTTATGATCATGTTCCTCTTCTATCTTCTCTTACCAAACACATGAGGCAGGATATGGAGATTTACAGAGAATGAGTGTACTGTAGTCCATTTTCTTTCCTTAGAAGGAATATTCCATTTTTTTGGAACCCCGCAATGCAAAACCTCACTCTGAAAAGTCTGCTGAGATAGCCAACGGTAACCGAGCAGAGATGATCTCTGAAACTCTTAGGTCCATGTAATCTTTCCAGAAGAATTTCAGACCCATGTCCTCCTCTGCCAGAAAAAAATCCAGATTCCACTCCCACTGTTTGCACATGTAGAATATAAATGTTCTAAATTGGGTGGAAATAATTTCCTCCAGACAAATGACAGGATGAAAAGTGTCGATGACTCATCTGACTTGCAGCTCTGTCACTAGGCATTCCTGGTGACAAAGTCTTTACATTAACTCTGATACCATCAGTTAGTATGAAGGTTAGCTGGGCTCATGGTATCCTGAACATTCAGAAAGCATTATCTCCAATTCTCAAAGCAAACTCCAAGTAGCTTCTTTCGTCCTCATTTTATATGCAGAAGACAATTAGGTCTCCCAGTGGCCAAAAGTCTTGGCCAAGTCATCCCTACAATCACTGAACGTATTTACCTGTTTTAGACTTTGATGTTCATAATCCTCCTGCCCAGACACACTTTCCTATTTCTAGTTTGTAACCCCAATTAAAAAATATCACCATGCCTATTTCTAATCTCCTCAATTCTAATCTTCTCATATTAGTACAAGATAAATATATGCAGAAATGCCTGACCTCAACCACTGCTATTTTTTGAGTATGCACAACTCATTCAGGATTATTATTATTTCTAAGTTTTCAGCTAACTTTTAGAGCTGAAGGTGTTCCTTAAGTGGTTCAATTATTTCTGACTGCTTTCCTACTTATGCTAAATATTTAAGGGTTTGACCTTAATTTTTAAGATCCACATTACAGCTAATGAGAATACAATTTTAGTAAGAAAGTAGGGGTGTGCATGTGTGTGTTTGTTGTATATATGTAAGGAGACAGAAGGAGAAAGAAATTGATTTTCACTAAGTTTCAAATCTCTCCAAGAATTATCTTAGAAGTTTTGCTTATCAGTAATTATATGCATGGCCCATTTTTACCTTCTCATCCTAAACTTACTTAGTAAAAACATTTTTTAAAGGTTCTACTACTTGATTTACCTCCTTATGTCAAGAAAGGCCTGCACACAACACCTGAAAGAAAATTAAAACCTAAATCAAAGTTTAATTAATTTATAATTTCCTTTCTGTTGGCTAAGAATAAGAATCAGTTGATGTTAATGAACACTGCCTCAGGTAATCTGCAATATTTTATTTCCCTGCAAACAGCACTCTGTTTTTTAAGTCTAAACAGAAGCTTCTTAATGTTAGCCACAGAAAATACCTGCAACAAGTACTTGGTATAAAGAGGGTTTTCCCTGTTACTGAAACAATTTGTTATTTATAGTTATTTAAAACAAATAGAAACAAACCCAGAAATGGCAGGGCAGTTTTGCATAATAATTTGGATTATAAGGATAGGAACATATTCAATTTCACTCAAAACTTTATCTTGGACACTGGTTTTAGATTCTTCAACCATAAAGTATGGTGTTTTACATTTCTTGGCCTTTTCTGCTTTCCTATCTTCTCAAGTGAAAAGGGGTCAGTGAGCCCACCACAGAGCGGGGACACAGAAATTCTCAGCTTCTAACTGGGTTAAACCAGTAATGGCCACAACGCACATCAAGATTACATCTATTTAACAACCGATAAGCATGGTAGGATGCTAACAACATAACCACTTATGGAGGGCTTACGAGTCACCAGTCTCCAGTACAAATGAAGCATGCTCTTTCCAGAGAGCTGTGAAAAGATTAGTTAAAACGAGAGCGCTATGCAGTGTTAGGTGGTGAGGCTAAGAGACAATGGATCTATTATAAATTCTCTGCACACACCTAAAGACCTGGTCATAAAGGGTTTGAAGGTAGAGGGAAAACATGTTCAGATTTGAGTTTTAGATAAAAGAAAGGCTCTAGGGAAAATGAAAGATGTGTGGATTTTTCTTTTAACAAAAAAAAAAAAAAAAAAAAAAAACACCCAACCCCAAATGGCCAAACAAGAGGATGCCTTTTATTCCAAAGCTTGTAAGGAGCTCACTAATACTGACACATTTTCGGCCATTAGAGACATTCTCTCAGTAATGATTACTACTTTCAATCAGTCCTTTTCCAAAGCCCACGTCAAATACTACCCCCTCTAGAAGCCTTCCCTATAACTTTTGCTTCCCTCCAGTAACACTCCCTCCAAACCCACTCCTCTGGCCTGTAGCACTGGTTTCCCACAGTTTGTTTTGTATAAATAGAGCTTGTTACTTCAAATATAATCTTAGGAGAAATCCAACAACCCAAAATAGATTTTGGTGTAGATTTTAAAAAGGGGTGTGACTTGGTTGAGGAACAGAGGGCTCTACTCATTCCATATGGTCACCTGAGAGACACCTGGGCCATCTGAGAGATTCATCAACAGAATCTAGGCTTCCATGAAATACTTTTCAAAAACCAGTGGTCTCCAGTCCACATCCTGGCTACTGGTTTACCTGTTGTACCTTATTCGTTAAGTGATGGATCAGTGTTCAATGTCTACATACCATCACTACATCACTAGCTTGATTTTTAAGAAATAACCAAAGCAAAATGCTATTCTCCCATTAAGTATTCAAAAAGTCTTTTCTGAATGAAATTATATGCCACAAAATAAGCACTAAATTCTCATCAACTTACTACATTTACATGAATTAAAAAGTGTCTATTGTTTACGAATACTGTATTCAAAAAAAGAACATTTAGTACCATGCTCCAAATTAGAGTATATTATGTGATACAGAGAACATGAGTTTCGAAGCCAGACTCACTTTCATAAGTTATGTGAATCTGCCTCGAATTTCACTTTCTTCCTCTGGAAGGAGGGGCAACCATAATGAGGTTTAATTACAGCGTCTTTACTGTAACTGGCTGAGTGAAGGAGAAAAGTAGTTTATTAAAAAGATCTTGGGAAGCTCAGAATTGTTAGGAGAACAAAGTAACCAAGATGGAGGATAAGGGTGAAGAAAAACACAGCTGCTCTGCTCAGAGAGATAGAGAGGGACAGGGAGAAGAACCCAGGTAAATGACTGAGAGCTTGCCTGGCCTTGAGGTCACTAGCCTGCAAAACTGGTACTGATTTAGAATTAATATCCCTTGGCCTGGGCCCGAGAATAGAGCAAGGAAGGTTGACCAAGTTCATAGCATCTGCCATTTTCAGCTGCCATGCTAGAAAATAGTCTTTGCTCTCCACTGAGACAGAGAATTCTTGCTATGTAAAGAATTCAGATACCAGGGCTCCAAAACAATTACCTACTATTGCTCTGACATGAAAATTTTACAAGTCAAGCGAGATTATGTGTAGGCATGCTTTGTGAACTGTAAAGTTCTAGATAAGTAATTATTTTTATAGGCGACTCCTCTGTATCCGAGACGATGAGCTCGGAGATGACTCGGAAGGATTAATGTCATTCGAGGGAACTAGAAAACCTCCTCTTTTTTCTCATTCTCTCATGGAAAACATACAGTGACCCCCACTGAACTCGATTTAGAATTTGCTGAATTTCTAGCCCAAGGCAAAACAAGTCAAGGGTTTCTAGGGAGACGGAGTTGTTCTCTGCATTCCCCACCCAAATCATGTACCCAACTTCTCAAAGCTATAGAACTGCTCACAGAAAGCCAAATAATTTTAAAATTATTATAATAACAACAGAAACTTTTCCAGTATGAACCATATGCAGTGTCTGTCCATGGGTGCATAGGCTCAGTTCTACAGGTTATTTACTCAAAATACCCTCTCAGTGGATAAAAGGATTATTCTATTTTATTAAACAACTTACCTAGCAAGCAGTTACTTGGACCTCCCTCCCCATATACATAGTCCTGTTTCACTCCAAATATACATCTTAGAAATCTAAATGTGTTATATTCTCATAGACTTCAGAAACCCATAAATCTTGTAAGAAAAACAGGTGAAGAGGAGTACGGATCCTTCACAAAGTTTACTTAGCATAAGAAGAATCTCCCTAATCAAAGACAAAGATAAAACATGACAGAGTTATAAGTATTTTTTTTCCAACCAGGATGGATTAAACATGAGCTAGTATCCTCTATAACTGAAATCAGTTTTACAATGGGGATTCTAACAAAAGCTCATAGAAACACAATGAGAAAGTTGGATGAGGATAAATGGAATCAATGGATGTAAAATAGTATGCGAGATCACACAACATGAAAGAATGGACATTCACATAATTTGCAATGGCTTCCCTGAGTACCATCTCACTGCATTTGAGCTACAAAGACTTCAACAAATTTGAATGAACATTCCTATAAATACACCACTGAAAAGGCTCTTGTTCCATATTTCCAGACTATGGAACTTGGTTCCACTATGATAATGCAACTAATATTACTCCCCACAGGGAACCAAAGAATTTGATATAAATTCAACCCTCAGAAGAGTTCGTCCACAGCTGCTGTGTCATCTCCATAGTGGGAAATATTCTAATCACAACTGGGGCCTCTACTGCCCCAAGAACGATATACCTCGAAGTGTGGATGATCAGGCAAATGCACGGTTGTTAATGGAGCTGCTTCTGAGATTGCCCCTCACTTGAAGACCCCATTTGTCTCCATTTGAATTCAATGTCAACAAACCCAAGGGCTCTAACTCTTTGCTCTTCTCAACTCAAACCACATCTCCTTCTCAGAAGCTCTGCTGCATCACCCTGATACTTCCCACATGAGGCACGAGATGGATGGACAAGAAACAAAACACAACCAAGTGTTTTCGCGTCCTATACTGCCACTCCTTTGAAAAGCATGAGAGGGACTTATCATTCTGTTATGAAGAAAAATAAATAAATTTTATGGAAGAGTTGATGTTCAATAAAAGTAACAACAAGGGTTGCAATTAAGATTACCGAACAGCTTAAGTTCACAAGTCGAATCACCTCTAGTACAAACTATATAAATTGGTGCCAAGACTGGGGCCATTGCTCGAGGCAGATGTGTGCCTCCTCCGTATGGAGACAGCATCATGCGGGTGCTTATGGGAAGACCAAGGTATCAGGATGGTGAGAAAAGAAAGGGATCTATAACAGCCTGATACAGGTGGGGCTGCGGGGGGGGTGTGGTGGGGGATGATTTGGTACTGGGGATGGGGGTGGGAGGGAGTGTGACCCTGTAAAGATGAACCTCAGAAGTTGCATAACCAACCAAGAGCAAAAAGGTCATAGAAAATCCTTAGCAGTCAGCTGATCTCTGCCCAGGGTGTCACCACAAGGTATTTTATCTGCAATTCATGCAAATTCAAATGCATTTACTAGCATATGTAAATTATATGCAGATGGTGTGGGGATATCTAAAAATAGGAAGAGGTAAACTCTCCTAACAAAGGTCAGTCTTTTTTAAAATTCATGAGATGGCAGCTTGTGATGAGAACATGCTGCAGAGAAAACGGGGGATTCAGGGGAATTTGCTGGAAAACCTCCAGTCGTCAACCGTTCTTCTCAATTTCTTCAAGCTATTTTTAGGTGCAAAATGATTCACCACAATTCCCCAAAGCAGGACACATCCTCGAGACCCCACACCCTTCTTAAGGCAGGAGAAGACTTCTGATATACTTGGGCTCAGTTTTGCCCTCCTACAGAGAATCTTGCACAGCCCACATTTCCAGAGCACTCTCTTGGGGCTGTCATTTAAATACAAAAATTTCAGGAAAGTGTCTGTTAGTTACTTGATTCCAACCTCAAAGAGTCCATATAGAGAGATGTGAAAATTAACTCCTGCCCTCTGTGAATTAGGCTAAAATTTTACCTTATTCCTTACTTATTACCACCTTAATAATATTAGGAACACCCATACCTTTGACAATTTCATATAATTTCCCAAAACATTTATTTACATTATTACCACCTGGGTCTCATTCAATTTTCTTTCAAAGCTATCAATATACACCAGAACTGTTTGAGAACTAAAATTGCTTGAGATTCTAGCTGTGTCTTCTCCATGCCAAACCCTGATCAGAACATATCTGAAACCTTCCTTTTTCCTCTTTCTTTCCTTTTCTTTCAAAGATAAAGCTTTCCCAGTCATGTGTCTGCCCTTGTGTCCCTTCAAGGGATGGTGGCTGAGTCCCTCGCTATAGCAAGCTGTGACTAAATAGCCCCCAGATTCATTTAAGTGGCCTTCATTTATTTCCATAGAACAAATCCAATGTAAAGTCAGGCTTATACAATCATGATCTGTAATAAACGATCTCTGTCCTTTGTTCCAAGTCTCATGTACACAAGGTGTTGGCGACCTTCGTGGCCCAATCCCTTCTCTGTGGAGAAACGGCTCAGAATACCAGGACTTGGGAGAGCCAAGCTCCTGAATATTTACGGAGCGCCGTAGTGCAGCATTCCAGTGATTACAGTTTTCCCAAAGTAGTAAAGTTACTGAAGCACGGGCTCAACACGGGAATTAATTTCTCACCTACTTGACCACAGATTAATTAAGCTACACAGGTAAATAGATGCTGCAGGAATAAATGAGCTCGAATTCTGACTGTCACCAGGTGACATCAGGCATTTTACTCCACCTCTCTCGACTTTCGCTCTGAACGTGGGCTGCAGTGAGCAGTCACTGAGAGAGCAACCAGATGTGTTAATTTTATGAGCAGTTGCTTATACCACGTTCAAATATAGTCAAGGAGCAACCCTGCAGACGTTCAGATCTTTTTTTTTTTTTTTGGTTGAGTCGGCCAGGGACATTGACATCCTGATGTGGGCAAGGGAGTCTCTGATAGGGATGCTTCTCCAAGTCCTTCCAAAAGCAGGACTTTTATTTTATTATTATTTTTTTAATCTCTATCACCTTGCCTTCATTCATGACCTATTTTATGAAAACTAATCAAATATATTCTGACCTAAAAGATCTATTTTCTGCCTTTCTACCTTTTATTGAGGATCGTAATTGAAATACACACCTGACTGCTGATATCAAACACACATACCTAAGGCCATCGGAACAATAGGCTTCAAATATAATTAGCCGAATTGCTCAAACATAAAAATTACGACATCCCTTTCAGTTAGTAAAAAAAAAAAAAAAAAGAAAGAAAGAAAAAAAAAAGGAAAAGAAAGAAATTCTAACTTGAGTCCTTAACTTAGAAAGCATTTGATCTGAATTGGAAGACGATCAATATTTAAGTAATATCTTGTTAATACTAAAATGAAAAATTAGCCACTCTGCAGCTTGACAACATTTTCAGCCTCTTCTAGTATCCATACATGGAGTGAGATAAGCAGGACATGGCTCTCTTTATCCAGAGTTTGCCTTCTTTTTCAGCATCTAACATGAGTGTCCATTGGCTAAACGCACTTGGAGCATCTTGGATGACTTCGCCACGGCTCTGAATAAGACACGTAATGCATGGCTCACAGTGACCTTTCAAGGTCTTCGTATTCTCAATTTTACATATTTCAGGGTTTAAAGAAAGAAGAGAAAATAGAAAGATCCAAGGTGGAGGTTAGAGGAGAAAAGGAAAAGAGAAAGATAAATAAATACACCTGTCTGGGAACCCTGCTCAAATTCTTAATCCATTATTTAAAAAGGATACTTAAATTTCCCTTACTGCAATTTCCATCTGCTTTAGAGGCCTCAGGAATTTGTGAGTTTGTTTTTTTAAATAAGAAATTTAAATTGAAGCAACTATCAATTATTCATGTCAATAGTATACTGGGTTTGCATAAATTATACCCAAACCTCATTTTAACCTATAGCATTAATCAGCATCTTTATTGAAACTGTTACTGAGAACCCCAAAAGACCATATCTCCAAATCCTGGAGGAGAACACACTGAAATCGACAAAGAACAAAGGGGTCTGAATCCTGCCTTATCACGGTTCTAATCCCTAGAATAATTACTGCATTGTTTTATAAAAATTAATACTTATACTTCAAGTGATAGGTATAGAGGAGTTCTAGATAAAATAACTATTTTTCGTATTTATCAGTTCTCATTAAAAAATCCATAGCCCTTTACACACCTCCTATGAATCTAGTTCTTTTCTTTCTTGGAAATGCCTGGACATTATTTCTCTTAGTCGACCAAGGATACCAGGCTAAAAAAACTCAGATACCTGTGTCAGTCAGGGCTGATCAGGAAACACTGGGCATTTTTACACTGGGTAATGTGAGAATAATTTACTCAAGGGACTTCACATAAAGAGGCAGGCAGGACTTGGAGAAACCAATAGGGAATAGTGCGGTGTTCTGAATTAGAAACCCCTAGATCTTTTTTTTTTTTTTTTTAATTTATTTATTTGACAGAGAGAGATATCACAAGTAGGTAGAGAGGCAGGCAGAGAAAGAGAGGAGGAAGCAGACTCCCCGCTGAGCAGAGAGCCCAATGCGGGGCTTGATCCCAGGATCCCGGGATCATGACCTGAGCTGAAGGCAGAGGCCCCAACCCACTGAGCCACCCAGGTGTCCCAGAAACCCCTAGATCTAAGGGGTTGTGGGGAATGAGTGGGTACTGATGCCCATAAAGGATAATCCTCAGCAAGTCAGCCTTATGGCCACTGGACACTAGCTAGGATATTCAGGCATTTAGCTAGTCCCCAGCGGTCCAGTGAGAAGGACACAGAGAAGAAATACTCCTTCTTTACTCTTTGGTATCTCAATGATCTCCTACTTGAACCTTCCATTGGCCTAATTCAATGGGAAGCCAGAGGACAAGGGAGTCTGTTGATATAGTCCTTAGAGGTCAGGTTTCTGGGATACACAGCAGGGAGGAGGGTCAAAAAAAAAAAAAAAGAAGAAGAAGAAGATACTCAGCACAAAAGCCAGTGTGTGTGTGTGTGGTGTGTGTGTGTGTATCACCTTTTTAATAGTTACTATTTTGGGATACATTTCACTAATTCATCTATATAAGCAATCAAGGTTGATAATCTTCTAATTACTGTAAGACGTAGCAGATATAGATCTTTTAAGATTTATTTATTTGACAGACAGAGATCACAAGTAGGCAGCGAGGCAGGCAGAGAGAGAGGGGGAAGCAGGCTCCCTGCTGAGCAAAGAGCCTCATCGATGAGGGGCTCGATCCCAGGACCCTGAGATCATGACCTGAGCCAAAGGCAGAGGCTTAACCCACTGAGCCACCCAGGCGCCCCCTAACAAATATTTTATACCCCAAACTACACTGGAAATCTCCATATCTCTTCTTGCCTCTTGCCTCTCTATCTTGGTAAAGGCAACCCAACTTATAACGTGCAGGGTTTCATAAAAGCAGTAAATTCACAGGTGCTTTGACAATGCACGGGAGGGTATCTAGCTCAGATAAGGGAGGTGAGAGAAGGCATCATGGGGAAGTCAGAGGAGCCAGAGGGGGAGGAGGGATCACACAGGTGCAGATGGGTAGAAGGCTGTATTGTTGCAGCACATGAAGGGAACTCCACAAGTCCTGCAGGGATGATAAATACAGTGGGAGAGGAAGGGACACATGGGGCAGAGCAGGCTTACTAATGAGGCAGGAGTGGGGGACAGAATGTCCTGTACTTTCAAAAAAAAAATGTCACGACATTAAAGAATTTTTTTAAAATCTATATATTTATATATTTTATTTATTTATATTTAATTTTAATTTATATAATTACATATTATTTTTAGAATATAGAAAATATTTCTATAAATTATTTATTTATAAAAATAATTTATTTTTATAATGAATATTTTATATTTATAAATTATTTCTAGAGCGGGTTGGGGTGAGCCTAGAGACAGGGAAACCACTGAGGAGATTTTACAAGGAGGCAGGTGGGAGAAGGGACAAACCAACAGACAGCTCGAGTGGAGGGAGGGATGGAGGCGTGTGAGTCTCGGGCAAGGTACTGAAGAGGAGGACTAACATGCTGAGGAAGGCAGGGCTGGTGACCATCGGCTGGTGAGGGTGGGCTGCTTTCTTGGCTGAGAGAAGCCTTTACCGGCTCTATTCCAACTTCTTGTGAGGCCCCAGACCCAGCCACTTTCCAGAATCGAGAAGATAGGTAAAAAATTCTACTGATCTCAAAGTAGTGCATCATGACGCTGATGTGACAAACAGATTTTCTAAAATATTTATGGTGTGTTCCTTCCTGGACATAGAGTGTATGCTTATAAAAAAAAAAAAAGGGTCAGGTATTTTTCACAACTATCTGCTTTAGGTACATTAAGCCTCCAGCATGTACAATTGTAGTCAATGTCATGTGAATTCATTTGATAATCACAGATTAAGTAACTACTGTGTAGTCTGTTATAGTGCTCTTTTGCAAAAAGACTAGAGGAAAAATATTGGAAATATTTGGAAAAATAAATCAGCCACTGATACTGGCTCTGCTCGTCTTTGGCAGATTTTTTCTGAACTATTTAGCTGTAAGATAACTTTATCTGAAGTGTTTGGCTAAATCCTGGGTATAAAGGATTAAGGCTCCTATGGAAAAATGTTTCTTCAGGTACTCTATTTTTTTTTTAAATTCCATTCATTTTTTTTTAATTGTTTGGTTGAGTTGTGTAAGTTCTTTATTTTTTTTTTATATTTACCCTTGAATGGATACCGCATTTGCAAATATCTTCCCCCATTAAATATGCTGCTTTTTTGTTTTGTGGATGGTTTCCTTTGCTTTGCAAAATTTTTTATTTTGGGATAGTCCCAATAGTTTAATTTTGCTTTTGTTTCCTTTGCCTTAGGAGACACACCTAGAAAAATGTCACAAAGGCCGATGTCAGAGAAATTACTGTTTAACAGGTTTTTGTCTAGGAATTTTATGGTCTCAGGTCCCACATGTGGGTCCATTTCGAGTTTATTTTTGTGTTTCACTCTTTTGCATGTGGCTGTTGAGTTTCCCCACTACCATTTTTTGAAGAGACTATCTTTTTCCCACTGTATATTCTTGGTGCCTAGGTCATAGGTTAATTGACCATAAAAGAGTGTGTTTATTTCTAGGCTCTTGGGTTCAGTTCCATTGTTCTCAGTGTCTATTTCTGTGACAGGGCAATAGTGTTTTGAGGACTATAGCTTTGTAGTATGTCTTGAAATTTCAGATTGTGATACCTCCAGCTTTGTTCTTTTTCAAGGATTGCTTTGGCTATTTGGGATTTTGTTGTTGTTGTTGTCGCTGTTCTTAGTTCCTTGCAAATTTTAGGATTATTTGTTTTAGTTCTGTGAAAAATGTTAGTAGTTTGATAGGGATGACATTAAATCTGAGGATTGCTTTGAGAAGACATAGATATAGCCAAAAGACAAAACATACTCACCATCACAAATCATTGGGGAAATACAAATTCAAACCACAGTGAAATATCAATTTGTACCTGTCAGGACGGCTAAAATAAAAAAGACAAGAAATACCAAGTGTTGGTGAGGATGCGGAGAAACAGGAACCCTTGTGAACTACTGGTGGGAATGCAACCTGGGCCAGCCACTGTGGAAGACAGTATGCAGGTTCCTCAAACAATTAAAAATAGAATTACCATATGATCCAGTAATTGCACATCTGGCAAAGAAAATGACAGCACTAATTCGAAAAGATACATGTACCTCTATGTTCACTGAAGCATTATCCACAATAGCCAAAACATGGAAGTAGCACAAGTGTCCACTGACAGATGGATGAAGAAGATGTCACACAGACGTGCGCACGCGCGCGCGCGCACACACACACACACACACACAGGAATATTATTCAGCCATAAAAAAGAATGAAACCTTACAATTCGCAACAACTTAGATGGACCTGGAGAGTATTATGCTAATAAGTGAATTAAGTCGGAGGAAGAAAAATACCTTATGATTTCCCTAATGTGGAATTTAACAAACAAAAGAACAAAGAAAAAAAAAAAGAGACAAACAAGAAGCCAGACTCTTAAATACGGAAAACAAACTGGTGGTTGCCAAAGAGGAGGCAGGTAAAGGCGATGGGCAAAATAGATAAAGGGAATTAAGGGTGCGCTTCTACTGAAGAGCACTGAGAGATGTATGGAAGTGTTGAATTGTTAAAGTGTACACCAGGAACTAATTTAGCACTGTATGTTAATTGTACTTGAATTTAAAAAATTTACATAAATAAATAGTGCTTCTAACTGTTAAGGTTATAGATCGAAAGAGAAGGTCATAGATCTAGTTTCTTTCCCCTCTAGAATGGAGTTAAAATATTTCCTTTATATTTAGAAAACACTGGTTACACTCATTGGCTTTGCTTGGGAACACGGTCTCCTGAAAACAGTCCTCATCTGCAGGTAAGAGGAGAGAAGGCCACGCACACTTTGGTTTCTACAATATGGTGACATTCTTAAAACCAGAAAGGACATGTACAAGAAGACTAAAGAACCAGAAAAAATGTGTTTCCATCTGCTCTGCTTAAATTTTCCTGAAAACAGAGATCAGAAAGAAAAATGAAAAAAAGATTAATTCCTTTTAAAAAATGAGTCTTCTACCTATGGATTGGTTCATTTTCAAAAGGAATTAGATTCTGGGCCCACATATCACCCATTCAAGATACAACGTACTCTCTCACCTCCCACTAAATATGTTGCTATGACTTTTAAATGGAGGGAACATTTAACAAGAAGCAACCTAGGGAAGGGAAGATCTAACACAGACATCAATAATTCATTTATCAGAAATAGGAGTAGTGGTATGAAATGCCAGGAGACTTTCATTTGTAGGGAGGCATTTTCTATTTTAAGCCTAGAACAATACAGTCACCTTTACTCGACAAGCTAATACGAACGCAGGCAAAGCTAAACGGAAGGACAGCTTTTATGGTCTCCTCTGCTGAGGCTATTTCTTTATGCACCTCTTATGCGGGATGTGAAAGGGTGACAAAAAATGAATTTTTATAACTTTTGTACTTCCGCAGTGATTTCCGTCACCCAATAAATAGCTTTAGCACTAGAAATGTAATCATGTCAGTCTAAAAGAGATGACTGGCATGGAGTTTTGAGGGTGCTTTCTCTCGTTGTACTAAAACCCACCCGGCATTAGGGCTTCTCAAGTCATCTACCAATTAAGTCCATTAGGTCGGAGCCCAAGTTTTTCCATCCCGTAACCCCTAAGCTTGTAGCACAGAGCCATTCACAAAGCAGTATCTCACGGAGTGCCGTGGAATGAATGAACAGATGTAGCTAAGCAGGAAATTATTCCAGATACGCTCTGGAGCCCACTGGTCAGATCACACAAAGAGGAGGTGTTCACACAGCAGATGCCTGAACCGCTTCATTCTGACAATGATTAGAAATTTCTCCCCTTCGCTATCTGGCACCAGATTCAAAGACTCATGCGCTGCTCCAGGAGGTGGGGAAATGAACTACAGAAAAGCAGATTTACTGTAGACTAAGTGAGTCACCGCTCTTGCCACCTAAGGCAGCAGAAAAACCTACCGAAACCACTAACCTCGGAGATAGAGACCTCTAAGTCTTACATTAAATCGGAAGTATTCATAGGTACATATATTTTGAGGTGACCGTGATTTTCAATTAATTATCAAGAACTAGATAGAGGAATAGAACACATAATTTACAGTAACAGCTATAATCATAAATTATCTAGCACCTAATACGTATTCAGTTGTATGTCTGGTGTTTTAGGTATTTTACTGCTAAATTATTATAATAATTTAAGAGATAAAAACAACAACAACAAAAAGGAGGAAAGCTTAGAGGACTCAGGCCCAAAGATTATAAAGCTGATTCAGGAGGCCCTAAACTAAGCGTCAGCTCTTCTGAACTACAAAGTCACTGCTAATTTCCTGGTGCCAAGTGACTTCTATTCCAAAAGAATTATCTAGCTTAAAGACAGATCCATCAATCACACCTATAATTATAGTCTAATGAGCAGAGAGGATATCTTAACCCCAAATGCCAGAATACATGGCTTGTGTTTGGCTAAGAAAAAATCAGGGGGCTCTCCTCAGAGGAGGTGAAGGGACATCTGTTGTCCCAGGTCACGCTCCTAGAACAGATGTAGGGAATGCTGGTGGGGTACCTCTGGAAATGCCATGTTTCACTGTCAAGACTACAAAGGCAAGCCCATATCAGGAACAATGCCCGTGTGCTCCAAGAACCAAACCCACGCGGCACTCAATGAACCTTGGACCATACTTGGAAGGGGTTAAAACAGGGCACACCAGAGTAAGCCAGAGCGAGCAGAACCATGGCCATGCTTCTTGAGAACAGGTCTTGGAGAGGGCCAAGGAATCCTCGCAAAGGATACGCTTTCTCAAAAGCAGCCTGTAAAAAGCCATTCAAGCCAACATTCCAAGAGCTGTCTCTGTGAAGCAGAGCCTCTGTGGTTCGCAATGTTAGTCACACGTCTGACACACCCTGGGAAACAGTCACCATCACCACGGAGAGTTTCAGTGCAAAAACTCGCCCCATGTGAATTCAGACAAGATGGCCCATAGGATATGATTTGTTTCTGGTTTCTACCTGTAGCTGCTCTTGCCCCTCAATACCCTGCCCCAAAATACCCTGGGTGTGAACATGATGGAGTCTTTCCTGTAGCTTCCCTGTCCCTCTTTGCTCTCTACAAATGTTGGTGGAATAAAGCAAACTCATGGATATAGTATTGTACAGTTCTCCTTAAGGCTTGCCTCAGAAACACAGATTTCTCCCGATACCACTGAGGTACTGGAGAGCAGTGTAAGCATCCTGTGAAATTTACATGGGTCGACGCACAATTTGGTCCTAGAAACTCTCAGTGAATGTAGAAAACGCACCGCCCTGGGAATACAAACTCGCACAACTACACACCCGAGCAGCGCCGTGCTCCACACTTGTCCACACTTGAAGCTGCTACTTCCTGATTTCGAGGACCTCACCTTCCACCTTAGGGTAACTGGTGAGTTGCCATGATTCCCAAGGCTGCTGTGTGTGGGGGGGCGGCAGGAGGGGGTGTCCTCCACTTTATTTCATTTTCCCCTCTCCTCTCAACTGATTAATTTTTCTCCCTATTCTTCGTTCTTTTTCAAAATTTTCATCTCTTTCCCCCCCTCCTTTTTTTCTCTTGCACACAAAGCGGCAGCCGTGGGAGTAGGATCGGACGGAATGTGCACACACTTCCACAAGCAAACTTCAGGTGTTTTTCTAGATAAAGTGGTGCATTTATTACAGTTTTACATATCTCATAACCATTTAATATGGGTACAACCAAGTTGTTTTTTTTTTTTTTTTCTCAATAGGTCCCTACCATTTTTTGTGTGTGCATCACCAATGAAGTCTTTGAGGGCTGAGCTCAAATTTCACAGTCTTATTACTTGGTGGTTTTAGATTTTGCAGAGCACAAGTATTTTTAGGGAGGCCTATGTTTGCAGAGCGCAAGTATTGTTTAGGGAGGCCTGCTGTTATTCATAACAGCAGAATGATCTGTATAGCGAAACTTATCAGTGGTGACTTTTGGTATTGAAACTTCAAGCTTTGGGGCACCTGGGTGTCTCAGTGGGTTAAAGCCTCTGCCTTCAACTCAGGTCATGGTCTCAGGGTCCTGAGATGGAGCCCTGTGTTGGGGGGAGGCTGCTTCCTCCTCTCTCTCTCTCTGCCTGACTCCCTGACTACTTGTGATCTCTGTCTGTCAAATAAATAAATAAAATCTTAAAAAAAAAAAAAAAAGAAGCTTCAAGCTTCTTTATCAGTGTTTCAGGCTAGTTCACAAATTACGTTAAATACATTAGTTCACATTGACTCACATTATAACCCTTGGTGTGACAGTCACTATTAACTTTAAACAGTGTAATCTGGACAGCAATGGCCAGGACTGAGAGAAAGCTATCCAGTTTAATTCAGACTCCTTTGGTTTTTTGTTTAGAAGGCTCTGAAAAATTCTATCAAAATCAATTTATGCACTAATGCTTTTACCGCTGAATCTGATCTGTAACGTTTACTGAATTATTAGCAAACGGCACGCTTTCCACAGTAACTTTCTTGAGGCTTCTTTGGAGATGGTGAAATGAGGGAAAAAAGACAAAGAAGAAACCCACGTGCAGTCACAATTATCTAGGTCAGATGATTTTAGCTAAACTTATTGAGTTCGTTAATCAGATCATACTTGCTGAGAAATTTTTTCCTGAAGAAAAACACAGGCTGGAAATCGTACGTAAAAAATGGGTAAAACACCCCTTTTTGCTCCTTCTGAGATTCCAGACTAAAACATGGAAGTAAAAATCAAAATGATTGCATTTCAATCATAGCATTATCCTGGAGGAGGTTTGCAATAAAAGGAAAAAAGCTAATGGGATCTAGAGATTAGAAATATCTACTAATCCTTTAAAGAATCTGGGTCATCTTAAGCAAGAAAAACCATTCCCATTTACTTTCTGAAGAATGTTAAGATATTCCATGGTATCAAATGGATGTGTGTTTTCATCTGCTCTCACAAGAACTACTGTACTGACTAGAGAGAGGAAAAGTGCTCAGATGGGTTTCTATGACTCTTGAATGTGCAGATAAGAAAGGTAATGGGTTCTGTACATGGTGAGCCTTATAGGTATTTCACATCTATTAGTGGAAAACACAGTCACTACAGAATAGAAGAACAGAGCAGCTAATAAGAAAGCCCCGGCAGAGACCTCAAGCAAAGGAGTCAACCCAATTTGTTGAATTTAACCCAATAAAGTAACTTTTGGGGGGTACACTTTGTTTTGCCTTTCCCTTTAGACCCCATCCCCCAAAACGGTTCAGGGGCCAATTACCTCATGAGAGGTAGTATTCCCCAGCTGTGCCCTCAAGATATGGAAATGCTGAGTCATTCCCCAGGGTTCTCTCTGTGACCATTCTTACCATGGAGACCACCCCCTTTTGATTACCCAGAAGCTTCCGTGGAAAGACCCCTGTTCACCTTGGAGCAAATTTACAGATCATTTGTTACCAAGGCTTTCTAAGGAAATACTTCCCTCAGCAAGAGTGGAAAACAAAAATCCTTGGCAGCCACAGGCCACCCACCCTTCAGCTGGGCCTTACTTGTTCTCGTTGCTTGCATCGTATCGAGGCATTGGGTCCAGATCATTCCCATTCACGTCACAACTCGCCAGGGCATCCTACAGCCACAGAGAAGAGAGCAAGAGGAGGAGACAGACGTTTAGTAATTAGCCATTAACCTGAAGGCTCATGCATTCTTAAACACATTTCTGCAAGAGAGTAATTAGATTAAATAATACATTCATGGTTCGGTGGTGTCAGGATGCCTTGTTCAGTAATAATCACTGTTGTATTTTTTTCCTTAAGGTGAAGACATACTCTCCACAGACCAAGGAAGAACCCAGACGCTTGTTGCCAACACATTTTCGCTCATCTCTGGAACTGACCTCTCACCCAATTCCTCTGAAGAGGTCCCCAGGGACCACCAAGTATTCTTGGACTCTCTAGAAGCCAAGTGATTTATTTTCCAGGGATTCTCTCTCTGTTCCTTGCTTCATTTCTGGAGTGTGTAAATTCCTGGTAATTCAAAGATTTTGGAAGATAATTCACAAATAACTGGCCAGCCAATTAAAAATCAGTATTAGAAATTTATTATATTGGGTTATCGTCGTATCTCCATCAGGCAAGAGTTGTCTGGTTCCAGATGTTGTAACTATTATAGAAGAGTCTGTAATTCAGACTTTTTACTAATAACCAGTGACCCTCTGCCCCAACCAAAATAAAGAACACAGTTTTATTGTAGGTCAAGGCTTCGGAATGAGGCAAAAGCATCTGTGAAGCCAAAGCTGGGTCTGTCTGCTTTTAAAAGTGATTGTGAAACATCTCTGGATTCCCACATTTCTTTCTTTCGATTTTCTAAATTTCCAAAAACAAATTACTGGCTTATACTTTTACTCCAATTTAAATCACAGTAGGTAGGACTAATTTAGAAAGTTTTGTATTTTCTGACGCTTTAGGGTAACTCCTGATTTCAGTTTTAGTGAAAGTCAATGCTATCTTTGTTTTCTAGCTTTAGGGCTCTGGTTTCTGGAAATAATGTGTAGTACTGAAGAGTCTGATAGTGGGAGAAATTACGCAAAATCCACTGGACATACAAAGGTGGTAGGTAAGTCCCTGCTTCTCATACAAAGGTGGCCCCACAGGCCACCCCCCGTCCTGCCGCACTGGTCGCTAGAGCATGGTATCAAGTGTAACCGACTAATTTTACTTGCAAGGAAAGAGAGGCTTAAGACAGGCTAAATAACTTGGCCAAAGGCATGAAGCATACCAGCCTGTGGAACCAAGACTTGAACCCAGGCCATGTGCCCCTGACCCCATCCAATGTGCTTTTCTCTATACTTCACCAGATCCAACATGGGACAACTGACAATCATTGGTACTGCTCACCACACAGTTATGTTCTAGAGAATTCTGTTTCAAGGGAGGGTAAAAATGAAAGGGGCAAAGAATACAATCACAATTAGGTTAAAGCTGTCTGTGTTTCATCAAATACATTTCTAGCTCGTGGGGGGGGTAGGAACACCCCCAAAAAACCGACACTGTGTATAACCAGAAAGACTTCTCTGCTGGGAGAGAGGTCCCCACAATTCTGTTCTTTATTCGACCTGGGCTCACTCAAAGCAGCCGTCAGGCCCTGGCTTCTACCGTTATCAAGAGAGGAGACAAACAGAAATTTCTTTTTAGCTCTCAAATTCTACTCTATGAATGCCTGTGTGTGCTTGGAGGCAGGGTGAGAGCAGCCACTCAAACATTTTGTTCAAATGAGAAGGAAATGAATTTGCAGTTCCTTCTTTCTCTCTCTCTTTTTAACCTTAGGGAAAAATCATCTAATTTAGCGGAAATTGTTTCAGTATATCATTGTAAAAAATTAATTTGTGAAGTTTCTTGGCTGAATGTTTGACACGAAATGGCTGACAGGCTGGAAGACTGTGAGGAAAGATTCAAGTGTGAGGGGACGCTGGGGGGTTCGTGTGGAGGAAGGTCTCCGTGGGTCAGAAATATGGGTCACTGTGAGCCAGTGGGAGTTTCCCGGGCACCAAAGAAGTGGCTTGGAGGTGTTTTATTTGCAAAGATAAAGTGGAGCCTCTTCAGGAAAATTAATTTGAGAGTCAGTATCTTGAAAGAAGTGAGACTGAGCGAATGAGAAAGGAACACTGGAAACAATATGGCGGAGCTCTCTCTACATGGTTTGAGAAGCTGGAGCAGTAGGTGAGAGAGAGAAAGAGAGGGAGAGACGGAGGGAGTGGGGCCAGAGAAGATATGGAGGGGACACCCGTGGTGCCCCGAAACTAAACCTTCTCGTGCTGAGGGAGATGGGAGAGAGATTGGATTTCAAGAAGGCATCATATCCCTGTCTCTGAAACTTGGCCTTGAGGAAAAAGTTAGGTCCGTTCTGAGTGAGCCCTGGACAACATCCCCCAGGGCCGCTCTGTGTCCACTGAGGCAGCAAGCTTGCCGGGACGGGAAGTCGTCTGTGCCGTTGGGCAGGGGGAACCACGGGGCAGGGCCTGCATCACCATTCTCTGCCAGCTCAGGCACAGGGTGGTGGGTGGGGCTGGCTGAAGTCACTCCTTTAATGACCATGAACGACAACATAGAAGACAAAAATCTGCAGAGACGAGGTCCTCCCTGTCATGTAGCTCAGGATCCCTTATGGGTCCCCTCCATAAACACGGGGCAAAGCTTCCCACCCCGACCTGTGACTTTCCTCCTTTGGGGTCAGTAAGACTCCTGCAAAGGGTAGCAAAGTAGACTTCACCATGATTTAGAGCTGCTTGTATTTTCAGGGATAGGAGAGGAAACTTTAAGTGGCTAGAAAATCACCGATTTTAAGAGAAAATTTTTCAGTATCAACAACAAATATAATTTAGGGACACTTGACACAGCCCAGATTTTGGAATCAGGAAGGAAGGCGGGGTGAGGGGGTCATTAAAGTGGCCTTCAGTGATATCAGTGTTTCTGGGTGGAAACAGTTGTCACAAGAGGTCTGAGGGGAAGTCAGAAAACGTGGGTGTGAGTGGGACCCACGGGATTTTCTGCCAAGCTGTCACGGGAATCAGAGTTATATTTGCAGATAACAGGGGATTGTTGCATGCTCTATATTTTACTTTTTTTTTTTTTTTTTAAGATTTTATTTATTTTTTGTCAGAGAGAAAGCCCAAGTAGGCAGAGTGGCAGGCAGAGGCAAAGAGAGAAACAGGCTCCCTGCTGAGCAAGGAGCCTGATGCAGGACTCCATCCCAGGACCTTGGGACCATGACCTGAGCTGAAGGCAGCTGCTTAACCAACTGAAGCCCCAGGTGTCCCCATGCTCTGTATTTTAGACAGAACACTAAGGTGTCAGGAAATAAATTTGGAGCCAACAGAGAATGGCATACTGAGAGATAATTATGGCACTCTCAACTGAACTTAGAAAGCAGAAGCCAATGGAAGGAATGAGCTTAGAGCGTAGAGTTTAGAGAGATCATGGACACATTTCTTCTGGGCAGTAGATATCAATGGTGGTAGAGGGGACCCAGAGACCCAAGGGGCAGAAATTGACCCCAATGTTCCATGGGCCCTGGGTATCAAAACCAGGATGTTCAGTCAAAGTACTGAGTGTCAGCACTTTCCTTGCCCTGTGGTCTTGGGCTCATCTTAACATTCTCTTGGAGTCCTGGAATCACACTTCCTTCTTAAGAAAGGGAAGTGACTGCTTCTAGGACAAGTAGGAGGCTGACTACTATTATCCTTTGAAAAAGAAGAATTAAAAAAAAAAAAAAAGAGAAAGGCCAGTAGGAAAAACTTGAGAAATGTTCTAAGTACGTTTTCCTCCATAAGAGAAACAGAGCCCGTTGCCTGGCTGCGAGGCTGAGGCTTTGAGAAGAGCGGTCATTATTGGGAGCAGAGGGTGGTGGGGTGGGGTTTCTGCCGCCTTATCCCCTGCTTTGTGTCATCAGAACATCAAAGGCATTGGAAAGTTGAAAGCAGTAGCTCGTGCTCCCTGTACTCAGAGGGCACGTCTTTTCATAAGACGAAGCAATATGCAGAGCCTACTCTGTTAGCTGAGATTTTCAGTAGTATCCCTACTTCCTGACCATCATCACTCATGTCCCCTTATTTCCCAGGGGGGAAGGGGTTCCGACCACAGCACACACTCACATAGTTCTGCATCAGATCCGGGTGGGTTCTCTCAATGCCGTCATCCAAGATGGTCACCACGATGTTCTTTCCCGTGTAGCCTCTCTTCCAGGCTCCTTCGATGTTCATGTCTGATTGGCAGGGATGTGTGTTGTCACTGCAGTGCTAAGGAAGAAGGAGGAAGAGTTAGCATGGAGGACTAATCATCGGAAGATGGGAAAATCACCTCCGTGTGGAGGTAATGGAGCGCATTAATGGAAATGCGGAGGTGGCCCAAGGAGCAGGAGCACGGGTCTCTAGCATAGTAACAGGAGAAGGTGGGAAGGGTAGATGTGGAAAAGGCAAGTGGGACAGAAATCTTCTGCCAGCTCTGCCCTGTCCTAATGCCATAGATCCTTTAGAAAAAATAGAGTCAAGTAAATTACATCCCAGTGGCACAATTGGGGGTGTGTCATTTTATCGTAGCAGGTATTAATGGCACATAAAAAGGCATTGTAACATTTCTGGTTTTTTGTGTTTTTTTTTAAGATTTTTATTTATTTGACAGAGATCACAAGTAGGCAGAGAGGCAGGGGTGTGGGGGGGCGGGACAGGCTCCCCATGGAGCAGAGAGCCCGATGTGGGGCTCAATCCTAGGACTCTGGGATCATGACCTGAGTGGAAGGCAGAGGCTTTTGACCCACTGAGCCACCCAGGTGCCCGCATTGTAACATTTCATTCATAAACCCAAAGTAGGCAAGGGTAGAACACCCACTTGATCCTTTCTTAACCAGGCACCTGGAAGCCAAACAAGCCAAAGCTAAGAACTCGGGCCGCTTTTGGACGGTGTCAGCCAGAGAGGGGCTTCTGTCAGAAACCCATGAACGAGAATCAAAGTAAAAGACCCGTCATATCCCTTTTACGGAATTAACCAGAGCTGTCACGCCAGGACAGGTAGGGGGCAGGCACACTTGGCCAGTGGTACTTGGAGAAGAGAACGAGCAAGGGGACAGGAATGTGTTGCCAGAGGGCAGGCTGGAGAAACATCGGGTTTTAGCTCATTAGGTTCAGAGTTATTGGGTTCCACAATGGCTACAACGTATAAACATAGTAAGAAATGCATGAAACCAGCAGCTTTTTCTGTTAGACAAATGTTCATCTAATCCACACAATGACCCCTCCAAGTCCACCTCTTTAAAATATCCCTAAGGGGTGTTGTTTCCCAGGTTCTAAGACTTCACAGAGGAACAAAGGAGAAAAAACGTGCTGTAACATAATGCCGTCGTGACATGGGCCACCCTGGACCTTACCATTCTCCATTTTCTTGCTGCCTTTGTAACAGTTCAGCTCTTTGGGAGTGGGAAAGAATGCCAGCTGTATAGGCTCTGAGTATAATGGAGACCCCACTGCCTCTGACTCAGTTTCCTGAGCACCTACTACCCGCTGGGGTATGGCGGGAAGCAGCAGGTAAGGTATCCTGTCCTAATGAGCCTTTCGAAGGAGAGACACCAATCAGAGCCCTCCTTGGGTTTTAAAGGAATGAAAGAGGGTGATGTGATGGCTAATGCCAGGGGACCAGGGCACACGACTCTTTGGTCTCAGGAAGTGAAATCAGAGCTGACGCATGAATGGTGAGAAAGAGCTGCTCTGCCCAACAGCCTAGACATTCATCTCTTCTTGGTAGAGATCACAGTCAATGCCAGGATAACATAAGGTGGGAAACTGCTTAGCACACAAGAAAGAAAAAGAAGGTGGTGTATGGTTGAAGCTCAGGGAATGAGGGACAGAATGGTCTGGAAGACAGCCAGTCAGAAGGAGAAGAGAGGTCAGTCCATCCAGGGCTTTGTAGGCATGACTGGGCTTTTATTCCAACAACAACCTAAATCAATGGAAGCTCATCTCTTTCCGAACGTCATCCATCAAAATCTGGTGCTAATGAGAGACAGATGCCTCTAACAGCCTCTGATAAGAATTTGTAAATTTATTCTCCAAATGAGACTGCCTTTCGTCCAATGTTATCAACACACTTGACAGTTTCAAGGATTCATTTTCACAAAGGGTGTACCCACTTTTCACCGCAGGTAATATCAATTTCATGGAGGATGAGGGCTTATATATTTTTTTAACATCTGTATCTTTTCCTCACCTTCTTGACTTATTTCTGGCATTTGAGGCTCTGCACACACCCACACATTCACTCTACTGCGACACTGACCCAGATTCCACTCTCTCCACCTCCCCGCAGTTTTCCAGGCGTAGCCCAGCTCCTACACCTCTTCTCACAAAGACTTCTCATGGACTTCAGCCGACTCATCAGTCTCTATCCCATCCCTGAACTCAAGGATATAGACAGACAGACAGACACAGACACACACATTCTGTCCTATACAATCCAAACCCCTAATAAATCCAACCCCTTAATAAATTCTGAATTGCTCTTGACTATTGGATCTTGTATGTGAATTTTGTCTTATTGACTGTAAGCCCCCAAAGATTATGCATTAAACCAAGTCTAACCTACGACTGTGGTAAATATTGGGCCGACAGATCACATGCCAGAAGTGAGGGCATATCCTCAACCTCATTTCCAAGTTCACAGCTGCTGTGATGCTCGCTGCTCCAACCCTGTCAGGGATGCCTAGCCAGCTAATGCTTACTTAATGGAGATAATCATGAAAGAAAGGATTTCCGAAATGTCTACGTTTTCCAGAAGTCTCCTTCTGGCCAAGAGTGTGGGCCTCTCCTCACCAAACACTTTAATGTAACAGAAAGCAACCTTGACAGGTTTCCACGTCATTTTCCCTTTCTCAGAACCTGTTCTGGCCACCTGTGGTATCGTTTGTGACATGAAGTAATGTTAATGTGGCCAAGAGGTGGGCTGGAGGAAGGAAATGTGCAGGAAATGGGTAACCCACAAATGGGATAGCCATCCTGGAGTGGAGGGATGCTGCCTGAAATTGTGATTATGAAAACTGAAGAAAACCAGCCGTCTATGGAAAACATGTGTGTTAAAAGTGAAGCAGTTAGGTTTCTTTCTTCCACCTCTGCCCCTGTTGAAACCGACTTTAACAGATTAAATATTTTTGTACCATCTTTTTTTCTTTTCATCTGCCAACGTGGAAAGGGAAGGAGGGCAAATAGCCAATTCATTCAGATCATCTAATATAGCAAGTGGCCAACATGTCAAAAGAAAAAGAAATCAGGGCCTGGGGTGTTTCCTGCAAATGAGTAATAAGGTCAGAGGACCCTTAAATCAGAATCCTAAATTCTGAATGTGATCTTTAGATTTTTTTTTTTTTTTAAACACAAATTTCCAGTGGTCGAGGCTTCCAAACATATTTCTGATGTGGTTGTTTCATACACCCAAGGTATCCAGAGAGCAAAGACTATGGAATATACTGGTGCCAGTCAACAATGACCCAAGAGGAGAATGAATTAATCACTTCCTTAACTGCCTCACTGAAATGGTCTCTAAACTGGGCTCTATTTCCTTGGCAGGAATCTATGCTATAGCATCACCCGAAGGCAAAAAGAACATAGGTTAATTCGAATTTCTTCAGACATAGTCAATCAATGTTGAGAAGATCTCGGCCAGAGCTGAACTCAAGGCTAGTTTCCAGAAAGGTGTCACCACATACGTGGTCTATAGACCAGTATTCAAAGAGTCCACTCAGAGCCTCCAGGATCTCTGAAGATGATGCAAACCACATATACGCTCAGTATATATAAATACTTACAGTAAATGTACGCACCTTCGTTTCTGAATAATGTACTGTATTTTCAATGATGGCCTATGCACAAGTGACTAAATATTTAGAGAAATGACACAAAATGGAAAATAGGAACGATGCTTGCCACCTGCGTCTCTCACTTCCTTATCCATAAAAGCTTTTATTTGGGAATGCAATTTGAAAGAGTTTGCTCTGTGGGCTCTAGAAATGACCTTTTCCATACCCGGGTTATGAGCTGTACTGCTTAAGGACCAGCGCGCAGGACCATAGGGGAAGGGAGGGAAAACTGAAGACAAAGATATCAGAGGGGGAGGCAAACCATGAGAGACTCTGGACTCCGGAAAACAAACTATGGGTTAAAGGAGGGAGGAGGGCCGGGGGTGGGGTGGGGATGGGGTAACCAGGTGATGGGCATTAAGGAGGGCACGTGTTGTGATGAGCATTGGTGTTATATACAACTAAGGGACCACTGAACACTACACTAAAAACCAATGATGTACTCTATGTTGGCTAACTGAGCATAATAATAAAAAATTAAAAAAAAATAAATCACTCTGGGTATGTCTACTTTTCTTGTGTTTTCATGAACACATCACAGTGTTTGCTCAATGAAAGAACAGTTTCTACTAAAAATAAACACTTTTGTTAAGTTTTCGCCGTCCTTTTCCTGGGGGATGGACGGGGGGTGACTCTCAATGTCATTCTTTTTAAACTTCTCCAAGTTCTGAGGGTCTTCAAAGGACTGCCAATTTATATGCTGCCAACAGCTCACGCACTAACACTGAAAACATCTCTTGTTATTATCCATACAGTGGCTCCACAGACTGCATTTCTGAGAATACACGCTTTGTGAGAATGCAGAATACACAAAAATTCTGTTTTATAGACAAATTCAAAAACATAGCTAGTCAACCTAGTTCAGTGTATATATACTTGAAAGTCTTTGTAGACACTGGAGTCCAAGAGGTGTAAGAAATTTAAAAGAAAAAAAAAAAAAAGCAAGCGAAACAAAAAAACAAAACCCAGAATCGATACTCCCTTAGGGGAAATAGAACTGACACCTACAAGAGTCTTATCATGGCCAAGCATTGGACTAATTACTTCATTTAAGACTCAGAACAACTGTTTGAAGGAGGTATTCCTACCATTTACTTTTAACAGATTAAAAAAGGCGGGGGCTTAATCAGACTCAGTAGCCTTCCAGAGTTCACACAGCTAGTCAATATTAAAATTAGGATTCAAAAGGAAACAGTCTGACACCAGACCACAGGGTTATGGAAACTCTTCTGTTAGAAGTTAAAACAGAAGGGGCTTAGCGGAAGGCGAAACATGTGCGAAGCCAGGGGTAGGTTAGGAGTGGGTGTTGGACAAGAGAGCATCGGTAAAGGCATTCAAATCACAAATCTCACTTGCCTTAGCACTGTGATCAGTGCATTCAAGGGATAAGGTAGAACACAGCTGAGTAAGACCACAGGGACCTAATTTTTCCCTAATTCCACATATTCCAACATATCTTTCAGGAAATCGTAAAGTTTCTATTTTCTTAGTTGCAGTGACAGAGAGCTCACTTCTTTGCTAAATAGCTAAAGATGTGCTGGCAAATCAGTTTTTAAAAGATTTTATTTAATTCATTCATCCATTCATTCACTGAGAGAGAGAAAAAGGACAGAGGGAGAGAGAAAGAGAATCCAAAGCAGATTCTGCACTGAGTGCAGAGCCCAACATGGGGCTCCATCTCCTGACCCTGAGATCAGGACCTGATCTAAAATCAAGAATTTGAGGCTGTATGGACTGAGCCACCCACGTACCTCTCGATTCATTTTAAAAAAAAAAAAAAAAAAAAAAAAGGCGCCTGGGTGGCTCAGTGGGTTAAAGCCTCTGCCTTTGGCTCAGGTCACGATCCCAGGATCCTGGGATAGAGCCCCGCATCCGGCTCTCTGCTCAGCAGGGAGCCTGCTTCCCTTTCTCTCTCTGCCTGCCTCTCTGCCTGCTTGTGATCCCTGTCTGTCAAATAAATAAAAATAAAATCTTAAAAAAAAAAAAAGAGAAAGAAAATTCCTTTGGGTCTCCAGGCTGCCTCATGAGAAGAGCATATGACCTTGATCTTGGGGTTGTGAGTTCGAGCCCCATATTTGACATAGAGATTACTAAAAAAACTAAATAAACTTAAAAAAAAATCCCTTATTTGTAGTGTTTGCCAATTTCCATGGTGTAAATACCCATAACATGTTGAGTTTTAAACTATCACACCACAAAATTCCTGAATCTGCAACAGTAAGTTCGCATGAGCTCTCAAAAGGCATATTCAAAACACCACAGGAAATGGCTCACTCCACTGTGAGCCTGGCTCCATTTAAGATGAAATTGTCCCTTCCGATGGATCTGACATCTGCTTCTCAGATGGTACTGGTAAGTACCTATGTTTAGTTGTCCCCTTCACAGTTTAAGACAATCATTTTACTTCTTCTTGCATCTATTTGGAAAAGGTCTTTCCTTGGCTTCTTTCTCAGGGTGACCTAGAGATATTGGACTTTGGACTTTTGTGAGGCCATAAACTGATGGGTTCTTCTTGGGATACATGAAGTAGAGATTCTATTACTCCAAAACCAAAGATGACTTCATAGATTTTTGAAAATCTCAATTAAGTTAGAGCCCTGCAACATGTACTATTCAGTTTATGGTTCAATTTGATGGACTTGAAGTCCTTTGTTATCACACATATGGGGACAAAAAAAAAAAAAAAAAAAAAAGCTGTCCCTGGCCAAAACAGTTCTAACAACCAATTATTCAAGGAGTATTACTCAATTTGTAGATTTTCCAGAAATTCCAAAGAAGCCCAGTCTATTTTAATGACATGAAACTCAGCACAGCAACTAACTACTACAGCTGAGGTTATCAGTAAAATTAAATCCCACCTCCACCACTCTCCAGCTACACGAGTTTAAGTTCCCTACATTCTTAAAACCTGACCTATAGTTTGAATGTAGAGAATTGCCATAAAGATTAAAGAAGATAAAGTACATAAGAAATGGCTGTTGTTACTACAATCCTTTGTTGATGAGAACACAGTCATAGGAGACATGAGTATACCTGATAGTTTAGAAAAGAACACTAATTATGGAGAAAGAGAGAGAGAGAGAGAGAGATTACTACAAAAATAATACGATAATGGTTTTCTTTATTGTCTGGAAAGGCAGGTCAGACAAACTTGAAGGGGCACTTGATTCTTTTCTGTTTGTTTTTTTTATGTTTTTGTTTTTGTTTTCTTTTCTTTTTTGGGGGGCACTTGATCCTTTGTAAGGTTAGCTGGGATGACCTGATTATTTTACATTTGTGGCTGCAGGTCTAGAGATTAGGGATGAGATGTGCGAGTAGAAAACAGCGTTCAACTCTTCCTTGTTACATTGGTCAGCTGGCCTCCTATGAATCATCACACTTTTTTTTTTAAACTCCACACATTTATACCAGTATTCAAACCCTTCCAGAACCATGGTTCACATTTACTATAATACCATTTTGACAGAGGATCATTTCTCAGTTACAAAATCTCAAGGATGTCCCACATAACACCCAAGAAACATCAGAAAACAGTGAACATAAGAAGAAGAAAGGCTATGGGGGTACAAAACGTGCCTAGACAGAGGAACATGAGAGAAAAAATTCAGTTCCAAAAATTCTACTGGTAACTGGGGATCAAGAAATTGAGGCAGTATAGCCAACCCATCTTTGACAAAGGAGCAAGGGCCCTACAACGGACCGAAGATGATAATGGTGCTGGAACAATGTCCCTCTAGACACAGACCCTACATCCTTCACAAAAATTCACTCAAACTGGATCTGAAGCCTCAATGTAAAATGCAAAACTAAAATTCATGGAAGATAACACAGGAGAAAAGCTAGATGACCTTGGGTACGAGGATGCCTTTTTAGATACAACACCAGAGGCACAATCTGTGAAAGAAATAATTGAAAAGCTGAACTTCATTAAAATTAAAAACTTCTGCTCTGTGAAAGATAATATCAACACATTGAGAAGATGATCCACAGACTAGGAGAAAATATTTGCAAAAGACACATCTAATAAAGGACATGTCGAAAACATACAAAGAACTCTTAAATTCAACAATAAAGAAGCAAACAATCTTTTCAAAAAATGGGCCAAAGACCTTAACAGACACCTCACCAAAGAGGAGATACAGAGGGCAAATAAGCTTATGAAAAGATGTTCCATGCCATTGGTCAGCAGAAAAATGCAAATAAAAATGAGATACCAGGGGCACCTGGGTGGCTCAGTGGGTTAAGCCTCTGCCTTTGGCTCAGGTCGTGACCTCAGGGTCCTGGGATCGAGCCCCGCATCAGGCTCTCTGCTCAGCAGGGAGCATGAATCCCACCACCCCCCTACCTGCTTCTCTGCCTAATTGCGATCTTTCTGTCAAATAAATAAATAAAATCTAAAAAAAAAAAAAAAATCAGATACCACCACACAACTATTAGAACGGCCAAAATCCAGAACACGGACCCTGTCAAACACTGGTAAGGCTGTGGAGCGACAGGAACTTTCATTCACGGCAGGAAGGCAAGGGCAGCCACACTGGGCGACGGTTCGGCAGCATCTTACAAAACTAAACAGGCTCTTGCCATACAACTGTTATACTCCTTGGCATTTACTACAAGGAGTTGAACACTTATATCCATACACCAAAACACTGCAAACGGATGCTTATTTACAGCACCTTTATTCACACATGCCAAAACTCAGAAACCACCAAGATGGCGTTCAGCAGGTGAACCCACAAACTGTGGTACGTCCAGACAGTGGAACATTACTCAGTGCTAGAAAGAAATGAGCTCTCAAGCCATGAAAAGCCATGGAGGAAATTTAAATTATTCAGTGAAAGGAGCCGATCTGAAAAGGCTCCACCTCAAAAGATTCCAACTACAGAACACTGTGGAAAAAGGCGAAACTATGAAGACCGTAGAAAGATCAGTGGTTGCTGGGGACTGGGCATGACAGGAAGGTAAGGGGAGCACAGAGAATTTTCAGAGTGCAGATGCTGTCCGGGATACTCCCGTGCTGGATACAAGTCATTACATTTTGGTCCCAAACCACAGAAGGTACAATACCAAGGGCGACCCTAATGCAAACCACAGACTTGGTGATTACGCATCAGTGTAAGTTCATCGACTACAAGAAAGGGGCCACCCTGGTGGGGGATGGTGAGAATGTGGGCAGCTACACAGGTGTTGGTGCAGGAGTCATAGGGGAAATCTCTATACAAGAAGAAGCAGCATTGAGGCAGAACTGCCAAAGGATCACTGGACAGTCTGTGCATTTAGGTGAGCGGCCGTTTCTCTCATGTGCAAACTGTGGGATCCTCTTTGCATCTGGTCGCCCCTGACGCATCTTGAATTAGAAACTTCCAGTCCTAAAGATATGTATCAAAGCGAAATCCAAGAAGCCAACAAACAAATCTTTTCTCCTTCCCAGAACGCCTACATGTCCTGTCTTCATGTTCAGAGAACGGGTCTGAGCTGCATCACCCAGCATTGTTGCTAAAGGGTAACCCGAAAGCCCTAAAACTCATCGGACGTTTCCGAGACCCTGAGACCGAGCTTCCCTTGATATGCACAGCCCGCTGCACTGCCGGGATTCACACCGCTCTCGAATGCAGCCGGTCTAAAAACACTCGGATTTTGGAAGCCTGGGTCTGAAACCTCTGCCCCTTCCTCTTTTCTTCCTCTAGTTCTGCCGCAGTGCCCCCAGTGTTCACAGAGCCTTGAAGTGTAGGCTGTTGGCTCCGATCCAGGACTTTTTACCTCCCTAACCAATCTTAGGCTTCCAATCTATTTCCCTGTCATCTAAAAAATATTTTTATCAAGCTCTTACTACATTCTGGTTGCTCTACGGGGGCTCGGACACTGTCCCTGTGCTCAAGTCCTTCAAGTCTTGTCTGTGGGACCACCAAGCAATTTCGCAAAAACACCTGCCTGGCACTAGAACGAGGGTTGCCTGAAGACCGTGGGAACGTGGAGCTTCGTCGGCGGGAGGTGAAGAGAGGCTGAGCGCACTTCCTAGAGAAAGTGACATTTCAGCGGAGCTACCAAAGCAAGAGATGGAGAGGAGGTGCTCATGGGGGGAGGGGAGAGGACGATCAAAGAGAGACCCCAGCAGTAAAGGAACTGAAAGAAACCCGGCACCACGGCCACGTACAGATGAAAGAGGAGCGAGGGAGGAGGCAAGTAGAATGAGATCAGGCGGCAGAGACTCGGGGGCCAGGCCGTACATGCTCTTACAAGCCATGTTTGCTTGTTCGTTATATTTGAAGTTTTACCACAACTCAGTGTAAGATCACTTAAGGGTTTTAAGACAGGGATTGATGTAGTTTGGACGTCTGAAATGCATCGCAAACTGGGGGCGCTGGGTGGCTCAGTCAGTGGAGTGTCTGACTCGTAGCTTCGGGTCAGGTCCTGATCTCAGGGTCCTGGGATCGAGCCCCGTATCAGGCTCTGTTCTCAGTGCCGAGTCTGGTTGTCCCTCTCCCTCTGCTCCTCCCCATGCTCTCTCTCTCTTGTAAATAAAAATCTTAAAATAAATTTTTAAAAAATGTATGTCAAACCGAATTCTAAGAAAACCACTTGATTTCTCCTTCTGGCTCCCACAAAACCATTCGTACCCAGGATTTTCCATGCTCCCCACGCCAGTTTACACCATCTGGGCCTCCTTGCCTTCCTTGCAAACGCCCGTCAGCAGATCCTTCAAAAGAACTCTGAAACCTGACCTCTTCCCACCATCTTCAGGGCCACACACTGATTCAAGCTACTATTCCCTCTTATTCCTCTACAGCCTCTTTTCCATGCAGCAGTGGTCATTGTAAGTGGTCGTAAACGAAGTCACAGCTATTCTCAATAAACATGGCCAATCATTCTCCAGTTCCACTGACTTTGCCCTCACAGTTTCTTAAAGCTTTTATTTATTTATTTGACAGCAGAGATCACAAGCAGGCAGAGAGGCAGGAAGAGAGAGAGAGGAGGAAGCAGGCTCCCCGCTGAGCAGAGAGCCTGATGCAGGGCTCGATCCCAGGACCCTGGGATCATGACCTGAGCCGAAGGCAGAGGCTTTAACCCACTGAGACACCCAGGTACCCCTCCCCTCACAGTTTCAACAATATACCAAATCCATTCCATGGACTGATGGGAAGCCATTCCCCTGCCCTATTACTCATTCAGTTCCACTAACTATCCTTTTCCATCCCAACCCTACTCCTATCCCAAGGTTTAGAAATCTTGCTATTTGTTGACACTGACTCAGATATCCACACAGTTCCCTCTCTGATGTTCAACGATCACTTCCGGAGACAGGCTTTCCCTAACCCAGCGATGGGAAACAGCACTGTGTCACTCTCTACTCTTGACTCTGATTTCATTTTCTTCACAGCACTCCTAATTACTGTGTCATCTATCAACTTGTCTCTATCACGTCTCCCACACCAGATTATAGACTCCCAGAGGCAGTCACTTTGCCTTGATTTCTGTATCCACAGAGTCTAACACATAGTAAAAACTCAGTCACTGGATGCCAACTGGATGAACATTTAGTTTTAAGAAGTCACAGTGGGTCCTACAGAACATGAAGGAAAGCATGGAGACCAGTTACTTGGGAGACAGCTCTACTGACGGAGAGAGGAGAGTGGCCGAGATTAGCAGAGACAGGAAACACTCCAGCATGTTTTACTAAATAGGCATCCCAAAGAGTTACTGTTAGTAACAATGACTGAATATGGTGACAGAGAGAGAAAAACCAAGAATCATCAGATGGGTGGCTTGGGCTACAGAGCAACTGGTAGGATCATTTCCTGAGAAAAGCAGCACGGGAAGAAGTTTGGTTAGGGAATGAAAATACTGACTTCTGTTCTAGAAATATGGAAATTACAGTGACACCCCCATAGCAGTAGCCTGTAACAATCGGATGCGTGGATCTCAAGTTTCTGCTCAGATCCACAAGTGATTTCTTCCTACAATTCTGGCATCGGGCTATTTCCCATCTCAAATCTGTTCATGTCTATAAAACGTTAACATCTTTGCCCCTCAAGTCACTCCATCATCTGGCAGTGAGCACACTGGTGCTGTTTGTTGCCTCAAAGTTAAACAATGCCTAAAGGCAGCATATACTGTGTAAATGTGATGGTCTTAGCAAAATTTGGGGTAATCATCAGATGTGTTTGAAGTTAAAACGGACACAATTCTCCGCCGCTCACCTATACCTGTGGCACTTGGAATTCCTCCTATTAAACTATGAGGGTATTCCTTCCTCCTCGATTTCCGGCTAGCTTGGCGACTTGCTTTGGCCCCTAAAAACGTAACAGAAGTGACAGCGCTCCAGACCCACACCTCCCACGCTCTTTCTCTTGTCACCCTTCCCGGTGGCCATATGAGCAAGAGAAGGGGGCCTGTTAAAAGATGAGTGACCACACTGAAGAGATGAAAGCTGTGCCAGCTAAAGCCACGCTGGACTCTTGAGCCCCCAGCAGACCCAGAATGGTGCACGGAGTCATGAGTGACCCCATAAGAAACCAGAGAGTGGCTCAGCTGAGCTCAGCCCCAATGGAGGACATGAAGAATCATAAAAACAATAAATATCTGTGTTTCTAAAGCACAACGTTTTGAGAGTGGTTTTTAGACAGCAAAAGCTAACAGGCATATGAGGTTATCTGTCTGAAGGAAGTAGGCTGAACCCAGAATGTAGGAAAAAATCAGAGCATTCGGTTGGCAGAACTTATGTGGAAGAGAAGGGTTGTCTGTGTCATCACAGAAGACACATCACAGAGGAACGGCCACGAGGATACGTAAATGCATCATATATGGAATTCTAAGGTGAATTCTGGGATCGCTGTGCATTTGTTCAAACCTTCCCTTCAGAGAGCCCGGCTTTCCCTGCTTCCCCCACTGAGCACTCACACCAGAAATCTCTGATGATATATGTGTTTTATTTTCGCAATGAAATGACAAGACTCTTGAAGAACTAGCGTCTGTATTCTGTGTCTTTTTAACCTCTAGAGTTCACAGTAGAAATACTCAATCATTGTTAAGATTGTATTTATTGAACAGAGAAGGCAGAAGTAAACTGGGTAAAATGCAGAAGGTAATCTACATAATTAAGACACGTTATGCAGGTAGCAGGTAATAGAAAAGGTTCAAGTGGGATCTAGAAATCTTGGTCTTCCACACATGGGCTCCTAATAGGGTGCACCTGCTGATTCAACTTTGCCAGTGAGAAGATTCAAGAAACTGCATAGGAAATGTGCAGGGACTGAAGGCTTCACAAAGAATTATGGGAGAAGAAAAGAAGACATTCACTTGAGGGTCCTGATTATGCTAATGGGCCACTGATGACGTTTGGTAAGTAGTTCTGGCAGAAGAACTCAGAAGAGATACAACACAGGGACAGATGCGCTGTTATCCCCTTACAGGCCTGATGGGAGATCTCGCCAGGCCAGAGAGAAGCTCGGGGAACAGGTCTGTTTCCTTTACCAACACATGGCACAACGGATGTAAGTACTTCTTGACTCTTCTCCAGTCTTGGGTCAGTGGCTCACTTTTAATATGGTCTTGCCTTCTGGTCAGGAGGTAAACTCTTCTATGAGTTGAGGAAAAACTCAGTTTTACTAAATGCCTTTCATTCTGGCTGACTGTGAATCAAGAACCTAGAATTCGTAATGCACTCCTCCTGCCTCAAATGGAGCAATTAGTAAATTAGTTAAGTTGTGTTTACTTAAGGATGATCTCAATTAAAATGTTTTCCCTAAGCGCCTATAAAGCCAAGAAACAATTTCTATGTTAGAGCTCAAGAAAATGAATTTTAGAAGCAATGGAGTAGCATTATTTAATAGTTATGTGAACATCAATAAGCAGGGAGCCTTATTCTTTCTAAAATGTAATTTCTTTGTTTACATTGTGTACACAATTCTGCTGACATGGAACTCTTCACCTTCTGGGTCTCTATGCACAAATCTGGCTCAGAAAATTTCTCTACTTTTTTTCCACTGAGATCCCAGGAAGAGGAGTTAAGAGATTGCAGGACTTTCCCCCTGCCAGGAGCAGAATGTAGTATGGTTCGGGTAAGCATAACAACTGACTTCAGAACTCAAGCGCCCCTCTCTATCTTTTCAAAATCACAAAAGAAATTTGGAGGAAAACCAGAAAACAATTATTTCTAATACCGGAGACATTTAAGGTCAGGGAGAAAGAATCTGAATATCATTTGAAGATATTTAAACACAATCTTACTAAAGGGTCATGTCTCTTCATATATATTATTTCAAAAATGGCAATATTGTCTTGAAAAATAATGGTAGTGGCAGCTATTTTTAAGGTGAGGAAAAAAATCCATTTTTCAATTAAAAACAAAAACAAAAACTAATAAAGAACAGGGACAAACTTATACAAGATCCTCCCAAAACCTCCGTTGTTCTGTGGTGAGGTTTGACCACATCGATGGTTTCTCTTAAATAGATGTGTGGATGTACAGATGGACAGACAGAAAACAAATAAATAATACATGCAGGTAACCTTGCAAGTCCTACCACGCTTTGACTTCTGTCAAAGTTTTAATGAAGGATGCGCCCCTTTCTAGAATTCCGCAGAACTTCGGAACAGTAAAAGCTACTTCAGCTTCACTAAAGTCACCTCCCCAAATTCCCACAGATTGGATGCTCCGAAAGGAAGTTGTCATTCGAGACTGAGTCACATGATATGTACGTAGAAGAGGATACAGAGGAATGGAAGAAAAAGAGAGACTAGTGAAGCCTCCCATATTCAAGTGATGTCTAGAATTATTATATAAGCTCCTCCCTTTCCAGAGTAAAAACCATTGAACTTTCCTCATAAAGAGGAGAAGGGACTTGGGGGAAATTGGAAGGGGAGGTGAACCATGAGAGACTATGGACGCTGAAAAACAATTTGAGGGTTTTGAAGGGACAGGGGGTGGGAGGTCGGGGTACCACGTGGTAGATATTATAGAGGGCACGGATTGCATGGCCCACTGGGTGTGGTGCAAAAATAATGAATACTGTTATGCTGAAAATAAATAAAAAACAAATTAAAACAAAACAAAACAAAACAAAAACATAAGCTTAACTTGTCAAAATTTAACATACAGACCAGCAGAAGTTTGGCCTTAAACTTTAACAGTGGCTCGTTGCCCTAATTTTTGTCTCAAGGAAAGGCACTGAAGTAGATACCATTAAAGGACAAGTAAGATTTGGTGGTCTGTTGGAATTATATATAAAAACTAATGGGACGTGGAATTTCAAACAGCCTTTTGGATTTTTAGCTTTGTTTCTCTCTGGATAGATTACTGACTCAACTTTCTGAACACTCTCAAGTCTCTGAAGGGTTTCACCACACTTTAATAAGTCATTACCTCAAATACATTTATTTCTGTAAGAAACCTGCAGTAATTGTGTAGAAACTCCCAAAAGATGGAATAATAATATCAGTGTGTCAAATTCTTATTCTTAAAAATCAAGCAATTGTATCCGGAGAGAGAGCGTGGTCAAGACCCATAGAGTCATAACCAGTTGCAGACCAAATTGCAATTCCCCTACACTTTCCCACCAAGCCAAAGAGACTGTGTTGACACCTACACATCTTTTCTTTTTCCTAGTAACATGAATTCTCCAAGTGTCATCTAGTCCTTATGTTTTTATATGATCAAGGAATAGGCTTGGTATGTACAATGCAACCAAAAAAGTATGCCGCTTAGAAAGAGGAAAATCATTAGTATCAATAAATGAAGGTTGTATTGTCCACTTTCTCTCTTTCCTACACAGCATAAACCAACTACCCCAAAACTTAATGGCCGAAAACCCAACCACTATGGCTTACAGTACTGTGCTCCATGAGGGTCTGCTGGGTGGGTGGCTCTAACTGGGGCCTCCCATTCAGATGCCGCCAGACATCCCTGGGGCTGTAGGTCCCTGAAGGCTTGACAGATGTGGAAATTTACGATGGCTTCTTTATTCACGTGAACAGCTGGAGAATCTTCAACCTTTTGTGTAACATCTAGTTATTAAGATCTATTTGTCCCGGTTGAGTGATCTCCAAGTCCTTCCAAAGGACATGTATCTATTGTATAATGATGCTATCCCATAATAGCCAGAGGAATGGCAATTATATTATACCATTTCTCTCCAGCTGTTAACTGTCAAGACATTTCTTTCATTCACTTATGTTCTATAAGTTTGTTTTTAACTTCCCAAGCAATACTAATCCAACGGTTTTCTGGAGGTTGAGTCTTCACCAGGGAATGAGAAAACAGGGTCTGGCCTTCACCAAGTTTCTATTCAAGTTGGTGTAGACAGATTATAAACAGATAAATGAGACACACAGTATAATGAGAGATTATGGTCATAGTTACAGAAGAAACAACATAGTTACAGAGATTTTGGAAAACATCAAGGGAAATGTGTTATTAAATGTATACATTGAGTTTTTCAACCATTTTGCTATTACTAAGCTGACCTTTACTCAATGAACACAGAAACTTCATTTTGAAAAGAGATCTTTATGAGGAGGAGGCAATAAACCCCAGCCCGAGAAGAGCATGCCAGAGCAAAATTGAGGTTCCGGACCCATGCCATTTAAAATGAAAACAAAAGCAAAACAAAAACCATTCCAAATACAAATTTAAGAACAAAAAATTTCCCAAGTCAAAGAACCCCCAGCAACGTAGAGTGTGAAATGTGCTATTACTGTGATGGGTCCAGAGAAAAATAAATCTATTTTTACCGCCAAGCAAAAACAATCTCGCCTTTGACAATCAACAAAATCAATTCAGATAGCTACCGAAAAGCCCATTTTAATATTGTTCCCTCTAGACCGAGTCAAAATAATTGTCCAAATCTACCTGACATCGTTGCTTTCAGTGTTTACTTAAAGACGCCAACTAGAATAAAATCTACAAAGTTGTTTGTGAGGACCAGGAAACACTTTGTTTGGACAGGCCAATAATAAATCTAGTGCTTCCTCCACTATGGCACAAGCAGTAGATGCTGCAGAAAAGATGAAGGATTCCATAATACATTTGATGAGCTGCTCAATAAAGGAGCCCACAGAAAAGATTGCTTCTTCGACCAGACCCAGAAGTATAAGGAGGAAGAAAACAAAGTCATTTTTATCTTACACTAGCAAGGGTAATTGCAAATGTTCTTCTCACAAAACAACAACAACAAAAAAAAACAACAAAAAAGTTAAATCCTTTAAAGAATCTAACCAAACAACTTGCTTTAAGAGCATCGTGCAGAATTTCTTTGCTAGGAGAAACATAGTAATTCCAGGAAAGCACTATACAAACATAGTAAGACAACTTCATTTTCAGGGCATGGACACCAGACGTTCTCTGTGGCAACTCCCACCACAAGGTAAACTCTGAGAACACTGCTCCTGTAACACAGGTCACTTTCTCCCCCACCATTTACTAACGGGAGGAATGTTTCATCAGTTAAATTCTACACTATTGTTTGCACTTTCCATGGACACACAAGCCAGGACTACACTATGTATCTTACAACACAGTTTCCCAAACATCTGTTGTCATATCTATCTACTCAGTTAGGAGGCTCTTCATGGAGAACTAATAAAAGTACTTCACAGTTGGTCATGGTCCCAAACACCCTGATGTCTAACAGCGGTTCTGTTTCCACCTTTGATTGAGGGGAGAAATTTCCAACACTGAGAAAGTGGAGAAGGATCTTGAAAGATGTTAAATCGGTGTTAAAGAGATCCAAATGGCTGCTTGATGGATAGGAGAGAAAACCTACCCTTCTCCATATTTTTAGTGGGAGGGAAGAAAAGGCCAATAAACGATAAAGTAAAAGGTCACAGTTCCCAAGAGCCTGAGAACGAAAACAAACAAAAAATAAAACTTCCTATAAAAAGATGGGTTTAACCTTTAAAATTTCTGCAGTTACTTTCTAGTTGGAATGAGTTTCTATTAACTTGGAATGTTTTCAGCTATAAAGAAAAGAAGACCTAATGAATCATAGTCAGAAAGGCACTTAATTATAACTCAAGAAATCAGGTTCTAGGGGATTCCAAGTTTGGCACAGCGGCTTAATGGGATCACTATGGAACCAGGGTCTTGCCTGTTCAGTCACCATGCTTAGCTGACCTCTGCCCCCTTAAAGTGCCTCCTGGTTGCAAGAAAACTGCCACAGCTTCACATCTGACATCTCTCACCAGTATCCCATGCAGAAGGAAGGAAGAAGTCACAACAAGCTTTTCCTCATAAAAGGAAGAGGCCCATCAGTATCAGACCCATCCTTAACCGGACATACTAAAAAATTATTCATTATTTATCTGAATTACTATTTATCAAATTTCACTAGGTTTCCTATATTTTTATTAGCTAAATCTGGCAACCTTTAGTACCACAATTCTGATAGAAGGAAACTCTGTGGGATAATAATAGTTATCTATGATTGATTATGATGTCTCCTAGTTCAACCAATTGCCTTTGTGTTTCCTAGAGAAGAATTCAGATTGCTAGAGTAGGAATGCATAGAGAAGAAAAAACACAGTGTTCCATTTGCCTCATACACAGAATAGGCTCCAAGAATCTAATGCTGGCTTGACAAGATGATGAAAACCACCTAAATTGTAACCTCTTCACAGCTCCTTCAAAAAGCACCTATGTGGAGTAAGGAGGCAGCAGAATCCCAATGGTGGTAGAACACAGATGCAATTACCACATAATGAGAAAGCTCATCTTCAGTAGAAGAATGGTAACAACAGATCCGAAGCCTGGCTAGGGTTCAAAACGCAAAGGAGCAGAGATGGCTGTCTTGGAAGGCATCACTTACGGGTACTAGGGATCACCTTGTGGGGGGGGCACTCTTTGAGGACTTGATGGAGAAGGAGATGATAAGAGAAAGATAGATAGAAGTAAAAAAAAAAAAAAAAAGAAAGAAAAAGAAAGAACGTCAGAAGACCATCTCCTCTTAAAAACTTTGATCAAAACAGGTGAACAGGGGCACCTGGGTGGCTCAGTGGTTTAAGCCTCTGCCTTCAGCTCAGGTCATGATCTCAGGGTCCTGGGATCGAGCCCCACATTGGGCTCTCTGCTCAGCGGGAAGCCTGCTGCCCTCTCTCTCTCTGCCTGCCTCTCTGCCTACTTGTGATCTCTCTCTATCAAATAAATAAATAAAAATCTTAAAAAAAAAACAAAAACAGGTGAACAAAGCCCGCCAAAGGCCAGTGTGCTCTTGAACTGTAGAACTTAACTTGTTATCCGAACTCCCACCTCCTACACACAGCTGCTACTAATGGTCTCAGAAAATAAAACAGTTCAAAATGAATGGAAAACAGTAGAAAAATATCCACACAAGGTTTCTACAGAACAAAATATGAAGGGAATCAAAATATTCCAGATTAGTGAAATCCTGCTCATAAATCTGCAATAGAACAAAACTGAAACACCTCAACCCAAATGAAACACACTGAAATAGAACCTGCAGATATGAGAATATAGCTCTAATTAAAAATTTAAAAGCATATGGATAGGAAAAAAAAACAAAGATGTGAAACTAATGTTGATTAAAATCCTGGAAATAAATCAATGATGAAACTATACTAAAAATAATAATTAAATTACAAGGTCTCCAGCAGAGAATGGATTCAACTGAGGCTATAATCAGGAGCACTGAGGAAACACATAAATGTATAAAAAGAATAAAACATACAGCATAATAGAGGTCAAAAGGACCCAAGGGCAAATAACTAATAAAGAAAATAGGCAAAGAAGATCCAATATACTTACAACTGTGTCTAATTTTTAACACTACTCTAAAAGAAAAAAAAAAATTGCGTCTCTGAATCAAAAAGAGAGAGAGAAAGAGGGAGAGAGAGAAAACAGACACTAGCAAGATAAAAAACAATCAAGGTATCTTTCAAGTATCAAGTCTACAAAAACTATTTTATATAATTAAGAACTTAGGGAGTATGACATTAATAAATGCTTTCTAGGTAGTGTAGCAAAGGGTATGCTTCACCCAACCAAAACACAACAGGCAAAAGAACTAACAATGAGCATGAAATATATATAATTGTAAATCTTACACCAAGAGCAACGGTAGGAACAAGGATGGAAGAAAAGTAAGTTTATGGTACGTGTTCTGGCAAAGCAGGGGAAATGAACTGAAATGGAAGAAGAAAAAAATAGAAATGATAAAATAGAATAAACTAATGAATCATTGGATAGGTAAGAGTTGAAGAATATCCTTTAAAGTTGACAATCCAAACACAGGAGCCTAAAGGAGGAAAACAGGAACTGAGAGCACATAAATGTTATTTGTAATAATCACTAAAATAATAGAAACCTTCCCCAAAACCAGAAGTTATTTTAAAAGAGCAAAAACTATACAAGGAAATATAGTAAAAATAACACATTACAGATTAAATACATATATATGTATATAATAATATAATAAAGTAACATACATATATGTATATAAAATGTATGTGTAAAATATATATGTGCCTTAAATACATATTTGTGTATGTATATAAAATGTATATGCATATAAAACACATATGTATGTTATAGATGTCTATATAGATATAGATATATATAAAGTACTATAAAGGAATTGAGACTTTTTGGTCATATTTATAAATGTCAGTGAGCTTAAAGGTCACCACTAAAAAAATATGTTCAAATTGGCTTATAAGACAGAATCTAACTCTTAAAACAGAGTATTTCCAATGTTTAAGAATAAGGAATGGCCAAGGCAAGCACTGTAATCCTTATATCAGATAACATAGACAGAAATCTCACTTCCCAAATTAGCCCAGATCATGAGTGACAGCATAGTCAGATAAGGGGAGCAGGTCCTCCTAAGTAGAACTGACGGTGATGTAAAGTCTTCTAGTTCCGGCTTGGATGTTGGTGGGGGAGGGGGAGCTGGTTAGGCAAACTCTAACCCTTGCTTCTGCCCTTTTTTTAAGATTTTATTTACTTATTTGACACAGAGGGAGACAGTGAGAGAGGGGACACAAGCAGGGGGTGTGGGAGAGGAAGAAGCAGGCTTCCTGAGGAGAAGAGAGCCTGATGTGGGGTTCAATCCCAGCACCCTGGGACCATGACCTGAGCGGAAGGCAGATGCTTAACCGACTGAGCCACCAGGCACACTTGCTTCTGCCTTTTGACTGAGCCAGTCCCATAACTAGGAATTTACTCTGGAAATAAAACTCTAATAGCTTACGCACAAGGTTACCCAGTATGGAGTTACTTATAAAAACGAAATATTGCAAAGAACTGAACTGCATTCATTGATGTCTAGTTAAATAAATTAAGGCAACTCTTCTGCAGTACAGCTGTAAGGAAACAAAAAGATCTCTATGAACTAATACAGAGTGATTTCTAGGGTATATGAATTGATAAAAGCAAAAAGAAAAAAAATGCATGTACAGTATCCTATGCATTTTACTTTGAACCATATGTTTTACATGTTCCAAAAGAAAATAAATAAAATGAAATCTACAAAGATGGGGGAGAGAGCTCTAAAATGGAACAAAACAGAAACAGATTAACCTAGCTATATATCAAATTAATGATCAAATCAAAGAGGAGAAAAGTATTTATTCAAGCAACTTTGGATTCTGGTAGCCTGACTGTGTTGTTTCTAGGGGATTTATTCTAACAACAAAAAGAAATCTTGAATTTTACTTAAGTCTGTTGTTGGCAGTGGTGTCGGTAACGTAATTTCAGTACCATTTCTGTATACAGTAGTATCTTTATTATACTGATGAGAACCAGAATTCTCCCTGCGGGACGGAGGGGACAGAATCTGAAACTGGCCCCCAGCAGGTGCACGTGTGCTACTGGATCCGGCCTGGGGCGGAAGGACGACACTCCAGATACAGATGTCTAGGCCCTGCCCATTGATGAGGGGCCTAGAATGAAGGACCCCCTTACTCCCCAAATCTGGACTTGAAAATACCATTCCTCAATAAGAGAAACCATCTACTTGAAGAAATGGGTCTCTCTAGGTCGGAGGTAGAGAAAATACAAAGTGAACATTTTGTTGTTCCATTCCAGAGGAAGAAAGCGCTGCAAACCTGAGTGGGGACTTCCCAAACGACACAGGAGTCAACGGGAAAAGTCACCTGCTCCTCAAACTTGGCACACTTTAAGAACCAAAAAGAAATCATGTCAGTAATGAGTCATTATATTTAGAAAGAATCTGGGGCGCCTGGGTGGCTCAGTGGGTTGAAGCCTCTGCCTTTGGCTCAGGTCATGATCTCAGGGTCCTGGGATCGAGCCCCGCATCGGGCTCCCTGCTCAGAAGGGAGCCTGCTTCTCCCTCTCTCTGCCTGTTTCTCTGTCAAATAAAATAAAATCTTTAAAAAAGATTTTTCTTTAAAAAAAGAAAAAAGAAAGAATCCATGCACTCTTAACAATATTGAAAAGGAAGAGTAATGAAGAAGGGGTTACAGAATTAGAAAAGGCTCATCTTGCAACCACTGAACTAGTGATCAATTTAGGCAGGAATCTTCAGTGGATGTTAAAGTCTTGGGGAGAAGTTGACTGGCAACATGATATTCACAAGACCTGAAATAGTACTGCCCAAAATTGTGATTAAAGAGACAAAATATACATTTACAATGGAGAAATGTAGCAGAGACCTTGACCAACCAAGTAAATAAATTTACCACCACCAAAAATAGGACTTCTACCCTTCTGACACGAAGCACTGAAAAGGGTATAATTTCACCTGGATAATTTTTGTACCAAAAATGGTCAAGCTTCCCTGATGTCCTGAAAAACAAAAAAAACAAAACAAAACAAAACAAAAAAACCCAAACAAATCCAAAGTGTGACTTATTCTACAATCACTAACATGGACTCATCAAAACCATCAGTATGAAAGACTCCCCACCCCCAGGAAAGGGAGGGGAACCTTCTAGATTACAAGAAATAAAGACATGGAATGAATAATAGGAATATAGGATTCTAAGTTCTGGATCAAAAAGAATAGATTGACAAAAATATATTTTGTGACCACTGGGGAGATCTGAAGATAGTAAATTGGGTAAGATCACTTTCAGAGAAGGGAGAAGAATGATATTGTGGTTATATGGGAAAGTAGTCTTAGGAAACGCTCTTTGAAATATTAAGGGGTATGTTTTTATAATGTCTGCAACTTTCAGAATTCAGGGAAAATGTGTGCATGTGTGTATGAAGAGAGACAGACTATTAACTTCTGGTAATAATCAAGGTGAATGAAATGTACACATTCCTACTAGTTATTCAACTTATGTATAGCTTTCAAATTTATCAAAATGAACCACTGGGGAGAAAGTACTACAGGCACAATTTTTTTTTTAAAATTTTGAAGCTCCAAAGGGCATAAAGCAAGGAGTTCCTGCCATAATGACAGACTTCGAGAAGATCCAGGGAGAGGCAGCTGGCATCTGGCAGCACCAGGAGGCAAGTGGCTGTGATGCCAAGTGTCCCGCAGACCACCCACTGCCCTCAGATGCTGTGCCCTCGCTGAGGAGGCATGCCAGCTGTCTCTTCTTTAAGCTGTTGGGTGAGGGATTTGTATCAACAGCTGCCTTCACTTGGGCATGGAACATGCATGAAAGGATGCCCACCCATGCCCCATGATTTTGGACATGGTGAAGAGACCTCCTTCCTAGAGCGTCACATTTTTTTTATTCTTGCTGTTTAGTTCCTGCTCTCCCTCTAAGTCACATTGTCCCAAAGCTGTCCAACGAGCAGACAAGGCTCACTGGTCAGAAAACAAGAATAGACTAGGGGAGGAGGGAAGGGGAGATGGACAAGAAGGTGTGTGCCCCCAAGAACTTTTCTCAGAATTATCAGAGCAAAAGCTCTCATTGTTCCGGTAGACCTGAACTAAGAGTTACTGACAGCTATCTTGTAACCATGAGCAGAAAGCTTGGTGGAGAATGAAACGAAGTGGAGAGAGCAGAGCTACACTGAGTGGCAGGAAGAACCAGAGTCCTAGATTAGCAGCTTTAGCTCCTGGATTACGGGAGGTGTGTCAGTCTGAAGTTACATGAGCCCATCAATTCCTTCTTTTCTATTACTTTTCCTTCCCTCAGCCTGGACTGAATTTTCTGATAACTTACAGTTTAAACAATATAGCAAATGAAACATTTCATTAAAATATATTTTCGTGGGGGGCGCCTGGGTGCCTCAGTGGGTTAAAGCCTCTGCCTTCGGCTCAGGTCATGATCTCAGGGTCCTGGCATCGAGCCCCACCATTGGGAATCTCTGTGCAGTGGGGAGCCTGCTTCCTCCTCTCTCTCTGCCTGCCTCTGCCTACTTGTGATCTCTGTCAAATAAATAAAATCTTTAAAAAATATATATAAATATTTTCGTGGGTCAAATAAATTAGAGAAACAACTATTTATTTACATCTACATCCCTCTCTTACCAACTCACAAACGTATTAGGATAATAAAAGCTCTGAGAAGTCCTTCAGTAAAGAAACATTTTTAAGTTTGTTCAGAGCAGGGTGTCCCAGACCACTTGACTTTGGAGATAAATATCAGCCACCCTTAAAAGCTGTGTTCCATCAGAAATAAGGTTTATAATGACCGTGGCAATTATTCACTTGCCTGAAAAAGAAATCCTATCATGTACCATCACTTAATCTCAATCACTTCATTTCCACACTAGAAATTTGAGACCTAGGTACTGAAATGAAAGATTGTAGCTCAATATCAAAGAGCTTAAATATACCTGGAGGGGTCCCCACAGTGTTCGTGCGTGCCCGTCCTATACTGTTAGCACAGAAATTTAGTGATTGCTTCGTCTGCTGATGACCTGGCCACGGAGCAGAGCACACAGTCTTTTCATACTTGTATCCCCCGCAGGTTGAATTATGTCTGGTACATAGGAGGAGCTCAATAAATGCTGTTGAATGAATAAAATCATTACCCATTTACTTTTTTCTGTGGGAGTTACTTTTCCTGTTCCTTTCCTTCATTTTCCCTTCTGTTTCACACTGAATTAATGCTTTTATTGAACGGTCCGTGGTAACTCCCCGTTCTTAAGTCCTAGGAGGACAGAACTAATTCAATGTTCATTAGTGTGTACAACAGTTTAAATGATTTGTTCATTGCACATTCCCTTTTTCTTGTCCAGATTGAATCAGGTTTGATCATTACGGATCTCTTTAATCTTTCATTTCCTTGGACAAACTTCTACAGTTAGAAATGTTTCTAGTCCTGTTTTACTTCCTCTTTCAAACTAATAAAGAATGGCAAGTTTAGTATACTCTTTTCTAAAGTAGGCACATTAGGGGAAATAATTATACGCTATTGTGCATAGACATAGTAAAGTTAATTTCATTCCTTCAAAATAGAATATTAATTCCCAGACATCAGGTTGGTGGAACAGATGGTTTTATTCCTCTCCATCTATTGCCTGTACAAGCTAGAGAAATGCATGTCTTTGTAATATTTCCTATTCTTCCAATGGCAAGACAGAATGTGAAATAAACTAAAGCATGTTAATAAAAAAAGTAACTACTACGATGGTAGAATAGATTTAAAGCAGTGGGGAATTCGGTTGGCGTCACGGAGAACAGAATTGTCAGCCCGGGAAAAGATACAGATGTAAGACTCATGGGGGTAAATAAACTCTGTAGAATGGCTTTCAAATCAGATATATCTGTATAAACTCAGGGTATATTTTACACATAAAAATGCACATTTCCTAGTGAGAATCTCAGAATCATATTGTGGTCTCTAAATATCAATTTAATTAAAAATAGGTGGGGAACCTGGGCGGCTTAGTCGGTTAAGTGTCTGCCTTCGGTTCAGGTCATGATCCCAGAATCCTGGGATCAAGCCCCGCATCGGGCTCTGTGCTCAGCGGGAAGCCTGCTTCTCCCTCTCCCTTTGTGATCTCTCTCAGATATATAAAATCTTAAAAAAATAAAATAAAAAATAAGAAAAGGGGGCAGCACGAGGTCTTTGAGAAACAGTTGATTCCATGTCTAGAACAGGAAATACACAAGCTGAGTATGGAACAGCTTGTCATACCACACAAAAAGATTACAGGGGTCATGTCAAAAGGAACTAGGAGCTAACTTGATAGGCTCTCACTGACCAAAGATGGGGCACCTTCAGCAAGAACAAGGTTTTATAATGTCCATGAAATATATTTATATCCACACATTTGTGATGAAACTTAAAAAAAAAAAAAAAGACTTACTGGTAGCTTTCAGCAAACACTAGGAAAGTCATCTCCAATAATGAAAGAATTGTAGGAACTATAGGTCATGATGTCAAAGAATTGAAGAGTCATCCCACTACATTAAAGCATTGCGGCCAGTTAAGTGAAGAAGGGATCATGGAAAGGGAAGATCGCTATTTTGCAAACCCTAAGAAAGAACGGAAGGATCTAGGCGACAGTGCTGCTAAGATCACAGGCAGACTCCCTGCACCTGCTGACGGGACACACACACCAATGAGGTCATGCTCAGTCTCACGTTCACCCTCTCAAAAATAGATGTGAACTTGAATCTGATGGAGCCTTTACCTCCCTCTTACTCCCTAGCAAGTTAGGGGTAAGATTAGCAACAGAACATGCTCAAGGACCCCACGAAAACGCAATCCGCAAAATCTCGGCCACGCCGGCCTCTAAATAACCTACACTCTTCCTCCCCAACCCCAAATTTTCAAAATGGAGGTAAACTGTAGAATCAAAGAAATTCAAGAGAAGTACCAACCCCTCACAAGGCATGAGCCCTATTTGGATCCTGACTCCAAAAAATTACAAAGCAAGAACTTAGGAGGCCACAGAGAACATTTGAAACAGATGGGGTGTTTGAGAACATGAAGAAATTATTGTTAAAAGTGATAATGAAAGGATGATTGTATTGTGGGGAAACAATGGCCATTATCTTACAGAGATACATGCTATAATATTCAGGGATGAAATGAAGTGTATGAATTGCTCTAAGATAATCGAGTAGCGGGGGCAATAAATGAATGGACATTAGTCTTGAGTTGATCATCATTGTAACTGGTGATGGGGACACGGTGGTCATTGTATCATTCTCTCCACTTTTGCTTTCAATTTCCACCAAGTTTCTGTACTGTTTGCAGTGAAAGCTGGGGAAATAGGAATCAGATGTGATCCCCAACCTGAAATTTCGACCTGGAATTTAGGAGTGCGTAAAAGGACAGGGCCGTCAGTTTCTGATCAAGTGCAAGGAAGTGTTGTTGAACTAAATTGTTCATTATGGGAAGAAAGGGCTAGCTGAGGAGAGTACACTTCTGGCTAGTGAAAATATACAAAGTGGGTATTGAACATGAGCTGAGAGCTTGCATCAAGTTATTTTTCAGATTCGTTCCAACGTGGTGGTCTATGAACTCCCCTCCTGACCCCCGCATCTTCTTAAAGACCACCTGACTCAGACTCCTAATTGCAAAAACACGCACAGCACTGGTCTCTGTGCGCTTATGTAGGTCGTGTGCACGGATGTGAAGCAGAAGGGCCTGGGATTCGGGGCATAGGCACAAAAGAAAAATGAGAACAGGCATATAAAACATTTCAGCAGAACCGGAATGATCTAAAACCACATTTACATAGCCCTGCTATGCTTAACTTATGACTGCTGGGAGTCCTGGTGAATTTCTTTTAGTTCCCTGAAAAATAAAAATGGTTTCTCTATCACTAGGTAACAACCCCAAACATCAGACTTTGAAACACTAATTTAACTCGGTTTCCGGAAACCATGCAAAGAGATCATTAAACGAACTCAATCTTGAGCTACCTGGGCATAATTTTCTTTACTTAGACGTGCTAATTTAGTCTGTTTAGATCAGAACTTCCATCCCAGTAGGGTTTTTACAAGGGTCAAAATTCGACTCACCAGGAAACCAAAAAAGACAGACCAAAAAAAAAAAAGCTACATTTCTTCCAGGTAGTTGTTAAAGACTATCCTGTAAATTTTATACTAAGGATTTGAATAGACACCATCCAAACTGATCTACCAGGTTCTTCTCCTTTTAATCAAGGAAAGATTAATCATTGAACGCATTCTTTCCTTGGTCCACGTTCCTCTCCCGTCACGAAGAGGAGCTTCGCATTAGAACCAAATTTTGATTCTGACCTAGGCGATTAAGTAATCAAATCCTCTTTCTGGAATCTCTAGGTTCAATCTACCGCTCTCCCTGTGATTGGCCTTCATCTGTTGGGCAGTGCGTCTCTCGGCGTGTACCATATCCATATTGGATGACCACGGCTAGCCCAGAATCCTATCCCATGGGCTGAGACAGTCTACCAAGGATTTTCTCACACTTGAGAAACTGGAAAAAATCACATTGATGTGCATGTGTATTCTATTTGAAGACAGTTATTACTTTCCTCTCCCCCAGGCGGCTGGGGCGTTTTGATTCTTTTCATCCCTGCAATGCTAAGAATTATTTCTTTACTCTACTGATTTCCAGGCCAAGTTCACTGCTAACCAAAATGAAGGAAAAACAGCATTCCAGATGCCTCAGATAATTGTAGCATTTGACTGCTCAACACAGGACATTTGAAGACATCATCCTCATCTTTTAGGAAGAGCCAGCTCCGTCCTATGAATTTGGAAAATTTCAGATGAAGGCTGAACCACTGACCCTCTCCTCACTTTCTAACGACATTTATTGAGTACTTACTAAGAGAATCCTACTTATTGGCAGAGAGAGGAGTAAAATAGGCCAAAAGTATGCTTTAATCACTGGAATGAGCTCTACCACGGGGTGAAAAGTAAATGAGAAGGGAGGAATCCAGAGAAAACGGTTTGATAAAAGAAGCTGTCTTCAACCCCTTAAGAAGACAACCACAGATTAGGTGAGCTCAAGGGTCGGTGACTATCTGCTCTCTAACAGAAAATGAGTTACTAATTAAAGAAAGGGTTTGCCTAAAATCTTGATAAACACAACTTTGTTTCTGTGAACAGACCCTTCATCCCCTTAGAGTGGGGCCCGAAGGAACAGACTACCCACGTGTTTTTACTCTTTGAAAATAAAGCAGAGAAGATAAGTGACCAGTACAGGCTAAGTTCTAACTTACTCAAGGAAATTCATCAAGATTGTCATATTTTGCACCTGCCAAGAATGAAGATTAGCTGAAACATTTTTTTTTTTTCCCAAGGGGATCATGATCAATTACTGGCCTCTTCTAGAAGCACTTTGACCAGTTAATTATAGGTTAACTGCCTATTCCTAATAGAGGAACTTCCATCACAACCATCATGGGGGATGGTGACATCACATGAAGTCCCCTGAATCGTCAGGATAATAAGGAAGCAACAGAGTTCTGCTACGTCAATCTCTGCAGACTACCATCAACTGATGAGGCCAAGTAAAATAATCGAAATTTCTACCTATAAAACATTGCACTTACTCTTCATTAAAGAAGGCATTAAAGTGGCCACCTTATTTACCATTTTATCCTTGGTGTTGGAATTATTTTAAGTGCTGGGAGAAAAGTGTATCTCAGCTAAATCGGAATGACTGAATCAATGAGTCAATGAATGAATAACTACAAGAACTTTGATTCAGCTGGATTTTCCAGTCTGTAAAATAAGTACAGACCAAACTGGGGATTTAGATGGATTTTTGGGAAGGAATACTTAGGAGTCTTTTTCTTTAGTGTTAATTTATTTTTTCAGTGAACACGAAGTTTTATAAACATTTTTTAAAAGATTTTATTTATTTATTTGACAGAGAGAGAGAGATCACAAGTAGGCAGAGAGGCAGGCAGAGGGCAGGGGGCGGGGCGGGGAAGCAGGGAAGCAGGAAAGCAGGAAAGCAGGCTCCCTGCTGAGCAGAGAGCCCGGGGCGGGGCTCGATCCCAGGACCCTGGGATCATGACCTGAGCCGAAGGCAAAGGCTTTAACCCACTGAGCCACCCAGGCACCCGAACACAAAGTTTTAATAAAGCTGGAGCTACTCTTCAACTCATCCACTTGTGTGCTTGGCCCCCTAAATATCCTTGGCTGGCATCTGGGAACTTGGATTTGGGTAGAGTTCTTCCTGCTCCTTCAACAAAATGTTTCATTGTGCCTAAAGTGTTTATGCAAACAATATGGTCTACGCTACATACCTTCTGAGAACCTGGAATTTGGGTACATGGGAGGCGCTGAATGTCTATAAAACCGCCCCCAATAAAAACCCCTCAACGTGAGTTCCTAATGAGTTTCCATGGTGGGCAACATCTCACACGTCATGTCACAACTCATTGCTGGAGGAATTAAGTGCTTCCTGGATGACTCCACTGAAATAAGTCTCTTGGAAACTTAGGCTTGGTTTCCTCTGGACTTTGCTCCATGTGGCTTTTTTTTTTTTTTTTTGCTGATTCTGTGTTGTACCCTTTCACTGAAATAAATTACAGCCATCAGTGAGACTATATGCTGAATCATGAGAGTCTTCCTCATGAATCACCAAACCTAGGGTGGTCTTGCGGAACCCCCAACAGAGGGGACATAGTGAATCTGAAGTCATCATGGAAACCAAGGCATCGTCCGTAACAGCTGGGAGTTCATGGGATTCATCTGAGCTGTAAATCAAGACATGGGCCCATGGGTGGTGTGTGGTCTCCCTTCACCCAGGAGCCAGCTGAATTTGCCGCGTGGGACTGGAGAACGTTCAAGCAAGAATGAACTGAAGAAAACAGATCTAGTCCACATGGCTCATTTTTTCAGATGGGCTAAGGTTGATCTAAAATACCTAAGGTTGATCTAAAATACCTTTTTGCAGGCCACAGAGCGAGTTAGAAATAACTTTAAGTGTACCAAAATTGTGTCGCAGCTCCCACCAGTTCCTATCAGGACCTCATTTGTTGCTTGGCTGGAGTCCGTCCTTTCTCAGAAGACCTCCTGTTTGCAGCAAGACGCACCACATGGTCGCACCATGTTGCATTTTCAATTAAACCCGCTAAATGGGGTGTTTTAAAAGGATGATTTCCAAGCTGCCAGGACAATAATGCCACAAACTCCACCAGATTTTATTAGAGTCAAATGACAGTATAAATCATTAGGAAAATGTGTGCCAACCACAGAAACAGCAATGTCCCAAACTCTTGGAGTACTGAATACCATCCAGTTGGCTGAGAACGAATCATGTGGCTTAAAATCATTTTTCACAATTACTATCCTAGCTAGTTCATCATTTTTGGCAGATCTGCCCCACATGCATAGTCGAACTCAGCTCATTTTCACTCTGCTGATGGACAAATATAATCCCCCCCACCCCTGCTTCAGAAAAGCCACCCAGCAAGCTTTCAGGAAATCTTGAGGAGGTACATCAAAAAAGTGAGCCCATTTATTAGAGCCTGGCTTGAAAAATGCATATTAAATAGGCCACCCCAGAGTCATCACATAAAATTCTACTGTGCTAACTAACATGACGAGTTCAGAATATCAGTCATACTAACGACTGGAGTCTGAAAGTCAAAGAGCAAGATTTCACAAGCCCTTCTTTACTTTTCTCTTTTGAACTGGGCCTGCCTTCCATAAAGCAGAAGCAAACAAACAAACAAATATAAATAAAAAAATAAAAATTTAAGTTATTTACTACGGGCTTGTCTAAAATCATTTCTTTTTTTTCTTTTCTTTACAGATTAATAGTTCCAGAAGTCAGACAAGAGATATCATACAATGCAACATCAATTTCTTGACATAATAAAACATCTACATGACAAAAATGAACCAAAGACCTTTTCTATCAAACTTAAATTTTCACCCAAGTTTCACGGAAAGGTGGTCTTCTGGGGACTGCTCGTCGAGAGCCCAATTGTCGAATTCTATCCACGAATGGGTGTTTTAGGATGATTTCCAATAATGCTAATCTGCTGCAAATTGAATCTTCTTCCCACAGAGAGAAGCAGCTGCCCACAAGGGGAATCGCCCCCACGTACTTCAAAATTGAGCATCTGCGCTCACTCCATGGGGGGTAAAGGGATGCTATTTAGGACCCGGCTCACAAGGGGCTTCAACAGTATCATGTTCTAGTCCTTAGTTCGGGAATGGGTGGTTAGGCACTTGTGGTATTCTTTACAATTCTGTGTATCAGAAATATTTTACAATAAGTTAAAAAATATTTAACACCCTGGATGGGTTTGATAGGCATTTCTAGACTCCTGAGGGGGGCATCCTTACTTAGCCTGTTGTCTCTAGAGCCCCACTGAATTTTCTTTAGTAGGATCAAAATGATCCATTGTACCAAATGGGTACATTAAAAGCATTTCTCGGGTGCCTGGGCAGCTCAGTTGGTTGTCTGCCTTGGCTCAGGACATGATCCTGGGATCATGATCCTCGGTCCTGGGATCGAGTCCCTAGTTGAGCTCCCTGCTCAGCAGGGAGCCTGCTTCTCCCTCTGCTGGCCACTCCCCCTGCTTGTGCATTCACGTGCTCTGACAAATAAATAAAATCATAGATAGATAGATATTCTGTTATACTGAATTCTGAACGACTTGGCCAGATCTTCATGACCTTTCCTGTCAGATAACCTTTCTTTCTGTGGAGCATCTTGAAAGAATATATAAGCCAAGAGTATTTTCAAGCAGTGAAGCAAAGTAATAGTATCTTCTCATATTAAAGCTGTTGGCTTCCCAAATAGAAAATGTTGTACAAAAAAAGTAGATCAAGAAAAAACAAATTGAATTGACCAAGTGTGCTTTAAAGTGTCCCCTAAGTGGGAAAACCCCCCCTTACCCCAGCGGAGGACGGGAAGACAGAAGCCAGCTATGTTCGTATAACACTCATGTTTGAGGTAGGGGAGACCAAAGAGATCTCAAAGGGGTCCCGGGACTCTAACGTCTAAAGATTGGGAATCTGTTAGAAACACAAATTTCCAGATCTGGGCTAAGGAGTGTGGGAGAGTTGGGCAGCAATCCCTCCAGATGATTCTGACCCCTGCCAGTGTGCAAACTGGATGTCAAGGTCAGAAGTCTAGCCTCTGTGGTCAGAGGGTTTGACTACCAGGGCCTATCCCTGGTAAATAGGGTGACTTTGGACAAGTTACTTAATTTGTCTCTTCTTTGATTTCCTCAGCTGTAAAATAAGGACAGTACTCATCCCTAGCTCACAGGAACACTGGTGGTAAGAGGATACACGCCAAGGTTTGGCAATATGCTTACCACATACTAAGCACTCAATGAGTGTGAGCCATTATGTTTTCTGCTATGGAGATCATCGAAGATTTGCTTTTAGTTCAGTTTACTCAACTGTTGATTTGCTTAGCATTTATTGAGCATTTCCTACAAACCAGAATCAGGGCACTGAGTAACACAGCATTTTGACCTAGCTACCGCGCATCTCTGTCCTGACTGAAATCCCACCACTGGAGCCCTACTTCCAAAAACATCAAGGATCTCCAATGGGTGGCCCCAAGCTTGGATAAGTTTGAAAAAGCTACTCAGGAAGTTTTAGTTTCTTCCAAAGGAAGTAGCAGACCTGTAAGCAAGAATTACAGCCCCAAGCCCAAGGAGCAGAGGCTGCATGTACGTACATGATCCCAGAGAAACTTCTGGAAGGGGTGCTTTGCCCAGCAAGCTTTCCTTTGGGCTTATATATTCCTCTCCAGCTTTACTGACCTTCATAGGAAGCAGAAATCCTGTTTTTCTCAATCCTCAGGGCTTGCCCCCTTTGCCAGACAAAGAGTGGTACAGAAGGAAGTCTATCAGTGTAACAAGCACTAGCGCTGTTTTTAGGATCGGGCCCTCCCAGCTCCGGGAAGCCTGAGCACCGTGTCTCAGGACAGAGGAATAATTATACAGCCATCGTCTCCTCTGTAACCAACTCCTATAGATGTAGATGTGCACTTCCCTGCATAAATTGCCCAAGCCCCAAGGCCAGACATAATGGTTTCACACACTGGTTTCCAAGGGGAGGAGCAACAGGGGCAAAGCTTTTAAATTAATTAAAAGAGACACTCAGGCACACTTCATGCCATTCTTTAATCTCCACTCTCCTGTGATAAATATAGAATGACAGGTCCAGGCCCAGGCTAATGAGTAGAAGGCAGGACCCTATGGAGACTCGCCAAGCAGCCCTCGGAAACACAGCAGCAGGGCCCAGGGCTCAGCAAAAGGAAGAAGAAAATCAGCACCTTGCCTCAGCTGGGTCACTGATAGGTCACCAGAATGCTCTGAAGAGTTCCCATTGGACACAGGATCCCCCGCTTCCTTGACTAGCAGCAGTTTAAACAACAGATAAAAGGAAACAGCATGTCTTACTTTAAAAGGTCAGAGAGTAATAGCAGTTAAGATTTATTGATGGTTTTCTAGTGTCCAAAGAGGCACTGTGCTAAGGGCTTCTCTTCATTTAATTGTGGTGACCAACTTCTCAAACAGTCCTCACAGCTTCTAGCATACATGCCCTCACCACACACTCCCCTCACACACTGAGTCAGAGCTGGCACATGGGACTGATAGAAAATTCCAGGAGAAACAGTCTGTGACTTCTGAGCTTAGATGAAAGAAGATGTCACCACTTCTAACATGATCTCTTGGAACACCTGTCCTGGGGGAAGCCAGCACCACCTCAAGAGGACACCAGGGCTGCCCTGTGGTGAGGCCAATAACTAGGCCACTCACAAGTGAATCCTCCAGCGGCAGCCAAGCCTTTGAGTCACCCAGCTCAAGCCCCAGACACCCCAGAAAGAGAAGCCATCACTGCTGGGCCCTGTCTGAGTGCCTGACTCGCAGAACCCATGAGGCGATTGTTTCAAAAACTATGTTCTGTGATTTGTTACACAGCGATAGCTAACCAATACGTAAGCACCAATTACACTTATTTTATAGTTGAGGTGAGTTAAAGTGATTCACTCATGGACACAGTGGGTGAAGCAATGGGGATCTGCATCCAGGTTGGCAGATTCGAAGTTCTGGTTCTCATTCTGCCCCCTTACTCCCGACAGAAAAACCTAAGGTGTCTGATTGATTTCCCATCCCTTTTGTTAAGGGAAAAGCAACTACTTCATAGGAAACTTTTTAACTCTTGAGTTGTTCCAAGAGACTTTGTCCACCTGCCATGGCACCCACCCCCTTCCGCCTTGAATTTTAGCCGTTTCTCTATGGATCCAAGTTCCTGGAAGGCTGGAACAGAGGGTTTTTCTTCTGATAGTGCTCGTCAGTAGCAGAGCATGAGGGAAGGAGGCCGTGTCGATCCCACAGACACTGTCCACCTGCCTAAAGGTCTGGCAGCTCTGCTCTGCCACTTTCAGGCTGCGTGATTTTAGGCAAGTTGTCTAAATATCGGGAGCTACCGATTCCTCACTCTGAAAACAACCAATATTCATACACATACTTTTGTTCACACTGCATTACAAACATACTCAAAGTAGGAGCACATCTGCCTCGCACACAAGAAGGTCTCCATAAAAATGTGACCTACTTGAATTACCAAATAGGTGTTGAAAAACACCGAGCATTTGAAATGCCCAGGCAAAAGCTCTTCTCTCAACCTTTTCTCATACTTCCAAAGAAAGAGCAATGGTTCTCGGGGGGTGGGTAGAGATTTCACGCTATGGGCTGGTCAGCATGTTATGCCTTGACCATGGTTCCTACCAGATCCCAGGCTGCCCTCCTGGAGTGATGAGAGGGTCGGGGAAAGCTGCCGTCCGTGTGAACCATCCAGTGGGACATGTGCCAATGTCCCGTCTGGCTCTTTCTTGCAAGAAGAAATGGAAGGTGAGGACGGTCTGCCTCTCCCTGGCCGGATGAACAGAAGTGGACAGGGACTTCGTTTCCATCCTGCCTCTTAATCCCACTGCACTCTTAGCATTTGTCAGCCTGGACAACAGTCATTCTGATGCCTTCCCATGTGGCACACCCTTCCTTGGTGTTGGAGCTAACGAGCTGTCAAGTGTCCTACTGCCCCCTCAAAGGCTACTTGGAGTCCCACCTCCCTTTGAACTTAGCTTTAGGAAACTCTCTCTCTTTCCCTCCTCTCTTCTTTGCTGTTATGTCCGCAAGAGTCTTCTATGTACAATTCTCTTTGGGTCCCAAACGTTGCCACAACCCTCCACTTCTAGGTAAGAGGGAGAAAAGGGAAATGGGGAGAAACCGACCGCTTTCACCACCGTCTCACAATAAGCACAAATTCCTGGCATTGCCAGGTGCTGGGTCAGGTTCTCTGGGGGATAGGAGACCCCAGCCCTCGCCCAGTGTAACAGAGGAGTACGATTAAAATACTGACAGCTAGGAAACAGAGAGCCAAGGGAAGGATGCCATGCGCAGCAGAGACAGAAGGCCCAGGACAGCCGAGGAAGGAAAGAGCAGACGGGAGAGGACAACAGAGACTGGGAGCCGTGGGCCTCGGGCGTGTGTCCTGAAGAATGGGCCAGTGCCCGCTAAGGTGGTGGGGAAGGGCAGGAAGAGCCTCCCCCCCCCCCGGCAGACGGAATGAAAAGGGTGAAGGCAGGAAAGCATAAGACAGGCTCACACAATGCTATGGATTTGCAGGGAAGGAGAGACGGAACTTCAAAAAAGAAAATACATGAGGGGAGAAACCCCTGGCAATAATGAGCCCTCAAGACTTCCACAAAAGATAAATACAGCGCAAACTGGAGACATGGGGATCTCATGAAGAAGTAATGTAGTTCTCCATGACCGTGACCATAAAACCCTGAGACTAAAGACGTAGGTCTTCAAAGGAGGCAAGGTCAGGTGGACAGGCGGACTGCTCTTCCCCACACTTTGGGATGTTCCCCTCACTGATGGTTTTTGCTTGAACCACTGAACAATCACTTTCCAACTCATTTGGTCCTTAGTTTAAAATATTATTCTCCCTAGCTTTTATCAACGATCATCTCCAGTGGGCAGGCACCTATCAGATGACCTAAGTCAAGAATCTGCTACTTACAGGCAAGGTTATTTCAATAAATCCAAGGAGCCAGTAGCCACTGCCCAGCCTGGTTTCAAGGCAGAGAAAATGGGTATCGGAGAGGAACGGGATTGTTGGTAAGTCTGAGGGTGTCTGTCTGCACCTCAGTATATCCTTCTATCCCCTGGCTCAGATCTAGAAAGCCACACAGAGTAAGCTCTCAAACAGAAGTTCTGTAAGTCCCAAATCACTTCTCTTCCATCTTAGAACCAAAGAGCTAAGTTCCAAAAAGATCCAGAAAACAGCACGAGCCATCAAGCAATCTCACGTGGCGGGTCGGGAAACAGGAAAACGTCCCTCGAACGGCTTCTGTGTCCTCCCAGACCCCAAAGACGTCCCCTGCACAACACCGCCCCCCGCCAGGCCTCACCATATACCACATGCTCGGCCACTTGGGATCGTTGAAGTAAGTCGGCTGGGCACGGCTGAAGTCATAATCCCTCTTTGTCCGTTTTTTTACCACTTGCTGTTGGATCCACTCCACCTGCCAAGAAGAAGGACATGTGGTGAGTGTTCAAGTTCCACCAGGGTTAGCACAACACAAATGACAGTCGGGGGCAGGTCCCCTCCTGAGCCAAGGCTGTTCAAGTCACAGACTTCCGGCCGGCAGCTCGATGCTCATCTAGGGGCTCCGAGTCTCCGGAGACCTCATTCGCCTTTATTCTCAACGCAGGTCGACTTTCTAGTCTTTAATGACAGGTCATCCCTATCTCTCAACAGCATGCTAACTTTTTAGCTTCTTCAGAAAGTGTATTTTATTCAAAATTTGTTGCAAATTGATCATGTTAATTTTTTTTAAGATTTTATTTATTTGACAGACAAAGATCCTAAGTAGGCAGAGAGAGAGGAAGGGAAGCAGGCTCCCTGCTGAGCAAAGAGCCCGATGTGGGGCTCCACCATCCCAGGACCCTGGGATCATGACCTGAGCCAAAAGCAGAGGCTTTAACCCACTGAGCCACCCAGGCAACTGATCATGTTAATTTTTATACTAATTTTTTTTCCCTTATCTTCTATGAAGGATCAGCATACTTTTTCTAGAAAGGTCCCAGTCAAAAATGCTTTGGGCTTTGCAGGTCATAGGATCTCTGCTGTAACGACTCCTCCTGCTGTCCTACACCACAGACACACATAAATGAACAGATGGGACGACGTTCCAGTAAGTTACTTAGAGAAGCAAAGGACAGCCTGGATGTGGCCCATGGGCCACAGTCTATGACCTTTGCCTTATACTACACCCACACTTTTTTGTTTTTTAATGTTCTGGGATTACACAGCAAATTTTAAACCTATCCTGGGATCAAATGCTCTAGGATCACTTTTTTTTTTTTTTTTTAAAGAAATGGCTTTCTACAACACGGTGTGGTGGAAACAGCAATATTTGGGGAATTAGACAACCAAAGCCCCAAAGCCCTAGACTGTCTCTGGCACAAAATTGGAGAAATCACTCAATTGCCTGAGCCAAAGGCTCTGTGCCAGCTCAAATTCAAACCTACCACCCTTAAGCAAGTCAGAATATTTAGCCACAAATTTGGCTGAAGCAAAGCAATTGAGCACTTCTGAGTTTAATACCTAATTATAACCTAAATGTTAGGGCTATGTATGGGGGCACTTATTTAAAAACAGGTCATTACTATGGCAACATAAAACTAGGCATGTTTTTTTTTTGTTTTTTTGCTAAGATTTTATTTACTTATTTGTCAGAAAAATAGAGGAAAGAGCACAAGCAGGGGGAGCAGCAGGCAGAGGGAGAGGGAGAAGCAGGCCTCTCTGTCCCCACTGAGCAAGGAGCCAGATGCGGGACTCGAGCCCAGGATCCTGGGATCATGACCTGAGCCAAAGGCAGAGGCTTAACTGACTGAGCCACCCAGGCGCCCCAAGCATGTTCTATTTTGACTGGTGCCTCTGAAATGACCTATTAGCCCTGGTGACCTTCTATAATGTGTTTCTAAGTTCTCCTGTGTTCGATCGCTCCTGCCATTTTTGCCACAATACTCTAAAATGTTCTGTTCCACCATTTAACCTGCCTCTACACAAAGGGATTAAAAATTGAGGGCAGGGAGATTTTGTAGTGCACTAGCGATTCCACATCCATCCATGGAGTAAAAGTCTCCAAACCACTTTTGCCCACTTGATTAAAGATCGCTGGAGGAGAAGGGCTACTAAGGCACTGATTAACGGGCTCGAAATGCACTGCTCGACACAAGGTACAAAAGCCAAGCCAATAAATTCCTCGGATTCTCATATCGGGAAATATATTCAACGCGACTTCTGGTACGCAAGACGAATTTAAACAGCCAATTCCTAGTTATAGCATTAACAAAGCAAATGGAATCACACGGCCTCCTAAATAAATAAAAAATCCATTTATGATTAGGATCGCAGCTAAGCATCACCTATGTGCCTTCTGCAACAGGTAATTCAGGCAACATTATCAGGACAGCAAAAAAGCCAATAAATGAAAAATAATATTCTAGGAAAATGAAAGCTGCTTCTGCTCCTGTTTTAATTAATGTGAATTAAGTGACTCCCTAGCACTGAACCATTCTCCACACCACCACCCCCAACACACACACCTGTGCACACCAGGGAGAAGGGATTGTGTATCTTTCTTTGAACCACTGGACCACGGCTGTCAGGGAAGCAAAGAAGGATCTCGTTTTTCTTCTTGGACTCGAGAGACTGCTCTTTAGAAATCACATCAAGACTAATGTGGCATTAACAATGCGTGTAAAATTTTTTCTCAATGAAGAGGGTAATGCTTAAGTGACCGGGCTTCTAAAAATACAGGCCAAAAAAAATCAGTTTCTTTCTCAAAGTGGAGCGGCATGCACGGGCATGCATGCACTTTTTCTATTTCCAGGAAACATTTTAATCTCTTCCTTTCAAATAATCTTGTTATGGAAGGAGTTTCATTCGCCCACTTACTCGTTCAATGAGCATTAAGTGTCTCTTCGGCACCGACACTGTGCTGGGAATATGAAGATGAACAAAAATAGTCTTTGGCTTTGAAGGACTTAACATTTTACCAAGAGAGATTTAGCGAATATTCCTGGGGCGGGTGGCTCAGTGGGTTAAGCCTCTGCCTTCGGCTCAGGTCATGATCCCAGGGTGCTGGGATCGAGCCCCGCATCGGGCTCTCTGCTCAGCGGGGAGCCTGCTTCCCCCCTCTCTCTGCCTGCCTCTCTGCCTAACTTGTGATCTCTGTCTGTCAAATAAATAAATAAATAAATAAATCTTAAAAAAATAAAAAAAAGATTTAGCGAATATTTCACAATTCTCCACTTCATAAAAATGTAGTTATCATCACGAATCGCTCTATTAATTAGCTCTATTAATGAGAGCATTTGTGAAAATTTTGACCAGGCGGATTCTACGTGCAATCCTTATGTTGCCGTCTGAGGCGTATCCCAATTGAGATTCAACTTGTACATGATTGCGCGCGTGGTAAAAGAAGGCTGCAGATCTGTGTAGGTGGAACGCTTTCCAAACTACTCTTACGTTGGCAGTGGCTTTTCCTAGCGGAGCCTCCATAAATTCTGAATCGCCACCTAGATGTGCACCTAAACCAGAAACCAGAAACTCCAAACACAGTGCTGGAGAGCAGAACAAGTCTACGCTGGGCTGGGGGGTAGGGGTGCGTCTCGTTGTGTATCATTGTTTCGGCAACAACCCTGGAAGTCGGCGCTTCCCAGAAGCACACACGTACACACAGACAAATGTGGGAAAAGTATGTGAGAAAACCAAGTGACAGCCATTTTCCGAGATGAACTGCAGGTTTAAAAATAGAACAAAATATCTTACAGAACAGCATCCCTTCTGTAATTTAACCAAGCAAAAGTGCTTAGTTACAGGCTTGGTGGCTGGAAGGTGGTACGTATGTTGGCATCTAGATCGGACTACAAGTCACTGTGTCTGATCACAAGGCTGAAATAGTCAAGAAAAGTACAGTGGTTTTTTCTGGTTTTGTGTGTGTGTGTGTGTGTGTGTGTGTGTGTCAGATATCATGTATTTTGTCTTGGTGCTTTATGAGTATAATAAGTATATGGCCCTACCTATTTTGGAAAGTGGGAAAAGCACCCACTTTCGGGGTGGATCGGAAGATTTCTATGACTGGAAAGAATAACTTTATATTTTTAAGCCATTATCCATATGTCTGTCCTTGAGCCCTTTAAGAAAAAGCTCAGAGGTAATGCATTACACAGATTTTGCTTTTTGCCAAGAAGCCCCAATGCATAGAAAAGATGCTTAGAAATTCATTTTCGTAAAACTAGGGCCAGCCCAGGAAAATATGAAAACTGTGTGCTTTCCCCCACTGGTTTAACTTCGGAAGGTTCTATTTCTTGTATATGAAGGAACTACGGATAATCCAGACCATAAAAACCACAGGACCTCTGAAGTCATCAGTGTATCTTCCACGAACTTCAACATACGTGCGCTCCATGGTTTTAAGGACACTCCCTCCCTCTACCAATACAGCTCTCCTCCCCATATGACCCAAGTGAACAGGGGGCATCCACCTCACCAGAATCTTTGTCGAAAGGGGTTTTCTTTCATCAGATTTCACGTGTCAAGCAAAGCACATTAAGTGATCCTTCTGGGAAACCTAACCATTTCAGTTGAGTTCCTATTCCATTATTTTGTAACTTAACAACTTTCTGAAATAAGATAAAAAAGAAGTTCCAGGAATACAGATTATGGAAGTTATTATATAAATATATTTGGAAAACAAATTGTGATAGCACAAAAAAAGACAAATACTGCATGGCATCACTTATATGCAGACTCTTTAAAAAAAAAAAAAAAAAAAAAAAAAGCCAGACTTGTAGAAAGAGTAAGAAAGGGATTTGCCAGAGGTTGAGGGGTGGGAAAAACAGGAGCAGGTTGGTAAAAGGGTATAAACATTCAACAGGAAGGGGAGTCATTTCTCAGGATCTAGTGTATGACTGAAGATTGAATGGTGTGGTGATGACAGTCGGTAACACTGGGTCCTGTAATTGAAATCTGCTAAGGAAGTAGAACCTAAATGTTCTCACCAAATTAAAAAAATAATAACAATAATTAGTATATGTCTATACACACACACACACAGTGATAAACGTCAATTAACTAGATGGAGGAAATCCTTGTATTTTATACATATAAATATATATATTTATATACATATATGATCATATATATAATCACTACAATATACACTTTAAATACCTTACAATTTTCTATGTTGATTATGCCTCAATAAGGCTGAATTTTTTTTAAAAAAGGTGCCACTTTAAAAGTGTATCTTGTAGTAGGGAGGAGGTAGCCCTTTAGATATAAAAATATATTAAAACTAATGATTAAAACTTATACTGGTAGTAAACGTCAATAGATTTTAGTGGAGTGGAAAGTCAAGAAACTGACCCCAAATATATGAAAATATAGTGCATGATAAGGGTGCTGTCCTGAATCATGTGGGGAGAAACAGATTACTTCATAAGTGATGTTGCAACAAGAAGCCACGGGGGGAAAAAGTAAAAATTGAAGTCATGCTACCATCTTACATCAGGACTAATTCCAAGTGAATGATATTGAAATGTAAAACTAACCAAATAAAACCATAAAAGTATCCTGAAAAACATGGGAGATTTAGAAAAAGTCGTCTTAGAGTGCAAGATGCTTGTTGAAGTATAATGCAAATAAAAAAAGTGATTGAGAAAAAGTGATACATTTAAGAACGTAAAAAAATAAATGTGGCATGGCCAAAAAAACCTCAAAAGCGAGGCAGATGACAAACAGGAAGTGTTTCTAGCTCCTACTACAGACAAAAGGTGATTTCCCTAATACATAAAGAGTTGCTCTAATCAATAAGAGAAAAATTCAGTAAGAACACAGGCAAAGGATAGGAACACAGTAATCTCTGAAAAGACAAACGGGGAAAGTTTCCAGCCTGTACTATGGACAAAAGGCTATTTCCGTCATATATAAAGAGTTTATGCAATCAGTAAGACAAAAATTCAGGAGGAAAACAAGCAAAGGATAGGAGTACAGTCATCTCTGAAAAGATAGTTTCTTAAACTAAACTATTCATATAAAAATATGCCTAGCCTCACGCAGATAAAGACAAAAGTAAAAGAAAACCGCACCAAGATCATCACTTTTCTACCTTTCAGATTAAACAATATAAAGAAATAACATCCTACTAGTGAGGGCACGATATAACAATCACTCTCATGTAAGGATGATGGGAATGTAGATCTGTCCAGCTCTTTGGAATGTAATTGGACAAGATCTAAAAAAATTTTACAAGAAGTCCTTCTACTTTTAGGAATTTATCCTACATATTTATTTACACATGTAAACATGCAAGGCTATTTACTAAAGCGCTGTTAGTAGTAAATGCAAGTTGTAAACAACCTGAATGTATACTGAAAGAGATTAATCAATCATGACACAGCAATACATTAGAGTACAATGCAACCATAAAAGACAATGTAACTAAGTTATGTACTGGCAGAAAACAGTCTCCATGATACAACTTGAAATGAAAGGAAAGACACAGGGGCGCCTGGGTTGCTCAGTGGGTTAAAGCCTCTGCCTTGGGCTCAGGTCATAATCCCAGAGTCCTGGGATCGAGCCCCACACTGGGCTCTCTGCTCAGCAGGGAGCCCGCTTCCCTTCCTCTCTCTCTGCCTGCCTCTCTGCCTACTTGTGATCTCTGTCAAATAAATAAATAAATAAAAATCTTAAAAAAAAAGAGAGACACAGTCTATGAAAAACACTACAATCTTTACATTTCTCCGGTAATTACACACAAAACCCCTCCGTATAGAAGGGAAACCTTTACTACATGCCCTTTAATACTTTGTTACCTTTGGACTACGTGAATATGTTATCTAAAAAACAACTTAAAATTTCTTTTGACTTAAGTTCCATGGGGGCAACCCTTTCAGGGCCCCTCCCTCTTCAGAAGCTTCATATTATCATGCAATAAACTTTACTTTGCTGCCCACCAAATATGTATTTATGTCTGTATACACACACACACACACACACACACACACACACACACACATTGTATTGGTTGATTACTGTCATATAGTCCAATGGTCTCAAATGGGACAGAATGTGTGAATTACAACATATTTTTTTGAAGGCCTGAGAAAAATAGTATATAAAAAACATCTCAAATGACTTTGTATAATGTTTTAACATGGTGAGTATTGGGAAAATGTAGATAAATAACAAAAAGAAGTGGTTGGAATTTGGGGAAGCTGGCTTCTACTGTTAGATTTGCCACCGGCCACCTGTGTGACCTTGCAAAAATCTTCTTGGACTCTATCTGTAAAATGAGAGAAGACAGACAAAATATGCCCTCTAGTCTCCTTCTAGCTTTGAAATTGTGTCTATATATTCTATTCTACTATTTGACTGGGAATAAAAAGTTTGTGCAAAATGCAATAAAGGTACATAGGTGCTTCAGGTGATAAATGATCTTAAGTCATTCTATGAAGATATGAGATTAATATTTAGAAAGGAGTGTAGTAAATTGTATTATTCCTTTCATGATCTGATGAAGCAGTTGTCAGGAAATAAAATATGTAGGATTCCATAGTTTGTATCTTTCTTTGAGTACCATTGACAAAACAGGGTGCAAAAAAAAAGAGCATGTACTGATCTCTCCCCTCCTTTTTCTTCTTTGAGTTTGAGAATAAAATATACAGAGTTGCCTTGATTAAAATATATATACATATATCAGTTAAGTGCACAAGGGCTGTACTTGTTCACTGTGAAAGAGAATGGTCGATGAAGACAACTTAGTACTGACAAGTCACTCCCAAACCCTAAAATCTGAAGCCAACATAACCCAACATTTTTCTAAAACTCTGATCCAGCATTCAGAGTTAATCAGTAAAAGAAGCAAAGAATCTAGTAAAAGTATGTGCTTAAACGAGGGTATTGTGGTTTTTAAGCCTTAACCCAGTTAGTAACTACCCAGTGATTAGCAAGTTACTCGATATTGACATCGGTATTTCATTCGAGCCATACTTTAAAAAGAAAAACAAAAACAAAAAAAACAACAAACCAGTTGCTTGGAGCCTGCTTACTTTAGAGAGCTACTTGTGAACAAAAGGGAGGATTTTACTTGATGTGCTTGAGATAGGCACTTTGAAACCCATTTAATGAACGTAAACACCAGAGTCTTATATTAGAGAACCATCTAGCTGAGAATACGAGGAATCACACCATTTTTGGAAGGTCGTTGAGAAGAAAGTTGTGAAATAAACACTGCATGTGCATTCAGAAGAGTGTAATTGAAGACAATACAGGCCCAAGTGAGAAACTTTAACTGCTGTAACATTTTCCAATTAGCTGGCTTTCTCCAACAGCACCAAACTTTCAGAAGTGGGTCATCAATTTCACCGCACTCTTTGTTTAGTGGAAAACTCATTGCCTCCTTGGTCTAACCACGTTACTTACTTTCAGGGCATTGGAGTCCTACTTTGCGCCTTAACACGTACTAACACTAACACTAACACTAACCACTAACACGTACATGCTTCTCAACATTTAATTTCCTAACTTGTTTCCAGTTTTTTCCCCTCCCCACTTCTGATAAGAGGACACGTGGAACAAAAATATAAACGTTGCATCCAATTAAAGTAGTAAAATTTACTCTCACCTTCTAGACCCTTCGTCTATTCACCCCAAAAATACTATATAAAGTAGCTACTGCTATAGTATGGCACCGAACAAAATAACCAATTTCCCACTTTCGGGCAGTTTCCATTCTAAAGAAAGGTAGGCATAAGCACATAGATAAATAAAAGATTATGTAACAGACTTTCATAGCACAAAAAGTAATTAGCATACAGTGGAGATTGTCAAGGAGGGTGATATTATAGCGAAGGTGGTCAAGAAAGGATTTTAATAGAATTTTAATAGAATTCTGAGTAAGAACCCAGTCATACAAATGGCTCAAAAGAAAATACTACAGGCAACAGGAGTCGTTCATGCAAAAGACCTGGAATGACCCGAAGTCTGTGTTTTTGTCTACAGCTTGTCCACAGGCCACAGATGCCCATGGCCATCCGTCCGGGCCCAGGGGCAAGTATACCAGCAGTGCACTGCACCCTCCAGCGGATAAAGAATGAGGCTCTCACAGGTCATGGAAGTGGATTCCCAGACATCGGATCAACTAGTTCCGGGGTTCTGGACAACAAAGTAGGATCTAGAAGTGACACAGGTTCAAGGTAGGCATGTCCCTGAAGACTCACCACCTTTTCAGCTGATGGGAACAAATTCAGCTGAAAGAAGCCTACAGAAAGTCATCAGGGGACACCCTTGCCCACATCTATGGACTGTACCCTTGGGATGCCCATCACAATAAACCCATCCAATAAGGGGCTGTAAAGCAGATTCTGACCTTTCTTTCCATTGTAAAAAGTAAAAAGTCACAAGTTCGATGTCATCTAAACAGCAGAAAAACTATTAAATGATTTCTAGGGCAGAAAGTGTCCCAAGTATGAGCTATTCAAGTACAGGGGAAGGGCAGGGGGCAGAAAATGGTGTTTGGTGTAGGAGCAGGTTTAGAACATCATATGAGGTATCAGAAGACACAGTTACTTAATCTGGCCACCTCAGCCATTATCAGCAACCACCTCTGCAACTCTGAAAAAGGACATCCTATCTGTTGGACAAACTTTGCAAAAATAATTTAACACTGAAGCAGGTTACATTAAAAACAAAGTAATATTGCTGGGGCTCTCCGTAGAAGTATCTAGTGCGTGTTCTTTACACATACAGTGGGTAGAGCTGCACTAACTAGACTATGCCACAGATCGGCAGTGCAGGGTCCTGAGATGGGAAAACAGGCCACATGAGTTCTTGGTACACCCACCCGTCATTAGCCTGGCCACTCGGGGCAAATCACCATAAACTCTGGCATTCTATATTTTTGTAGGTAAAAGGTCTTAAAATTGTTGTGTGACTCAAAATAGTAAGTTTTACGAATGGAGGCTCTGCAGGACTTAAATTGGCACGTTTCCTCCCATTTCCTTGGAAGAAAGGAACTAGGTTTTAGTATTCCTCGTACGAAGGGCAATGTTTAGCAGTAGGGCCTCCATAAACAGTTGGAGATGGAGAGTGTATTTTCACATGGCATGAATACATTTTTCAGTATATCTAAGTTTTCTAGTTATTTTAAAAAATCCAGAAATTTTAAACTGGAGAGAGTACAAAAAAAGGTTTATCTGCTTAATCCTACCAAGTATAATAGGATATTTTGTTTTTCAACAGTTAGATGGTAGCACAAGGATGATTATGCTGCCAAGAATGAAGAAGATGTTAAGGCATTAATGAAGGATGTGTTCTTTCTATATATAATTCCATTTTTAAATTATTAAGAACTTTATTAATGGGTGCTTGCTATTTATTGACTTTTTTGAAAAAAAAAAAGTTGTAAAATTTTATTACAAATTAAAAATGAGGTTCTTAAAGATCTCAACTTGACCAGATATGGAACAATGTAAAAACCTTTAAAGGTATATTGAGAAAAACCAGGCTTGACATGCAAATTCCATGTATTTTTAATGTATCATGGGACCCTTCCTGGTTTGACAACCACCCCTGCCCCCAACTTGGAACCTACTGCTCTATAGACTTTGATCTTTTGAGATGGGATCATCCGCCCGCCCCCAGTCTAAATCTCAGAAGCAACAAAAAAAGGGTCCACAATTAAAATGGATAAACACAGAAGAGTTAAGTAGTTGTTGACAAAGGTCGGGAACCTGGAACATTACTGAGGATACCAGTCATCATCCCATAACCTGCAAGAAAGACCCAAAGATTAAATAAATTTGATGGGTCGAGAGCGCTAGTGATACTTTCTCCCAGTGATAAAGTAAGTCTCCCACATTTTAGTGGGCATGGACTAGTCCACAGTCAGACCACTCAGCAGACAAAGTGTGATTTTACAAGCATTTATGGGGGCGCCTGGGTGGCTCAACTGATTAAGCATCTGACTCTTAATTTTTTTTTTTTAAAGATTTTATTTGTTATTGGACAGAGAGAGATCACAAGGAGGCAGAGAGGCAGGCAGAGAGAGAGGAGGAAGCAGGCTCCCCACTGAGCAGAGAGCCCGATGCGGGGCTCGATCCCAGCACCCTGGGATCATGACCCGAGCCGAAGGCAGAGGCTTAACCCACTGAGCCACCCAGGCGCCCCTGACTCTTGATTTTAAGTTCAGGTCATGAGATCGAGCCCCACCTCAGGCTCCCTGCGCAACACAGAGTCTGCGTGATTCCCTCTCTCCCTCTCCCTCCAGCCCCTGCCCCTTCTGGTTCGCTTTCTCATTCTCTAATAAATAAAATCTTTAAAAGTATTTATGGAGGGAGAAATACAAAGATGAAGGCCATGACTAGAAACCAACTCAAAGATAAGTGGGAAGAGGTAAGAAACTGATAAGAAAACAAAATGTTAGGACCTATTTCTTTAAAGAAAGCTTATTTTTAAACATTAAAATTTAAGGCTTGGCCCATCCTGGTCACCAGTAATAATATCAACAGCAACATCGTCAACAGCTTCTTGCCGACTTTCAATGATAATATATTGTATTTGTTTTACCTTTACCTTTCTAGGAAAGCTAATCTCAGTACATTTCAGGTTCATTTCCTCATTGATGTGTCCCTCTTTAAACATTATTAAAATCCCCTGAAGGCAAGATACTTCTATATCTGTCTCAAATGTAATGCACTTGTTTCTTGAGACAAGTTTAATTTGCCTTCTCAAAGAAAAAAAAAAGCTTCCTATTCCTAGTCATACCAAAATGCTCTCCAATGGGTAAAACAGAATTCAATTTGTTAAAAAAATTTTAAAAAAGCGTGTGTGTGTGTGTGTGTGTGCAAGCACACACAGATAAACCCAGGTAAACGCACAGATAAACCCAGCATGTGGTGATGTGATTTCATTAGAGGACTTGTTGAATGGCAAAATTATTTCAAAAGAATCTTGCATATTCATTTTTTTAAAGATTTTATTTATTTGATAGAGAGACAGCGAGAGAGGGAACACAAGCAGGGGGAGCAGGAAAGGGAGAAGCAGGCTTCCCGCCAAGCAGGGAGCCCGATGTGGGACTCCATCCCAGGACTCTGGGATCATGACCCGAGCCGAAGGCAGACACCTAACAACTGAGCCCCACAGGCACCCAGAATCTTGCATATTCTAACTTGGATTTCAGTTTCTTCTATTTGGAACTTTAGGACAATTAATTTAAGCAATTTGAAAACAATTTTGATTGCTTAAAAGTATTACAAGGAAACAGAATTCTAAAGTATCTAAAATTAATCCTACTTGTCTGAATGCCACCTGGGGTTAAATTCACACTTTTGATTAAATGCAATCTTAATTCAGGGATTTAACTGGGACAGCACATAATTCCCTCCAGCTTCACTCTGGGATCAAGATTATCACTGCACTAAAAATACAGTGGCATGACTTCATCCTCCATGTATTTGCTTTTTTGAATAATCATCCTCTAAGCAATCTGAAAGCCAAGGCAATGGAATAAAACCTATTTGACATGACAAGTTACATCTCATTCTAAGGACATTCTCCTGTCCTTAGGACATGGGAAGGTGGGGACACCTGAAAGAGTGACAATTTTACCTTACCACCCAGTGTTAATCACTTGACGGATTTTGGTTCTCTTTGACCGATCCTGCAACTCTGTATCAATCAGTCAGGATATTCCCAGACCGCATTTACGAAGACTGAATGCCCTTGCCTATCAAGTGAATACAAAGACGAGCATTATTTTGCACAGAGTGGAGAAATTGTTCGATTCAGCTGAGATTAGTCAAAAAAGAGGCAAAATCTGGCAAAGGAAAGGGAGTCATTCTTCTTATTTCCCCATGCAGAGGACACGGGGTGATCTGCTTAGTCTCCAAAGTAAGTCAGCGTCTTGCTTCTTCATTCCATGGCTCACAAACAAGGATCCTGAAAGTTCTATTCACGCGGGGAGAAAAACTCTTCCCCAGTGACTAATGCAGCTCCACTGCACAGAATCACTTGTTTTCCTAGCTATTTAAATATAAATAACAATGACACTTGTTTCTAAATTTCCATGAACCCTATTTCTACGATTTGGACCACACTGGAAAGATTCGGAGTAGGGTGTGGGAGGGTGAGCCCCCTAACTTCACCGTTGGGTACCCCAAGTCTTCATTTCATCCACTGAATTCCTTTTTTCAATGTGAGGCGTTCTCAATATTCCGGTCGCTTCCGATTTTTAATCTTTCTCTTTAAATCTCTTCATTGTCAAGATTTCAAATCTCGGAAATCAAGCAAGTACCACTTGTTATGTTGGCGAGCTCTAGCTATGAATCAAACGAGGGGTTGGATTAAAAGTCAATGTCTTTTCTTCCCCCTGCTGCTAGAAGATAAATATGTAATTTTAGGGGCAAATGCATGAGGTCTGCTTAAATGTTCTATGTTCTTTGGAGGTTCATCTACCTAAATGAGCTCAAAAATCCGTAAGTAAGTAAGTAGTATGAAGTCATAGATCGGGAGAAGTCTGGATCAAGACCCCCACGGTGGGCTCCCCCTCACCCAACAGCACAGAGAAATGAGAAAGGTCTGTCTTTGGAGTGGGTGTCTGACTTGGGTTTCTATTATATTCATTCCCACCCCGCCCCCAGAACTCTTAACCTTATACTTGGCAGGGAGGGCAGGGGTATTTTGCAACAAAAACACTGCAATTGTGGCAGATCTTCTAGACCCTCATCACCCCCTGAAATATTTAGCAAACAGCTACTTTGGTCAGGGTAGGGGAGAAGCCTGCCTTTGAGCCTCAGGGGAAAACACAGTCCAAAATCCCCAGGCCAAACGGAATTGGCATATTCCCACCTAGATCCTGTTGCCCAAAGCAAACCAAATGTTTTCTCAATTTCAGGGTCATTCCCTCACCTGAGAAACCACCAAGGAGGTTTCCAGCGAGGTGGTACTTGACAAAACCTGCAGGTCAGAGCCCATAAAAATCTGGCACAGGACGTGATGCAGGAAGGCACGGGCTGGGTCTCCACCTGCCCCCCGCGAAGGCGAGGCAGAGCCGGCTCCCAGCTCCCCGGTGGCCCGCTGACATGGCAGAGGAGTGCTAAGTCACTCCAACGGGCCTCCCTCTCCCTGAGCTCGTAATTCATACCCAGTTACAGTTACAGGAGCCCCAGGGCCGAGGCTCGAGGACGGAGAGAGAAAACACATTTTCATCACTGTCATCAAACCTGACACATTTTCAGCGTGAAGACCCAGGAGCGGAGGCTCTCCCCCATCTAGCTTCCTTCTTTCCCGCTGTGTGTTTTGGATGCATCACCCCGGAGTCCGTTGTGTCAATGTTCATGGAAACGTGATGCATTGACCGTACCCGGGGGCTGTCAGCAATCGTCTCTAGGCACCCCCCCGGGCCCCACCTCCGCCGAGCTCCACTCTGGCACATTCGGGCTCTCGGCACCGGAGCAGCAGCCGGCCTGGGCCACAGTTCCCAGCAACCCTACCGAGTCTTGGCTACCGGGGAACGGGCCATCAAAACTGTCGCACCCGAGCGCACTCCTGAGACTTCGCTGAGTGTGACACTTAGCAGCTTGGTGTCCCGGTGTGGGAAGGCAGAGGATAAACTGCGGGTCCTCCGAGCCAGAGAGAGTTTGAGGATTACGCCGTGATTTCGTGAAGGTCCAAGAGGGCCAGGGCAGCCTCAGACCATCTTCGACCCCCACAGCAGCCACGCGGTGCCTTGCCCAGAGTGGGCCCCACATGGGGGTTTAGAGAGGAGGACTGTATTCATTGCTCTTACAGGAATCATTTCTGGCCCAGCCCCATATATGTAAAGGAAACCAGAAAAGCAAGCTCTCAGTTAATCTTACTGGAAAGAGGAAGGAAACAATTTTATGACATTTCCAGACAGGATTAGGCTCAGGAGAAACCGAGGAAGTGATCGTGTGCTGAGCGAAGGGATAAATCACACAGACAGTGGTAGGTTTTTCCAGTCCTTTGATTTCCAATGGGTCTCGAAAATCATTGGCGCCCATGATTTGGGAAGCACAGCTACTTGATCTTTTGTTCGTGTTCTGTGCAAAATAAGGTCTACCTACTGTTTCTTTATACCACCCACATGTCCCAAGAAAAGATCCTCATTTAACCAGTGGGGATCCTGAGGCACAGGGAAGTCGAGTCACTGGATAGAGAGTAAGGGACCCGAAACCATTCTGATGAAGTAAACCCATGCCCAGGTCTGTTTCCACCGAGCACAGCAGCTCCCTTCTGAAGTATGTGGCCGGTGGAAGAGGCTGGGGGCACATCTTCTTCTCTTTCCTTTAGGCCGTCACAACATTTCTATGCCTGGAGCTTAGTCAAAGCTGATCCCATCATTATACTAGAGGCCGACCTGGGTGAATGGTGAGGGAAGGAGAGGAGAGAGGATAGAAAACAGAGTCATGTTGGAGCTTTTATCACCCACCCAAGGAATTTTGCAGAGGTCTTCAGTGACTCAGCTAGAAGCACTGCAAAATGGGTTAAGACACGCACTGAGTCGGCAAATGGCAGAAGCATCTAACGCGTGAAAAATAAAAAATCTGAATCAGGGGGCACCTGGGTGGCTCAGTGGGTTGGGCCGCTGCCTTCGGCTCCGGTCATGATCTCAGGGTCCTGGGATCGAGTCCCGCATCGGGCTCTCTGCTCAGCAGGGAGCCTGCTTCCCTTCCTCTCTCTCTCTGCCTGCCTCTCCATCTACTTGTGATCTCTCTCTGTCAAATAAATAAATAAAATCTTAAAAAAAAAAAAATCTGAATCAGGAAGAGAATTCTTGGCCCAATACTGGCAATGATGACAAAAATCCTCTTTTTCCCCCTCCAGGGCACCTTCTGACTTATAATTTAAGAGCACATGAAGTTCAAGGTCTGAAAATTTCCCAAATTAAAAAAACAAACAAACAAGAACAAAAACAACTCATCGCGACTAAACGCCTTAGTTACCCAGCTGCTCTGAATTAAATGGAACAGACCAGATGAGGTGAGGCAAAGGGAGACATGATGGTTGCTGATTAAAAGTTGGGTCTCTACAGTCCAAGGAGCCCGTGTTTCAGAATTCTTGCTCGTCCCGTGAAAAGCAGGCTAACCTCAGACAAGTTCCTTAACCTTTGGACGTCAAATGGGGAAGGTAATTGGATCCAAAGAGTAAATGAGTTGATTTCATGTCCAATGCTTAGCACAGTTCCCGGCACGGGAATACCCACCATGCAACCACGGCATTGCTGTGCCAAACGACGCCCCCTGAGGAGTGGAATTCTTTCAATTAGCCCAAGAGCTGCAAGCTTCGGTTTAGTCCCAGACGACCAAGGGTGACACTGAGCATGAAGTTTTATCAAGGCACACCGGACCAGAAGTCAGGAGATCCGCTCTTATCCAGCCCTATACCTCTTTGATTTCACTTTCCTTCCCTACGAGTTCACAGGTTAAAATCAGAGGAGGGATTTGACCCGAGGGGTGAGAATGTTGCCACCAAGTCCAGCAAAGGGGGCAGGAGGTGTTAAGCAATGGCTCCAATCAGTGCTCTAGGCCCACTCCTCTCTACCTTCCAAAGTGGGCCATGTCTCGAATACAGTAACCCAAGAAGACTCTCAAAGGACTGGAGATCCCTTGGTTAGTAAAATTCTATGCAGTCTCTGAAATTTTTAGACCTACATTTTGTCTAGCGTTAGGATGATCTGCATTAACCTTCAAGAGCTGGCAACCAGATAATTAAAAAAATAATAATTAAAGCTGTTTTAGGAATTTTCATTGTTTTATGCAGATCAATTTTCAACTTTTTTTTTTTTTTTCTGACGGAGTCATCAGCCTTGAAGACTGGAACCAAGGAAAGCTCTGTTGATGTCAGAACTCCATGGAGGGCAGCCAGGATGTTTCTCATCAAAGTAGATTTCAAGATCCTTCGAAGAAGAATCCTAATGAACACTGATATCTTCGAATATTCCAAAGCCAAGCTCAAAGAAGCAATGTACATAAGAGGTCTGCGGTAATATAAGTAAGTAAATAAGCTCACAACAAAGAAGGTCACAAAGGATTCCACAAACTATTCCACATGGTTCCAACCACTGACAAGAGAGCTGGTAAGTCCGTCTCCGTGAGAAAAATCAGATCAGACCACTTCCAGCATTTCCTTAGCCATTAAGCCTAACTTAGACCCTTCCTTTGTCTTCTCTTGCTTACTGAGATCCCGAATCCTCCTGTTGGGATTTCTATCAAGTTTGGCCCTTGTAAGAAACACTTCCAAGCACTTGCCAGACGATCTCAGTAAGTAAATCCCTGCACCTCAGCACCGTGCTTGGTGGGGGCGTCTTTCCTTCTATGGTATTTTCTGAGCACCTGGTTCTCTCTCCCACAACTACAATTAAGAAGCATTTTAATTATTTGCCGGGTTTCTCCATGAAAGCACACATTCCTAGAAGGAAGAGACCATACTTTCCGTATTGCTGTCCCTGGCATTTGGCAGGTCACCTGGCGGACCAGGGATGTGAAGTGCCTGCTAAGTGAATTAATCTGTCTATTCCTACAGAGGACTTTGCACCGTACTTAGACTGGTGGTCAAGGCCACTTCCGGGGAACTGGTCTAGTTCCTGGAACTGACTTCAACCCTTGATGATACAGGTAATCCTTGCTCAACTTTCAAATCAGTTTGGTTCAACACTCCTTCACTGAGCACCTGTCACACGCCTGGCACAGGTTTATCAGTCACTCCACCAGCAAGCCTCTGCCTTTCCGGAACAGGGAAGACAATTTAGTTAATTGCTGACAATTAACTGGAAGGCTGGTCTCTGCCCTCCATCGCTCACAGCCCAGTGGGTAGACTTATTCTAACACCCAGGGGCACATGTCTTAGCAACAGAAGATTCCCTCGGTCCCTTCTTTCTCTTAAATGTTCGTTCCTGCAACCTTTTGAAGGCTTCAGCATATTCTCACACTGCGCTCTGGGAAGTGGGTCAACCCTACAGAAACCCAGAATCCTCATCCTCAAGTGCTGTTGGTAAAATCTGTCCATCTAAGCACCTCTTAGTTGCTTCAGGGCTGTGGCTCACACTTGTCACCTTATAGGTATAGCAAGACTCAAGGGGAAATACCCCCTTCCCTTTGGAGTTTTCCTGCCTACTGAGACGGGCTATGACGCAGACCAACAGGAACAGAAGCCAGGTAGGAACAAGACTAGTTTTCCTTTACATAAAAGAAATTGCAGCCATGAGTGGTTTCCCAGTATTTGTTGTGTAGAAATAGGGGTGACAAAACTAGATGGCTCTAGATTTAATTCTAGGAAGCAACACTTACTCTGTCACCTGCCGGAGGGCCTAGACCCACCTCACTATCAGCTGCCTCATCTTCTTGTGACCCAACGTGCAAGGCACACAGTAGGGATGATAGAAATTATTTCCTTTCCAACCCACACCCTCACCCCCATCAGTCTGGGGCAAAATTGTCTTGTGTTTAGCGACAGGTCAGGAGGACACGCTGGGAGTTCAAACATGGGTCGGTCCACCTGCAATTCACTGAATTGTCTGGAAATCCATAAAGCCACTACCAAACGTAACAGTCTCTAGAGCAAGAAAGGAGATTTTTCAAGAGCACATTTCCACAAGGTTGGGATGAAGAGTTTTCTGGTTTGGGGTGGCATACTCAATAAACAACCCCATCTTAAGTAGGTATTTAAAAACCACTGTCTAGGGGAGTGACAAGTGTGAGGTCATTTTTCACCTCTAAGCTACCGCATACTCTCCAGAATATGATTCTATGGTTAGAGTTTTGTTCCCCAATCACCCCTACCACAATGCCCGACAGGCGCTGTGGCCAGTTCTCAGTTGGTAAACCGCCTGCTGAGGCTGACTTCCATAAAGAACTCTAGAGAAATTCCTCCTTTCTCTCGGTCTCTCCAGGGTGAGAAACCATGGCCGTTCCAGTCCTGCCTCAGGACTGGCTGATATGCCCCCAAAGCATTACCCTAGAGTAACTTCTAGATGCACTAGCAGATACTAGGGCCCAGGGCAGCCAACATGGCCTCACAGGGCAAGCCCTGGCTCCTTGTTTCTGTACTTCATGCATGCCTTGCCGTGTCTCTCCAACAAGCCCTCGATGCCTCAACAGGCTGGAGTCTGCTCCCTAACTGCAAACCGCATCTGTGTTGGGAATCCAGGGCCCTCGGGAGGCAGCTGGGAAGTTCAGGTGACCGTTCTTCCCAAGACTTCCCTCCTATTCTGGAATCAGTGACTTAAGAAAAGCAAACAGCTAGCTTTCTACACCTTGTAGTCTTGGATGCATACATCTAAGGATGGGGAGAAGAGCCTTACCAAAGAAGTCACCGATAAGCACAAGACAAAGGCCAACGGTATGCTTTCTTTAGTTCACTTCTTGTGTTCTGCCATGGGTCCTTGACCATTTGGGCAGGGATCTTAGAGATCATCAAGCTCAAACCCTTCATGTTCCAAATGAGGAACTTGAATCCAAGCAAGGTTATACTTGTTTTGTGTGAGAAGAAAGGTCTTTCTCCTCTTAGGCCTGCCTTTCACCACCATTACACAGCCCAACACTGGACACTTGGCCTGTAGGATCACTGAACCAATATGGAGGACACCCTCCCCCACTCCCCAAATACACGCAAGAAGAGAAAGTTGCTCTTTATTTTTATTTTTTATAATTTTTTATTTTTTTATTAACATACAATGTATTATTAGCCCCAGGGGTACAGGTCTGTGAATCGCCAGGTTTATACACTTCACCGCACTCAGCATAGCACATACCTTCCCCAATGTCAAAGGTGCTCTTTAAAACAAACTTTTAGCTTTATATAATAATCTGGCAATGAAGTACTGATTCGGAATATGGGCCTACAAGGAAAGTGCCTTCTTACAGACAGTAAGTACGCAGTGAGGGCTTAATATGTGAAGTTGAAATGAACCATGAATTAATAATGGCATTCATCAAACTGAAATTCTACTGTTATTAGTCACGCATTGGTATTTGTGGGCCGTATTCCGTCAATCACTCGTAAACATGCACACACCTAGTAACCACCCAATATCAGGGACAAACAAGCCAGGTTCCGGGCTTAGCGAAGCCAGTTTTTGGCGGGGTGACACTACCCACCCAAGAACTCACTCCAATGTTGGCATTTTTTTTTTCCCAACTGTGTTCTCAACACAAGTGTTATGTCACTGTTTTTATCTCAAGATGTGTGTAAAATGTTCAGGCACACTGAGATAATGTCAGGCAGAGTGTTCGGAGAATGGTCTCAATGTTCTCAAACACATTAGCTGAGCAATAAACGTTCACTCCCTTGAGGTAAAAAATATCAAGAAAAAGAAAAACACTGCGATGTAAGTTCTTAGAGCCCTGGCCTGTTGGTATTCTTGCCAGAGGACGTTCCCCCGTTATGAGGTGACCTACCTAGGTACGGAATTTAGACTTTTCTGGTATCCTGGCCCACAGCATCCCACCGTAGGCACCGTTAAGCGTGTTCCCTCGAGAGAGCAGAACAGCCCCCAGTGTCCCCTCATTTGCTTGCCAAGATCCACAGTTATCAGTTCCAGGCACCTGACCTACCTCACCTCTAATCCTCTTAACAAAGGCTGGATGTTATGCCCATCTTTCAGACTGAACACTGAAGATTCCAAATGCCCAGCGAAGTGTCCCAACTTACCCACGCGGATACGAGAGCTGGGAGGTCAACTGAAAAGCCCGTGCTTTTCCACTAGATGATACACAATCGCTGAATTACTCTTTAACCAAAAGTAAAAATGAACTCAAGCAAACGCTCTTACACGAGCTGCCCCTCCCCAGCCTGGCATCGAGTCTACGCTTCTTTATGTTGGCTAAGGACCACGGGAAGTAAATGTCAGGACGCCCTGTGCAGCAGACATTGTCAACAAAACGATTCAGGTAAAGATGCCCCTCTACAGTTCCTCCTCCAGGATGCTTACTTTAAACACAAAAGCGCCTTAGATTTTCACTGTAAATTGTCAGAACTAGAAATGTGAGAATAAGCGCAGAGGAAAGCTGTGATTTCTGTGGGTTTGCCAAAGTCTGCGGCCCAGAAGAGCCAGGATGAAAGGATTTTTCCCCTAGAGTGGTGTTAGCAGGGCGATTTCTTGATTGTGTCAGATGGAGTTTCCCCAAATGCTAACCTGTGAGCCACGGCCTCACCATGCTTTAAACTTTGTTTTTAGATGGTCGTGTTTTCAGAAGAAGAGAAAGGTGAGTAATGAAAACAGTACCAATAACGACAGCCACAATGTACCGGGCACCTTCTATGAGTAAGACGCTGTCTATAAATCCCATCATGTAATCCCCTTAACAGTCCTAGCAAGTTGGCTGGCCTCATGGAAGCTGGGAAACTGGGACTCAGCAAGGTTCAGTGCTTTGCCCAGGTTCCCGCCGCCGGGAATTGGCAAAGCCAGGACTCCAACCAGATCTGCCTCCAGGACCCACTGAATGAATGCCTACACACCCTCTTTCACATGAAGCGAGGCAGGACCCGAGCCGGATCTGTCAAGAGGCTCATTCAGAACTCGGTTGCTACTCATCGCCTCTGTTGGTCCCTTTTTCAGGCTCAGCCAGCCTCGGGGGTGAGGTCTTCCCAGCTCCCTGGCACCTGCTGGTAGAGCCCCTCTCTACACATGGGGCAGATCCCGTGGGCCCATCACCAGCTCTGGTGCTCGGTCCACTTCCAGATCTCCACTGAGACCTCCAGGAGCAGAGAACAATGAGTATGTGTCCTTGGGCACCCCATTCCTTACCCAAGTTGAGCCAGACACTCCCCCCTCCGCCCACAACGCCCACTTAAACCTGCTAGGAATTCTGCCATGAATACCCAGCCGTCAGGACGGCAACGGTTTTGATTCCTAAGGAACAGCCACCCTGTCACATTCTGAGCCCTGAACATCCAGCAGGCTCCCGGATGACGAATCTGCCAACAGACTCTCGCCCCACGTGCTGGCTGCCTGCCCGGACCCTGGCCCAGCTGGACCTGAGCCTCCCGACTTGCCAGGCCTGGTCACAAGCCAGCGGTTTTCTCTACATCCTCCTTTTGACCCGGGAGCCCAAGGAGGGTTTCTGAATGAGGGCAGGGAAGCATGGGAGAGGCCCACCCTTCAAGGCCCTGAGCAAAGACCTCTTTTAAGAACACTCATGATCTCTCCTGGCTCTCCTTCAGGCTTCCAGGCTCAATTATTCCTTTAGAAGTACCTCCTCTACCACCACCACCACCACCACCCTCCGCACTCTCTAAACATGGCGTCTCCCCCGCCAGGGCCCGAGCACCCCCTGCCTATCCACTTACCACTTACCACAGTCCAAATACAGGCTGATTATTTCTGTGTATCTGTTCACTTTCCATCTTCCCACAGGAACCCCCTGTGCTCTGCTGAGGCCATAACCTCACGGCCTCCATGCTCGTCTGTGGCGAACACAGCCCGAACCAGGGCGAGCCAATATAAAGAGAATGCAAGCCACGTGCTTGCTGAGATTAAATTCACTAGGGGGCCACATTAAAGACACAAAAAAAAACCCAGGTGAAATAAATGGTAATACTCTGCTTCAGCCCGGTTCATCCAAGCTGTTACCACTTCATCATGTAAGCAAAAGAGAAATTACCAAGGAGCCGTTTTACGTTCTGTGTTTCGGTTCCAAGGCCTTGAAATCGGGTATGTGCTTCACACAACATGTCTCGACGTGGACACCAAATCTCCACTGCAAATACCTGATTCGTATTTAGATTCCATAAAACCGACCCTTTAAAGAGTAGACTCACCGATCCAAATTGTATCAAACACAGGTACACATCTCCTAGTCACGGAGTCAAGGCTAAGTTTTAAAATTATTCATCCCAGGACCGGCACAATTGCGGTTCAAACCTCGGGTCCTGGTGTCATCTGCACCTCTTTCCACTCTCAAAATTCTGGAAGGTTCTAATGTGTCATGGAAGCTTCCAGAGAACCAAGCTCCTCGCAGGCACCTGGGAAACAGCTGTTGGATATTAATGAGCAGAGCACGGCTGGAGTCCCGAGTGCACCTGATGCTTGCCTCTGACCTTCTCCTCTCTAAATCCAGCTTGGGGGAACAACACACAAACAGACCCCTGTGAGATATAAAAAGCCTAAACTGGCCTTTATATGAACAGAATTCAATTTACAGTCTTGGGCGTTTTAAATTTCCCTTTGCTCTGCTGCAGTCTTTCCTTAATCATATCTTTCCCCCATGATCACATGCCCTTTATTTCCCCTGAATATTAACATTTTTCTCTGATACTTTCTCTCTATTGCCTTGATGCTTTTTTTTTTTTTCCCCCTCCTTCTTCTTTTTCCATTTCCTTTCGGTGATTAGCTGCCCACAGGGCTTTGGGAGATCTCTCAGATTTTTCAATCCCACATAAATCTGGTCTACTGAGCTTCCCTGACCTCTGGTTGTTTCAGACTAATCCCGTTCCTCCCCGCCTCACCCCTCCATTTCCCCTAACTCGCTGGCTGGTTAGAATGTGACAATTGCTCTGATTGAGTCTTCTGACCTGATTTAAGAAATGAGGGCAAAACAAAGATTTGTCAGCGTGATTCTGATTTTACAGTTGAAAAAGGACCCTAGCTCTAGCCTATATAATTCTTTCCTACAATCTCCCTCCATCTCAGTCTTCGCCTCCCATTGATTTGGTCGTATACACGCGTCCACGGCCCACCAGAAGTAGGAGCTGGAGCACGCCCTTTGCGGCTGGACGTGTGAGTCCAAATCTCAGCTCCTCTACAAATGGACTGTGTGGGGCACTGGGTGGCTCAGTGGGTTAAGCCTCTGCCTATGGCTCGGGTCGTGATCTCAGGGTCCTGGGATCAAGTCCCACATTGGGCTCTCTACTTGGTGGGGAGCCTGCTTCCTCCTCCCTCTCTCTCTGCCTGTCTCTCTGCTTACTTGTGATTTCTCTCTGTCAAATAAATAAATAAAATCTTAAAAAAAAAAAATGGGCCGTGTGTACAAAAGCCCTCATTTCAACCTATAGAGAATAGGGAATACAATACACTTCTCAGAGGGCTTTGGAATGTTGACATGAGTTAATACAAGTGAAGTACTTACAACCACACCAGACCCATACTGAGTGCCCCATAAAAGGCTAGTATCATTCCTGTAGGTCTTTAACCTTGTCTTACTCATTCTTATTTCTCCCCTGCACTTAGCCCAGTGCTAAGTCATGCACACACCAAGTGCCCAATGAATGGCCTTCCAAGCTGAATGTTTATTGGTTGCATATGACATCAGTGGGGGAGGACTCTCATCAGGTTTCTTAAGTTTCACCTGGCAAATAGCTCAGTCTGTCCCATGGCCACCAAGCTGGCCCCAAGACCAGCCACACTGGAATGTGTACCACGGCTGGACACGGAATGCCAAACAAGAACTTAACCAGGTGAATGCAAATCCTTCGGTCGGTAGGAGGGTAGCATAATTGCACACACAGCTCGTGGCGACTCAGCAGCATCACCTCCTATAAGAACATGGAATTCTAGAGTCACAGATATACAAAAGGACACCCCACAGCATGCAAGATGAAGCCTAAGCTCTTCAGCCCTGAATGAGCAGCGATTTGAGACCTGGTCCCTAGAGCCCCGCCTTATCCACCCCTTCCCCTCCCCACCCCACTCGCCCTATACACACATGCCTAATCTCTAGCCAAAATGAGATGCGGCCTAAATAATGACCTTTCTGGTCACGCATCTGAAACTCTGCCCGTCTTCGCCCTTAGAATGTCCTTGTGCCACTGAAATTTTCTTGTCCACCAGCCAACTTCTATCTCGTAAGGGTTGGCTCCAGGGTCGCCCCCCCTTGAGAAGCTATTGCAGAGTCCCCAACTCTTCTCTCCATGTTCCTCCTTGTTGTGGACATACCTCTATGAGGGGCCTAACGGCATCCTTGTTGTCACTCTCTGGCCTCTAGATTGCGAACTCCTTGTGAGCCAGACTCCAAAGTAGACGTGCAGTGTGGACTGGATCAACAAATGAATTAGCATACCGCTTTCAAATTTACAACAGGCCTTTTGCAGAAATTAACCTCTGCAGGGGCGCCTGGCGGGCTCCGTGGGTTAAAGCCTCTGCCTTCCGCTTGGGTCATGATCTCAGGTTCCTAGGATCGAGCCCCACATCGGGTTCTCTGCTCAGTGGGGAGCCTGCTTCCTCCTCTCTCTCTGCCTGCCTATCTGCCTACTTGTGATCTCTCTGTCAAATAAATAAATAAAATCTTAAAAAAAAAAAGAAAGAAATTAACCTGCAATCCTCCTACCGCTGGGAGATCTTATTACCATCTCCATTTTATACGGAAGGAAACTTTTGCTCCTAGAGCTAAAGTCATTTGCCCCAGTGTTCTTTGTCAGTGCAATGGAGCGATCAATAGAATTAGTGCTTCTGACTCCAAATCAAGGGTCCAGTCTCCCATGGAAAGAAAAAAATTCCATGGACATGATCTTAATTCATCTACAAAACAACCCTGTGAGATAGAATAAACTGAGGCACAGATTGAAGCTCACGACACTTACCTAGGGGGCCTCTGAAGCTCATGCCTTTCTCCTGAACAATGTGTCTCCAAGCTGCGTGCTTGGTAGATACACATGGGTACTCGGAAAGCAGAATTTCATCCAGCAGTCATTCACGGTCAGGCTGGACAGACCACTTTTAAGTGTAGAGTCTGCTGAAAATGTCCTCATAAACTGCGTCCGGTCCCCACTCCCGAATCTCCCCGTATCCCCATTGGGGCAGGAGCGAGCAACGGGCAGGTCATGAGCACTGCTGAGCCTGGACCGGGGCAAAGGCTAATTGATTCTAGAACAAGGGGCTTGTTCTTGCTCAGGCATCGCAGAAAGCAAAGTAGGCCTTTCCAATTTAGACCTTACACTTAACCACTGATAATGAGTTGCTTTTACATAATCTCGAATTTACCAAACAGTTTTAAATATCATTAGAACGTCACAACAACCCACTTAGACAGACAGGGCAGATATTAGTATTCCTAATAAATGACCACATATAGCATGAGAGAAATCTAAGATCTGGAATTCAGGGAGGAAGTCACTGTTCTTTCTTTGGCTTCATAAACTCTCCCTCTCAGGTAAGAGAGGAGGATGCTTGCCCGCTCCCAGATCCTTGGTGAGACGCTCAATGGGAACAGAATCTCTCAAAACAAAATTACCTGAGAGAAACCGTCTCACCATACAACCACCAGCAAACAATTATTACTCTCTATGTATATGACTGTTTCATGAGGAAACCAGACCATTGAACAGAGAGAGTCTCCTCTCTTCTTGCCTAACGGAAAATGTTACGAGCATTACTATTAGAACATATTTGAATAGAATATTTTAAATTAAAAAATGAGATTTGTAAAAATTAGAAGGAGAAAACCAACATGCTAGACAGTTTAGAACCTTTGAGGCAGATAACAACAAGCCAGATAATTAGCAGGATTCTAGACTCGACTGGAAACACCATGTCAGCCTTCCATAGGGAGAAGCAGGACTGTGTTTCTCAGCATATGGTAGCCCAAATCCTCAACTTCTATTTCTGTGAGAAGACAGGAGGGTGGGTACTTTTTTTTTTTCCCCTCCCAGCAACAATTTCTGATTCTTAGGTCCACCCACAAGTCATCAAGTGTAGGAAATCTAAGCTACAGTCACTAATTTGCTATTTATTGTAACAACACTGCCTGATGTTTATACAGCACGTTCCATTCTGGGATCTCCAAGAATGTGATGATCCTTTCCACGGAAACAGATGGAGAAACTAAGGCACACAAGACCACCAACACAGTCACCCTGAGAAGCCAAGAGCAGGAGCCCTATTGCTCATCCCTCGACCCACCTCCTTCTGCTGGGACTGAATCAAGATTCGGGATCAAACGAGGCCCCGTAACCGGAAGAGGAAGGTGGGCCTCCCTGAGCACAGGCGCTCCGGTCTCGGGCAAGGTGGGGGTACAGGAAATCCCATGAAACCCACACTCAGTGTGACTCAGAACCCGAGGAACAGCCCTAGGGCGAGTCTGTGGACATCAGCCATTGGGTAGGATGCCAGGGGCTCAGTGAGGCCCTCCGAGGAGTTTCCCTGCTCCGAGTCTCAACTGTCCCCTTCATATTTTAACCCCTCAGCTTTCATTTCTGCCTAAGCTAGTAGTGGCCTGTCACAGCTTCTCGTGAACGAAGGCTTCCAAAGCCCATCCGAGAATCGCTGAGGAAGACGATGCGCGCCGAGAACAGAGAGACGGAAAGACGAAGGACGGAGGGGAGACCACGAGAGGCCGGCCACCGAGGGGGGAAAAACTGCATCTATATTGTAATCCTGCCCAAGTTCCAAAGTGTTTTGCTTTCCTCTCTAACTGAGCTCCAGGCAGCAATGCCTGCCAGCCGGAGTTCCAATACTTCTCTGCAGTTTGTACCTTCAATTATGCACAATTGTTACTATGAATCGCTTCCCTTTCACAGAAGCTTCAGTTTGAGCCACACTGTTTCGCCCATGAATCTAGAATTATCTCAAAGAAACATTTGAGGGACATTAACGTCTTTTCAAATGTGTGATGAGATGTCGGAACCACCCCCCCCGCCCCCGCCAGAGCCGAGGCTGCCCTGGAAGATGGTCCAGAAAGGACCGAGGAGACACATGGGCCTGGGAACATGACCAGTCTGGATGGTTTGGCCAGGCCAGGAGCTTCCCGGCCGTGACTGTGGGCAGCTTCCCGAAGCTCAATGACGTCTCTGTAAAACGAGGGTGACAGCCCTCACCGCTCCACAGGTATCAGGAGGATTGAAGCAGAGAACATTGCGAGGAACTTAAGAAAGGGCTGAGGCAGGGTAAGGAGGAAAGGGTTCATATGGAGAATCACAAAGTATGCCAAGGCCAGAATCCGACTCTTATGTTAACCAGAAAGGACACACTCAGACACATACTGAGATCAAATATTACTGCTTTGTAAATACGGCTGTCCCCGCTTGCCCGTGGTTTTGCTTTCCCCAGTTTCGGTCACCCACAGGTAGCGGGGGTCCAGAAGCAGATGCTCCCCCTTCTGAGAAATTGTCAGAAGGTTAGCGGTAGCCTCATGCTAAGCCACAATGCCTGTGTCATTCCCCTCACTTCCGCTCACCAGATGGGCATTTTACCATCTCATATCAGCGCAAGGAAGGGAAGTATGGTCCAACCAAACCTTCTGAGAGAGAGACCACAATCAAGTAATTTTCATTCTAATACATTGTTGCACTGTTCTATTTTATTGTTGGTTATTGTTTATCTCTTACTATGCCTAATTCATCAGTTAAACTTTATCACCAGAGTGTACCTATATTAAGAAACACAGTAAATACAGGGTTTGATACAATCTGCCATCTCAGGCGGCCACACTGGGGGGGAAACAACTGTATAAAATGTGTTTGCTGATGACGTCACTGCCTTATGCATGACTGGGGAGTCAGAGGTAACAGGTTGCAGTGCTTAAGGACGTACAGATTGAAAGCTTGGGCAACTTGTTAGTGAATCTGCCTTGAGCAAGTTACCCAACCTCTCTGGGTCTTTGTTTTCTCATCTGTAAAATGGAAAGACCAATTAAGAGCACCGAACTCTCAGGCTGATCAGAGCATCAAATGATTTGAGTGAGTGCACGCATTTTTGACAAGAGGGATATTAGCTTAGATGGTGAAAAAAGTCTTAGAAAATTATAACGGCCTGTGATCCTCTAAAGCCCAACCTTGCCTGACAAAAATGTACCTCTTAATATTTAATTTTTCTCATTATGGAGAAATTAAATGTAATTCAAATTCAACTTAATTTCATTCATTTTAAATTAAATTAAAATTTTCTCCTTAGCAGGGCAGTAATGAAACAAAGATGGAGAAACACTGAGTTAGTATATATAACATGTAGTAAGTACACAGGAATTATCTATTGTGATGATTTTTATTCTGATTTTTAGAGCCGTGGTACCCCAGCTCCAATTAAATGCTATTGTTAAATTAATTGGAAGCTACAGTTTGCGACTAAAGTTGAAGTGTTTTAACCTATTTAACATTATTTAAATCATTAAAAATGACTTTTAAGAATGGGTGTTGGTGAAAAAGGCTTTCAAGGCTGGGAGAAGGGAAGCTGATTTTCAGCCATGCCTGAGAGTTCCAGCCAAAAGTACGTCAATTTTCCTTAACAGTTACTTTTTACCCTCATACTTTGTATCTTTGTCAGAAAGGAGAAAGACAAAGGCAAGAGAAAGCTGGTGCAGGAAAACAGCCTGTGCTTTAGTAAGACTAGTGACCTCGTCTTTCTGGGTCTGCTCCCTGGAAAGAAGTGCCCCTTTCTCACAAGTTTGTGAAGAGCATCAAATGACAGCGCTCAGGAACTGCATAACCCAGAGCTCAGCACAGCATAGGGGCTTCACACATGGTAGTTTTTCCTTCCAATTATGTATTTTGAATTCCTATGAACCATACAATGGAGTTTTGCCTTAGGATGCAGTCAATATTTCGTGTAGAATTTTAAAAAATATTTGGAAGAAAGAGGTCTATAGAGAGAAGGGAGGAAGGGAGAGAGGGAAAGAAGAAAGGAAGAGAGGGAAGAAAGGAAGGAAGGAAGGAATTTCATTGTTCTTACAGAATGTGCAAACAGACAGCATTTCAAAGATGTGTAGTCAGCCAGTACTGAGTATAGAACTATGTAAAGTACTAAGTAAAGTGTGTCCTCTCATAATTTTCCTTTCTACCTGGAGAGGGCTATACCCATCAGGTCTCCTGTCAAGAAAGCTCCAAAGCAAAAGGGTAGGGCATCTTTGGAGGCCACACTCCCTGTGAGCTGGCTTGAGTCTGCGGCTGCGCACTCCCGAGTGGTACCCTGCACTCCCCTCTGTCTCCCTGAGTGCTAAATCCACTTGATCCTGCAGCCAACCCCCCACTTAACTCTCCTTAATAGTGATGTTGTGGAGAGCCAAGCATTTTAAGTGTAACAAATTGCCATTGCACCGGCTGCAATTATGAGTAAATTTGATCTTGAAAGAAGCCAAGGCACAGTAACTCAATAACTTTGTAACAAAGCTATCGTTCTAATAAGGATAAAGTGCCACAGTGTTTTCCCGGGTGCTTCATCAGCTTTCTTGGACACCAGAAGTGGGGGAGGGAGACGTTCAAGGATGCACCGCCCCTCCCTCCCAGGAGGCTCATTAACCAACTTATGTGCTTATAAATTCATAAGCCACATCACGGTTTACAAACACAAAGGCAGATGATTGATGTCAGTTGCGTGTTAAAGTGACTGATGAACCTAATCTGAACAATAATGGACATAAAAAGAAAAATGCTTCTGTGATGATAATTTCAGAACGCTCACACAAACTCTTACATGGGAGAAAAAAAAAAATCCGGCCTCTTTTTAGAAACAATATACCAGGTATGTTGCACCATCACTTGGTTTTCTATGCTTCGGTGGATCTTTTAGCCACACCATTCAGATGCTCTATAATGTCACTATGTTACTATTTGAAGTTTATCAGTTTAATACCTTCCCATGCAATGCTGAAAAGAGTTTTCTGCATCACCATCTCCTTCTCCTACCTTTGGTTTATGAGACTGACTCAGGAGCTTTCCTACCCTTGGTTTAAAGAGAAGGAAGCTTCCCATCCCACAGGGTTTTACAAAAGCTCTTGAGTAAAATTCCATCTCTACCCTTAACTCTTACCACAGTGATAACACCACATCTTTTTTCTTTTATTAAGATCTGATTATTCTGACTTACAGTTTCCAGAGTGTGGGGATTTGACAGATGCTTATCCATTTCTGTTCAATAATTAAGTGAGTAAATGAACAAAGCAAATATTTTCTTTTGTTATCCCCAACTCTATTATAAATGGGTGTGTGTACGTATACACATGCATGCGCGTGCATGTAAATAAAACTACCATGCTGTTTCTGCTTTCACAGAAAATTCGAAAAGCAAGAAGAGACAAACAGGTCTCATCCCAGCAGGCACCTGGCAGCGGCTTCTCACATTTGGCTCCAGATTTCGGGCCAAAACTCAAGCGCAGTCCTACGGTGAAATGCATCCCTTCAAACTCCGCTCAGCTCACTAAACCCTGCACCCACCTGACTCACTGTTAGGCAATTTGACCTGGTATAACCACTGCCACATAGCGACTCGATAAAATATTTATTGGCGCTTGTTAATGCTTCTTGAAGCCCTCCCCTCTCTCATACGCCTTTTTCCCAGTCTCGCTTTTCTTGCCTCCTCACCCGCAAATCTTTACCTTTGGTGCTCAAAACAGAAGGGTGGATTATACATTCTTTTTTTTTTTTTTTAAGATTGTATTTATTTATTGGACAGACAGAGATCACAAGTTGGCAGAGAGGGGGGTAGGAAGCAGGCTCCCCGCTGAGCAGAGACCCTGATGCGGGGCTCGATCCCAGGACCCCGAGATCATGACCTGAGCTGAAGGCAGAGGCTTCACCCACTGAGCCACCCAGGCACCCCTGGATTATACATTCTTCTTCCTGAGATGAAACTGTTAAATCAAAACATTTGCCCTGCCCAGCAAAGAAAAATATGCAAAACCCCCTTGGAAAAGAGAAAAAAAAAAAAAAACTAAAAAACACCCATGAGACAGACATTTTAAACTATGAAATTCAAAGAGTTACTGAAATGTTATTCAGGTTCCCAAAGTCAAAATGGCAAATGTAATGCATACTGATGACCTGGGTTTACAATTTGCAAATTGCATGGGAGCGAGAGAACTGAATTTCCTTCCAAGTCATACAGTGCACACTTCCAGCAATCCCGACTGTGCATTCGTCTTATTTCTGGGAGTGGACTAAGAATTAACAAGTAAATACAAAACCTACATAGTGGCAAATTTGCCTTGTTCCAGACTTAAAAACATACTCCATTCAGTTGGTAGTAGCTTTACTCGTAATCGTTGAAACCTGTTATAACCCAGATGTCCTTCATCTGGTGAATGGATAAACTGGGATTTGCCCCCACAATGGAATACTACGCAGTATTCCATCATACTCATACTCAGTATATAAAACGGAACAAACCACTGGCAAACACTGACACACACTCTCAAATGCACCAGGTTAAGTCAAAGTAACCACACTCGAAAAGCTCCATATTATATTATTCCATTCATAGAATGTTCTAGAAAGGGCAACTATAGGCCAGAGAACAGATGAGTGCTTCTCAGAGCTGGGGATGGGGGGAGGGATTGACTATAAAGGAACCCAAGAAAATTTTTGATGGTGACAATTTTTCAGTGTTCTAGATCTTGACTTCATGGTGACAAGACTTTATACGTTTATCAAAACTCACAGTACTGCACCCTATAAAAGACAAATTTTACTCTTTGTATATTGTGCCTTAATTTAAAAAGCCCTTTAAAACTAATTGATAGTGGGGGAAAAAAACCAAACAGTGGTAGCCTCTGGGGGAAGACAACTGACTAGAAGGAAAGGGGTCGGAGAGAAGCCTATGGGGTGATGGGAATAGTCCCATCTTACCAGAGGTTCCGGTTACGTACGTGTACGCACTGGTCACACCTCGAAGACTCTGTGTTTAATACCTGTGAGTTTCACCATATGCAGATTTTATATCAACAGAAAAGAAACCAAAAATAAGCTTATTAATGACATGCCCCCCGAAGTATTTAGGAGGAAGAGGCAGATGTCTGCAACGTACTTTCAAATGCCTCGAGAAATGAAATGGATTAACAGATGAATAAAGACGGGCAGGTGTGGAGACACGTGATGAAGGAAGTAATGGTAATCGTGGATCTAGATGCTAAGGAGAGGGGTGTTCACTTTGAATTCTCTAATTTTGCTGTGTGCTTGAAAACTGTGGTCATGACATCAGAAAAAATCCATTCTAAAGAACTAAAATATACATGCCATCTAATGAGGATTTTTAAAGACTTAATAACAATATATGCCATTAACTCTTGGAAAGATGTGAGCTATCATTTTTCTTATGACTCCACTCCCATCCTATTTTGTATTATTCAGATTCAAAGCTTGTAAATGTTGCCACAAATGCACAGCTGTGCCTGTCACTTCACAGGGTCTGTTCCACGACAAACTTGAATTAGACACACAAGGCTGAGCATGGGCTCTACTTATCCACTGATGATAGGAGAAAACGAGCCCTTACAGAATCCTAATTCCCTGCCACCGAATTCACTCACGATGCAGGAACTGGTGCAGAGGGAAGAGGGGTCTATAATTTTATGCTCAGTGATGTTATCCCAGTGCTCCCTGTGCTCTGAGCTATGGAGTCATCAAAGAGAAAAAGGCCAACTTACTGACTGGTGATTCACCTTGCTATCAGGTCTACACGGGGAGCCTTTGCCCTCTCGGGGTAATTCAGCATTCTCAGATTTGTGCCAGGCTGGACTTCTGACCCTGTTCCTATCAGTTAATTTCATACCCTGGTTAGAGCTTATGCCTATGAAGTTGGAACTGTCCCCATGCAGGTGCAGTGCTACAACTACACTGCTTTGAAATTTCCAAAATCTAGAAATCTACAAATTATGTTGCTTTGTTTACAATCACACAGCCCAAAAGCGGAGAGCTGATCAGGCTGATGCTCTCATTTAGAATGCCCTTGTAGTGACCGCTCCCAGGTTAGTCATAGCGACGCTCTACCCCAACACACACACACACACACACACACACACACTCTCTTATAGAGGTTTTGCCTTTCTACTAAACAACAAAGAAGCAATCATTGGGCCGGGGCAGCAGGGACAATTTGAGGGCTGGATTACAGGTACTATTGTAAGTTGGAAAACCAATCAAAATGCCCCAACATACTACGGTCACGAGATACAGGTATCCCCGGCTTTTCAAAAGTTTGCACTATTCCCCTTCGCTTTTGCAAAAGACCTACATTCGTACCTGTTTTTGCCAACTGGAAGAAATCCAGAGAGTATTTTCACTTTTATAAAAAAACAAACCTAGAGCTACGTGGTGATTTTGCAGCAAGCCATTATAAAGGCAGAGCACCCCCCAAGCCATAAGCCCAGCACCACCGAGCTCCTTCCCGGGGACCCACACTCAGCACCTCTGCCTCAAGCCCGCCACTGCAGCTTTGAACTAGGTCTGGGAGCACCTGTATCTCCATTTACACTGCGCATCTATTAGCAAGACATTGCCTAAAGCATCAGAAAAGTGTATGAAGGGTTACTTTTGGGGTCTGGAAATGCTCAGTGTTTTTTTTTTCCCCCCATATAAATGAATGCTCACTGGTCCTTCGCTTTATGCCATTTTTTTCCTTGGAACGCTCCACTTTTAGCTACAAGGGAAAGGTATACTGGGATTTTGGTCAGTCTCTGCCAATCTCAGCTGTGCCTCACTATGTGTACGTGTCTCAGAACCACTAGGTTTTTTCCTAAATGTAATCTCAAGATTATTTAGGTATAAACTAGGCTTGCTGGATTAACTAAATACTCAGTTAAATTTGAGTTTCAAGGACACAACAAATAATTTATTTTAGCATAGATATGGCCCATGCAGTATCTGGGTCACGCTCATGTTAAAATGTGTTCTTTTAATGCTGGCAGCCCGAGGTGTAAATATAAACTTGATACGAGTTAGTGAAAAGCTTTTAAAATATGTTAAATGATGCTGTCAAAAGTCTCAGCTTTCCACAGTTGCCAGCATATGGAGATCAAAACTGAGGCTGAAAACTAGGTTTTTGGCCTCAGACCTGGGCTCCAGGTTTACTAGATGGTAAGCTCCCCGAGGGCAAGAACTATCTCTGCTTTTTCTGTTTTATCTCTGATGTCTGGCCCAGCACCTTGTACACAATAAGCTCTTAAAACCATCTATGGGGAAAGCAAATGAATGGGTGATGTCTGATCTCTCTCTCATGCTACCTCATTCCCGGGGGACTTCAGGTTTCCCTGTGTTAAGGAACCACCACATTTTTTCCCCGATCTTTCAAGAAAGCAACTGTGTCATTTTCTCTCTGTGCACAGATGGGTTGAAAAGGGGTTTCCCACTGGTTCAAAGGTAAATCTGAAAAGCATGTCTATATCTTTTTTTTTTCTTTTAAGATTTCATATTTATTTGTGTGTGTGTGTGAGAGAGAGAGATAACAAAAGCACAGGGAGGCAGAGGCAGAAGGGGAGAGAGAAGCAGGTTTCCCACTGAGCAAGGAGCTTGATGGAGGGGTTCGATTCCAGGACGCTGAGATCATGACCTGAGCTGCAGGCAGGCGCTGAAAAGACTGAACCCCCCAGGCGCCCCAAGCATGTCTTCATCTTAAGACAAGTTATTGAAACATTCCACCTAGAGCAAAGGCTGCCCTTGAGCTGGGGCCGAGCAAGTCCATACTAAGGACACAGTCTTGTTACTCAGCTACTAGCTTTGCTGGTCTTCTACACTTGTTTTTTGTTTTGTTCATTTTTTTTTCTTTTAAGTGTTTCGTTCATTTTTTTTTTTTTTTCCTGGAATGGCAGCTTGGGCCTGACAGCTCAGATATGAAAATGCTTACTTAGCTTTGCCAGTGTATTAAAAAAAGAATCTACATATCCACCAACAATTTTCATTAACTGGGCCCACCCTTGACTCAATCTGATCTCATTTTGGGCCTCTACTATTTTCCACCTCCTACCCATACCCCTACCACCACCCTCCGAAGATACTGCTCATTTCTCATTTGTGCGGCTGGGCTTTTAAAGATTTGTTCTATGGTGTTGTCATTCCAGAAGGTATCCCATTTTCCTTTAGAAGAACTTGTATGAAGTACCACGTTTTGCTGTTCGATATGGCCTTCTTCTGAAATCCATGCACATCAGCAATGATCCCGACCATTCCCGTTATCAGACTCTTGTATCAGTGACCCACGTGTGCGACGACCACAAAGAAGCAGCGTTATTTGTTCCTCATTTATCATGTGTGTTGCCTTACGTCTAACCTCAAGGTTCATCTCAAGTCTCACTGCACAATCAGCTCTTCCACGTAAAACAGTGTCTTGGAAGAGAGCTAGATGTGCTAAGAAATATTCTAAATCCTGGGGAGAAATGGAGAGGGAGAAAGTTTGGAAAGACACTAGAAAGAGAATATGAGAAGGGCACATGGTGGGCACTGAGGACCAGCAGTAAAATCATAAGTGACATTGGTTCAAGATGGTAATTAATGGATCGGAATGAACATTAGAAAGTAGCTCATCTGCTTCGTGATTTTATAAGTGAGATAAGCTCAATGAGGAGTGACATGCTAATAGCAACTCTGAGCTAGCAGGAAAGCTGAGACCAGAATCCAAATATCACAAGCCTGGCCAATGGCTCTGATAACAGATAGCCTGTCCAATTGGTTGCTCCCAGGTCTGCAGCAAAATGAGTCAGTACTGTGCATGCCAGCATAAGAGGATTTAGGTTCTAGCAAAATTAAGAGAAAAACCACAGATTATAGCTTTATTATTGTCTCCATCATTGATCTGTCATAAAAATTAATATTCAAATATAATCCATCCATTCATTCTTCTACTGATCATCTTTCATGAGCCAGATACTATACTGTCAAGAAATTGCCACAATTAACAAGATATCTGGGGCTCCAGCCTCCACTGAGTTTATATCCTGGAAGGGGAAAACCAACAACAACCAAATAAAGAAGCTATGGCTTTGCATTCTGGTAGGTAACAAAGAAGAAAGCCACATGTCAAGACATGTTAAGACATAACTAGACAGTTGGTGGTTGGATGAGATTGAAGGTCTACTTTAGGAAGGGGGACTGGGGAAGGTTCTTCAAGGGAGGTGACCTTTGCTTTGCTGTGTAAAAGGTGAGAAGATAACCATCAGGAAAAGCCCAAAGGAAATGCATTCCAGGCAGAAGGAAAAAGAGAAAGAGTTCAGTGTTTTGAGAGGTAGAGAGGCCAAGATACTTAAGCGTAATAAGCAAAAGGGAGGCATTTCAAAAACTAGCTCAGGGGGGCACCTGGGTGGCTCAGTGGGTCAGTCCTCTGCCTTCGGCTCAGGTCGATCCCAGGGTCCTGGGATCGAGCCCCGCATCGGGCTCTTTGCTCTGCGGAGAGCCTGCTTCCTCCTCTCTCTCTGCCTGCCTCTCTGCCTACTTGTGATCTCTGTCAAATAAATAAATAAAATATTAAAAAAAAAAAAAAAAAACTAGTTCAGGGAGGTAGGAAGAGGTAGGAAGAGCCCAGATCAGGATGGCCTTTGAAGATCATTACAAAAAAACTAGATTTTAATCTCAAGTCAATAGCAAGTCATTGAAATATTTGATCTTTGTGTATCTTAAAAGGCATACTCTCGGTGGACTAGGACTGCGGAGAAGAGCAAGAGTGGAAATGGAGCCCTTTGCTGTGGTCCAGATCAAAGATCACAGTAGGACTGACCAGACCCGTGGTGGTGCAGGAGAGGAAAGTCCACAGATTTGCAGACCGCTCTGTTTTTGCTTGAGCAACTGGATAAATCGCCATTCGCTGGAAAGAAAAGGGCTGAGGGTTAAGGTGATGTGTAGGAATGAAAAGTATCGTCTGTGTAATACTATGTTTTAGATGCTTACTAGACACTTAATTTGGGTTGTCAGGTGGAGGAGAGAAGGAGATATAAATTTGAAGCAAAGACACCAGCATAAAAGTGAGTCCTGAGCTCTCCAAAATTGGTAGGTGAGGTGGAAGGGATGCCATCGATGACAAAGATGAAAGGTGCAGGAGAGGCAAGAAAAAAACTGAAAGAAGGTAGCCTCAAGAAACTGAGTCCTTTTTTTCAAGAAGGAGCAAATGCCTGACCATGTCAAAGGAAAGGTAGAATCAGATGAGGCTAGAGATACACCCATGGGATTTGAGATATCAAAGCACTGTGGATGTCAACAAAAGCAGATACACTATAGTTTTTTTTAAAAAAAGCATACAGTGGGGCACCTGGGTGGCTCAGTGGGTTAAAACCTCTGCCTTCAGCTCAGGTCATGATCCCAGGGTCCTGCTTCCCTTCCTCTCTTTCTGTCTGCCTCTCTGCCTACTTGTGATCTCTGTCAAAAAAATATTAAACACAAGCTTAAAAAAAAAAAGCATACAGTGTGGAAGGTAAATATTAAGAGTCATTTTCAGTCATTTCCAAAACTACCTTGCATGGAATTATACCCACATACACACAGGTCCTTTTTTTGTCCTTTGAACCTAAAACATAAATGAGAACACCTCTTAGATGTTCTTTTTATATGGCTCATTTTGAAGAACTTTCCTTATCAGTACATACAGACTTAGAACATCACTTTATTGGCTACTTACTACTTTGTTACAAGGATTTAACCCATACCTTTGATCTCTCCTTGTGCTGTATAATTCATTATACTGTGTTGGACACTATACTTCTCATGTGTTCTGTTTGTGTGCATTCAGGGACAATGATGGATGTTCTAATGTGGGGGAGAATCAGACAGCTAAGGGATGACCCTACAGAGATCAGAGCTGGAACCAAAAACTCAAAGAGTCTTTCTGTTGCACCGTATTGCCTCCTTCAGTGTTGCGAGAATTGATTGGCATTTGGCAGAACTGAGCACAGAAACAAAATTTACAAGCACTTTTTAACAAATCAGGTCTTTTCAATGCTGATCTTCTAATTAGATTTCTTACTCACTCTTGCATTCATTAAAATAAATACATGGACCAGTATGATTTCCCTTCTAAGCCAGGTAATTAAAATGGCTCTGGGTTGTGTTGTTGCTGCTCGGTTTTGTTTCTTGTTTACTGTTTTCACTTACTCCTTAGGTTTGCATGTCCTGTGGCTCCAAAATTCCCTTCTGAAAACCTGTTTGCGACCCCCAAACTTCAAACGTTGAAACCCCTAATATCCGATGTGTTGGTATTAGGAGGTGGGGCCTTTGGGAGGTGAACAGGTCACAGGCTGGAGCTCACAGGGATAGGACGAGCGCCCTTATAAAGGAGAGCCCAGAAAGCTCTCCTGACCCTGCTGCCGGGTAAGGACACAACCAGAGGACGGTTCTCTGTGAACCAGGAAGTGAGTTCTCACCAGACACCCAGTTGACCGGCACCTCAATCTTGGACTTGCCAGCTCCAAGGCTAAAAGAAATACATTTCTGCTGTTTCTAAGCCACCCAGACTCTGGTATCCTATTAACGAAGCAACCAGAACAAAGGTAAGACCGTCCAATCTTAGAAATTCAGAATGTTGTCATCACCTCCCATGTTCTAGACCCAGCATCTACTTCTTTAGATTCGGACATCTGGAAATACTATCTCATCTAAGAAAATAATAAAGATTTTATATATGGTACCCTTCCTTCAAGCGGCTGACGTGACTTACGCAAAATCCGTAGCGACCCTCCTCTGCTCTGTCAAATCTCTCTTACTATTTTCCCACGGCCATCACTTTCATTTGTTCTTTTCTTCGACTTACCCTGTTTCCGCAACCTTTATTCCCTGTAAAGACTGTTTCTCCCAGCATGTTACAGGTGTCAGTGGAAAAGGGGGCAAAGCTCAGGCGAAGCTAGAACGAGCCCTCCGCCCCGTCCTCGGTGGTAGGACCCTTTGCTACAGAACTTGAGTGACCTTATGCCCAAAAGATCCTCATATTTCAACTTGGTGAGGAAGACACCAAGAAAAATCACATGTGAGCCACTCAGGGGAGCATGACCAACAGAACAAATGCTGGTGTTCAGGTGAGGGTAAGACCCAGGCAAAGTTACAAAAGTGCTGGAATCTTCCATGCCTTCCTCCCTTTCTCCCAACACAGCCTATTCAAGGGGTCACAAGTTGGGATGCCTCTTGGCCACGTTGTCTTTGGCCCACACAAATAATTTCAAACTTTCCAATTATCTGTCAACCTTTAAAATCGGGAAATGTGACGCCGCCATCAAGACTGGCCAGTTCTTTGGAAGGGGCAGAACCAAACCAGCCTGCCCAAGTGACTAGCGGCCCTAGCAGAGAGGCACCTGCTCCCTCCCCCCACAGCAAGGGTTCTCTGCTTTGCTGTTTGCCCCATTATTTTCTATCTGGCCCATCTCACTCATTCTTATGATCTGCACTCCCACCGTAGGCATGCGAGTTTATAACCTTTGAAAACGAAGTCCTGCCAAGCACTCTCTAATAAAGATTTGGCAACATTTCCAAAGTAGCTGAGAATTTTATTTATTTATTTTTTTAATTCACTCCTGCCTATAAGGGATTTGGGTCATGACCGAAACTTTCGCATCAGATGACCCAGCAGCATACATTCTGACTCTCTGGTTTTCTGACCATCCAGGCCTCTGGAAGACGTGGAAACAAGACAGGAAAGGAAGGCCAGTGGGGAACTCAGTCAACTCTGCACCCGCATACCCCCTTCTGTCTTCCTCAAATTCCTGGCCATCTCATCATCACGAATGTGCCAAAGATTGCGAACTGGAATGCTTCTGCCAAAAATATATATGCATCCTAGTAGGGTTTTCAAAGATAAAGAAATGCTACCAAAAACCAGATGGGACTTCGCTATAATGGTTACATGACACAGCTGGAAAGGTGGCGAAGAGAAGATAGTTTGGAACAAGACAGTCCCCAGTTGTGCCCCCTTGACTGCCATGTCCGTGTCCTCCCCGGGCATTGTTGGATGTGAGCTCACGCTGCTTCTGCTGCTTCTGGAAGAATCCATTCTCAGGATACTTGGTGACTGTCATTCACCGGCGAGATCCCGAGGGGCATACGTGCAATGATCACGGTTATGACATATGCGGAGAACACGAGGACTCGGGTGCCTGCCTGAGACAACACCACTGCTGTCATTCCACCTCCACACGCCAGGGGTCGTCCCACACGGCTGGGCGAGCACCCACCCAGGAACGTGAGATGATAAAACCGCACTTCACAAAAGAAAGTCCAACCATTAAGTTATTATCACATTTAAAAGCAAAGAGTGGAAAATTAACCGGCCAAAGAAAACAGCTCGCAGGAGAAGCCGCTGGAATGAGGGCAGGCAGGGCGGGAGGAAGTGGAGCGTGGCCCCAACAGGAAGCACCTGAACTCAGGTGAAGGCAGATCCCACAGCTGCGTCAGGCCCGATGGAATCTTCTCGGTAAAAAGGTGTGGCTGCGATTCACGCCTGGAGCCAGGCAAGGCAGAGGTCAGACACTTCTGAGCATCTATTTCTCAGTAAATGAGGTTTCTTTCCTTCCGGGGCTCCGCTAGGAGATCGGGTGCATGTGAATGACTTCTAACTGGGTTGGCTCCAAGCTAAGAGCAGGAGGGAAGGCAGATGCTGTGGTCTCCGTGGATCAATTAAAGATCAATCAGAAGTGGAGCTAGAATATTCCAAAATTACAAAGTGAGTCCATGGGGGAGATGGGGTTTGACTGAGAAGTGGATTTGTGCAGCGCCTCAGGAACATGGCAGCCAGGCGGAGGGAGGTCCTTCTGGACCCTTCCTCCATCATGGCACCGCAGGTCTTTCACTCTTGAGGCAACAGGAGGAAAATGTCAATCATCGGAAAACCAAGTCCTGGGCACCAGAGGTACCAGCCTGGGTTAGTGAGGAAACTCAGCTTCCCAGTCTTCTTGTCCAGGGCTGATTTCCCTCTAATCTTGCTAACTACATCCAAGCACTCCTTCCTCAGACCCCTTTTTTTTTGTCGCTATATAATGTCTGAACACTTTGCCGGAAAGTTCTCTCAGACGAAATGGCTTATGGATGAAAGTCATGAATTGGGCGCTTGCTCTGTGAGCTAAAGGTTTGCACTTAACTCTGGGCCACATTTACAGGGGCGCAATTGCTGCTCCTGGAGAAGCAGCAAAGGGCTTTTGATATTTACTGAACTGTTATATATACGTCCAGAAGGCAAAAAAAAAGATCCAACGGGTAGATGTTACAGGCAAGCCGATTAGAATTCACCAAGTTAAATCTCTTCAATTATAGCGGTGTTTGCTTTGTCCAGTACTGAAGCCCGTCACTGGGCATGCTTAACAGATCTGAACAAAATCCTTCTTCGCAGCATACTGGAAGGGACGCCCACACTGGCTAGGAAAGAGAGAAGTCTCAATCTAAAGATCCTACAATTCTGCAGTAAATAGTATCATAGGAATAGTCTTTCCACAATAACATACATAGTAATACAGCCATGCAATGGGGCAGTTGAACAAATATGAGCTTCAGGGAAAAACTAGACAGGAGAGGTGGATATTCCTTACTCCATAGCAGAGGGTGATTCTGACCTGGATTTGGACAAAAACTGACCAGTCAACAGACCTGAACTCAGATAAAGGGCTGGAAAAAATTATAAGACTGAAAGGACAGAACCTTCAGGATCAAATCCAATGGGCAAAGGGAGCTATACTTGTAAATTACACATGGACAGGACATGAGGACCGAACTTAGTGGCATGGGTTTTTGTTGTTGTTGTTGTTACTGTTTGGCTTCTGCTTTTTTTTTTTTTTTTTTTTTTTTTTTTTACCTTTTTAAAAATTTTAAATGCTTACTCTAATAGGAAAATTTGAATTCTGGTTTTTCTACTCTGGGTAAGGAGGAGGAGGAGAATGAAAAATCTCACCTCCGCTCCGTGCCCATGTCTGCAAGAACAACACAAAAGCTATAAAAAATTTCCATTCTGGGACGTCTGGGGGGCTCAGTCAGTCAAGTGTCCAAATCTTGATTTCGGCTCAGGTCGTGATCTCAGGCCATGAGATGAAGCTCCAAATCTGGCTCTACACTCAGTGGGGGGTCAGCCTGAAATTCTCTTCTTCCGCCACCCCCTCCCCCTGCTCACATGTGCACTCTCCCTCTCTCTCTTAAATAAATAACTAAATCTTAAAAAAAAAAAAAAAAAAAAAAAAAAGAACTTCCATTCACAGATGACAGCCTCTTTGACCAAATCCCATAGGGCTGGCAAAGATTTCTAAATTAATGAGAGGCTTCTGAGACTATGAACTCAAAACCATTGTTTCTAAGATACAGCTTGGGTCTCTTGGAGAAAAAAGCTGGCCAGTTAAAAAGAAAGGTATGGATACGAATACTGTAGACTCACTGGTCGAGTTGCTGTAACACGGCACCAACATTTTCTGCAAAACTGTTATTACTGTAGTAGTGGTGCTGTCTTAGAAGTCTGTGCATCTCTGTCATTTAAAAAGCTAATCATAACATAATGTTAACATATGGAAACCAGGCTATTCTTGATCTCCAGGCTCATGTGCCCCCACTGACCACAGAATTTTCTTAGCACCAGAAGGGTTGGTCTTACAACCCTTCTGGCCACTTCTGCATTTCCTTCTTTAGAACCCTCTAAATAAAAACAAAAGCAGAGGCAAAAACCAAACAAACGTGCAATTTACTACAGCAAGTAAAAGCTAGGATCCGTTTAGCGTGTGTATTCCCTGCAATTCACTGGTATGCCCCTTCTTAAGAAAATGACAATCAAAAATAACTCGCCGTACCACCGATGTTTGCCACCAAGCCACTCCACACGGTCCCACCACCCAAATCACACACGCGTCTCCACTCTGGCACAACAACCATCCACCATACACCCACCCAACAATCGAGAAAAGAAGACCTTCCTAAGAAAGCAAGTCACACAGACACTAGCTTTACACCCCCAATGGGATCTGCCGGGAGTGAAACATACAAAGTCAGCCCACACACATTCACGTGGTCTCAAAGTATCTCCCCATCAAACACTTACTCATAGAAAGGGGAAACCAGTCATTTTAATGTAGAGAAGACTGGCAGACGCTACATGTGTCACCACGAAGGGACCAAAGTTAAAATCACGAGTAACGAACCAAGTTGGCATCACGCACTTCCTGATCTGATGTGCTTAGAACCCAGCACTCCTCTGGTGGTCTTGCTAAACCTGAATTAAACACGGCATTAGATAATCCACAAAATACCAGGCCTGTAACCTTCAGAGAGACTGCTAGCTGTTTGAGCACCTGGGTGGCTCAGTCGGTTAAGCATCTGACTTTTGATTTCGGCTCAGGTCATGATCTCAGGGTCCCAGGATCGAGCCATGTGATGGGCCCACACTCAGCCGGGAGTATCCTTGAGATTCTCTCCCTCTGCCCTTCCCCCCACTTGCATGTGTGCATGCTCTCTCTCTCTCTCTCTCAAATAATCTTTAAAAGTAAAAAAGTGTTAGTTGCTGAAAGGAAAAAAAAAGAAAGAAAAGAAAAGGAGAAGAAGTATGACACAGTCTACAAAGGGGACATCAGACAAATTGACGGCTAAATGTGTTCTTGGCCCAGAAAAGAGACACCTGGCAAAACTTGAATGAAATCTGTAGACTGGATAATAATATTAAATCATTGTTAATATCCAGATTTTTACAGAATGTTAACTGTCTGTACTTGTGCTTATAATAACAGAATGTTCTTGGTTTGAGTAAATACACAGTGAAATCCATAAAGTCATAGGGGCATCATGTGTGTAACTTGCTCCCAAATTTTCAGAAAAAAAAAAAACTTATGTACATATATTTGTACACACACATGTACATGTGCGTGGGTGTGGGTGTGTGTCTAGAGAGGAGAGAGAGAATATGATCAAATAAGTATGGTAACATGTAAAACACAAACATTAACATTTGGGGACTGTGGGAAGCTTACATAGGGATTCCTCACAATATTTCCATGACTTCTCCAAGTAAAAAGTTTTTCAAGATTAAAAAACAATAATAATGACCCAAGTGGGTCTGAGCTTTCCAAGGACAGAGCTGGAGAAGGAGGAGGAATATAGTGCATCTCTATCCCATCTGCTCCCCTACCCCCAACACCTGAGAAGCACCGGATTGTTGTTGGTTTCCCTGACAGCCGCTTTGGAAGCCTGCGGCGAGCTCGCCCAGGGCACCGCTACGTCTCCAGAGCCCCAGAGCCTAGTACAGGGCCTGCCATATACTGACAGCTCAAGAAATGGTCAATGAGTGAATGAGCCATAAGAAGTATCTGAGAGAAACCAGGGACAGCCCCCACTAGGGTGCTCCAGCCGCAAAGTTGGTAGATTATGACGTTCTTGTATAAAAGGCTAGGTGGGAATGAGGGGTAGGAGGCATCCGAATAAAGAGCAAGATATAGTTCTCCCAAGGGGTATTCTCTTTATTGAGGAGGAATGGTAACTGAGCATGTGCCCTAGAGTTGTCCTGAAACGGCCCTACTCTCTGGACTGGGGGAGGGAGGGCATACATTCCGGGTATGATGTGCGCCAGTGCCCAAGGTCTCTGGGGGATCCCGCATAAGCTATCTGATGCACCGAGATGAACAGAAATGAAGACCAGGGAGGGCCCGCTGAGTGGCTCAGTCAGTTAAGTGTCCAACTCCTGGTTTCAGCTCAAGTCGAGATCTCACGGGTTGTGGGATCGAGCCCCGCGTCGGGCTCCATGCTCAGCAAGGAGGCTGCTTGAAGATTCTCTGCCTCTGCACCCCCCCAAAAAATAGATAAAAATCTAAAAGAAGAAGAAGAAGAAAGGGAGGAGGAGGAGGACAAGTAGACCAAGATTCCCCAAGATGACATTAAAGACTGAAACAGCTCCCTAGTCAGCAGTAAATACTTCATTACGAACACAATACCTCATTACATTCTGTTCTTACCTCCCAAACCGACTAGCACTTGGTTTCTCAAATTCACACTGACTACACACATGAGGTATGAAATTGGAATCATTTTAATTACCAAAGTTCAAGAAAGCTTCGAGAAAAGTTGTTTAGCAGATGAAAAACGTGACTTTGCTTCAAAAATTCAGCTAATTCAAGAACATTCCAACAGATTGCTTTTCCAGAGACATTCAAGTCTGAATAGAGATGAAGGGGGGTGGGGGTGGGGAACAATCCTCAGGCCACCGGAGTGTAAGTCTTAAGGGACGTTCCTATAACCCAAAACTGGGTTATAGAAAATTGGGACCTACAAGCAATGTGCTTTCTCGAATCACCGAGATCCAAGTTCACAATCATGAACACCATGTGATAATATTCCAGAAACAAATTAAACAAGGCCAACCGTGGCACATAAGAGAGGGCAGGACTCCAAATGGCAAACCTGATTTGCATATTAATGCAAAGAAGGACTTTTTGCTTTAATGAGGAATACAATTTTCGTAGTATCTCTAGGTGAGATTGCTGTGCTCACTTGTAGGGACTTGTTCACCAATTTATTTGAAAATGAGTTCATATGGCAAATCCAAAACATAATGGGGGTGGGGAGAAGAATCCTTTCCCAATGAATAAGTAATCACCAGTGAGCCCACAGAAGAACTGGGGCGGGCTGATACAGCTGCCTTGCTCTTCATTTTACTTGCGACAACTGGGGGGCCAACTAGCTCCCCCTCAGAGTCAGTGCCCTCCTCTAACTTGACAAGGACAGGGGTGTAATTCGCCCTGAGCGTTAGCTGCTAGCTACTGGTTGATTTGTCCCTAACAACCCCCTTCCGCTTCCTACCTTCCAGGTTGAAGCTGCCCCGCCTCTCTAGAAAGAAGTGGGAGAAGGCAGACGTATCACATCTCCTTCTAGGGACTCCCAAGGGGATGTTGTTTATATAACCCCAAAGGACAAGGAGTAAAGACAACGTGCAAGAAAGTTAGCTGATGAGCCCTACCTCGAGCTCAGGAGCCAGCTTCCATCCCTTCTGTGCTCAGTATCCCTCCCGTCCCCGACATGATCTAGTCCTCGGGCTGCCAGAGGCATGGCTCTACCAGCATCAGCTGAGATTGCAAGGATCCGGGGTGACCTGACACCTGACCCAGGGGTTCTGTTAGGGACCCCTCTATGGAGTTCGGCTAGAACCTCAGATCTACACGCAAATCAGTACACGGTGTGGTACTCTTATTATTTCAGCACATCCGAATCAATCGATATCTCCCCTCCCACACACTCCTCCCTTCTCCATGAGAACCCATGCTCATGATCCCCCTGGGCTGTCATACCAGTGGGACGATAATGGCATTTTGGTGAAAATCAAGCCCTCATCTATTTTGGTCTGAAGCGGAAGCCAAGACACTAGATCCAAGGATAATAGGACGGCTCCCGAAACGTGAGTCTTCGCGCTGGTCATCAGTTGCTGGTGTGCTATTACCAATGAAAAATGCAGAAGCTTTTGCCTCTTGGTCCCCACCCCCGCCAGCTGGTTCTTCTTACCTTTGGTTCCATTGAAATGAAACTGTGGGTTCCTCTGCTCGAGAGAACTGACCTTTTAATCGTCCTGCTATGGTAGAAGTGGTAATAGTCCTTCAGGGCCCCGATCTACAAAGACAGGAGGAGAAGCGCAAAGAGAGTTAGTCGGAATTAAAGAGTCTTCTGTGTTCCTGTGTTGCATGAAAATAAGAACACAAAACAAAACCAAAAAAAAACCAAAAGGTCCATAAATTATGCAGTTGCCTCTATGCTTAAATGTTACTTGAACCTTGGTGATCACTTTTCCAAAGAAGGACATGTGACATGAAATGGAGTGTCCTTGAGGCAGTGACTGCGGAACTCAAGATTATAATGGGACAGCTTAGCTCTCTGTATCTCCCTTTTAATGTTTAATTTATATGCAGCATTTTAAGTAATTCTATATCCATTTATATCCAAATGTGGGAAAGAGAAAAAAAAAATCAAATAGCGATCTGGTTATAAAAACACGCTGCATTCTGTTTGCTCCGAGAAATGTACAATGAAGGACCTCGTTAGATTATTTATATCATCAATTTGAAAGAAGTCCTGAGCAGTTGGTCATTCACAAAGGAAACACTACTTAGTCTGTCTCCTGCCTTCAGTCGGCAGTATAATGACATCGCAGTTATGCATTTATTACAAAGTAAAAGTGGGCGGCGGTATCTGGAACCAGACGAGATCGCATACCCGAGCTACCAGCTAAGCCACCCGGGGAAAGCCAGTGCAAGCCAGTCGATCACAACCACTTCTTTCAACACACTCAATTTCTCACCTGTGTACCCCTCCCTTTTGTAGAAAACAGTTCAGTCTGCTTAGGATAGCTTTGAAAATAAGTCACTGGCACTTTCAGAAAACAAACAAAATCCCAGATAATCAGGTTCTCTCAGCAGATTATAGATGTGGGTCACATGGAAATGGAACAAGACAGCAAATGAAGACAGAAGAGCCTGGTTCTCGCTCGGGGTGACACTGCTGAGAAGTGGCTTCTTAGCTAAATCCCATGTACTTACTATGCCTCCATTTCCATTCTATAAAACCAGGTGTTGGGCTGGTTAACATCTTTTTTTTTTTTTAAAGAGTTTATTTATTTATTTGACAGAGATCACAAGTAGGCAGAGAGGCAGGCAGAGAGAGAGGAAGGGAAGCAGGCACGCTGCTGAGCAGAGAGCCCGATGCAGGGCTCGCTTCCAGGACCCTGGGATCAAAACCTGAGCGGAATGCAGAGGCTTTAAACCACTGAGCCACCCAGGCACCCCTGGGCTGGTTAACTTCTAAGATCACTGCAGCCCTCAAATTCCATCAAATTCTACTCTTTGACAATGACACTTTTTTTTCCCTTTCTTTGCTTTGCCCAAATACATCAAATGGGCTATTTCTCCAGAACACCATGGCTCTGCCCTAAAAGAATGACCATCAACAGGATGGTCTCCAATGGGGACCATACAAAAGTTGGCTTTCTTAATTAAAAAAAAAAAAAAAAAAAGGAAAGAAAACCTCAATGGCCCAGCTTCATTTTTCCAGCTAACATGTTTATTTTTTTAATTCCCTTCTTTCCATCGATTCTCGAGCATCATTCTATCTCTCCAGTGAGGATGACTGACCCAGCTTCTGTGCCATTGAAGAGTCACCCCCTACCTGGGACTTTATACTCTAAAAATGAATGACTCAAATTATCATTGGATAGGACAGTCTGAAGTCACACATTTTTAACTCAAGTAGAAACTGCCCAGATATACACAGAAAAGATCGGGAACTCGGAAACAGCAGCAAACAATGAGGAAGAAGACACAGATGTCCACAGATAGCCTCAGTGTCCAAGAGGGTTTCAAGGAGGGATTTACAGGCCAATTTTAAGATTCCAGAGGACTAAGGGTAGAATTCACAATGGGCTGTGTAATACTTTATACAAAAATCTTAAAATCCCAAGGAGCTTAGAGCTTTCATCTTATGTAGCTTTTGTCAAGAGCGCTCCTTGGGTAAACACAGTAGTTTCTGTGGAAAGGGACATAAAATCTTTGGGGAAGAACTTTATACAGAACCTATCACCAGTGTGCAAATGGTCCATGAGTTTCAGACCATGCCCATGCAACTACGATGGAACCTCTTTGATGACAGGAAATAGTTGAATTCAACTGAACCATTAAACTCAAATGTGGATGAAATACGTCCTGAAGATTTAATTCTGATCCTTTGTGGCCTCTTCGGGAAAGACTGGAATCCTGGACTTACACAGCATGTACGAAGCTGAAAAACAGAACCCTCATCCTGACTTAACATGCTTTGGGATGTTGGATACATCACTGAACTATGTTGGGCTTTGGTTCCTGTAAAATAAGGACACAGCAGGCACAGTGGACAGAGACTGGGTATCAGAGTCAGATGAGGGATAAAAATGTGTACGGGTGAGCGTGGTTATAAGGACTGAGCAGCGTAACAGGTGCACTGCCTGGTCAAGGCCTTGCTGGGTATGCAGTTTCCGATTATCGCTTTCCCTTCTAAATTTAAGTTTCAGTCCTACTTTCTCTCACCTCTTGTCCTGCAATCCCTTACCTCTATCCCTTGGTCAGAATTCCTCTTTTTTATTTTTTTTTAAAGATTTTATTTATTTATTTGACAGAGAGAGATCACAAGTAGGCAGAGAGAGAGGAGGAAGCAGGCTCCCTGCTGAGCAGAGAGCCCGATGCGGGACTCGATCCCAGGACCCTGAGATCATGACCTGAGCCGAAGGCAGTGGCTTAACCCACTGAGCCACCCAGGTGCCCGGTCAGAATTCCTCTTGGTGTGCCCTACCTAGTATCACCTCTTGACTTCCGTCATCTTAACTGGCCAACGTCAGAAAGTCTGATGATACACTGTTGGCGAGGACATAGGCACAAATGCAGCATACGTAGGACTGGGAAAGAGCACTCCTTGGGACAACTGTTTTGAAAGCCATTCGGTAATATCGGTAAAATTATAGACTGTACCCAACCTTTGACCCAGCTTTTCCACTTCTAATAATTTATTATACAGATACAGTCACTTATGTATAAGAACGGATGTTGGAGAAATTCTGTAAAGCAAAAGAATTCAAACAACTAGCTTTAATCAGTAGGCGTTTGGCTCTATATGAGCTGAAAGAATTGATCTCAAAGGAAGGAAGGAAAGAAAAAAGGAAGGAAGGAAGGATGGATGGGGGAGGGAGGAAGGAGAGAGAGAAATAGAGAAAAAGAGGGACGGAGGGAGAAAATACGACCGCGTTTTCGTGGGAGAACAAAGAAAGAATCTGTACTACATGTACATTCACAGGAATACATGAACTACAGAGAGAGCTTTTCTTTTCATTGTTTATGTGTATGTATTATTTCTTAAATTTAAAAAACCAATTAAAAATGAAAGATAAAGCAACGAAATGAAATCGCGTGCACCCACAGGTGGCACCTACTCTTCCGGGGGGCAAATCCACTTCCCAAACGTCTGTGTGCCTGGGTCCAAGGGCCACCTTTCCCCAGGCCGTGAGATCCCTCTAGCAGGAAGCTCTACTTGACCTCCACCTTGCAGGGGTCCTGTTTCCTCTACAGAGTCAGGGAACGGTGCTCGATGCCTGAGTGATGGCTCATTGACTAAAGGCCTACCGTGTGCCAGGCATCGCCCAGCTCTTCTGCAGGTGATTGTATTTAGCAGAATTCCCCCAGGAACCCTAGAAGATAACGATCGTTACCTCCACTCTGATCAACGAGGTTGTGGGAGCTCGGGCAATGCCCACACCTACACAGCTAGGACGGTAAGGGGCGGGCTGGGGGTGGGTGGGGGGGTTGTAAACCCCTGCTGAATGGCTAGCTAGCACATGAGCTTACGCTGCTGTGGTGTATCCCACAGGTGGGCTCGGTCCGGCAACCTTCGTGAGCTTCTCTGCACTGCAGAGCTAAAGGGCTCCACTCTATGCAGCCAGGGCTCTGATGTGATTAAGGTTCTGCCAATCAAAGGCAGACTAAAGCATCCTGGGGCGGGCTCTTGGGGGCCCTTATGTGTTCAGCGGTTGTGCTGGCAGAGGTCTTAATGCCGGCAACTAGCTTTCTGCGCATTTGTTTTGCAACATCCCGTTTTGTTGATAAATTGGTAAGAGATCACAGAAGAGCTATGGGGGCAACAGATTAACTTCCTCGTGCCTCGGTTTTTTGTGGGGGATGAAGCAGCAACTCTTGGGGAGGCCTATTCTGTGAGGTGGCATTGGGGGACACTTCTGAAAGCTTTGTCTTCTCGAATGATTCTACAGGCTATTTAATAGTCTGTATTGAATGCCTTCCAAAGTAGAATGATTAAGTGGATTCTGCAGAAGGCTCCCTACTAAATCTAAAATTGGAGAGATCAAAACTTCCGGAAAAGTAGCTGCTCATTTACACAATCTCATACAATTTAGAGACCCTCCAAGTTATGTACCCCTTGAGTCATGAACACTTATGGGCACCAGTGAGGCCCAGGCACCCGGGTGACTCACTGTGTTCTGACCACCTGTTAAATGAACACACTTGTTTCCAGCCCTCCAGAGCCATATGCACCAACCTCCTCTTTCAAATCTGTTTTCTACACCACAGCCAGAAAAAGGCCAGAAAATGCAAATCTGGTCATACTCCTGTCTAAAATTTCTAGGGGCTTCCCTCTGTTCTGAAAAGAAACAGTAATAGTTAACATTGAATATCACTTAATATTATAGTTTCTAAAGTAAATCAGAATAATAATATCATATCAACATCAATGCTATGCCAAGAACTCTCCTACATGCTTTGCCTAAGTCTTTTTTTTCCTTTTTGCTGCAAGACAACAGCTTAAGGGTAGCACATGTTAGCTCCATCATTCTACGTCATTCGAACAAAATAATCTGTCACCTTGTGGAGTTATACACATTTTTTAATCTAAATATATATATATATTTAAAAGCGTGTTTATGTCTCTTGTCTATTAACATGCATGTCCCTTATTGGTAAGAATTGTGTCTTTCATATTCTTTCAACAGCACTGAGCACGCTGAGGGCTTTTAATAAACATTAGGAAGAAAAATGTCATAACATGTTGAGAGCTATTCAAAAGAAAGACAGTGTATGAAAACAAAGCAGTAATATTATCTATAACCTGACATTCCACCCAGCTCCTCCAGGGTAATGTAAAACAAAAGATGACTGTGTTTGTATGTTACCTAATACCAACAAGGGCTAAAACAAGAAGCAATTTGTAACTAACATGGGGGGGGTTTATAAATAAATCAGAAGCCATTAGCATATATGAAGTACAAAATCAATAGGAGAATGGCCTAAACTGAACCTTATCCTTAATTCCACATAAAGGAAGGAGAATAATTCTTTCCCTCTTGACCCTCTTAAGCTCCTTTTCTCTATAATCACACACAAAACACTCTTCCCTGCCAATCAGCACAACACGATTCTATACAACAGTAAGCTGATAAATTTCATCTTTTGTTCCCAATTCTGTCAAGCGTTTGTGCCTTTTCTTCCTTAGTGGCCGCTTCCCACCCTTGCGCCCAGGGTTTTCCTATCACGACCCTTTTGCAAACCAAACTCTTCTTAGAAAAGTTTTTTTTTTTTAATGAATTATTTTATACTAAAGTGTAAATGACTGGTTAAGACTCAATGACTCTGTTCTTTCAGGAACAACGGCATTTGATAAGAAAATTAAAACTTAAGCCAAATAAATGAGACCACTGTGTTTCTAATTTCCAAAAACAATCACTGTCAGAAAACAATTATGGGAGGGTTTTTCCTTTTCTGCTAGCAAGAGGGAACCTTCTCTGTGTACCTGAATTCTTACATCACAAGGGAGCTATTGAATTCTGAGCCAAGTTAGGACCCAGAAGACTTACAATGGCTTTGACCCCAATGAGGAGCTGTGTGGCCTTTCTGAATACATTTACCACCAACCGTCTCACCCATGCTTGTGACTAAAATCCCTTCTAGTCTAATGACTCCAGGTATATAGCTGGCAAATCTTTCACACATAGTTCTATAGGGTGACCAACCACGTCGGTTTTCCCAGGGCTGAAGTATTTCCAGAGACATACAGAACTTTTCAATACTTAAACTGAGCAGTCCCCATCAAATTTGATCACCCTAATTATGAAGCAGCAAGGTCAAGGGCCCTGTGGCCACCTCCATAAAACTTGTCTGCCTTGTTCTCCCTCCTGCCCTACATTTATATATTTATCCAAATTCCGAACTCCCTTTTGAAAAGCTATTTATCTCCACTCCAGAAATATTTTTAAATGGGCAAAATTTGAAAAGATATTTCACAAAGGGAGATATACAGACAATAAGCATGTAAAAAAGATGCTTAAGTGCAAATTAAAATCATAAAAGCATGTACACGCACCTGAATGGCTACAGATTAAAGGACAGACAATGCCAAGCTCTGACGAGATGCTAGAGCACTGGCGCTCTCACACATTGTCAGCAGGAGTATAAAATGGTTCAACCTCTTTGGAAAATTGTTTGGTAATTTCTTATGAAACACACATCCTCCTCATGACCCAAACAATTCATTTCTACATATTTACCCCCCAAAAAGGAAACCCTGCTTTGAAACAAAACTCATACACATATGTTTACATCAGCTTTTTTAGTAACACTCCTGCCCTGGAAACAATGCAGATGTCAATCAATAGGTAGTTGGAGAAATATATCGTGGTATATCCATACAGTGGAACAAGCTGCAATAAAGAAGAACAAACTGTTGATAAACGTGACAACATGACAATCAAAACATGATGCTGACGCAGAAGAATGCACATGGTATAGTCCCACTGGTGTGAAATCCTAGGACAGGGGATCTATGATGATAGAAGACAGATGAGTGACCATCTGGGTGTGGAGTAGGGATCGACTGGGAAAACCTGGAGAAATCTGGAATGTTGGGAATATTCGGTATCTTTCTTATAGTGGTAATTACTGGGTAACGAGTGCTTCCGTGAACTGGAACCAGCTCATCGTAGACTTACAAGATCCAATTTCTTATCTTCCCAACACCCTGTCCAATGATATCACCCTGATGACTTGAAATCAACAATGACGGAAATATTAACCTTTCAAAGAAATTGGCAAAGTTTACAAATAACGGCTTCTTTCCCTCCTGACCCGTCACTTTTCAGTATTCATCAGCACACCATGGAGTACAGACATTGTTCAACACTCACCCTGCCTTCTACGAAAATGGCGGCATTCGGAGGTATGTAAATTAAACATCAATAATGGTGATTTGGAAAGTTATAAATTCCCCTCTACTGTCCTTCTGTAGACTGACAGACTGGAAAACTCAAGAACCCAGTTACCTGGGGCTGGAATTTACCTTCCAGCTTGCACCTTGTCCCACCCCCTTGGGTGGGATGGGGAAGAACCAAGTCACTAAGGCCACCGTTCTTGCAGACTAACCTCTTCCCATGCCCCAAGTGGAAAAGCCGGAAACTTTAACTTGCTGAATTCCATTTGCGCTTGTAGACACAGCACCTGGATAAATTGCTTCTCTTTGTTTTAAATACTGACTGTGATGTATCTTCTGTGCTTCCCTAAGAATATTAAAACCACTATAGTCATTTCCCTTCTGTGTTCCAGACTCTATAACATTCAAAAAAGAACCAAAGAGAGGTTGGCCATGACTGCCTGCCTCAAAGTCACCAAGAACACTCCAACCTTAGGATCTCTGTCCCTGCTTTTCCTCTGCCTAAAATAATCTTTAAAATTTCTAGGACTCACGCCCTCTCTGCTTTCAGATCTTCGGTCAAATGTCTCCTTCTCATGGAGGCTTTCATTGACCCTCTCCCAACTTAAAACTGCCGTCATGCCCTCCCGCATACCACACTCCCTTCCCTGATTTATTTCTCCCTGTAACACTTCTCACCATGAACATATTATATATTCTTTTTATTTATCCCATTTATTATTAGTCTTTCCCCATTAGAATGTTAGCTCCCTAAGGGCACGGATTTTTATTTGACTCACAGATGGATTAGTTTTTGCTACTCTTAACAGAGCCAGGCTTACCCAACAAAGGTGCAGAATGAGTGAAAGGCCTCTGCCCTGGGGGAAATTAACACAATAGTGAGCCTGTCTCTAAACCTTTGGGAAAGTTTCTTGCTCATTTCTTTATGACCCTTCCTGAGACATAACTTTAACAGATAATGTAACAGACACTTTGTGCTTATTAAATATTGAATGAATAAAGTCACCATATGTAAACATGTCCAAAATTCAAGAATCGAACACCAACAACCACTTACTCACCAAAATCTACTTTTATGTTTCTTAGTTCCCTCCCTTGTCCCTTCATAGTCAATGACCTCTTGGAATCACTCAACGAAAGTGGTATTTATAACAAGGCTGTTGAATTCATTAAATAGTAAATGAGAAGGCAAGTAAAAGCAGATACGTGATGAACTGCTAATATTTACAGAGCACAGACTAAGTGCCAGCATTACTGTACGGTGTCCTCATCACACAACAGCAGGAAATAAGTATCATGATGGCCATGTTACACGCAAGAAAGCAGAAGCTCACAAAGTTTAAGAGGTTGCCTTGGCCCACACAGCTTGCAAAGGAGGATCCCAGGTAACCTAACTCTAGAGCATATGTTCTTAACTACTCTAAGAGATGTTTGAAATAAAAGGTTTCTAAGGATGAATTTAAAACCACAGGTAACCAGGGGTGCCTGGGTGGCACAGTCGGTTAAGCATCTGATTCTTGGTTTCTGCTCGGGTCATGATCTCAAGCCCTGAGTCGGCCTCCATGCTGAGCGTGGAGTCTGCTTGGGAGTCTCTCTCCCTTTTTCCTCTGCCCCTCCCGCTTGCACGTGTGTGCTCTCTCTACAATGACTGAAATCTTAAATAAATAAATTATACATAAAACCACAGGTACCCAGAGATCTCAATTACCCAGAAAACTAGTCTACAGCCATACCACCCTGAACGTGCCCAATCTCGTCTGATCTCGGAAGCTAAGGAGGGTCAGGCCTGGCTAGTACTTGGATGGGAGACCCAGAAAACTATATTCCTAAGAGCTGTACATAGAGCGGATGTTTTCTAGGGACAGTTCTATCGACTTGGGAGCGTATGCAGAAGAGACTTACATTCGTGTCTCCATGTGAGAAAGTACCTTTAAGACATATCTTTGTAAGTTCAAAGGGAATTTCACATTACACAAGTACTACTTGGCCCCACACATCTTAGATATCATTGCACTGGGCCGTAGAATGCCACAAAATTACATGAAGACTATCTTTCCTACACTTGAGTTTCGATCAATCATTCAGAGCATACTTCTGATTTCTTCCTGAATTCCTTCCAGTTTGGGCTTAGCATTTGAGCTCTTTGGAGAGGTCTTCAGAGAATGACATCAGAGTATATGAATCATAGGCAGAGCCCTATGACAATTTTTTCCTTAAATCAGGGTGCTCAAAGGAAGATGTATAATCTGTGTTCTGAGATTTGTGGGCATGTGATAGGTTGAACAGTGACACCCTATCCCCCCACGCCCACCGATATGTTCACATCCCAATTCCCAGAATCTAGGACTACGTCACTGGATATGGCAAAAGGACTTTGCAGCTGTGATTGAGGATTTTGAGATTATCCTGGATTATCTGGGTGGATCCAGTGTAATCACAGGGGTCCTTATAAGAGGAAGGCAGCAAAGTCAGAGAAGATGCGATCGTGGAAGCAGAGGTCAGAGAGAGAGATGGAAGCACAAAGCAGAGATGCGGGGTCAGGGGGAGAAATAAAGAGAGGAAAAGAGAGAGGAAGTGATTTGAAAAGACTATGCTGCTGGTTCTGAAGGTGTTAGAAGGAACCACAAACCAGGGAATGTGGTTGGCCTCTGGAGGCTGGAAAAGGCAAGGAAATGGGTCTTCTCTAGGCTTTCCAGAAGGAACGCAGCTCTGAGGACACCTTCGTTTTAGGTTAGCACTTCTGGCCACCAGGACTCTAAGATAGTGGGTTTGTACTGTTGGAAGCCACTAAGTGGGTGGTTATTTGTTATGGGAACAACAAGGAACTACTAGATGGTACAACTAGCACCTCAGTCAACATCCGTGAGAAGCAAATAAAATAAAGTTGGACTATTCATATTTGGGGCCAATTTATATTTCATTATTTTCGGGACCCTCTGGGCATTCAATGATCAATTTCCAAATAACTATACCATTATAATAACAGTGTTGAATATTGCCCCAGCACTCTGCTAAGTCCTATATTAGCATTATCAAGTTTAATGCTCAAAAGCAAAACAAAACAAAAAAACCCGAAAACCAGGATATTTGCCCAACAAAAGAGAATTAGCAAACGGCTTATTTCTTCTAAGCCATCATGTAATTAACACTACTAATAACCAAAGCTACCACTTTCTGAAGCTTTCCTACATTATCTCCAATCTTTCCAACAAAGGAAAAAGTATTTTAATTTTAGGGAGAAGGAAATGGAGTCCAAACACGAGAAAAGGTAAGTTATGTGCCCAAATGAAAAAGTAGCTGAGTCTGACTCCAAATATCTAAGCCTTTTCTATAACACTTTGACTTTTGCTTAAAATGTATTTCAAAGGGTTTTGATTTGCCATATGTGATTCAATAGGCATACTCAAGTATTCCCACCCCATCCCACCTCCTTGCCCTCAGTAATACGAGGCCTCATTATTTCATTCTACAGCTACCCGATCAGCAGAGTGTGGGAGACTCTAGGTCCCTGTAGTTCACCTTAAGAGGGAGTTATCAAAAACATTCTATTCCAAATCCCAAGCAAGCAAGAAACAGATACAATTTCACCAAGGAAATGCAAGCGAGAGAAAACAGAGTAAGCAACAACTTTTCCCAATTTCAAGTGAGAAATCTGCAGTCCGCCCCGCTATTCACATGGGACATGAGACTTGCCTCAAAATAAATCACAGAATATCAGAATTGGAAAAACAAAACAAAACAAGACAAACAAAACAAAACAAAAAATAACCTTAGCAGGATTTTAATCTGACTCACTCCGTTGCACGTAGAAATCATTATTCAGACTGGTCTGCTGCACTGCATTTCCTGGGGTAGCCCATTTGTCAGAAACTTCTTCCAGATAATTGGACTGACTCCACTTACTACTCCTGGTTCTAGCCTGTGGAGCCAACCCAGAAGGGTCAAACTCTCCAGTCCAAGCCAGACAGCCAACACATCCCCATTCAGTCTTCCCTGTTCTTGGCTGAACATCCAAGTCTTTCCTTTTTTTTTTCTTTTTTTCCATCTCATGCAAGAAGTCTTCCCAGGTCTTGCTTTTCCTAGACAAGTCAACATGTATAACACCTCCCCAGAAAGTTTGGAACCCAGAGGAGAACACATGTTAATTCCAGGTTTGCTGGACCCCGGATGCAGTCCATGACCCTGTGACTTCTCTTGGTGATGTTCTTCTAACTGAAGAAGTCACTTAATATTGAACTGTTCGTAGCAGAATGAACTTGGTCAACAAGTCCTCAGAAACCCTTTTTAATGTGATTCTCCTCCAGTCTCTATTTTTAATTTCTTAAGTGTCAGTGTCAATGTGAATATTAAATGTCATTTTCTATATTCTACTCTGTACTTTCACAGCCTGCCGAGACATTAAGTATTTACTGAGTGTGTACGAGATGCCAAGCACCAATCCGAAGATGCTGTCGACAGAGCAAACAAAACAAAGCCTCTGTTAAAATGCCGAACTTTTTTTTTTTTTTAGGATTTTATTTATGTATTTGACAGAGAAAGAGAGAGAGAGAGAGCACAAGCAGGGGGAGCAGCAGGCAGAGGCAGAGGGAGAAGTAGACTCCCCGCTGAGCAGGGAGCCCAACATGGGGCTTGATCCCAGGACCTTGGGACCATGACCTGAGCAGAAAGCAGACTCTTAACGACTGAGCCACCCAGACAGCCCTGTAGAGAACTTTCTGACTTGACTCCGACAACCTCACTGTGTCAACTGCAAGTCTGAAGTTACGTCTTCTGTACTCCGAGTACTTCCCCCGAAAGAAACTCAATTTTTCCTATTAGTAGATTAGAGATCACAACTGGGTTCAGCATCCAACATATATGATGTTTGTAACAGTTCTTTAAGAATGAGCTGTAAATGGCATCAGGCTTTTATGTTCTCCAGTCCCTTTTTGCCCACAATGAATAATTACGTCCTTCATGTAAAATAGTCCTTGTACATTCCTCAGATAAGAACATCCATTACTGCTATTTATAATCAGCTATTTTTCTACGAAGTTCTTCAAAACCCATCTGTAAGTAATTTCTGGAGAAACTAAAAGAAGTTATTGTTTAATATTTAAGCTCTTCCACCTGCTTTAAGACACACAGCGCACGCCCACAAAGGAAATCGTCCAAGAGAGGCTGAGGGAGAGGGAGCACACGTAGCCTGCCTTTAGGTCTGGTTTCTTCTCATTACTGACCACCTGCACAACTTGAAGCCTTTCCACGTATATGGAAACAAACAGAGAAGAGTACGTATTTTGATAGGTGGAAACGTTTCTGGCATTACTCCTGGAATGGTAAATCTTCTCTTTAGATACAATGACTCTCAACTCCAGCCATACATTGGAATTATATGGGCCCTAAATAAAATACTCATGTTTGCCCCTCCCACACCCATCCCAGAGCTTCTGACTTAAGTGTCTGAATTAAGGCCAGGGTCTCGGTATTTTTTTAAAGAGCTTTCTAGGTCATTCTAGTACACAAACCAAGGTGAAGAATCACTGTTCTGACCCAATCATCAGATTCTGCAGAAACAGAACAATTTACTCTGAGTTTGGCAATCCCCATTCAGATATTTCTATCTAATTAATTAAAATACATTTAAACGAGAAAAATCTCTAATTTCACTTTAGTCCTAGTGTAACTGGCATGCTTTGCTCTTTTAATTCATTTCTTTAATTATTTTAAGAGCCCTCCTCACCTTCAAAAAAAATTGGAAAAATGAATTTAGTATAACCAGATTTAGAAATCCTAACATCTTATCATATTGGTAAATAGAGTCTATTTTGAGCTTTACAGCATTTTAAAGGGTATATTTTACTCTTAAAAGGGAAGATTCTGGGTGTAAAGGCTGTGAGCATTCAAAACGTGTGTGATAGAGCCTAAGTGTATTCAGGACAGTTAATGGCTTTGTCATCCTTAATTAAAAAAAAAAAAAAAAAAAAAGACAACAAAACAAACTTACTAGGAAGTGTCACTATCCCAGATTTCAAGACCTACTACAAATCAACACAGTATGGTGCTGGCTTGAAAAAAGACACACAGATCAATGGAACATAACAGAGATCCCAGAAATAAACCCACAACTATATGGTCAATTAACCTATGACAAAGGAAGTGAGAACATACAAGGGGGAAAAAGACAATCTCCCTTCAACAAATGGTGCTGGGAGAACTAGACAGCTACACGCAAAAGAATGGAATTGGACCACTTTCTTACACCATACACAAAAATAAATTCAATATGGATTGAAGACCTGAAGCCATAAAACTACTAAAAGAAAACATAGGCAGTAATCTCTTGGACATCAGTTTTAGCAACCTATTTCTGGATATGTCTCCGCAGGCAAAGGAAACAAAAGCAAAAATAAACTATTGGGATTACATCAAAATAAAAAGCTTTTGCGTGGTGAAGGAAACCCTCCACAAAACAAAAAGGCAACCTACTGAATTTGCAAATGATGTGTCTGATAAGGGGCTAATAGCCAAAATAAATAAAGGACTTATACAGCTAAACACCAAAAAAAAATCCAATTTTAAAAAATGGGTAGAGGACCCGAAGAGACATTCTTTCCAAAGAAGACATACAGATGGCCAACAGACATGTGGAAAGGAGTTCATCATCACTCATCATCAGGGAAATGCAAATCAAAACCACCAAGAGAGATCACCCCATACCGGTCAGAATGCACAGTATCAAAGGCATAAGAAATAACACGTGTAAGCAGAATATGGAGAAAAGGGACCCTCTCTGCACTCTTGGTAGGAATGTAAATTGGTGCAATCACTGTGGAAAACAGTATGGAGGTTCCTCAGAAAATTAAACATAGTACCCCATATGATCCAGCAATTTTGCTTCTGAGTATTTATCTGAAGGAAACAAAGACACCGCCTTGAAAAGACAGGTGCACCCCCACGGTCACTGCATTCTTATTTACAATGGCCAAGATACGGAAGCAACCCAAGTGTTCACTGATGGATGAATGGATAAAGATGTGCCGGAAGAATGAATAACATCCTGCCATTGCTACAACATGGATGGAACTGGAAGGTGTTTCGCAAAGTGAAATAAGAAAGACAGAGAAAGACACATACCATATGATTTCACTTACTTGTGGAATCTAAAAAGCAAACAAACAAACTCTTAAATACACAGAACAAATGGGCAGTTGCTGGAAGGGATGTATGTGTGGGGTGGGTGACATAGATAAGGGGAACAAAGAGCTACAAACTTCCAGTTACTAAAAAAAATTATTAGGAGGATAAGCTCTCCCATATCTTTGTAATGGCTTCTCACAGATGCTTTGTCACCATCTTGGTCCTCCTTAGGGATTAACAGAGGTAGCACTTACACGGTAGTGACCCCCAAACTGGGCACAGAGCAGGTGATAAATGACTGTCACCTATAACATAACGGCAGAGGGAAAGTAAGTATGGTTTCCAGCCAGATGAGAAGTTCTGCATTGGGCAGCTGCAAAGACTAGGTCCTATTTTTATAGCTCATGAGACTCTGCCCCTGTGGACAGGTCATATGAATTAAAAGATGCCACAGATACACATCTGTTAAAAATACAGGAAATAAGAGGAAAAATGCCAATACCAAGCGATAGTGAGGATGTGAGTAAATGGAGGGCTCATACATGGTTACTGGGAATCCTTGACAAACTGTTTGGTAGTTTCATAAAAGCGTAAACATTCCCTTACTAGATGACCCAGAAACCCCACTCTTACATGTTGTCCCCAAGGAAAACAAAACCTTACGTTTACACGAAAACTTGTACCTGAATATTTGTAGTGTCTGTAGTGATAATCACCAGCAAGTAGGACAACTCAATGTCTTACAACTAGAGAAGAGATAAACAAACTTGTATATCCACAAGACATAATATTTTTCATCAATAAAAAGAGCCAACCTACTGATTAATTAATTAGGGATGAACTCAAACACATTATAGCAAGGGAAAGAAGCCAGGCTCAAAAGGTTGCATACTCTATTATTCTACTTATAGGACATTCTAGAAAAGGCCGTATAGACCAGAGATTACATTAATGGCCACCAGGAGTTAGAGGTAATGGAAAGAGGCCGATTGCAAAGGAGTACGACAAAAGTCTTTTTTGAGGTGACAAAATAGTTCTCTATTATGAAGATGATTACATGACTACATTCATTTGTCAAAAATTACAGGGCTGTACATGAATTTTACTGTATGCAATGACATCTCAGGAAACCTGGTCCCATTTTTCTTTAAAGTCCATAAGGAAAAGCTCAGACATCAAAATGTGTTTACTGGAAAGGTGATACAAATGAAAAAGCAAAAAGTTAAGAAGCTGTTCGGGTAGAAATATATGATCAAATTGACTTTCCTCAATTGAGAGGCTTTCCTAAAACTATAGCAGCCATTTCCACTCTTGGAACTACACAACACATATAGCAACCCTGAGAATCATTCAGAAGATACAAAGCTTTATCAAAGGGAAGAAGTATTTTGACATTTCTTAGTCAAGTACTGCTTTCCACTAACACGATGAACTCAGTCACAACAGAACATGACGGACTGTGCTAAATGAACTACGACTGTAACCTCTGAAAATATGGCTGGCGATTTTGAAACAAAGATAAGGACACATAAATGGCTCAGGGTCTCCTGAGCGCTCTTAACCACACCCTTAAAATACATGGTTGGAAAGCAAGCAAAAATCTATGAATCAGTGATTCTCCAAGTGTGGTTCTGGGGCTCGAAGCATCAAACCAGTGGGACTGGTGTCACCTGTAAACCTAGTACAAAGGCAGACTGACGTGCCCCACCCCCAACCTGAAGCAGAATCCAGTCATCGCCCTGTTCAACCAACTCAAGAGGAAGAGACGAGGAAATGGCCACCATGCATGACTGATTCAGCATTTTCTATTAAAGATTTTATTTATTTATTTATTTAGAGAGAGTACTTGTGCATGTGCTAGTGGGGGAGGGATGAGGAGGGAGAGAGAATCCTCAAGCAGACTCCACGCCGAGCGTAGAGCCTGACGTGGGGCTCGATCTCACAATCTTGAGATCATGAGCAGAGCAAAAATCAAGAGTCAGAGGTACAACCTACTGAGCCACCCCAGGGGCCCCTAATGATGAAGCAACATTTAAAATAGGACATGAGCACACTGTTGTCTCTCTTGACATGAGCAGTCAAGATAAAGCCAAACGTAGCCTTCCACGAGCCTGCACAACCTCTATAGTTAAAAAGGGGGTTAATTCTAGGTTTCATCCTTTTATAATGTGAGGAGCCCAATTTCAGTTTACAATAAAATTGGATTTTAAGTAGAATTTTATCCAACCTCAATTCTGGGAGATAATTAAAAACATTAATAATGTTCATAGCCCTAAGAGAGGTGTAGTTATCTGTGATAGATCAGTTCATTTCAGAGCCAAGTGAGTAAAGTTTTGGAACTAAAATTTCACAGGTGATATACATGTTAATAATTATAACTATTAAAAATTAAAAGTTGTCCTCCAATAACCATTAGGTCCTGTCATATTCTGCTTTACATGGACACTCTCTCCTTAGCTTCTGCTTTCCAAACAGGAAGATCAACAATGATTTCTAAATTTTCAATACATGTCTCAGGCACAAAGATCATGTCTTTCTTTCTCCTCAAGAAAAGGGTTTTGCTATCTCCACGGATGTCTTTTTTTTTTTTTTTTTTAAAGATTTATTTATTTATTTAACAGAGAGAAATAACAAGTAGATGGAGAGGCAAGCAGAGAGACAGAGAGGGAAGCAGGCTCCCTGCTGAGCAGAGAGCCCGATGCGGGCCTCGATCCCAGGACCCTGAGATCATGACCTGAGCCGAAGGCAGCGGCTTAACCCACTGAGCCACCCAGGCGCCCTCCACGGATGTCTTTGTAGCAAAATGTTACTTTCGGCCATCCGAATGAAGGTTCATTAAGCACAGAGAAGAAGATAAAGTTGTCCCCAATATGGCCACAATTATATCCACAGATATGCTCCGTTTACAAAACAAGGCTTTATTTCCATTAAATTGTCAACATCTCCTCTTGGGAATCCTCTTTTATTAACACTATCTGTCCATGATATTAAAAAACTACAAATTCATAATTTTGCATACATGGACCATCTAGCCTTTCAATCACCTTAGGGTAAAATCTTTCCTACGCTGTTTGTTCTCAGTTGACATCTAGTTCATCAGTTGATGCACGGGTCACAGGCAACAAAATCTAAACACTGCCTTAAGCTAAATACTACAAGGGTAGATCTACTGCCTCTCACCTCCACACACACACTTGGCCCTGAAACGTGTAAAAAAGAATGCTGGTGTTTTGGATTATCTGCATGCTTTAGCCCCACTGCCCACTTGAAGAATTTTACAACCTTGTAAACAGAATAAATAATTCACTGGGTCACATATTTTTGTCTCATTCCATCCCAGGTAACACTAATTGCTTATATTCACATGCTGTTTCCATCTTTAAAGTACTTCTCCGTACATCGTTTTATATGGGTAATTAAGATAATGTCATACCCCTTGGTAAAACTGGCCAGTTACTTCTTGTTACTTTCATAGTAAAATAAAAAATGTCCTTGTTTGGCCCATGAGGAGCTATCAGATCTGCCTCCTGTCTACCTTTCTAGCACCATTTCCTAACACCTCCTCTTCATTTACTAGCCTTCTCCTACCTAGCCTCAGGACATTTGCACCTGCTACCCCATCTCCCTGGGATTCCCTTTTTTCCAATCTCCTATTGTCTAATCCTTTCTTGTCTTTTAGATCTTAGCTCCAACAACAGTTCATCAGAAAAAGTCTTCTCTGTGCTCCCTACCGAGTGACCTTCCCAGTTTCTCTCTCTGGTCAAGTTGCTTATTTCTTTACTAACTTTTAAAATATTGCAATATTGCCCACACCCATCACAGTGCTTGGCACACAGTGGGCCCATTAAGCACTTACCAAATGAATGAGTGAGTGCGTGAATGAAAACCGTGAAATTAGAATTACTACCCACATTTTTCAAACAATACAACAGAGGCCCAGCTAAATTCAGGGATTTACCCAACTTTTTACTACAGGCAAGTGACGGAAACCAGGTTTTTGTGATGCCAAGCTCAGTGCCGTTTTCACTATTCTATACCAAACCCAAGTAGTTTAAAGAATATCATAATTTGTGCTCGGAGTCATATTTTCAATTTTTATTAAAGGTTCAACACCAACCTGATTAATATCTTTACCTCAACAATCCCTGAGTCTGGCTAATGTGCCAAGCTTTTAATTTCTTTTTCTCACCATAAAACGTCCATTGACCTTTATCTCGGCAGCCTGCTGGGTCTTAAATGTATGTCCAATAAACCCAAAAAGAGAGTTTAAATAACTATTATGCCTACCAAGTAAATGTTTGTATCCATAAAATAGAAAGGTAGAAGTGATGTTTAAGAAAATGTACTCGTTGCAGTAGATTGAGTTTTAAGTTATCTCTCTTCTATCATTCCTAAGTACTTACTGTTGACATAAAAGATAAACCCAAAACAGTGTTTTGCCGAAAGAATCATTGCAATGTTTACAGATTTTTGCAGTAACTGAAGACATACACTTATCTGGACAAATACCTCATATCTGGATAAACGAAGAAAAAGTGTATTTAATATATATTCACCTTCTATCTGAGGCTTCTAAACGACTGAAAATTAATCCATGAATTATTTGAATATTCCGCACGCTGGATACTGCCTGATTTGCTACATCTGTATCCCTCAAACAGATGCAGGCAATTTAGAAGAAGAACAGGGCTTCACGTTTTCCTCCCTCTTAGTTCCAACATGGCAACATTCTGTAGCTAAGTTGTGAAATAGGTTTAAAGCCCCAATAAACTAAAGTGATAAAGACTCAGGGTGGAGAAGGGTTCTGGGTGGCCACAAGCATTTACTCCCACTTCAAATGTATCGTGTTAATTTCAATTCTTACCATGGCTGCACTAGATAGGCTGGCACGTCTCTATTCTGTTGTTTTTGTTACTGCATAACTTCCAGAGATCTATAAAAGGAACTTATATGCTCACCACGATGGATGAAGCAATTTACCCCTCATTGCACAGTTTAATAAAATCCTGTAAGGCAGTCAAGATCAGCCAAGGAACACTGAGTTTAGCCAGCAGTCACGGGTAAAGGCGCCCCCATTATAAGCTGGCCATATTCCTACTTGCAAAAGTGATTACAACACGTACCTTTCCCCAAATGAGCCTTCCGACTTTCCTCAGCAAAGAGTTCTCTGGTTCCAGGGACCCGCTGAGAACATTTATGCTTTAGTTTAACCATTAGATCAATCATTTCCCTTCCTACTCAATGGTAAAATTGACATTCTGCTGTATCAAAGGCATGAAAAAATAGTTAATATTTCCCTTTACTGTAGTTTAATAAAAAGGGTTTGATAGTCAGGTTTTCACAGAACTAGAGGAAAAAAAAGAGTGACCCCCCAAATCGACTTATTTGCTCATACACCACATATGTATATATTCTAATTCCCTTAACAAAATTTTCCAACATGCCTCTCTCTCTCCTAGAGTCCCTGATAAATATAAAAGTTTTTAGCAATAATCATTTAAAGAATTATGTATATATCCTACAAAAGATGACTAGAAAACCTTCTCTACATTAATGAATAAGGCAACTCTTGCGGAGTCACTTTTATAACCGGACTTTAAAGACACTAGAACTCAGGTCTGCTAAACACCAAGTGCTCTGCTTATCCAAGCCTCTTCTCTTTGGGTTTCAGTTTCTTTCCTCTTTGTAAGGGGGAGGGAGTGAGGTGTGACATGACACCACTGTCCACAATTCTACAATCCAATGGCTCTGACTACGTAAGGGGCATTTACAGTTTTTAGGGGGCATTATTCGGACCCTTCTCAAGCCACGGAATGTTGGAGTGGCATTTCCTTCAAGACAATTACCATTAATTAATACACCCCCTATGCCCCTCACATACACTTCCTTCCCAACTGTAAGGAATAATCAGATACGATACGGTGATGTGGGGACAAAGGCAGTGCCTTAGTGGAACACTGGATCCAGCAAGAGTCAAGCAATAAATTTTATGGAACTTTGTCATCCTCTCACATCACAGAGCCCTTTATGATAACACTCAAGTAAACCCATCTGGTTGAGTTAATAATTAGTTTAAATCTGTTACAAGTTAATGATGCACAGACAAGTCATTCTGGGTACATGATGATACAGCGAGTTTGGGATACAATTTACAGATAATATTTTGCAGTGCCTTTCATTTTTCCTTATTTCCTACTCTGATTAGAAAACGGAGTCCTTAAAGAACAAGCAGGACCTTCAAATAAGACATATACACCTACTGAACTCAAAAGGGAGGGAAAAAAACCCATCGGGTTTCAGAAGGACCTCGCAAAGGCTAAGATAGACCCTGGGCCACTTCCATATTTTGAGCTGCCTGTTGTATTATAAGATAAAGAAAATGCTAAAATATGCAGCATATTTACTTAATACAAAAATCTAACTATGCAATTCACCGGATAGTTTTAGAATGTGCAATGCACATTCATTAGGAGTATACTTCTCATGAACAGTGCAGGAAGGAGACACGAGATGGAAGGTTTCAAATGGACATTGTATTTCAATTCAGCCAGAGCACAAAACTGTATGCATAAGCTCATTGGGGATTATTTTTTAAACATCAAACCTGGAGCCAAATGATCTTCTGGCCCATGTTCCTGGGATCCTGTTCCTTGGGTAAGATTCTAGAGTTCACTTAAAGGTCTATGATGTGCCTATTGCCTTTGAGAGCCATTATATGGGGGAAAAAAAAAAAGCACCAAAATGGGCACTCTGTGGAAACTACGTATATGTGTGTCTATACAAAGATCATCCCCCTTTCTGAACACAGATAGATTTTAATTTAACAAAATATGAGCAGTGAGGCTGATATCATCCAAATGCAATGGGGTTCAAAATGGGCTAATGTTTCACGTGTTTTGATGGTAATGAGAAAATTGAAGGCTGAGGCCAGAGTTGGGGGTTGGGGGCAGAGGCAGCGGAGGGGGGCAGGTAGAGAATGGATCTCTGAGGGAAAGAGAGGCCCTGAGTGAGCTGTGGGGAATCCACCCATGTGTCAGGTGCCCAGGAAGAAGTGAGCCCAGGGGTTGTTCTCAACCCTGGCTGCAGACTTAAGAATACCGACGCCCAGACCCCACTTAAGGCCAGTTACAGATCAGCGAAGGCTCCCAGGTGACCAGAATGTGTGGCCAGCAAATGAGAACCAGAGTCAACAGGGTTGAGAATCAGGGAAAGAAATGGCCACGTAAGAACGGCTCCAGTGATCAGAATTTGGGTGACCCTCAGGAGACAGCCTGGTCATTCTAGAACAGATCTGGTATAGGAGTGGGATAGGGTAAGAGGCATCCGGAGAATAGAGCTCTTGCTTACTTACCAACAGTGTGTCAGGACGCAGCCCTGGAGAGGGAAGGACATTCAGATGACTGAACCTATAGCAAGCTAAATTCAGACAGTGTTCTCCTTCACACCGGGTTGAATGACACCTCCATCTCCCAGCACTGTCCGTATGGAAACATTTCCTTCTCCTATCACGTAGTCGAGAACGGGTCAGAGCTCTGCTCGAAACTGCCCGACAGCCCTCCTATCCCCTAAGAGAAAACCTACAGCTTACTATGCCTGGCCTGCAAAAACCTGCAGGCTCGCTCCTCAAAGTGTGGTCCTCGGGCCAGGGACAGCAGCCATGAGGAATGACAAGAGCCCTTGAGAACCACAGAACCTCGGTGCCCATCCCAGACTTATTAAATCAGAATCCTCATTTTTAACAAGATCCCCAAGGGACTTCCATGCACATTAAGATGTGAGAAGCACCATCTCCACTCTCCAGCCCACCCCCCTGCCCCATGACTTCCCAGTCCACCTGCTCCCTGACTCAAGAGCACTGGTGTTCCTACACTTCCTTCAGCATACCTGGCTCTCTCGTGTCCAGGGCCTTTGCACTGGCTGGGTCCTCTACCAGACTGTGTTTCCCCCAGATATATGTAAGGCTCATTTCTAACCTCACCTTTTCTGGCTCCTTACTCACATCACTTTCTTACATCACCTTCTCCATGAAAACCTTCCCTAGGCATTCTGTTTACAAGTGGGGAAAAAAAATAAAGAAATGTCCAGACATTCCCCCTTCCCTGCTTTCTGTCCACAGCACTTGCTGCCAATGGACATACTTGTGCTTTTCTTTTCAGCTGTTTATCAACAATCTCCCTGGGGTGATTGCAAAATATGGCCACATTCTTTGCATCTCTCCCTGTGAATGAGTGAAGTTTAATTCTCCACCTCTTGAAGCTCGGCTTGGTATGTGGCTTGCTTTGACTTCAGGGATGGTCGTACAGAAGACACAGGCAGAAATTTGCAAAGGGCTCACACTGTAAGGATTCCCCCTCTCTGGCTATTGGGGGACCTACCTGTCCTCATGGGAAGGAGCAGCCCAAGCCAGCCTGGGATGAATAATGGGAGGCATGTGGCCAGTTACCCACTCCCCAATCCAAGCCAACAACCAGCATCGGTCACCAGGAATGAGAGTGAAGGCATCTGAGACCAGCCAGGCTCTAGCTGACCCAGCAGCTGAACCTACCAGTCCATTCACAAACTCACATATGACTGCACACTCCTCGTAGGAGTACTGAAATTCCAGCAAGTAGAGATTTTTGTGCCCAGCTACATCTCCAGGGCTTAGAAGAGTACTTAGCATAGGGAGGTTATTCTGAAATATTTGCAAGTGAGTGTTAAAAGACGACTGATGGCAAAGGGAACAATGACAAATGCTGGAAGTAAATGCCAGGGATCACCTCCATCGCTGAGAGATTCGAAGGCAGGAGAAGAAGGACCTTCTGGGGTCATGATAACCTTGGTCTCTTCCAAGGTGGAGTGAACTAAGTAAGATTCTGACTACTTTGGTAACAGACTACTTGAGCAAAAATTTAAAAAAAAAAAAAAAATTCACGTGTTCACATGTGATGTTTCAAATACATTCAAAATCATCCCAGTGTCATGCGGTTTCACTTGTCTGAGACCGCACAACCATGTGACCTTTAGAATATTTTTCACGTTATGCAGCCCTTACTCTCCTCGTCGTAAGTTATTCTGATTTTTAACAGCTCGTAAATCGGCGAACCAAATCGCTGCATGGTGCTTCAATTCTGTCTTGCCAAAGAAGAAAAATCTGCTGCTTTGGATCCGTTTCAACAGTTGGAAAATTTGGGCCATAACATTTTAAATCTCAGATGTTCCCCGCTGTGTCCACATCACGTAATCAGGAAGCACAGAGATACCCAGGTTGGTGAGGCCAGTTCTCTGACAACTGAGGCATCCCGGCCAGCAGAACGGGGAGGCAAATTTAAGTGGACTCTTAAGCAGTGGGTGTCAGAATTCTGAAGGCACAGCGTGGCCCCCCAAGAAGGTAGAAGCAAGTGCAACTGGCCAGCAGAAAGCACGTTCCCTATTAAACAATCATTTGAGCTACAAAGGTAGCACATTGTTTTCATGTCACGGGGAAAGATTAAAGATGAACGGTAATACACAAAGTTTCCATCTTCTTAGAAGAGAACAAACCCTCCATTTTCGAAAGAGCCTTCCAGGACATCTGAACCCACGCAACGAGTTTCATCCAGAGAGCTGGCAAGGCCAGACAGAAGCAACCCGGTGCAATTAAGCTCTGGTACCTTTAGGGTTTCTTTCTGGAAGTGCAAATCTCTAAGCAACAGAAGCACACACATACATTTGGAAAAACCTAATAGCTGGCTTCTGTTTTTTTTTTTTTTAACCCATCTAATTATCACTTGCATAATGAGGAAAATGTAGACGAGACCACTGAGGTCTTCCCAGTGAGTCACAGGGTTCTTATCCAAACGATCACTATCTTTTTTCCTTCCTCCATAGTAGCCTATGCTGTGTGCAAGGCTAAGGAGAAAAGCTATTGTATTTTTGCCTTAGTTGGAGTGGGCAAGGTTCCACAGCACGGAACAAATGAACCCATGCATCTCAGTGACTTAAAACAACAAAGGCTTGTTTCAGGTTCATATTACATGTCCACCAGGCATTGGCGAAGTGCTGTTCATCAGATCCCATAAGGACCCTTGGCTAATGGGGCATCCACCACCTGGAGCTTTGCAGATCACAGCAAATCATGCACACACTGTTAAAGAAGGGAAACATGTCAGGTCTGCTCCCATTTCTGACATTTCAATGTGGGCCAGCAGAGGTTACACCGCCCCCCCCCCCCCCGCCCCCGGCCTTGTCTTGCCACCAAAAATAGGGAAGTACAATCTTATCACATGGCTAGGAGGAGCGGCAGAAACAGTCAGTGGACCATACTCATGTCTGCTACACTTTCCATTTATCCTCCCCCTTTATTTAAACACAGCCATTTATCCATTTCAGAATATTTTTCTGAGGGTGTTTTAACGGTAGTGTGGGCTCTTCCAGGGGCCATATACAAAACAAAGATAAACTAGAAAAAAAAATTCTGTCTTTAAGGAGATGGCTATCTAGCACATGCGCATGCATGCTCACATAAACACAGTGAGTGCAATCTAAATATGTCAAATGCCAGGGGAAAGCAACAAACAAATTTCAGTGAGCATTTAAAGGAAGGAGGTTCTAGCCACAGGCAGTTTTACTCCAGTTGATTCCATCTGAGAAGGGCTTTGCAGAGCCAGCACTGCACAGGAGGATGTCCAGGCAGCAGAATGACATGAGTTGGGACAGAAGAGTAAGGTGTAACAGTTCATGTGCAAAGAACGATGAAGCATGCAGGCTGAATTATGTTTCAAATAGGGGAGGAGGAGAAGGAAGAAGAGGAAGAAGTAATCTTTTTGACCAGATTGGGTGCTAAGAAAATGACTCTGCCAATTGCGGCAAGCTTTGAAGGAGAAGACAATGGGGACAGGGTAGGACTGGTGCAATAGTACCAACAAGAAGTAACAAGGGGCCCAGCTACAGGAGACCATCCCAACTGAGAGGAGAGAAGAGTGCCACCCTAGGACTGTATAAATAGCATGAGAACACTGCACTTTCCCATTTCCCTTTCATCTGACCCAGAAAATACAACTCACCTTTCCCTCTGTGTAGGCCTGAGGGACTGGTCATTTGAGGCTTAGATCTTATCAGAGTGAAAAGGTCAGAAAAGGAGACCCATCTCGATGGAGAGACTGGCTTCTGGCCATGCCATCCGGGCAAGGGAGTGCTCCTTTTACAATGGGATTAATTCCCAGTGGATATTTGCTCTATTTGTCTTGAGCTTACATCCTGCCTCCAAGGATATTTTTGAAGCCACTCCTTAAGGACTAAGCTGCAGGGCTTAATTTTATGCCTCTTTGTCGCAGAGCCTGAGATCTCCCATGCCAATTTCGCTTGGCATTTTGGTCCTTCAAAATGGCCGATCCAGGTGAGCCCTGCCAGGAGACGTCGGCCATCAGAAGATTCTACTGCTTACATTATCCTGAGCTTTAGGACGTTCCTATGCACCAAATCTGCCTATTTTTGCTACTGTCCACCAATTCCACACGAACAATACAGTTTGCCTGCGATCTGAAATGGCCTCTTAAGGACAGACCCCCCCTTTTCCCGTGGGGGAACTTTCTGGGTTGTTCTCCCTGTTACAAGAGACCCAGGACTTCAATCGCCTCCCCCAGGAAGATGATCACAGCTGGCAGGGTTCTTGAGGTTCCCTGGGATTCATGGGGAAGCAGCTGTAGGATGATCTGAGACTCAGCTCTGAGTGGACAACGTCACACAGTGTACTCTGATTCTCAGACCAAGAGTCTTCACAGAAGTCAAGGTCACAAGCAATGACCCGGCTGATGGTGCTAGGGTCTGAAACCCTTAAAGATAAGGTTTAGGGTAGTTCCCAGGAAGCCTGGGACTTTAGAATCCACACACAAATGACTCATGAATCCTAGATCACCACTCTCTGCTCATCGTCCTTCCTAGACTATACCATACGCTGTGAGCCATCTTTATTGACTGGCTAGAATTCTTCTGTAATTTTTCTCCAGTTCAGATTTATTTTTCACTTTATCTGCATTGCATGTCTATAAAATATTTCAGGATTCAACTGGTATTAAATGATTATTTATACAGAATGAGACCACTTGGCTTGATACAGAATAATAATTAAATCCCCCAAAAGAGTAGAGGGGGAAAAGAAAGAAAAACTATACTAAATTCCCTAAGAGAATTTTGGGCAAACTCTATCTACATTTTACCTATACTTTCAGAGCAAGGTATAACAAAGAGATGACACAGAGACGTGCCTTCTTCTGGGAACGGGGCACCTGGCTTGCTGAAGCACCTGGGTGGCTCAGTTGGTAAATGTCTGCCTTTGGCTCACATTGTGATCCCAGGGTCCTGGGATCGGGTCCTGCATGGGGCTCTCAGCTCAGCAGGGAGCCTGCTTCTCTCTCTGCCTCTGCCTACTCTTCTGCCTTCTTGTACATGCTCTACCCTCTCTGACAAATAAATAAATAATATCTTAAAAAAAAAAAAAAAAGAGAGAACAGAAGAGGAGATAGGATTTCCAGAAGAGCAAGGAGGTCAGGTGAATATTCCACGTGGAAAGACTGGCACAGACACAGGAAAGCATTGAGCATAATACCTGGGGAACACTGGGAAATCCAGGTTGGCTGTATTAAGGGACAGAACAAGAAAGATGATTAAAAAAAGGATCTCAGACAAGTGGGTAGAGGCCTTGAAAAGCCCAGAGAAGAAAACTGTTTGAACACAGCAGGAGACGGGAGCTACTGGTGGCTTCTCAACGGGGACACGGCACCCCCCAAAATAAGCTTTAAGATCATTCTCTCCAACCTCGAGTTCAGCCACTTTTTAACTAGACTCTCCTGATATTAGCAGCTTTCTGTTCCTCAGGAGTCTTGGCCCTGGCTGTCTCCTCTGCAGGGACAGGGCTGCAACCCAGACTTCCATGTAGTTGGTTCCTTCTTAATATTCAGGTCTCTGCCTCAAGAGTCTCCTCCCCATGGAGCCCCCCTGACTGGCGGGGTCTACAGAATGCCTCACCACCCCTACCATTGCGTTTTGCTTTCCAATAACACTTATCATAATTGATATCGTTCTACTCATTTCATCACTGGCTTATATGTCTCCTCCCACTTTCCCATAAGCTCCCCATGAGCAGGTTCTTTATCAATGGCAAAGACAGCAGCACTGTGCCTCTCAGATTGGGTGATAAGCAACAGGCACTCTGTAACAATCTTTAACAGCTGTATCGAGACCTATTTCACATACTATAGATTTTGCCTATTTAAAATTCACTGCCCAATATTTTTGTTATTTTCAGAGTTGTGTGAAAATGACCACAACTCATTTTAGAACATTTTTTTCTCAACCTCAAAAGAAACCCTATACCCTCCCTCGCCATTACCCGATCCTCATCAACCCTTCTAGCCCGATAGGACCACTAATAGACCTTCCATCTCTTTGGATTTGCCTATTCTGGACATTTCATAAAAACAGAACCACATTGTCTGTGGCTTTTTTTTTTTTTTAAAGATTTTATTTATTTATTTGACAGAGAGAGATCACAAGTAGGCAGAGAGGCAGGCAGAGAGAGAGGAGGAAGCAGGCTCCCCGCCGAGCAAAGAGCCCAATGTGGGGCTCAATCCCAGGATCCTGAGATCATGACCTGAGCTGAAGGCAGAGGCTTAACCCACTGAGCCACCCAGGTGCCCCTGTCTGTGGCCTTTTATGAATGGCTCTTTTCACGTAGCATTAGTCCTTTCAAGGTTCATCCATATTATAGCATGGATCAGGACCTCATTCGTTTTTATTGCAAAATAAAGTTCTGTTTATTTTGTTTAACCGTTCATCAGTTGATAGAATCTGGGTTGTTTCCACTTGGGAGTGTTTTTGTGGGAACAAAGGTTTTCACTTCTTTGGGGTATACAGCTAGGAGTGGAATTGCTGGGTCACATGGTAACTCTGCGTTTGACCTTTTGAGGAACCGCTAGACTGTTTTCCAACATTGATGCTACCACTTTATGTTTCCACCAGCATGTACAAGGGTTCCGATGGCTTCACATCCTTGCACACACTTGTGATTATCTGTCACGGCCATCCGAGTGTCAACTAGTATCTGACTGCGGTTTTGGTTTGCATTTCCCTGATGTTATATACAGTTCACGTGCTTATTGCCCACTTGTAGATGTTCTGGGGACGAATGTCCATTCAGATCCTTTATGCCCATGTTTTAATTGGGCTATTTGTCTTTCTAGTACTGAGCGCATCTTCTGGATCGAACTTTCTTATGAGGTATGCTTTGCAGATATTTTCTCCCATTGTGTGTTCTGCCTTTTCACTTCCTCGGGTGTGTCCTTCAGTAACAATTTTTTAAATAAAGCCATGCATAAAACCAACTCTTTAGGGCAGAGAAAGCCTCAGACCTGCCCATAAGTGTACGGCAAATTAGTGGCAGGACAGGACTTCAAGGGGAATGCAGGTCACCTGCCTTCTGTCTTGGGTTTCACTTACTGGTTCTCAGAGCAGTGTCCATCCGTCCCACAAGCAATGACATCATCCTACGATAATTCAAGAAATGTATTATTTGGCAAATTGGCTGAAGAGCACTAACCAAACAGAGAGATGCCCCAGAGTTTAAAAAAAAAAAAAAAAAAAAAAAAGAAAGGAAAAAGAAAAAGGAAAAGCAAAAGAAAAGAAAAAAGGATTTGCTGGGAGCTAGGCTGTAATAAATCCTAAGCAGCCTACAATTCAGTTTTCTCTTGGAAAACTCTGAAGTTGATGAATGGGGTTGCATACACACAGGAAAAAAAAAAGGTATTAGTTAAACGCAAGTAAGTACAACAGGCCAACGAGTATGCAGTAAACTTCTAAACTTATAGTTCTGGATATCTGCTTACAACATTAAAGGCGCTGGAAGGGTCTCCTTCCCTGCACTGCATTTGAGCTAGAGAGCACTGCCCAGTTTTATTTTGGTTGAGAAACATCAACTAGTAAAAACAAGGTACAAGCCTGGGAACAGTGACATGGAAGGAACTGGGATATTTGTACAGCTGGAAGAGCTTCTCAGAGTAGAGAAATACCAGACCTGAAGCACTTATTGCAAAAATATCAGATCTTAAGTACTTAGTACAAATATAGATGTATATCATATATATATGGAAAGGACTTGGTTTTAATAAAACTTAACTAGTTCCAATGCTCGTAGGGGACCCACATTGTGATCTTTCCAAGACAGAGTTAACCTCTTAGATAATGCATGGATTTAAATAGAAATTTAATGCTTCCTTTGTGATGCTAACCCTAAATTAATGATCAGGTTATGTAAGAATACAAACAAGATTAATCTAACACTACACAGAACAATCTAAAAATACTATATATTAGAGAGCAATCTATAAATAATTTTTTAAAACATATTTTAAAATATGTCTATTCCTATAGGGCAATAAAGTGTGGACTAAGAATAAATAAAAGACACGTTCAGAACACAGCTTTGTTATACTCTATATATTAAAAGGGCAGAATCCATGACATGTGAGTAAGTTATAGGTATAATTATTTATTGTAATGGAAGTGGCTACATGACAACTTAAGGTGGAGGCAAACATAAAATGTAACCAAGTATATACCATCTTAAAATTATCCTTAAATATTACTTCTGGTTTCACATTTCCCATTGACACTCTTCCCTCTATAGTCGATGTTCAATGCAATCTTCAGTTTTAAAATCAAATACAGGAAGACTCATTTGGGAGTTGAAAGCAATCACCCAGGTGTCTGTCTTTTATCCCTTAAGTTGATACAGGACCTCCAGTGTAAATAATAGCACACGGATGGGTAGAGCAGAGATAATACCTAAATTTATTGAAGGAGAATTGCAGGATGGGGCAAACCCCATGTCTCCCTGCCTCGGGAGTATGCCGGCAAGATGACTTGGAATCCTCATCTTCTGCAAACTGGTAAGCCTGCCAGCATCCCAGCCTATCCCAGCTGATTCTGTCTAACCCAGAGGCCTTCACCTGTTTTCTACCTGATCGGCTCACCAGCATGTCCACACCTGGGACCTTATCATGACGCAGAGCAGCTCCAACCTGGAGCCTACCAAAAAAGAAAGAAAAAAAAAAGTACACACACACACACACACACACACACACACCCCTGTGGGATGCCTCCATCCCAAGTTTCCACTTCTGCCATTCTGGTCCAGCAGGCCCTCTATTCTGACTTTGTACTCACAGCTCCTACACCCGCTCCACTCCTTTGACCCACCAGGCCTAATTGGTCCCCTCCGCCCTGCTCAAAGCCTGGACACTGCGCTGCACCATGTCAAAGGTGCTCCCGCTCCTATCCAAGAGCCCTTTGATTCTGTCCGGGGTACCGACCCCACCCGCAGCTTCCCGCCCATGTCCTCCCTTCTCCCTCCCACTGGCAAATGCTTATTCCCTGTTCTGTCCTTTCCCAATCTCAGGTTTCTGAGAGCCAAAAGCACAGAACAGTAAGGACTGCTTCCTCTGTTCACTAGTCATAGTCAACCGCTACTTTCCGAGCCGTGACTCAGTACAAGCAGCAAATACCCTCATTGCTATGGGGCGATTCGGCTCATCTTTTCATAGTCACGCCTCATGGATGACTCTTTTTGATCTGAGCATGGTGGAGACACGGTGTTCCATTAGTTGCAGGGGCACGGTGTAGGGACTGGACTCGTCTAGGTGTCACTCCATGCTACTGTCGGTCACTGTGCAACACTGATGCGACACCACTGATGCTGTTCCCCATGCTGTGCCTTTCGCCTCTGCGACTTCTTCACTTCGCCCCTGGAAGCCCGCACCACCCGCTCCCCTTCACCCATCCTGCCCACCCCACCTCCCCTCCCCTCTGGCAACCACCACCAGTTTGTTCTCTGTATTCATAAGTCCGCTTCTGCTTTTTTGTTTGTTTCTTCATTGGTGTTTTTTTAATTCCATATACGAGGGAATCATATGGTATTTGTCTTTCTCCGCTGGACTCACTTCCCTTAGCAGGATACCTCCACGTCCACCCCCACTGTCACAAATGGCGCGATCTGATCCTTTTTTAATGGCTTCTTACCAGAATTTCTGCACCAAGCCTCGAAGCACTGGGGCTGCTGGACACCAACGTCCCCCAGCTCTCCCCAGTCTCTGCCAGTGGCCCTCACCTCAGAAGTGACTCACGAGATTGAGCTATTCGACACAGAGTTCCTTTCCCCCTCAACTTGAACTCCCCTGCGTCTTCCACTCAGCCTGCAGTCCTCCTTAGTCTCGAGGCACAGGGAGGGCTGAGCTCCTCTTGTCTTCCAAACCTATTGCTCCCTGTGTGGCCCTTCCTATCCCACGTGCACACCGCACTAGGTGCTGGGGACACAAACGGGACCGGGGCATGGCTCCGGCTCCCAGCTAGTGAAAAGATGTGCAATTACACATGCGCGCGCGCACACACACACACACACACAAATATGCATACAATTAGGGTAACCATATCATTTCTCTTCCAAACTCAGACATGTCTGAAAGGAAAAGGGGATATTAGAAAAGACTTAATGGAGGTAAATGCATAAGCCAGGACCATCCCAGGAAAAACAGGAGGTACCGTCACACTAACTACAACATGGTAGGATACCTTCAACTATGGAGCCATTACAATTTGTCTAAAATTATTTAGTAACCCTGGGAAAGGCTCACAATATAATGTTAAGTGAGAACAACAGGATGAAACCATATATAGAGACTGAGCATCACTTGGTTAAGAACAAAAAGCAAGATATAATGAGGGACATCCACTGAGTACGTAGCATGTGCCGGGTACTGCTGTCAACTGTTTTTAGCTAATCCTCTCAATGATTCTATGACAGAAATACTATCGGATCTTTTTCACACACGAACAAACTGAGGCACGAAGAGCTTAAAGCACTTGCCTACGGTCTCCCAGCTTGGAAGCAGCAGTATTAGGACTCAAACCCGTCTGGTTCTAGACCTGTGACCTAGCTACCCCGGGGCATCCATGAGACAGAGACAGGGCAAGAACACAGGTATCGAGGCAGATGTAATAAGAAACTTCTATACTCATTTCCTGTCCCACATCCTCAAGTTCCCCCTTATCATTCAGGCACCAAGATCAAGTTAACCTCCTCATCACCAAACCTTTAAGCCACTTTTCAGGTCCCATAGGCCAGATTCTCTCTACAGCTCTTCCCACTAGTGCACAGCCTAGAAAGGGAATACCTGTTCTCGTGGCTTCTGAGCTGTACTTTTGGGGACTCCATGACTCTCAATATCCCTTTATCCCTTTACCCCTAAGAGGAGACATCCCCATAAAGTTCTGTCTGCCGCCCCCTCGACCCTCCACTCCTCGTGCCGTAGCCCTTAGCAATTCCATTCTACCTGCGTGCCCTTCTCTGGAACGGCGACGTTGAGCTTGAACCCATCCTTTGGTTCTCGAGCGCTCCTGCAGACCGCCTCGACCCCATAAACCAGTCCTCCTGGTCCCGTGACCATCAGCTTGACAGTTACCTTCACCTTCACCCTCCTCCTCATCCTCCACTTCCGCTTAGTTCCCGGGCCATACTGAGTCCGACCCTGCAAGGATCCACGGCTGCTCTCTTCCCATGGTGCCAGCTTCCGCGTCATGACCAACAGCCTTTGCCCATACGTGCGGCCTGTGACCCCACTCATATCCGTCCTCCGCTGCATGACAGCTCTGAGTAAAAATGTCCTGCTTCCTGGAAAGCACAGAACGTCTCACGTATTACACGGTGGACTCCCCCGTTGGCTGAGGTGGCAGGTTATTGCCTCTTCTCAAGGAATTTCAACCCAACTCTTTATCCTACGTGATGACGTGATGAACTTGAAACTCCCTGGCGTAAGCATATAAAGCCTTATAGAACCCGATCTGTAGGAGGACGTTTTCACGTCCTGCATCCGCTTTCCCTTATTCCCCAGAAAAAGCACCCCCTCCCCTTTTCCCTTGGGGAACTGTCCCTCCCATCAATGGTCAACATCTCCCTCACTTCAAGGGTGAACACATGATCCAAGGTGACCCACCCCCATATGGCCATCCCGGTGGACAAAGTCTGTGGCCTCTGAGTAGACAGATGACCCCGTCACGAAGAACTGGAGTCTTCTTCAGGGTTAATTTCAACAGCAGGTAAGGGAGATAGTAAGAATCGTAGGAGCTTTGCTGTCTTTGGGGAAAGGGCCTGTGTGAGAGTAGGATATCAGCACTACCTCTGGACTTTCAGCTGGACAGACTCACGAGCACCTTTTACAAACTCTTGGATCTGGAATGTTTCAGAATTCAGAACTCTCCAGGTGAGACATGCACAACAGGGCCCATAGGCGTATTATATACGCCTCCGCCGGCCTCAAGGACACCATTCTCATAAACAAACTCATTAATGTATTTCTGCAACAACAGCAACAAATTGATGCTCTAATTAATGCCAGTTTAGGTCGGGATAGGTTTTGCCATGAAGAAAGCACACATCAGGTAAGGCCTGTCTGCACCCAGGGTTCAGCTGCTGTTTTCAGAACCACACCCAATGGCATGCAGATCTGTTTAAACCAACAGTCCCTGTTTCCTTATCTGATTGTTTATTCGTATTATTTCAGCAGCAAGAGATTGGGTTTTCAACAGTGGCACCTACGAGAGTCCCATCTGTATTCCCATATTCCTATATTTCAATTTTATTTTCCATTACTCCTCCATGTGTACTCACATCTGAGTCAAACGCAAAAGGATAGCACAGGGAATATAGTCAGTAATATTGTAATAATGTCGTATGCTGGCGGACAGTGACCACACTTATCAGGGGGACAGCTGACCGCTGAACATAATTGTTGGATCAACGTGTTGTAAATCTGAAACAACTAGAACATCGTATGCAAATTATACTTCAATAAGAAAAAAGACCGTGCTTTGACTTTTCTGCTTCTTCCTTGCGGTCTGTGCCTTATAGACAAAGCAGCCCAACCTAGAGATGGAGGACCTTAGCGGGCTGAATTTCTAGTCTGTTCTCCCCGCCCTATACCTCTGTCCATGGCTCTCAGGGACAAAGTACACATATCACTGTCCTTTCAAGGGAGGCTCAGGACTGACACTGACCCCATCTCCTTGCAGCCCCCACTAGATCCCCAGGGGCAAGCACAAGAATCTAGAAAATCACCAGTCACTCCACTTACAGAGCCCTGCATCAACCACAAGCTCTTACTTTCCTTCGAGCAGCTTATGCATCTCCTTCGAGGCCCTGCAAACTACCTGATGCTTCCTGGTCTTATTTCCTTTGTATATTCGTGTTCCTTATTAGGCACGTGATCTCTCAGCAACCCCGCCTCAGCAACCCCGCCGGCAGGCTGGAGCAGGTATTAGGGTCAGGGTCCCCTCTTTGAAAAAGGAGGCAATGAGAGTCGAGTTGGTTAATGAGAGAAAGAGCCCTCCAACTTGCTGACTCCTACTCATGTTTTCTTCCTGACCTCACTGCCCTGCAGGGATTAACCCACAGCGAAGAGTTTATGGGCACTGATTGTCCTTTCTCGCTACCTTTAGATGCAGACATCTAATCTGTTCAAACTGAACAAATACCGCATGAGCAATTCCATTCTAGTGATGTGCATATTTACTTTGGTAAAAATAAAAATTAAGATATATACATTCATATGGATAGGCACGTGTCCAGATATCTGCATACTATCTTTTTGCATGCATGAAGGTCTGTAAGCATTCATTTTTCCCATCCAGGAAGCCAAAGCCTTCTCTATCATTGATTCCAACCTGAATTAGCCAAGTGATCAAGTCTCAAGGCACAGAGATGCCTGGAGATACTTCAGCCTCGGGGAAAAACCCAGACACTGCTTCACATAACTGGAACAGACAGGGCAAATACCCCTCCCTGCCCAGGGGAGCTTTCTGGGGCAGGACTGCCCCTCCCTTAACCAAAGAGTCAGACATGGCTGGCCATTTTCCCAGCACACTACCCTGCTTCTCTGGCTGACCTTTAAGGTTAGGACCTCTGGATAGCAGCTCATGAAAGACTGTGATAAGGCAAATTCAGCTGCCTTTGGGTGCACAAAAATGCAGTTTTTCATTTCCAATAGATCCTGAAAATCCCAAGGGCCACATACGAGCCATTCCTGGCCTATGAGGTTAATGCAACAGAACCACCATCATCGGGCCAAGCTCTCTGAATTGCTTGCTTTTTTTTTTTTTCCTCCAGTAAAGGTTCTCCTGCTTATGAGAACGAAGCCCGTGATAGCTGCTAGCGGAGGTCAGGGCTGAGGTTCTTGGGTGTGAAGGGCCGCCCCGTGCAAATCCAGAAGGATTCCCACCTCAATTTCTTTGGCTGTTTACAATGTGCCTAAAAATTCAACTAGGGGGAGCATGGTCCGCTCCCATTCGGCCCGGCAGGCGGGCCGTGTCCCTGCTTGCAATGCCATCCGTATGCACCCAGAACCCACTGGCCGCTGTTTACCAACATTTCAATCATCCCATGTTACCCGCGGGTCAGAATTAAACAGCAGAGAGGGAGGCCTTCCGCAGAGCTCTGAACAAAGCTCTTCCTGCTGAAGACATCTGGGAAACGCTGCTTCTAACTTTCCTCATACAAACTACCTTCAGAAGTAACATGCAAATTCAAATTCAAATACAATCTCACATAATGTACCAAGGTCACGTGCTTTCTAAAATAATCAGTCTTCAGATAATTTTCTCCTCTGTCTTCCGTCTCCAGCGAGCTTATCCTATAACATTTAATGGGCTACAAAAAGGATCAACCAGGGAGGAAGCCACCGCCATGGGAAATCAGCCAGAATTGTTTAGAGTCCAACAGAAACTATTTTTTAAGTATTTTATATTGTTAGTTGAAATGGAAAACCATTTTCCCTGTCTACAAAGCTCTGATTTAGCTCTTTTTACTCAGCCATTAAAAATTTATTTTCCTGATCGTCACATTTTGCATCTCCCATTTAAAAAAAAAAAAAAAAAAAGTCTTCTTTTCGCCCTACCTAAATAAAGTTTGAGTCTCACTGATTTCAGACTCAGATTCAACAAACCTTTTGCTGCAAACCTACCTAGGCACTGAGTGATGCAGAGTCAACTCAGCCTACCGTCTACAGATTCATCATTTTACAGACGGAGGAAGAGGGGCTCCATTAAGTTCACGGACTTGGCTGCTTTCAAAGACCTTGCAAGGGGCATTCCTGGAGTTTCCAAGTCTCTGCTTCCAATGGGAACTCCAGGTAAAATATTTCCCCAGTATTGCTTGCATCTGGCTTTATCCTTCTGGAATCTTGCTCAAGGTAAGTCACACAGTTTGAAGAGAGCTTTTCACTACTGATAATCTCAGCTTGGGATCCAGGATTGTATGCAATTCACAGAAGGATAAACAGCTCTTGCCCACTGCAAACAACCTTCATGAGGGACCTTCCCCCTGAGTTCAAACAACCAGAAATTAAGCCCCATGGTTGGTAGAGTTAGTCCACACAAAGGTTCACAATTAATTTGATGTCAGCTCTTCATTCTTTCTGTCATTGCCACCCTCTGCCCACGATACTGCCAGTTCAAAGAGTCAGATCAGCCATCTGGGAGGGGGGACCAAGGCCTGCCTTCCCTCTGTGTGAGGCCAACAGGCAGGGCCTACTGGAGCCTAGGAAGGCTGGCAGTTGGGGTCGGCAGGGGAAGAAAGGCAGGGCATTCTAGCAAATCAATCACTGCATGAAACCTGATACACACCTATGTGATGACAACTACCACTACTGATTATGACATCATTTCAGATTTTCAAGGCATCACCATTCACAAGTACTAACGTTAGGCGGAAAACCTCCCAAAACATAATGCTATCTCTGCAGCCGACAAGATAAGTCTCATTCTTCTTCCCTTCCAGGAAGTGGAGTGAGCCCTTCTCACCTGTTTGCTTGCTTGCCCTCCTGTTACCCCACATATTCTATTTTTCATGAGCACAAGAGGCACACCTATTCTTTTTCTGTAGAAATCTCAAGGCCAGACATTTTACCTCTGGCCGTTCTAAGTGCTAAGATGTTATAGAAAACATCACACAGGGCGCCTGGGTGGCTCAGTGGGTTAAGCCGCTGCCTTCGGCTCAGGTCATGATCTCAGGGTCCTGGGATCGAGCCCCGCATCGGGCTCTCTGCTCAGCAGGGAGCCTGCTTCTCTCTGCCTGCCTCTCTGCCTACTTGTGATCTCTGTCTGTCAAATAAATAAATAAAATCTTTAAAAAAAAAAAAAATTAAAAAAAAAAAAAAGAAAAGAAAACATCACACAGAAATTCTGAGTAGTAAGAACTGTACCTTTATGGTGGTCAAAAATTCACTACCTTATCCCCCGAAAGATTACACTAAAGCTTTTAATTTACACCACCAAGATATTGAATGACATCGGTCACAAAAAGAGGTCTCAGTCCCAATTCGTGACCCATGAGGTGGGTACCCCCAAGCCCAAATGGGTAAAACCAGGAGGACATTCCAGAGACATTCGCAAATAAGTCACTACCCTCCACGGAACCTCAACGGGTTTACTGATAGAAAGAAAGAATAACAAGAGGATGGCTAAAGGGTTAAAAGGTCAAAACAGTAAAGGAAGAATAAGATATTAGTTTGGACCTAACAGTGTATGGATAGAGCAGGTGTGAACTCAATTTATGCCCCGAAGACTTAGCATAGGGTTACTCCCCTTTGATCTACAGAGAAAATGCTTCACACTGTAAGACTAGCTGACCTTTTTACACTGGTTATGGCATCAGTTCAAGGGTCCTCCGTAACCTCTGCAAGCACTAAATTTCTTCACTGGCCTTGTAAAAACCACAATAAATAGTGTTGGGGTCATCTGCACGGAAAGTTTCTTCACGTTACTTTTTAGATAAAAAGCCGCAGCTCTTCATTAGAGGGCCCCCTGAAAACACAGTCAGGTGAAGTTACGAGACCCTACAGTGTCTGCTTGTTCGAAGTGGGTTCAGGGACAGAACCTCCTCTCTCATTCTGCTGCATTCTGCAATATCCAAGTTCTATTGAATGAGTTCATTAAGAAACAGGTACTTCTGCGTTTGCTGGTCATGAAGCTTCTTAGAGTCACCAAGTACAGGTCTGTTTGAACTAAGTGTCTGTGAATTAAAACTGAATGTTTGCTCCCCATCTATTGAGTCACTAAATCAGAATTCAGGGGATTGGAGCTGTTACTTTGTGCCTCCTTCCTCCTGTGGGCTGGGGAGATACCCTAAAAGGGGGATTCATGCAGGAGGAGGACTAGGCCTGAGAGTCCTAGGTCTGAATCATGGTTTTGCCACCTAGCTGGGTGATCCTTAGCAGGTCAACTTCTCCAGGGTCTTGGATGTTGGGGAACAGCCACCCCAAATGCTCATTTTGCCCATTACCAAAAAAGTGCATATCCAAGACCTTATTTTCTAACTATGTCTCATATATGGGAGATGCTTCCTGTTCATTGGACCTGAGAGATGCTTCTCTAGAAAGATTACTAACGAGACCACATTCATTGTTAGGGTTCCCAGTTCCAGACCAGGGACACAACCCAGCACCCAGCTTGAAGCTCCTGTAAAAGGAGGAAGAGACTCTATTTTCTTCTGACGAAGTAAGAAGCTAGGAGAATCCTAACACACCATCAGGATGAACTCTGCCCGGCACTCAGGCAACAAAATCTGGCTGGTTTCCTTTACTTCCTTCAGGGCGTGTATGTGAGATACAGACGTCGGGGTGTGTGTGTGTGAGAGAGAGAGAGAGAGAGAGAGAGAGAGATACAGACCTTGGGGGTGTCTGTGTGTGTATGTGTGTGTGTGTGTGTGTGTGTGTGTGTGTGTGTGGAGGGGCGTGGTGGGTGTAGATAAGGACCTTGCCCCTTGCCCTGGCTTCAGCCCTCCACAGGACTGGCTTCTCAGGAACACGTCCTCCCTCTGGACCCGCCGAGCCCCAAACCTCGGGCTCCTGCTCGGTTGAACCCTCCAGCGCTCCCTATCTCCTTCCAGATGTAGTGACGGCAGCCCTGCCTCCAGGCTCAGCGCTGCAGACCCCAGGCAGCCGACGGTTGCTGTGCTCCAGGGCTCTGGTTCATGGCCAAGGAGCGCGACGGCATCAGAACCCATCTGTGCCTTCTTGGCCCCGGAGCACGAGCAGCACCCTCCTCTCCCTTCGCCCTGGCAGAGCACGCAGGGCACGTGCATCCGGAGCTGTCTCCAGAGCCGGTCGGCTGCGAAGGTGCCCCATCACCCTCGCCTTCCGCCCCTAGGCAGAGTCAGGCCAAGGTCTGGCCAGAGCCCCGTCCTCCAGCCAAGCCTAGAGAAATAAGTGAAAGGGGTGTGGGTACGGAGCTGGTGCGGGATGATCGGGTCACTTTCTGGGACCCGGGTACGCAGCCCTCTCCGCTCCGATTTCTTGCAGGAAGCAGAGCGGGGAAACCAACACCGTTTAGCTCGGAAGCACCTCTAAATCTGTTCCTTTTCCAATCATACTCATAATCCCATTTAATTCATTGTTCCGCAGACGGGCAGCCCTGCCGAAAGCCCGGGAACGGCACCCTGCAAAAACCCCGCGCCCTGCGGCCAGTCCAACTCTCGCCCCACGGCGTCACCTCTGGGCCCCGCACGTTCCTATCCGCGGGGAGGCTTGCAGTTCCCCCAGAGCAGAACCCAGTCAGCGGGCCTTGGAAGTTTCCCATCTCCTGTTTCGACCCGGGTCCGAGAGCCCCCCACGCGGATCCCCTGAGAGAGACAAGGAAGCCGGGAGGTCTCCCCCCAGACCTGCGCTCACGCCGGGTCCGGCCCTCTCTTCCCCTCGCTCCGCCTCCCTCCTCCAGTCCCCGCGCCTCCCGCGCCTCCCGAGCCCAGCGGTTCTCCTCCCCAAGAGCAGCAAACTACTTTCTGGGCTAAATTCAGGTCTGAGCAGGAAAGGTTTCCCTTCCTCGCCTTCTCCTCACCCTGGCTCTCAGGAACCGCAAGGAGAGCGCTCACCCCCCCACCCCTCGAAAGGGCTCAGGCTACCAGGGCTCCCCGACTTCGCAGCCCAAAAGATCCAGTCGGGTCTGAAACCACCACCAGGGAATGCATCCTCCGGAGTTTTCCAGAGACCCTACCTGTGCCTTGTGGCTTGCAAAAAAAACCAAAACCCAAACCAAAACAAACAAACAAAAAAACCAGCAAGTAAACAAAACCACCCCCGGTAACTTTGGGGAGTGTGTGCGTGTGTGCGTGTGTGTATGAAAGAGAGGGGAAAAAATCGGGCAGGAGTTAGGGCAACAGCTGCAATAGCACATCTGGAAGAGGGGGAAGGGGGTTGACAAGGAGGGGGCCAGAAGCGCGAGGTCGCGGGGGCCTCCCCCCGGCCCCGGCGGCTTCAGGGCCGAGGACCGGGCCAGCCTGCCGTTACCTGTCCTATGTTGATGAATCCGTACTTGCTGGCGATGCGGTTGGCCTCCGCGAAGCCGCCGGCGATTTTGACTGCCCAGTGGTTGGTGTAGACTCGCGTCCGGCAAACGGGCAGCAGGCAGCCCCCGAGCAGCGCCAGCACGCACAGCAGGTCCAGGCGTCCCGGGCAGCCCCAGCGGCTCCCCCAGCCCATGGCCGCGGCGCCTCTCCGCCTCCCTCGCTCGCTCGCGGACTCCGCGCTGGAGCGGCGCGCACAACTAACTTCTCCGGCCTGGGCCGGCGCGGCGCGCAGACCCCGGCAGCCCCTGGCCGATCCGCAGCAGGCGGCGAGCCCCGGCTGGGAGCAGACGGCGAGCCTCGCGCCGGCTCCTAGACCATCCCTGGGGCTGCGGGGACCTGTGCTCCCTGCCCTCCGGCCCGCGGGGCGATCGGCGGGGGCTCCCCGGCTCGCGCGCAGGAGGCGGCGGAGTGGGGCGGGCGCCCTCCCGCAGTTAGGTCTCGCCGGCTGGGCTCCCGACTCTCCCTCGCTCCTCCCCGGGCCCCGGAGCGCGGCGGAGGCGGCGGTGCAGACGGCGGCCGGGCGCCCCCTCTGCTGGCCTGGGCTCCGAGCGCTCGCTAGCTCGCTCCCCGCGCTCCCTCTGGCTCCGAGCGGCGCGCGAGGAGTGTGAGTGGCAATAGCAGCAGCGCCTGCTCTGCATAAATGACTCCCCCCGCCCCCCTAACACCCCTCCTCTCCCACAGCCCCCTCCTCCTCTCCCTTCTCCGCCCGCCGGAGAGCGGCCGCAGCCAGGCACCAACCAGGTCCTAGCGCCGCCGGGTTCTCGGGGCTGGAACCTCCAAGGGTCCCGGGCTGCAAAAGCGAGTCTTTCCGAAGCGCTGGGAGCAGAGCTCCCGGTGTCGACGCTCTGCCCCGTACTCGTCCTTTCCTCCTGGGATTTGAATCGATTTGCCGCCCCTTCCTGAAAGACTTAGGAGATCTACTCGTTAGTACGAGTCAAGCGCCCCAGGATTCATTCATCCTAGCTCTGAACCTCCTTAAACAACGAAGTATTTAGGAAGGTGACTTGCGTGCCAACTGCCGAACAAATAACCCGAGCTTTTCACTTCGTTAATTCTTCATGCTTTTCAGCAACTGTTTATTTTACTCGCTCTGCTCCCGGGAGAAGCTACCACACAGGTCCGTAAGGCGCATCGACTCTTGAAAGCCAACCCCGGTGCCTCCCAAGCCAAGTCTGTTGCCTGCTGACTTTCGAAATCTGTGCATCTGATACGAGGCAACGCCACGGGAGAGTAAAATTCCAGTCCCGGAATTGAGCAAAGATGTTTCTATGAATATTTGGTATGAAAGCGGATGGAGACGTTGGGCCAAGGGAATAACTTCATTCATTCGTTCCACAGAGTCTGATGAGGGCGGCTTTTTCTCCACCAAGGCAAAAGTTTTCCAACTTTTCCAAGCGCGGCCCTGTAACAGTGAGAGACTTCAATATAAAAAGGACCACAGAGGAAGTTCAGATGAAATATGGGCCCGCGTCGGCTCCATGGCTCTCTCCAGCGCTGTGACTGAAGTGGGCTGGAGTGAGCTCGGATTAACCCTGATTCTGCTGAACAACCTCCCTGCCTCTTTTGGTGCCACAAGATGATTTCATGTGAAAAAGGAAATGTATGCTTTATGTAAATAGCTCAATTGGCTTCCAGTATTCACCATACCCACCTCCTTTTCCCAACCCACCAACATTTTTCTTCTTAAGCACTGGCTAAATGTATCTGAGATTAATTAACCAATCCCCATCTCTAGCTGTGGGTGATGATTCTTTTCTCTGCCTAGGGCTTCCCTTTCTTCCCTTCTCCCTTCAGCGGAACCACACCAGCAAACTCAAATTCATAAATGTAAAGTTCATCAAATTCAAAAAGTGAAATTCGTAACTCATCAGTTTGTAACTCATCAGCACTTTAGGACAATTTACACATCGCATAAGGAATGCCATGTTATCGGATCCTGAAACCAGACTCACCAAATAGCATTACCCCCTCCTTAACCGATGAAGTGGAAGGTCAGAAAAGCTCAATCATTTTGCAGAAAGACATAGAGTTTATTCTGTTTGTTTGACTGATTTGGCACATCTCTTGAGCACCTAGAACTTGCCAGGCATTGTGCTAGACTCTGGAGAAAGGGGAGGAGGGAGAGGAAATGGAGCACAAAGGATTAGCAGAATTCAGGCTCTGAGTAACTCTAGATGTGGTTTATTGCTATTGTTGTCATTGTTATTTGCAGGCAGAAAAGCACAAGTTCTATGCCAGGGCTTTCCGGTTTCAGTATGGTCTTGCTACCCGCCGGTCCCTCTGCTCACACCGCTTTCTCCATTCCCGGTCTGGAATCCAGAAAGTGTACAATCTATTAGATCACTGTTCATTGCCTCCCAGGCCACCTGCATCCAACCCCAGTCTTTGGATGATTCTTCCAGAAGCCTCTGGGATGGGAAGAGCTCAATCAAAATCCAAATCTCAATGTACATCAGTCAGTCATCCCTTCGGAACTGGGGGCATAGGCTGTCAGAGGGTAGGGAGAGCCCTTCTGGGGATGATCCCCAGGAGGGTGGCCCCTGTGAGGACCTCACAAGGTACACCAGGAGTCCAGCTGGAAGCATGGCCTGTGGTTTTCTCAGGGACTCTGGTGCCATTCTTCTTTAGGACCGCAAAGACCACACAAAATGCTTCTCTTTGAAAGCCAAGTTGCCTCTGGGCTTCCACTTTTGAATAAAATGAAGAGGGAATCCCTGAGTCTGGTCTCCCGAGGCCTGGAGGTTGTTTCCTCCGAGTAGCAAAACTACTCCTTGCTATTTCTTTCTCCGTGGTGTCTTTCCCTTTTTCTTTCCAGTGAACACTCATGCCCAGCTTGGCACACGCACAGAGCATTCACTGCGTTGAACGTGAGACAGAATTGGAAAATGAGGTAGGAAACAGGCAAACCTCTTTTCTGCTTTGTAAACCGATCCCTGGGCCAGCATTTTAGCTTTGCTCAAAGGGTATATTCTTTCGTTTGGAAGCGTATGTATTTGGAAGGGAAAACCCTAGCTCTGTTCCAGAAATAAACAAGATCTGGGACCCCATACATCTGTCAACTCAAACTCCTGAGCGTAGACTCATTCATCGTCTTCTCCATCATTTTTGTAGCTCCCTTCGCTAAGTTCACTTACAAAGAGTGTAATTCTTAGACTTCAGTGAGACCCAAGAAGCCCCACTGCGATTCATGCCAAGGCTTTGGGATCTGCCTTCATGAACTCATTAGCCTCCTTGATTAGAGCCAGAATCTTCCAGATAAGGATCAGAAGCTACAGGGGGGGGAAACCCATCATCTTTCAGGACGTTCGGCTCTGCTGGTTCTCACAGTCGACTCAGCTCGCAATGCTTCAGTAGCCAAAGGAACAAGGAACGAATACAATAGAATCGGTTCATGCGAAACCATCCCTAAAGCTAAATCCAAGATTTTTTGTATGCAAGGAGTAGCTCCACAAGTCTGACCCTCGGCTCTTCCTCCCGAGTGTGCCATATAGCAGGAAATCAGGCAGTTCTAAGTTTAACTCTGCCTTACACTTAACAACATATTACTTGATAATGAGGGCCCACTAGTGTTTGGCCTCTCCGCCAAGGTCCCTCACAGCTTTAAAGCAAAATTGCAGTGAAAGGCGATGAACAGAAATCCAGGCAGTTCCGTAGGAGAGGTGAACAAGAACCCTGTAAGGATTCATCCTGAAACGCTACGAACGAGAATTATTCCAGGAAGAGGTTGCCTGATGAGACACCTCATTTCTTCCTCTGCTACATCCTTGGGCTGGAAATTGACCTTTAAGGGCTCTTCTAATCTGAGATTCTGTGAATCAATAATAAATTGGTAATGGACAGTTGGGAGCTGACTGAGAAGGGGGGGAAATGTCGCTGGGAATTTCGCTGCCTGGAAGAAGAGTCACCAAATTTATGGAGATTCTAATCCGTTCTCCAGTATATCAGATTCAGGGTTGGCAGCGGAAATTTGTCAGATTTAATGATAATAATAAATGGTAATAATAACTACCATTTATTAAGGACTAGTAATATGCCAGGCACTGAGCCAAACACATTTCAGGCCTTAATCTCATTCCTAGAGCATCAGAGCTGAAAGAGAACCTACATATCAGAGAATCTAACTTCTTTATTTAGTAAAGAAGAAAACTGAGGCCAATATAAAACTAAATTGGAAGACAGCAATCCTATCATGGGAAAATAAGTTTGCAATGCATGAATAATATAAATAAAACAAAGGAAGGGCCGCGAGGACCAAAAGCGATAGCATGCTACGAACCTGGGTTTGACTTTGATCGGACTGGCACACCAGGCTTAATAAAATAACTTTCAATAGAATGAAAACTTGACTTAATGTCTCCAATTTCATAGATGTTCCACCACCACCACTAAACAACGTCATCCACGACACACAGGAGCCACGACAGGGAGTTAACTTGGGGCTCAATTTTGTCTTTATGGCAAAATACGTAGCTAATGGGATGCTAATACGCGGCAGATTTCAGGTGGCTTCTTTGACCTGTTTGAAGTGGATTTCCATGGGTGTAGTTGGCCCTCTTCTGTAGACATTTACATCCTGCAATGACAAGCTGGTTCCCAAAGGCTGTCAACTGAAAGCAAAGCTTAAAGTGACACAACTGTCTATCACCTTCTAGCCTCTGCCCTGATCCCAGAGCAGGGCCCCTCCAAGATGGAGCTGATGGATGGATGTGATGTCACTTCTCACCTTAGACACTAATTCTGAGAAAAGCCAGTACAGAAAGGGTGGGGAGAAAATAAAAAACGCAGGCTAGGGTCTTGGAACTTCTCCCCCACCAAAAGGAATCAATCCTATATCGAGGTAGAAGCCCCTCCTCCAAGTATTAAGACTTGATCTTTTTGGGGTGCCTCTAGACCCTTTTTTTCCAAAACATCTTCTTGGCTTTTATTTTTATTCTTAAACCTCTCAGAGCATCAGGAGTTAAACAACTACCGACTTAATAATATGATCTTGCTTTAGAAGACCAAGTTAAATGGACCCTATGAATTTAATTTTTTTTTTTTTGAGTCTGGGCAGTAGCTCTAATTTGTTGATGCCAAATGATACATTGTAATTCAAAACATATTCAGTATGACTTTTACTTGTTTATCTGAAGCAAGATAAATTATGATAAAATTATTTCACAAATCTCTTGCATAAGTACATACTTCATGCTTATTACATTCCACCATTTCCAGAAATTGTATATCCAAGTCACTATGCATGACGTAACTTCATTCTTCCCATGGCATATGCAGGATGTAGGTATTACAAAACCATTGTGGACCTAATCATTCAAGCACCTCCCTAACAAGCTTCCCTGTCCCTATTTCAGATTTTAGTAATGTATTGGAAAGAAGCGTATCTTTTCTCACCTTAACCCTTACATGCATGGTAAAGGCAGTTCTCAGTGAGCTAGTCTAGGGCGCAACCTCACTGCCATAATTTACCAGGAACAGAAGGAGTTCAGTTTCAACGTATGCCAATGAGCCGCCCCTAGTCTTTCCTACTCTGTATATAGAATGACAGCCACATTCCATTTTCTAAAAGGTTATTTCATACTCACAAATAATTCATTGATAAAAATTTTGTTTTTCTAAAGGCGGTGGAATACAATTCAATAGGAAGCTTTTCAGGGCTTTCCAATTTTAAAAAGTGTAAGATTTCCTTGGCTCTGTGTTTACAATTTCCCTGTGACAGCTCAAAGCCAGAGACTGAATAAAGAAAAAGCTGACTCTTATTTGAACTCTGGCAAGTGCTACTCTTTTAAGTCCTATGACTTAGTTGGCTTCCCCAGAAAATCAAGCATCGAGAGTCCACTACATCACTGGAGACCCTGAGGCAGGCTTCTCTCTTCAATTTTCTCCAAATCTGAACAGTGAAAGCCTGTTTCAGAGATGTACTCAGTAAGACTACAATATAAATTTGCCATGTAAATGCTAAATATCGCCTTCTGTGAGTGACGATGAGACCCAGTTTATGAAAATACTATGCATCATAGAGTTGGGGGTAAGGAACATATCTTTCTCTATACTATTGTATTGCTGTTTATTTAAGAAAATAATCAGAGCATTGGTTTGAGCTCTGGTGAAGGGTGAGTGCGGACTGAATCCTGTGTAGAAAGAACAGGCAATATATTTGGTATCATTAATCATTTCTTATTCTAGTCTTTGTCATACATTTGTGTGTGTGTGTGTGTGTGTGTGTGTGTGCGTGCCCATACAGATACAACTTGACAAATTCATAGGATATTTGCATCTTGACATTTTGGCAGCAAAAGGAAAAATAAAAGAATTTCGCAGAAAATGTCAGCAATGCAAAACTTAGTGACGTTCTATAAAACTGGGCTAAGCCATTATCATGAAAAAAATCATAAGGTTTGGGGGAAGGTAAGACTTCTAGGTACAAAAGAGCCAGTTGCTGGGTGCTAGATGGAGAAGGAAAGTTAAAACTAAAAAAACTGACCACCCAAAGGTCAGTGAAATACTCAAGGCCAAATCCTGGGCGAACTGAAAGAATTGGATCCACACGGAATTCATTTTGCATTTAATGAGGGTACTTTGGAAGACCCTTTTACTACCCAAGTCTGTGTGTGCGCTGTGGGGGGAGCTCTGAGTTTAGCCGATGGAGTCCTGTGATTTGCAAGATGTGAAGTTCCAGAAGTGGTTCAGTTATGTGGGGAAATTAATGACTCTGGAGCAAATAATCTAATCAATATTCTATTATCCAATAGCCCTGTACTTACACTGGGCCTGAAGAGCCACAATTTTCCTGTTAGTCATGCCCTCTGTATGTGTAATGATAAACTCTCTGCCAAACGGAGTCTAGACAGGAACAGGCCTTTTCCTTTCTCCAAATTCAAAGTAAAATGCCCTGAAAACATCTGGATCAAAAGGAAACGAGGAAATTGGCAAATCTCTAGAGTAAGGTAAAGTAATCCCATCGCATCAGTAGGATGAACTGTGCCCTAGAAGGTGATCGTGGTGACCACTGTTAAAAGAGCCTTACTGCTACAGGCTTTGCGTAGCCTTTCCAAAGGTCCTTCCAGTTATTATCATGTTCATTCCTCACGGTGACACGCCAAGTGACGTGGTCACGATCTTAACACCGTGGAGTTGAAATGCTGTTCCAACTGCACTCGGCTAGTCAGTGGGAGCACGTGGGCCGAATCCAGGTGTTCCAGATCCGGCCAAGTTCACCCTTGTGAACAGCAAGGTCTCTCTAGGGGCGAGCCCTCCAATAGATACACTTCTGTCCCTGTGCATTTGTCAGTCACTTTGCTGCAGAAAATTCTCCTGTGATCATTGAGAAGAGAGACTAGAGAATTCAAAGCCAAGGGCCTTCCTCCAGGGCTTTCTGAGTTCATCATCAAGCTGCAGTGACCTCTCTCCACCCTCCTCACCTCTCTTCACCCCAAAGTCCAATCACTCCTCAGTCCCGTCCCCAGATGCAGATCCGAATCAACACTGCCCCTTAAGTTTCTAGGAAGCACGCGTACGTAGGATGGGTTGTGTCTCCAAAGCCTTTACTCCTTTCCGGACTAAATTCAGAGCTCTTCTTTTCACTTGCTAATTAACCATATCCTACAAACTACAGATGTGAGTAATGGCGATGTACTCATGATGGAATGTCATCATTTTTATCAGAAGCGGTTGCTAGGTCTTATTGGAATTCATAAGAGTCTGCTTGTAGGGGCGCCTGGGTGGCTCAATGAGTTAAGCCTCTGCCTTAGGCTCAGGTCATGATCTCAGGGTCCTGGGATCGAGCCCCACATCGGGCTCTCTGCTCAGCAGGGAGCCTGCTTCCCCCCACCCGCCACCGCCATCCCCGCCTGCTGCCCTGCCTACTTGTGATCTCAGTCTGTCAAATAAATAAATAAAATCTTAAAAAAAAAAAAAGTCTGCTTATAATGGATCCTTGTAAGGATCCCAGCTTAGGCTTGTCTCACAAGCGGGTCAGTCAGCGATCACTAGATGGCCAAAGGTGAATTTGTAAAATTGGACCCTCCCTCTCCTTACATCAGTTGTACATGTAAAGCGGTTTCAAACATTGTGTTCTCCTACCACACATACAGGCGACGCACATAATTATTAGTAGGACTTTGAGAACCACAGACAAAGATGCTTGCAAAAGTAACTGGCCAGGAGTCTGATACCACCAGTGAAATTCACCACGGGCGACGCAGCATGAACTGAATCTCCTTCTTTCCTGCATGGCAAATTTCACTTCTTCACCCCATGGTATCCCTTCTTCTTCCCATAGCTCCCTTGTTCCAAGTTCCCTACCACTTTGTCTACTCATGACATGTTACCTTCCATCACTGCGCTCTTCATAAATAATAACAATAGAAAGACATTTAGAGTGGTTTGGAAACAGGAAAAATATAGTAACGTTTCCATGGCTGAAACGTAGCTGTTTTCATATTTAGGCATTCCCTCCTCATATTGGTCTGAAAATTGTATCTTTATTAAGTTAAAAACACGATACATACCCACTTTTACATTCTGCATTTTTCACATAATGTATTCTATAAATATATCTCTATGGTCTTTGCTATTAGCATTTTAATGATGATACTCCATTGGGTTGATGCCTCATAATTTACTATACTCTAGTGTAAGACACTTAAATTGTTTCCAATTTTTCCTTGGTGTAAACAGTACTGCAGAGAATATCTTCATGAAGAAGAGCTGTGTGTGTTTTAGATTTTTTTTTTTTCCTTAGGAAGGATTAACATCCATTCGGTCTCCCGTATTCCAAAAATTAGGGAATGGTTTGTAGCCACAAACTCTACAGGAACCAGGCATGTAATTTAAACAAGTGAAGTGGTCCGGTAAGTACAGTGAATAAGTTAGTTTTGATCTCAGCTCTGACAGCATTCCCCAAATCTACTGCCCTGACTAACAATATTGATGCTTCCATCTGTTCATCCACCCATACTTCTGTCCGCCTGTCTATACAGTCAGTCTATACTGATATTAAAGACAACAGGTCCAAAATGACGTTGCTAAGCCAAGCCCCACATCAACAAACTGAGACTTAACTACAGGTTCAGGTCTCCCAGAAATGAAATCTTACACCAATTAAGAATCACCCTATCAGCATTAGTTACATCATCTGCCTAATAAACCCCTGCCATCCCCTAAAGGAAAATGACCTTGCAATAACCAACCACTTTTTGTCTCTTACAACTTCCTTGTTCCTTCTCCCTTTTGCCTATAAATATCTCTAATTTTGTACAGCCCCTCAGAGCTTTTTTCCTATCTGCTAGCTTGGATGCTCCCCAATTCATAAATCGATGAATAAAGCCAATAAGATCTATAAATTTACTCAGCAGATTTTTTTTTTAACACTGGCTGAGGTGCCATGATCAATGACTAATAGAGAAGCCACAATTTCACAAAGCTCTAAACATTTGGTGAATTGTTATTATTTAATTTGCTTGACTGTCAGTGTTAAGTGCTGACGCTAAGAGGTGTTGAGGGAATCTGGAAGATGCTCCTGGAGTGGTCTAGGTGATTTCAGGGAGAAAACAGAGTTTGAGGTAAATTTTAACACAGGATTGGTCATTGGTATATTTCTCAGTGCCACTGGGTATCTTGAGAATTTTTCTATACCTCTGACCGAAGTTTTCCAACTCTCCAAGCTGAAAAGCACCAAATAATCCCTCTTCAGCCAATGAGAATCTTTATGACTTTGTGTCTTCCCTTAAATATAAAAGTCAATTTCTGAGCAAAGTATGAGGATCTAGATTCTTGATCAAATTAAGGAAAATGGGTCAGTTCTCTGAGACATGTAAAATCCATTAAAAGTAATCTAGTTCTCAACATATGGAGAAAAGCTTGGGTAGGAAAATGGAATACCATGAACTTTGCCCATAAAGGTTGCCAGTCTGCCAGCAATATTGCCCAAAGTCAGCTTTTGGCTTCTACAATAACCAGAGAACAAGGACATGTTTCCAATGAGTCCCAGTATCCGGAAGGATGCTTGATGAGTCTGTAATTTAAAATTTACTTGAAACTCTGCAATCTAATCAATAACACCAGAGGCCTGACTCAAATGAGACAATCAACAAAAATCACCAATTTCCTGCCTAACAACAACAACAACAACAAAATCCACTTCCCCTAACCCTTCAGGTCTCCTTCACGTGGGCTTTCTCTTTAAATAGCAGATGCTTTGAAAGTTTCAAGTGTTTTCTCTGAGAACTTGAACTTCTTTCTTTGTCCTCTTCCCTCCTTTTCTGTGTAAAGTCTTTAACACTTCTTGTCTGCAGCTTTAATTATTTAATTTCCTCACTGCATTATTTAAAGAAGATGGTTCTGAGGTTGCAGGAGGCATGAAGGAAGTATGACTCCATGTAAAATTGAAGGAAGCTGGGTAATATTTCACAGCAGCGTGCTATTTAGTACAGAATATTTTGCAGTCTCTAATCATCTTTTATTTTAATGTTTCCTCCTGCCAATATGAACTAACTGATCATTTTGCTCACTATGACAGATAACTATCAATGAGGAAAAGACCTTCGGAGCTTGAAAAGAGGTGACATAAGTGAAAGTATATCATTCATTTCTGTTAAGATCCTTTAGAAATGGGCCAAGATGAAGGCAAGACTAGAAATGCTGATCACAACATTTAAATATAAAGATTTCTTTGACTCTTACTCCCAAAACAAAAAAACAAAATGGAATGTCAATTGCATTGGAACACAAGTATGGTTTGTAAAATGTATGATTCTCTTATATTTAGGATGCATTTTCAACCAAAAGTTTAAATACCTCAAGGGTAGAGGTAGACATCCTCATGAATAAAAATTTTCTCTGAATGGATCAGTATAAGGTTATTGTAGAGAACAGTAAAATAAATAAAAGTATGCCATAACCTCCCCATCCTAAAACACTACTAATCACTATCTTGGCATATGTGCGTCTTAATCCCTTCTTCTCTCTTTAACTTCCTCTCTTGATAGATACACAGATAGATACAGATATAGTGTGTATAGATATAGATAATATCCAATATATATCAAATTACCTATGTGTCTTACACACACATATATATACATACACACATATATATATACACACACACCTGCAGTTCTATCCAAATTTAACATTTTTAGTTACTTTAATTTATTTTTACTTCCATATTTCTATATTCTATTTTATATTCTATTCTATCCATTATATTCTATTTCCCCATTTATTTTTTTAAATATACCTTTTCATGGCTACAAAGATCTATCGTATGGATACATTACACATACACACACACACACACAAACACACATATAGTATATACACACCATATAACCATTATTCTATTGTGGACAATCTAAGCCATTTCCAATTTGGGACTATATTATAGATAATACTGTATTAACATATGTATACAGGTACATCTTTTTGGTCATAAGTTATCAAAGTCAAATGATTTTCACAGAGGAAATTTCACAGTCCCATAATGATCCATGGCATAGGCTGACTCTACATGGAAATCATAAAATGTCAAAAAATTCATAATTAAGGTATATTTCATGGTGTTAACACTGTGGATTCTGAAATCACACTGCCTAGGTGCTAACACCAAATTTACTGCTTCTATGATCTTGAGTAAATTCCTGAAACTTTTTCTGTCTGTATCTTTATCTGTAAAATGGGTATAGTTCTAGGATCTATTTCATAAGTCTATAGCAGATGCATGATTAAATAAATCATTTATAAAAAGGGATTTAGCAAGTTATTTCACATAGTGATTTCTTAATAGGAATTAGGAGTAGATGATATTTTTATTAATATCATAGTCTATGTAATACTTACATAGACCAAAATACCTCTAAATACATACCATCCAGTGGTATTCCAATTTCTCCCTGCAAGTATTTTTAACACTTTTTCATTGGAGCACATAAGAGAAAAGAACAACTCAACATTTAGAGACGATTTCATTGATTTTGTTAGCATGCCAACCAACATTTATCTACTATGCCATGTTCCACCACAAATACTCAAATCCAATAGACCCATTGGGTAATATCATGCAGGGATTATGGCACAGAGTCACCCTCCGTAGTTGATTTCTGATTTGCCCAGATGTACATATGTCCCCTTCTACTGAGAATTTTTCTGGGTGGGCGAAGAGATCTAAGATACAAACCCTAGTGCATGCTGTCAGAGGTCACAGATGAGTAAACCTGCCCTCTCTTTAAGACTAGATTCATTTCAGAGGGTCCTTCTGGAGAAAGCAGAGTGATGCCAAACGGCCCCTTTGGGGAGCTTATTGGATAGAGCCATTTCAACAGATGGGCAAGTAGGCATTTCGCATGTTGTACAAGTCAGGATGTTCACAGTGTTCTTCCCACTACTTGGAATTTCCTTCACCCTTTGCATCATCACTTTGAGATAAATTTTCAAGATTCACGCAAGGAATCAGTTTTCGTAAAGAGCCTTTCCCCAAACCGTGTCTTCCTTTGCCTGCAGCAAACCGCACTGTAGCCAACCCTATGCCTTCTATTTCTGCCTCTCCTTCCAGCTACCCATCCACACGCCCACCTACTCACGCGTGCATGTGCACGCACACGCGTGCGCAAGAGTGCGTGTGCACATACACGCACTGATCTTAAACTCCTGAAGGCAAACAGCATGTCCAATTCTCTTTTCTATCCTAAGTAACACGCCTGTGTTAGGTGCCTAGTATCTGCCTGTTGCATGAATAATTCTGTAGTCTTTCGTTTCCGGAGTAGACTGATGGCTCACATCAATTCCGGGAGATGTGCATATAAAAGTAATATTGATAGGGATTTTTAAAGTATGTCTCTTTTTAAGGTTTTGTGAATGGAATGATATGCTTCGGATATGCCTCAAAAGAATCTAGGGTTTTATTTTTGGGGGGTGGAGGTGCCAGAGAGTGGTGATGGAAATTTTAAGTATAAATGAAAAAAAACATGTATTGATAACCGTCCAGGCTAGGTGATAAATAAGGAAAAGTCAAATGAGCTATTCTATCTACATTTCTATTTGAAAATTTCAATTTTGTATTTGAAAATTTTCATGAAACAAAATAACTATTATATATATAGTATACACACACAACCACGAACACACCACATGAAAGCACACCCTAAGAACACTGGCTTTATAAAGTTGGTATCTTAAAGGAGAGCATACATTGCTGGAATTTTATTTTTATAGCACATAACTGCTACGTTTGGGGAAATACGATCTGAACGAGGTCCAAGTATAGTTTGTTCTGCTATGAAAGGCTAACTACCACTGTACTTCGGCCAAAACTGGTGGGATTACAAGAGCGAGGTGGATAAAAGTCTCCTTTATACAAGGACCCAAAGGCAGACATTGAACCAAAAATAAAAAGAAAGAGAAACAAACTCCGAGCTACAGAACGAAAAAGAAACAAACTATAAGCTTTAAACCTTTAAAATCTTGCCAATAAAACTCATCTGCAAAGTGCCGGGGGATGGCACCATGGCTGTGGTGGCAGCCTTCATGTTTATGTTGGCCGCTGAGTTCCCCTAAACACCTTAGACATCTCTAATTAATCCCTTTGGAGCGGCAGTGGCTGGAATTCACAGCTCATGGTCTTGCCAGCCAGATGTAATCCTGAGCCACTGCACGTACGTGTGAAGGGACATTAACGCCCTTCAGATTTAAGAATAACTGTCTAATCTATGAGGTCGAGAGGTTTCTACTCTGTGTGAACCTTAAAATCAGTTCTACCGGGGCTGCCTGGGTGGCTCAGTAGGTTAAGCCTCTGCCTTCGGCTCAAGTCATGGTCCTAGAGTCCTAGGATCGGGCCCCACATGGTGGGGGGGGGGGCTCGATCCACTCAGCGGGGAGCCTGCATCACCCCCCCGCCCCCGCATCTCTGCCTACTTGTGATCTCTTCGTCATATGAATAAATAAAATCTTTAAAAAAGAAATCAGTTGATCCAGAGAGTGGGAATTGGCCATAGACATTTTGAAAAGTTGCCCCAGATGATTCTACTTTGTTAGACCAATCCCTTGCCTGCCCCCCCCCCACCGCCCCACCAAAGCTGAAAGATAGCAGCCCCCCAGACATCAGTAGCCTTCAGGAATGAGAAGGGGAAATTTTGGAACTGGTCACTAGAGCCGATGGTATGGTGTGATGTGCTGCTCAGATTGTCTCCACCCTACCCCTCCAGGACCAAGGCGCTCATTCTCTGAGTGTCCTTTCAAGACTGTTGGCTCCTCTAGGCTCCCTTCATACCCGATTCCTTCCTAGGAATTACCTCAACCCAAGGAAGCTGCCCCATCCAAGGGTGCCCGCCCCAAGGGTGGTCTATATCCAGTCTGCACAGGTAGAAAGGCATGGTCCCTTTGCTCTAATCTGGAACTGAAGGGCTCTCCCTGCTTCTGTGCCCCACATGGGATCAGCTGAACCTCTGGTGTAACTACGTTGCAGCTCAATTCTCCCCCACTGAACCTGCTTCCCCAATGCTTTGCAACTCCCTTATGGAGACGGTCTGCATAGCCTTCCCCAGTGAACCTGTTCCCTGGAAATCTCCACCCCGGAGGCTGTTCCCCAGCGCCCCTGACCGGGACCCCAGTAATGGAGGCTTCTCTGGCACGCCGCCCAGCCTGAGGGCTACCCACCTGCCTCCAGGGGGGACAAGAAGTCTTGGCATTTGCTTTGCTCCAAGCGATTATTTACAAAATCAACTCAGAACTAGATTAGAGCTGCTTTTCCAGAAGTCTCATCATTTCTCCTAGTTATAATAGATGGAAAACTCAAGACTATGATCCATAATTAATGCATGCAAAATATTGTAAGTCTGAGAAATATTTATCTCCATGTGGCAAGTCAGTCAAAGGAAAAGTAATGGTGAACAACTACAGACGCTCTTTTTCTCTGATGTCGCCAGAATCGTTGTGTGATATCCGGGTATTTTTTGGACCGGGTCAGCTTCCTCTTTCCCCAGTGGGTATCCCTTAAGGCCCTTGGATGCTGCTTTGTTCCTTTTCCAGATCTTCACTTCCTGGCTTTTCTTTGCCTCGTGGGCAATACAGACAGAGCCCGATGGAAGCTCTTACTGGGAAGGCCTGTGAGGAACAGATCTCTTGTTCATGGAAACCTAACAAGGTAGTCACAGGAGAGAGTAGTGCCTGAGGGTGTAGATCTGCCAGACTTGGCCTTCTTCTAAGCAGAAACTCTCTGATTTGTAGACTTGAGGTTACATGATAGACTTTGAAGTAAGAAGCATGGGGAGAAGAAGTGTATTTGGGGATCCAAGAATTAATGTCCTGCTCTCCACTCAGTGGTGACTAAAATCTGTATGGATTCGGCTATGTTGGGGACGGCTCTCTTCACTAGTTTATGGGCCCCAAGAGGTTGTAATTTTCTTCACTTTGATAAGTGACTTTCAAGTTGCACCCAGTCACAGAACAAAAGAGGGCTGAGACCTGTGTTTTACAACTTGGTAGGTAACTTCATTTACTCCAGCCCTGCTTATCAGCATGTGGTTTATGAGCCCGCAGCCCTGACATCTCCTGAGAGCGTGTGACAAATGCAGAATTTGGGTCCCAGGTCTACTCAATCAGAATGTGCTTTTTTAAAAACAAAACAAAACAAAACAAAAACAAACAAACAAAAAGCCAAGACAATTCTGTAGTTCTGGAAGACTCCACAGAACACATTTTGAGTAGCAAGGCTCCAGAGAGTTCCATCATGTTTCTAGTCCTTACAAATGTTATCCCTTATTGGAATGGGGGGTTGTGGTGGTGTCGTTCTATGTCCGTTAGGGCTGTGTTGCCCCTTCCTATTTGCCACAACAAGCCAGAAACCTATGAAAGACAACTAGACAAGCAGCAGCCTCCGCCTGGTCACAGTGATAGCTGTTTCCAAAGAGATGGAGAGAGTCCTTGTCTTAGGAGCCAAACCAGTGTCCGCTGTAAGGGACAGAGCCTCTAGGTCATCTCTGAGAAATGGGTAATTGCCTCACAGAGAAAGTTCAGCAGGAAACAGCTGTCACGTGGAGAACAGTTCCCACCCAAACCGAGAACTGCCTCTCCACCCGCTCCATCCAGAGGCAGCAGGAAGCGAAGCCTGGGGAGGAAGAAATCACACCAGTGATGGGATTCCGTCAACTTCTAAAATAGAGAGGAAAAGCTCTTGATCAGGAGACAGGAGACCTGGGTACTGGTTCTGCCTCAGTCACCAACCAGACAGAAACACTGACAAGTTACTTGTCCTCACTGGACTTCAGTTACCCCAGCTGGTTTCTGAGATCTTCCAGCTCCTCAGCATCCAACTCAGATGCTCTAGAATTGGCTGCAAAACCTGCTCTTGCCACAAGAGGGAGTTCTCTTTCTGAAATCCCAGAGATTCCATGTATTGTCTTAGAGAAATGCTTGAGGCAAACCATAATATTTGAGCACCCCAAACTAAATGGTCTTACATAAACAATTAAGATAGATTAAAAGGGTCATTAATTTTTTAAGCTGAGATTAAATCAAGACTAATTCCTTGCTGGAACGAAGCAAAAAAGGAGACTATTTAGACTGAACGGGGGCAGTCAACAAAAACACTGATGGAGAACCTACAAATATAACAAAAAAGAATGGTCCTAACTTCCCTGCTCAGCTTCATTAAGAATTCGAGGCCTGTTCTGTGGTTCTTTTCTTCTTTACAGCCTGGCAAGGGTGACCTGGCCCTGGGATAGAGTTGTATGTGCCTGGGACTATATATGGGACTCAAGGTGTGTACGTGACAACAAGTAATTCTGGCCAAGAGTAATCTGGTGCAGAAGGCAATGGGGGAGGGGGAGCACGGTTTATAGAATTCCAAACATCTGCCTGGAGAGTGAAAAACTTCATTGAATTTCAACATACTGCCTCCACAAGAGACGTTCTCAGATACCTGGATGTTGGGTGTCAGATGAACTCAAGGTCCAGCAGCAGATCTGAGTTTTCTCCATCTGTCCTGGATCACCCAGATCCTGGTAAGTGATTGCACCCTTTTTTCTCTCATCTTTTCTCTATCTTTCTGTCTTGTTAAAGAGAGACTTCCGGGCTGAAGGTGGTTGAGATGCCTCCCCGAGTTAGAGGACAGAACATGGGCTGTGACATTTTGGCTAGGCTGGGAGAGGAAACAGCAGACTGAACCAGCGGGCTTCAGATGCCATCTCTCCGCCCTGCCTTTGACTAGAAAGTGTGTCTCTAAGAACTGTGCTGGAAGGTCTTCTCAAGGTCATCAAGTTCAACAGTTCCCAAAGTTCAAAGAGTCTTGAATTCATAGAACGGAGATTTCATTTTAGCTTATGCATGGACAATGATAATAACATTGAATGACAGGAGAAGAGATACTCCCTTTCAGTTCTCAGGCCTTCCTTCTAATGGCCTCAAGGAAGATCCCTCAGTTTCAGGCTGATGCTTCTGAAGCTGGTCTAACCGTTGCCAATTTCTCATTTTAACTATGTAAGAGAAGACCTCAAGAATCAGAGTCTTCACTGTCTAGCTAGACAACACTATCTAGCTAGAATATAATGGTACTGCTTGATTGATTCTATTGATTTTTTATGATAGTATTATCCATGTATGGCAATGATATTGGTTTTCTACCCATGGTGACATCAAATTTGCCTTAAGCAAAATTTAAGTAAAAATGTGAGTTGACTTAAAGAAGAACCTTTTGTCAGTGATAGGATAGGCGGTGTGCAGACAAGGCAAATATTGTACAGATGGTAGAGGGCCTCGACAGTGAACACCTAGCTCGACCTTTGACTCTGTGGCAAGTTCTCACCTTTGTGTACTGGTTCTAGGATAGGATTGACCACTAATGAGTTACTTTATTCAGGCTGACACAGAAAAACAAATGTGCCCTAATTTTCTTTCAACTAGTCAAGCTTTTACTTCATTACATATATTTAATAACTCCTATTGCTCCTTGGAGACAAACAGGGGAGAGGGGAAAACTCCTTTTGTGCCAAATAATACAGTTTTATGTTAAATCCCATCGCAGCCCCTAGGCAAAACCCCATAGCTGCCAATGCCATTTCAAAGAAAGTTCTCTATTTCCATATCCCTGTAGCTCCGAGTTAATAGTACTTGGTTTACCTAATTACAACAAATTCTTTCCAATAATAATCCTCACAACTAGTGCTTTCTCTGGCCTTGAGCCAGTCACTCAATAAAGCAGAGCCCCAACTGTTACTTCCTTCAGGCAGGAAATCCTTTCTCTATTACCTCGGATATTTCTTATAATTTTATTTGTATGTTTCTCAACCAGTGCAATCATACTCCTTGCATTGTATCAGCTCCTTGAAGGCAGGGCTCTCTGTTTTGTTCACTGCTGTATTCTCAGTTTTTGGAAGGGTGCCTGGTCTCCAATAGACATTTGTTGATTAACGGAGAGATGAATTAACAGCACTGGTGGGAACAAATCTTGATTTGGGAGAACTGTTTGTTTACGTAAAGCCAGCGGGAACATCTGCTCTGTGTAGGTGCACATCACAGAAGCAGCTTTCATCTTCAAGAGGGAGATAAAGAACATACTAGTGATGTAGGTTATGCTTGGCATGGGAAATCATGAATTCCAAAGAGTGCTCGAGGTTATCTACTCTGTATTGAACAGTGGAACCATCCCCGGTGGAAAAATGCCTAATAATTGTCCAAGGCCATCAGAAGCATAGGCTGGTTGGCCAGGCACTGCACATTGCCAACAGGTAAGTGTTCTTCCCGGTGAAATCATACAGAAGTACCAAAACCTCCAGCAGTGATTATTATTTTGGGGGGAGGGGTAGTGTTTTAGGTAAACATTCAGTGGATTCAATGCACACGTTGGATTTCATATTGCCAACCCAAACAGTTCGCTTTAGTTCTGTGGAAAATATACAAGTCACAGGAAAATGCAGGGTCACAGATAGAATTGTTAGTTTAGAAGAGCCTGGTCCCTTGAATCCCCACCATGGCCACAGCATTTTGTTTACGCAGAAGCTATTTCTGTGCAGAGAGCACTGGCCATACAACATGGCGTCCCTGTCCTCAACAGGTGTGATCACAGCTGAGCTGGCAGACAGACAGGCGAGCCAGTAACTCTAATCCACACGTGTCGCAGATCCTATCAGAAGAGCAAATGCTTGGTGCTGGGGGAGCACGTGCAAGGGCTTGCACCCAGTCTCTGTGTGCATAGTGGATGCTGGGGAACCAGGAAGTGTCCCTGGGATGAGGTTAATAACCTAACCGTCTCGTAGGACTTAGCCAGGGAGCGTAAGCCAAATGTTCCTGGAAGAGCATGCTTCCCTTAAACTGTTCTCACAATGCTTCCGTTCCCAGGTCTGCCTTCTGCTTTGCTCTGTGCTGTGGTTCTCTCTGTGCAGTTTTCATGTGTCATTACAGGAGAAGGCAAGATCATTGCTGTGGACCGCATGTTTGGGTCCCTCCCAAATCCCCATGTTGAAGTCCTAATCCTCAATGCAGTGGTCTTTGGAGGCGGGGCCTTTGGGAGGTAAGGAGGTCGGGAGGGTGGAGCCCTCTTGAATGGGATTAGTGCCCTCGTAAGAAGACGGGAAAGGGATGCTCTCTCTCACCCTGTGCGGAGAGAGCAAGAAGGCAACCATCTGCAAATGGAAAGCAGGTCCTCAGGAGACACTGAATCTGCAGTCACCTTGAACCTGAACATCTCAACTTCCAGAACTGTGAGAAATAAACCTTTAGAGCCTAAGCCACCCACTCTATGGGATTTGTTAGAGCAGTGCCTGCTGACTCAGACAGCCGTGATGTAATCCAGCATGTAACCATGGGAAAATGTCATCCGACCCCTGCTTCCAGTCCCACCTACTTTCCCTGCTTCCAGGATCTCCTCTTTGAGCCCAATAAAACCCTTTTACATCCGAGAACAAAGTTCTGACCAGGGACCCCAGTGTAGCCCTTGGGAGAGGGGTCTGGGGGATAAGTAGAAAACATGCACAGTCTCCCACCTCTGGAAAGCTTCAAAGCTAATGCTGCTGTCAATGGCATACCCAGTACATAGCCACATTCGGTTGGTAAAGCACACATTTTTTTTTTTTGAGCCTGGTTCTTGTCCTCAGATGACAAGAGAGAGAAGTCTTTTTGTATCATAAGCTGACTCTGAACAAAACATTTACCAAAGCCTCTGGCTGGCTGGAGAAGTGGAGGAGTAGGTGACAAAGACCAAAACGCCTGCTAGGTTTTCCTGAGACTCTCAGAGAGGCTGTCCATTCTTCTTTAGGAGAAAATAGAACTAATTTTAATTTTTTAAAAGTGTGTTGATTTTTGAATAATTCATAGGAAGTTAAATGCTGCATGGAGTTGTTATTTTCCTTAGATTTTTTTTAAAAATACTGTTTTATTTTCAATATTTTAAGGTTCATAAGAAGTTATAAAAAAAATAGTACAACGGGTACCTGTATACCTTCCATCCAGCTTTTCCAACGAGAACATGTACACAATCCTAGTGCACTGTCGAAACCAACGTCCCTTAGATTTTAAAGTTAATTTTCTAAAATAGAAAACTTCTATTTATTATACATTTGTTCATTTTATAATTGATGAATTCCGCAAATATTTAATGAGAACTCCCTCTGTTCTAAACATTGTGCCAGACCTAGTGATTGAAAGCTGGCTAAAGCATGGTTCCTTCCCTCAAGGAACTCATAACCCTGTGTGGGGAACAGACCAGGACGGTGTGATCACTCCCAGGACCTAGAAGCACAGTGATCCCTGGGACCGGACGAGAGGCAGCTCCATAAGACTGCTTGCCCAGGAAGACTCCTTAAAGACCAGCCTGACTGGGCTGGCAAAGGTAGGTGATCTTTAATTACCCAAAGGGATCGGCGCATACTTGGAGCAGAAGAACTACATGTGATATGTCCAGAACATAAAACAGCAGAATCTGTTCAGAGAACAGAACTAAATCAATTTGGACAGGTCAAAGAGCAAACAGCACATATGTGCTGTGGGTAGGGAGTGGTGGGAAAAGGAGCGGGAGATAGCGAGTAAGTGATGATAGGCAGTCATGGTCCAGATCAGGAAAGGTCCTCCTTATTAAATTAGTGCCTTTGAAAGTTAACCTGAAATTCAGGGTGAGCCATCAATGGGCTTTGAGCAGAGAAGGGATATTATTAAAAATGCATTTCGGAATGATTGCTCTAACATCGTGGAGGATGCATTGAGGGAAAAGAAAGAAAGAAAGAAAGAAAGAAACCTAAAGGCAGGGAGGTCAGAGTTAGGAATCCCTCTTACCACTGAAGCTAAGAAAGAAGGGAGAAGGGGGCGAAGGCCAGAGGTGGTGGGAAAGAGCAGAGGCGGAAGCTCTGGAACTCAGTGACTGGTTGGATGTCGGGCTGAGGGCTGAGTGAGAGCAAGTCCAGGCTGACTTGGGTCTGACCACTGGGTGTATTTTGGAGACAGAACATAAAGGAAGAAGGGGAGATTGGGAAGGAAATTTGGTTTTAGATATATGAGTGATGGTGGAGATATCCAGTTGGAAATTATATATATATAAGGCTGATATTAGCCATAAAATAGTACCCATTTATTAACAGTTATACCTTCAGGACCTGGTTAGAGCTACAAACTGGTTGAAGGCGAAACAATCCAGCTAAAGTAAATTCCCACCTCCTGATTCATTCTGTTCCCCCGACAATAGTATCTCTTTACCCAACCACCAGCTTGGGGGCGATCATCCTTGTGTCCCCAGTCCTGCACACAGTAGATGCTCGATGTTTCCTAAATGCATATAAGGGACTGCTCTGTTGGTTTCCTATGGTATGTAAGTACTGCCTACCTTCATGTCTGGTCAAGTTTCCAGCTCTAGGACCCCAATCCCTGTGTATTTCCTCTTCTTCCCTATTCTTGGAGCTTTGACAGAAGCCACTAGAGGGTGACATGACAACACCCACTTAAGTGGCTCCACAGAGAAAGCCTTCCTTGTTCAGCAAAAGTCAGAATGGCAGGGGGCACGCAGGCATGCAGCAGGTTCACCAAGAGAAGACGGAGGTAGTGTTGCCTAGAGGCAAAGCATACCATTGCCAGCCTACAGATGCCGCCATTACTGTATCAGGGGCACGTGTTCTCCCCTGTAGAACAGCAACACAAGGTTGATCTTTGTGCGCTGTTTCTGGCTTTTTGAAGTTTATATGCTTATCATATAATGTCTCTACTCCCATGAAAACACAGCATGGCAAAGAATAATTTTTCAAAGGTACACTCTTAAGAGTTAGCAGAAAAGTTTTCCCACTAAATTTCGGTAAGGGTTTTGGCACACGAAAATGCCTTAGGCTGTTGTTATTAAATAATAAGCAAACAGGAAAACAGTTTGGCAGCATGTCTGAACCATTACTTCACTCTTTTTATTTCTCAAACAAAGAGTCCTTGGGTGCCTGGTGATACGGTGACAACATAAAGAACGGGCTTTCCTGGAGCTTAAGTTCTTTTTTTAAAAAATTAACTAATTAACTAATTAATTAAAGGGAGGGACAGAGGGAGAGAGAGAACTGTAAGCAGACTCCACACCCAGCCTGGCTCGGGGCTCCATCTCAGGACCCTGACTGAAATCAGGACCCTGACTGACCCTGAGCTGAAATCAAGCTTCGGACCCTTAGCCGACTGAGCCACCTAGACTCAGTTCTAATGGGCTGAGGAGCTGGACAGACAACCATGCCTTGTCTGAGGGTACCAAGCCCTGCGGGGGCAGAGTGGAGGCACCTGCTCTTCGTAATCACCGTCACTGGGGCTCATCCCTGGGGTTGCACCATATGTGACTGCTTCCAAAGCGCTTTGCCCCTTGTCATTTCATTCCCAGCCTCATAGCTGTTTCAGTAGATGGGAAAATGGAAATTCAGAGAGGTGGAACTCTGTGTGCAACATCGGGCAGGTGGTTTTGGGGGGAAGCATGGTGTTTTGGTTTCAGAAACACCAGTGCCCCCAGGAAGAGCTGATCAAGTGACAGAGAAGTCTTTCTCCCTGGTCTGTGGACAAACTGATTTGCACTGGAGGTAAAACACAGGCCACAATCAGGCAGTTGTTGCATTTTTCCACTGATCTCTAATTGGTAAGAGGGGCTTCCGTCCCAAAACAAGGAGTTGCAGAAATAAACATTGGTAAGGGGAGGATCCTTTGGGGTGGAAAGATAGGGAACTCAAACTCGGTCTCTCCTTAGGAGCCTGGAGGGACATCTTCCAAGTAAATTCTTGGAGGTGGGGGCGGGGTAAAGCCCAGAGATGACCCAGAGGTGGACCTCTCACTCCATACCCTCAAACCCCCTCACTGCTTCTCTCACTATGGGGAGCCCCCCTTCAGAGAGCTGCCTTTTGGATCCTGAAACTTCTAGATTTGGAAGAGACTGTGTTCCTTCGACAGCAACTTCGCAGCAGCTCATTTCGAGTACCAGAAAGGGTAGGGAATCAATGAATATTCATGACGTAGCTAGAGAAATGGATGATTTTAATAACATAAAGCTTATTTTACATTAGAATGCTTCCCTCTGTTGCCTGCCTTACTTCTGCCTCCATCTGCAGATCTCTGTCAATACGAAGATGTTTCACTGGGAGCACAATTTTTTTGTTCATAGAAAGTTATGCCTTTATTTTTGGAAAACAGAGCTGGTGACTGCGGGAAGCTTCTTGCTACTGTCTAATTACATGTGCCCGACTGTACATGGAGGTGGAAAAATGCAACTCTTTTTTTATGACGCCGGCCCTGGAGCCCTGCGGTCCTAGCTTCTCCCCCTGGTTTAAAGGTTGAGCAAATAGTTATTGAACTTGAGGCTGACAACGTCCGACTCCGAGGTCTGTCTGAAGTCTGGAACCGGATGTGCCCTACCACTGATCCACTCCATTTCCTTAAAAATTGAATGGATACATTTCAAGTTGATTAGATAACAATCTTTGAGTCCATCTAGCTGCCGGGCTTGTTTGTAAAGTCGACTCTGTTTGGAAACGTAATCTTGGAAATGATGGGGAGGACGGTTCCCAGGATGAGAAAACAAACAAGGATTCTAACACACGGGCCACCTTTACTTTCTTTTGGCTCACGTGATATCAGAAGGCCAGTGGCTCCCCCGAGAGCCTTTGCATTTACAAAACGTTATGCTTACTGTTGCTTCTGTTTTGTGCTGATTGAGTTAGTCAAAAATCAACACAAAGAGGAAATTAAACTGGCAATAGGATTCCAGCAAGGAGAAGCAAAGGCCATAGTATTTGAGCATTGCTGTTGTTTCTTTCATACAGAGCCGTGTCAAGGAACACAAAAACAAATCTCCTTTGACACATGGCTCTGCTCATTTGGATTATAACCATGGTCGTGTTTCCGTCTTTCCAGACGTCTCTCAGGGAGGTGACAAAGTAGAAAGCAGCACAAGCCATGGTGGAGAAGACGATTTTCTCAGGGCACCAAGGCCCCTGATTGAATGAATGGGTAAGGGCGCTGCTGATTTTCGGAAACTGGCCCTTCCCTTCCGGCTGGCATGTTTCAGAGCGGTTGTTATCTGGGAAAGATCTATTCATTCAATGAAAGGGTGAGGTCACTGGGGGCCCCCACCCTTCCTACACTCACAATGCTGAGACCTTTCCTACCCGCGCCAGATGCCAAAGCCTGGCGAGGGGTGGAGTCCGCCAACCAAAATGAACCAGGAGACTTGTCTCCTGGCGAAAGTTGAATTCACGCTCCGTGCGCAGCGAGCTGAAGACCGTGTGGGGGAGACTGGCTTGGATAAGGAAAATTGCAGATGCACAGAATTTCTGAATAAATGAGAAAGTTGTGGGTCACCTAAATCAACCTGAGTCTCAATTAAAAAAAAAAAAAAAAAAAAGCTTAAATATGACATAACCTACTTTTTCCTCTATACCCAAGAGTGAAGGAAAGAAGATTGTTTTGAAAAAGTTAAACACTAAGTGAAATAATCCTGAACTTCCTGTGATATATTGATTTACCGTTTGAGCTCAAATTGCATAAATGCTTTTCCCAAATTTGAATCCCCAAATCCTGCTTTTTATCTCCTCAAAAAGAGAAAAAATAAACAAATTTAAGGTTAGTGTTCTGGGCACCCCCCCCTTACTTAGTGTTCCTATTCCCTGATGTGCCTCTCACATATGGAACGGTGCCTGAGACATAGTAAGTGATCAACGCTTGTTTTTAAATGAATTAATTACTTAAAAAGTAGATGCCTTCTTTGTGCCAGGCCATTAATAAGATTAATCCACTAGAGTTCTTATTCTCAGTGAAACCACAGGTTGAAAGAAGTAATATACCAAAGTGATTTAGAAGCAAAGTAGAAAGTAACTTAAAACACTTTCTAGTTTACATAGATCACCTCCCTTAACCTGAACGACAAACCAAATAGGTAGATACCGTTATTATCCCTGTTCTACAGATAGAAGCAAAACCAAACCAGTCTCCAGAAGGTGCTAGCAGGGTTGGTGTTTAGTGAGAGCTCTCTTCAGTTGTAGATGACAGCCCTCTCTCTGCTTACATTGGCCCTTCCTCAGTGCATATGCACAAGAGAGAGAGGTAGGTAGGGAAAGGGTGTGGGGGAGGGAGGAAAGCAAAAGAATATGAGTGCTTTCTAGTGTCTTTTCTTATAAGAACACTAATATTATCAGGTCAGGGGCTCATCTTTATGACCTCCTTTAACTGTAATTGGCTTCTAAAGAAGCTTCTATATATCTCCAAATTAGCTTCTATATATCTCCAGATATATCTGCATGGGGCATTAGGTCTTCAGCATACAAATTTTAGGTAGGACAATACAATTCAATCCACAGTAATATCCTATAAACCTCAAGTAACTCCAGAAGGTCTTGATTCCTGTTATTCAGAGAAGGAAATGAGTTTAGAAATGTCCAGTGAACCATGCCAGGTCACGAAACCAATAGGTGGGTGAGCTAGAGATTGGAACCAGTCTTCTGGCTTCAAAGCCCATTTTGATTTCAACATCACAGGCTGCCACCAACGGCATTTTCTATCTTCTGTATAATGACTACTTCCCAAGCATCAGCAACCTTGCTAGAGGACTTTACAACACTATATTTTTTAACCCCTCAACAATGATGGGAAGGCACAGAAGAGTTAAGTGTCTTCCCAGAGAGCACAGTTAGAAAGTAGGATGACCCCAAAACCTTAAATCCAGACTTAATTTTATTCCAATGCCAACAGTTTTGTTCTGTTTCTCTATAATGGATTTTTGGGGTTGGTCAATTACTCGCTAATCAATCATTTAATTAGAATGCATTATAAACCAAAGTACTCCAAGCTTTCTGAAACTATGGAAACTTTTGTACCATGAAAAAGAAAATCCATAGAACATTAATCAGGGTGAAAAGCTTTAATATATGTAAGGGCAAATGACTTAAAAAATCAAATTTGTACTGGTTTATGCCAGAAATTCTACATTAAAGGGTGGAGGCCTGTATGACCTGGAATCACATGGAAGAAATAGTCATTGGGCGGGGCGCCTGGGTGGCTCAGTTGGTTAAGCAACTGCCTTCAGCTCAGGTCATGCTCCTGGAGCCCAGGGATTGAGTCCTGCATCAGGATCCCAGATCTGTGGGGAGTCTGTTTCTCCCAATGACTTTCTCCCCTCTCATATTCTCTCTCATTTTCTTTCTCTCTCTCTCTCTCTCGCAAATAAATAAATAAAATCTTAAAAAAAAAAAAAAAAAAAAGGAAATAGTCACTGGGCTTGGGACTGCCGTCCAGGAGCGTTTCCATAAAATATCTTTGGTTTCACAGTTGTGTCTGGTGCGGTGAGTTAATGTTTTCCACCCAAAGGTGGCAGCACCCGTATTACTGCTTCTGGTGTGCTTCCGACTGCATTTAACATAGCGGAGTCTTTGAGAGTTTCAAGGGACCTGGAAGGTCCTCGAGGGCAGCCCCATTGTTTTAAAACAGAGGAAGCTGAGGCCAAGAAATAATCTGTGACCTGCTGAACACCCCACAGCTTTTTAAAACCCCAGCCCAAACTGGAGTCCAAGGTCCTTGACTTTCTAATCTGTCTTCAGGCCCTAAACTCTCCACAGCGTTAGTCACAGATTCACAGCAGATGGGGGATGATGAGAGGGTAAACTTGAGTTTACAAGGGGAAAGGAAGAAAAGAAAGGAAAGCCAGAAAGGCATTTAATTTGGGAAAGAAGACTTGCTGTAAACAGGGTCTTGAAGCATGCTCTAACTTCACAAAAATGTCCAAAGTTTAATTCCACCTGCAAAATAGACCTCACGTTCTAGGGGACAGTTAGGAATCCCTTGCTCTGCATAAAATCAGATATATAAATATATATATTTATTCTGCTAATCAGCCTTTTTCCTGGCTAAGATACCGCTAGGGGCCATTAGTTAGTTAGTGGTGGTGGCGGGGGCCGTGGGTGGATCATTCAGATTTTCATAACTCACCGAGGAGGACATAGTGATAATATCTGTCCTCGCTTTGTTCTGGCCCCCTTCTGTTTTCACATACAGAGATGGAAGCATGACACCTTTGGTATGTATACCTTGTGGGAAGCTATGACACCACCCAAAGTCATAAATCTTCTGTAATAAAACACTGAATTGGGGTACCTTTGGAAAAAAACATGAAGGAAATGCCAGCTGATACCCACTCTGAAACCGAAACTGAGAAAATTCCAGGGGAAACACGGAAATTCACGACCCTTTGTTCATTCTACAATTATTTTTGGAGCATGGGTGGCGCCACCTCAGACAATGGGGCCCACAGAGTCAACTCTGCTTGTGTAGTAGGATCTGGGGTGCTCCAGCTGGGGTACTGGATGAAGCAACACCCCCCAGCACCCAGCGTTGGAGATCATCCAGTACCAGCTCAATGGGGAAGAAGGAATAAGGCTGGAAAAAAGCACTGCTGCTATTATTATTGTTGTTGTTGTTGTTGTTGGGTATGACAGAAAGACCCAACTGGGCACCAATTTTTTAAAACGATTTTACCCCCGAGAACACATCGTTTATTTCTTCTTGTGTGAAATGGGGACATGATTGCCCTATCTAGCTCATCTGGAGGCTAATAGAATCAAATGAGATTACATACAAGAAAGAATTTTAAAAATCCATATTTACGTATGTATATACACATCTATGGCAATATATGCCAACCAGCGTTCCTGTTATTATGAAACTGTCGTTAAATATTATAATTTTCTGTACCTGGCAATTTCCAGAGCTTCTCTTCCTTATCTTTTTCAAAACTGATAAACAACTGAAAGGTTCTATAGTTTCAACTCAAGCAGGGGTTGGCAAGCTTGCTCTATAACATGCCAGACAGTGAATATTTGGGGCTTTATAGGCCACATGGTTCCACTACTCCACCTTGTCTCTGTAGCTGTAGAGTAGCTTTGGACACTACCTAACAATGGGCACCACTGTGTTTCTGTAAAACTTTATTTACAAAACGCTGCTAGCAGGCAGAATGTGACCCTGTCCTGTGACCACTCCTGACCCAAAGCACTCCCTTGAGTTCTCAGCCTTTGATAAGCTTCTGTAGAACTTGGGAATCCAGAAGCAAAGGAGAGACAACAAGCAGAGATCTATCTCAATGTGGTGTTTGGGAAGGGGGAAGGAAAGCTTTTGGCAAAGGTAATCTGGAAAATTCTATTCAAAAAGAAGAGAATTTGCAACTATTTATTGCCTGTGTACTGTGTCAAGCACTGCTCTGGGTTGGACTGAGAAAGTACGGAGTCTGGGTTCACAGGCTGTGATGTCAGAGCAGATCAGTTTGGAGAACTGACTGTACAGTCTGGACCGTGCTTGTCACAATGGAGAGAGAGAAGCTCCTTACCACCCAAGGAGCTTACTATTTACTGATACTGGTAAAACCAACTATTAAAGACAATAAATAAGGACTAAATTGAGTATGGGACCAGGAAGACTTCATAAAGGAGGCAGGAACTAAGCCGCAGGGGCTGGAATCGACTCAGTTAGACATTTCCCCAAAGGTTGGTAGTTGGCGGACAGAATGGATCTCTGAGCTCATCCTTCTCCATTTAGGATCAGTCTTTGATCAATGAGTTGAGAGAAACTGCATGACTCCTCTTTCATCTTCTGCCAATTGTCACAAAGAAAGATAAATCAAATAGTATCCTCAACCCAATCTCACTGTCTACCCCCAAAAAAGTAACCTGGAATTGTGAGAAATATAGGCTACCTTCCTGTTTGGTTGTTTCTTCAAGTGAAACCCAAAGAGAAGCCCATTCCCACCAGGACAAAGCCTCCTCGGTACGACTCAGGTTCGAGACCCTACCTAGCTGACGTCTATTGTAACAGCAGTATGCCCAGATATTTTAGAGCTGGAAAGCTAAAGTCACGGACCATTATGTCAAGTGATCCTGTTTTATGGAAGAAAAATAACCACGTTTCTTCACTCCATGCTTGTAATGCTGTTGAAAAAAATATTAGAATCAGAGTATTGAAATACTACAGAACCAATCACCTATCTATGCTGTATAGCTCAGAAAGCACTATTCTACGTGGTCAAAATTCAGCCAACAAGAGGGCAAATGTGACATATGGGGCAGACACTTTGCCTGAAACCCGACTAACAAAATACACATTTAAAAATATTTCATTTTAAATTTCGAAACTGGAAAAGTTGTTTTGTATTCCTAAACAGCTGAGTCAGGCCATGCGTGCAGAAATGAAGTCATAAGAAAAGAGAAATTCCAAGGAATATTTTGGAGAATTAATATGAATGGCAAATAATAGCTCATGTTTGTTTACTATTTGCCATGCACTACATAGGCCTTTATATTAATTGACTTATTAAACTTTACAGTACCTCTGTGAACTCTGTAGTATTACTTTTGCTTTATTAGAGGTGATAAAACCAAGGCTAAGAGGGATTACCTCATCTTCTAAGACTCCCAGAAGGTAAATTCTGCCCCAGCCAAAGCTTAAACCACAGTGTAAGACAGCCTTGGGTGTAATCAAGGGAAGAGATGAGAAAGCACCTTCAAAAAAAAAAACCAACTTTTTTTTTGAAGGGATAGTGAGGACAAGACCTGCATATCTTTGAATCTACAAACTGAAGACTGACTGTCATGGTTGGTTGAGAAAGCTGTGGTCCAGAGTCACAGTGTGTTGATGTCCAGAGCCTGGTCTCCTGACCCCATTTCCTGGACTTTCACACACTCTCCAGACCACCTTAAACCATATTTTCCTTCTACAAGATGCTGAGAGATTTGAGAGGAAATGTACTGGCTGGCAATGCCTACGAGTCTCATTCACTCGTGTTTTTGTTTGGAGGTTTTTAAATTGAAGTCCAGTTGGCCAACAGTGTTACGTGAGTTTCAGGTGTGCATCATGGTGACCATGTGATTTTCTGTGTTATATGGTGCTCACCATCTGTCACCAGACAACGTTATTACAGTATTATTGACTATACCACCAAATTGTCTAATATGATTTGGGGTAGGAAAAGAGACGAGCTCCCAATTTTTTAAAATTATTTCTCCTTTTTAATTCTTTCTTAGTTCCTGCAGAGATGTATAGCTTTGTTCTTCGAGAAGAGTGAATCCAATATCTGTTTATCGTCTTTTACAGTAGAGCCAAAATTGTGCATAATTAAACTCAAGAAGATAGAGTGCTTGTCCAAAAGAAAAGGAGCCTTGGAAGCTGCCAGGGCTGTGGCCCGTGATGGCTCCTGTTGGTCATTCTGGAGCTTGGAGTCTACGTGTGGAGTGCTGCTCTGGTATGCAAAGCCCATGCTGTGAAGCCACTGCTGGGACACGTGCTTTGTCTTTCTATGATTGTCTGGGAGATTTCCTAAGTCATCAGATTCTTAAATGGGGATGGAAACAAACTTTTCCCAGGCACCTACTGGACCTTTGCTTATTGCTCCATTTAATCATTACTGTGCCAACTCTTTCACGGACGCTGTGGTTCAGAGGAAGCTGCCCAGAGCTGTCTAACCTGACAACACTAGGGGTTGAACCCAAGGCCTTCCCTTCAGGTCCCAAACTGTGCTCTTTCCCCCTCTGTCTCCTTTTCCCCTTTCACCAGATAACAGCTTGTCCTTCTTGGTGGCAGGATCTGGGGACAAAATATCCTATCTTCAGAAAACTTTTATCTTATTCCAGAAAGAGTAGGTTACGAAGCTCTGTAGAGAATAACACGATTGAAACCAACTACAACTACAGAAAGTGGGAAAGGAGGTGAACATTTTAAAACATATTTACAGAATGCTTCCAGAATTTGCAGTGTGACATCCCCACATGATCCCACTCGTTCCCCCTTAACAGATCTGTGAGGAAAGCAGGGGAGGTGTGGTGTGGTTTTGTCAAAATTCACAAAGCACAGCCGAGCCTAGGTGTCCCTCACCCCCGTCTTCTTCTCGCCCCGTTTTCCCACCCTCTCGTCCCATGCTTTTCCTCTTAGAATGCTTAGGATCTGGAAATTGCCCAACCTCAGTTGACTGGTGAGTGTAGGACTGACAGTTGGATTGGGATGTCTCCATCCACCGACGGGCTGAGTGTCTTGATCTAGTCCTACCTACAGCACTGGTTTACATTCCAGAACGGCTTTCCAGCAGAGGCCTTGGAGCTAGGAAATGGGAGCGCTCCACATCTTCCCCAAGCCTCGTTTCTACCATGCTGTTAATAAACTGTTGTGTTTTTAAATCTTTTCACTTACTTATTTGAGAGGTTGGATTTAGCACAAGGTAGAAAGGAACTTCATCCTAATTTTTATATATTGAATCTTTCAATAAAGAAAATGTGGTACGTTTTATGCCTTGCCTTTTATTCCGTATGGTGCAATGATGACCTTTTATTTCCTTCCCTGGTGTCCGCAGCGTATCAATCTTCTGCATGATTCCATCCTAGCAAGACTTAGGTTCTGCCATACTTTTGACTATACATGAGATAAGATAGTTTCTGATAAGACAACTTAAACTAAAAAAAAAATTTTATACATGGGATATAGGATTATACTGATTGTAGAAAAGAAATTCAGGGAATATGAAGAGAGAAACCAGCAGGTATGCCCAACCTCAGGTCCCACTTCCCCCCTCAGAGGTCACCCACACTAAGCAGCTTGATGTGTTTCTCTTTAAGACCTTTTTCTGTGTGTTGTATAGTGTTTTCAAAAGTCTTATGGCCCTGATTCTAACTATGGCCTCTCATGGAAGATAGTGAAATTTTGACAATACCCGAAGTTATATGCACTGTCACAAAGATACAGGGATGGTATGACTAGAAGACTATCATCACATAATTTAAAATTATGTGACTCCTGGGGCACCTGGGTGGTACAGTCAGTTAAGGGTCTGATTTTTGGTTTCGGCTCAGGTCATGATCTCAGGGTGGTGAGATCGAGCCCTGTGTCGGACTCTGAATTTAGCACAGAGTCTACTTAAGACTCTCTCTGCACTGCCTGCCCCCCTCTCAAATAAATAAATAAATAAATCTTTTAAAAAATAACTAAAATAAACTGCATTTAAAAAATAAATAAAATTAAAACTGTGACTCCTTCCCAGACTATGATGGTAAGAACCAACACATACTTAATATATATTAAAGACTTCCTGTATTGTCATATTATTATATATCACATGTATAATATAATATACATATGATTTATAACATATTATGGGTCTTATATATGATATACATAGAATTATAATTAGATATATAGAAATCCTATACTTATCTTGAGAAGAATCTTATAACTTTTTTTATGTTGATTCTTTGATGTCAACCTATAGGAAATCACATAATTTCTGTGATTCTGCTTTAGAGATCTTCATTTATTAGCAAACCATGAGCCTTGAGAAATGGATATGGCCTCGGCAGAGTCCTGGCTTGGAAAGCAGTCTGTGGCTCTGCTTCTTGCTGTTGCAAACTACTTAGGGGACCTGGGTCCGTCACTCTAAGAGACTTCTCTGATCTTGTCTTCAAAAGGAAGAGGCCCATTCGCAAAGTCCCCATTTGATCTCACTGCAGGCTGGATCTTGTGGTAGGACTCATCCAGGCTGCCTTTCCTCTGTTCCCCTTAGTGTGTCTAGTGCCTGTCCCCATCATCTCTGCAGGACTCGGGGGCCCTGCAGAAGGACAGTGTAAGTGGATGCGAGAGCCTATATATAAGACACCCACTGCGGGGGTGGGGGGGTTGTGGGTATTAGGGCAAAATCTCTCACCTAAAGAGCAAACAATGCATTCTCATCTGTGGGTCCACACTCAAATATCTTCCACAGCTCCAAAGATTAAAAAACACCTAAGAGGAGCACCTGGGTGGCTCAGTGGGTTAAAGCCTCTGCCTTCGGCTCAGGTCATGATCGCAGGGTCCTGGGATCGAGCCCCGCATCGGGCTCTCTGCTCAGTGAGGAGCCTGCTTCCTCCTCTCTCTCTCTCTCTGTCTCTCTGCCTACTTGTGATCTCTGTCTGCCAAATAAATAAATAAATAAATAAATCTTTTTTAAAAATAAAAAAATAAAAATAAAAAACACCTAAGAGTGCTTTGCAGTCCTGTGATCTTAGATCAGCTTTCTTTTCTTTTTTTTTAAGATTTTATTTATTTATTTGACAGACAGAGATCACAAGTAGGCAGAGAGACAGGCAGAGAGAGAGGAGAAAGCAGGCTCCCCGCAGAGAGAGCAGAGAGCCCCATGTGGGGCTCGATCCCAGGACCCTGAGATCATGACCTGAGCCGAAGGCAGAGGTCTAAGCCACTGAGCCACCCAGGTGCCCCTTAGATCAGCTTTCTTAATCTATAAAATGAGTGGGCCAGACTCATTAGAAAATTTCCAAATCTACTTTATCTGAAGGAAATGTTTATTGCTTGCCTGGGATATTTAAATCCATGTGCACATTTTATATGCAGATGAACTTGGGCTTCATTCCTAGTCACCTGCTGAGGTTTGCAGGGGTCAAAGAATATCCGAAATATCGCACATGGTGTGACATTTCTCAACTTGTGAAATTTTCCAATTTATTAAAATAATTTGTATTTTTTTATTAACAGAGAGTCATTTCACCCACAAATGAAGATAATTGGATGCATTTCACAAGAGAAAGACAGACAGCGCTTGCCACCTTGCTCTGCTCTTGAAAAATTAAACTCTATAGTACATGAGGAAATGAGATTACATCCAGAAGAATGTCGTTTGCTCTGGAAACTGTTCGTATGTCACTAGTTCCAAATTCTGTCAAATTGCCACCTTTTCAATAGCACACAGAGAAATGAATCAACAGTGATAACACTCAATGGGGAGTTAGAAATTATGGATAACACCAATTAAGTAGGTGCTATTTTTCTGGTGGTGTTTATTTGTGGGAGTCTGAATGAAGATGCTACCTTATATGGCAAAAGGAATTTTGTGTGTGTGATTAAGAGTCTTAAAATGGGAGATAATCTGGATGATTCGGGTAATCACAGGTGTCCTTAGAAAGGCAAGCAGGGGAGGTGTGACTCTGGAATAGATGTGACGATGAAAGGAAGAGACTAGTGTGATGTGGCTGTAAGCCCAGGAATGACGTGTGACACTCCGGAGAGCTGGCAGCCTCTAGAAACTGGAGAGGCAAGGAACAGGTTCTCCCTTGGCGCTTCCAGAAGGATCCAACTCTGCGTGCACCTCGATTTTAGTCTTAGAAGATGAATACTGGACTTAAGGGCTATTGGAGAATAAACACAATAAAATATTGTTTTTACCTCAATAAACTGAAAATGTTACTGCAACATGTAATCACTGTTAGAGATTATGAATGATGTATCCTGCATTATATTTTGCATGAGCCTTTGGAATGCGGTAGACATTTTATACCCGTGGCACACTTCACTTCAAACCAGCACTTGAACTCAAGTGCTCTTTGGTCACCTATGCCTTTTCACTATCATACTCGTCAACCAGTCTAGATAAAATGCCATAGAGCGTCTGAATTGCCCTTCTGTTGTGGAGGTGTGAGTAGGTCACGGCTCTCTGTTTTCTGACTTACACAGTCCAAGCCTATAATAGGTACTTACTGAAATGGGAAGTGCGCACATACATTTTCTGGTGTGAGATTTCCCGCTTTTGTTCCCGTGTGTTCTAGTGTTCTCACGTGGTCACCTGCCTCCCAGCCCCACCCCGCCCCCATTCTGCCATGTTGGCTCCACGTCCAGTTTCCCACAGTCGTGCTCGAACACCTGCACCTCACACGCCAGCCCCATGCCAGGCTCCGCGCACACCGCACTCCCTGCTGCCTTTCCTGCTTCATTCCCCTACCACGGCTGTGTGAGGTTTTGAAAGGTTATTTCTTAGTTCCCAGAAACAGGCAATCAGACCTCATATCGAACAGTGTAACACAAACTACTTCTTTTTCTAATTTGGGAGAACTTCCAGGTTCCCGCTGAAAGGGGCCACTTCAGAAGAACATGAACTCCCGCCTGTAAAAGAAGGCTTACAGGAAGCAGGAAGTCCAAATTTGTAAAATAACAATTGCCTTTTAGGCTTTCTTCCTATGTACATGTCTTTTACCTATGTAGCTGTCACCCATCTATCTCTGATATATGATAGATATGATCTATCTATGCCTTGCATTGGCAGAAGATTTTATTTTTATCACCATGAAAATTTTTTAATCATTTTTATCAGAGGACTTTCCTTTTCCCATTTGTTAGCTCATTTGCTCTTCAAAAATCTTGTGACATAACAGATTAGTTTCATCGCTTTCATTTTTCGGATGAAGAAGGAGTTGAGGCCTTTGCACAGAGCAGCGGGGAAGGTTTACTTATCCTTTGAAGGGCTGCATCCTATAGCTCAGTGTTGCTGGGTCCAAACGGGTAGCCAAACCCTCTTGTGGCTGTTTAAATTTAAATCAAAGTTAGTCAATACTGAATAAAATTAAAAGTTCAATTCCTCTGTTGTGACAGTCACATTTCAAAGACTCAATTGTCACATGTGGGTAGTGGCTACCTTGTTGGGCAGGACCAACAGGGAGCATTTCCATCATCGTAAGAGGTTCTACTGGAGGGGCGCCTGGGTGGCTCAGTGGGTTAAAGCCTCTGCCTTCTGTTCAGGTCGTGATCCCAGGCTCTTGGGATCGAGCCTCACATTGGGCTCTCGGCTTGGCGGGGAGCCTGCTTCCTCTCTCTGCCTGCCTCTCTGCCTACTTGTGATCTCTGTCTGTCACCAAAAAGAAAAAAAAAAAGTTCTACTGGACAGCACTGTCTTGAAGAGACACCCCAGCCTCCTTCAAAGGCTCGCCTTCTCTTCTGCCATTCCAGTTCCCATACCGCCTGCTTGACAACAGCGCTGGATGTCAGCAGGTATGCTCTGGGCTCCAAAGTGGGATTGTGATCTTCACTGCTATCAGATGCCATTTAGGATGAACCTTTCCTTATCAAAGCATCATTCGACAGTGAGGAGAAGCAGCCTAGGGCAATACGAGCTGTCTTTGGAAAAGGCTGCAGTTGAACCTGAAATTGATAGGATTCACTGAAACCATCAAGGCACTAACGTCAAGTTGATGTGACAGAGCAGACAAAGAGATGAGTTTTCTAAGCAGCTGTCCCACTGAGTCTTGGAATTGGTCTTCCAAGACAGCAGCCATAACTAAGAGGGACTTTCAGACTCTTCTTTTGCCTACTTTGGATTGTTTTTTTCAGAGGAATTTGGATTGAGGATGATAAAGGTTTGTTTCAAATTGCAATGATTTCTTTAGCCAAATGGGACTGAGGGGATACAAGGGCATACACAGGAAAATGAAAACTGTGAAATAAGCAACTTCATGTCTTCAATAAATATCTATTAAGGCAACTATGAGCCAGATGCTGTGTTAATTGTTAGGATAAAAAGAAACATAAGGCTTAGTCCCTGTCCTTATGATGCTTAAAGGTAATTAGGAAGATTAAAATAATCAGTCATGATAATAGCCCCCCTTTATGGAGCTCTTATTCCCTTCCACAAACTATGCTAACCACTTAATGTAGATTATTTCACTTAAGGATCCTCGAAATCCTAGGAAGTAAGTAAGTGGGCCATGGTCAAAGCAGAGATTAAATAGGATTGAGAGAGAGACCAAGAATCCCAGCCTCTCTTTTGTCTACGGGTGGAGAAGGGACAAGCCATCGGAAAAGACCTTTTTATTCAGAATACAGCCACGTTAAGTGGTCCCTTAGTTTTACAAATCACAATATTAAGGTGACATACTTGACTAATACTGACACATCTCTAGGTCCTTGGTATACAAAGCTGGTCCTGGGAGGAGATGGCCCAATTTACCTAGAAGTTCAAAGTTTTCCGAGGAAGAAGGGATAAATCCTAGCCCTATTTCCCATATATTCATATATATACATATCCATATACACACATATACATGTCCATACATATACATATATACATATAGATACATGCACACACAGACACACACACACACATCAGAGTAGATCAGGTAGGTCCCAAGCAAGATGCTCTGATGGATAAACTGAACTAGAGGTAGGTGTCTTTGTGTTTGGGCGAGTGAGAGACCAAAAATTATGCCTGGTTGCTAATGCAAATGCCAGAATTATGATACCCTTGCTTTGGTGCCCAAGTCTCAGTTCCCTAGAACAAGAAAAAGCAGGTGAATGGGGAGCTTTATAATATGCATTAACTGGAGAGTCTCTGGGATCATCAGAATCAAAGCAATCTGTATATTTTGTTAAATTCTTTGCTTCCCTAAGTTATTTAGTGAGGTATGAAGAAGGAAATATTACATATAGTATTTGGCCTAAAAGTCTTGTGAATTAATGTTCCGTAGAACATCGCTTTAAGAAATGCTATAGAGATGTGTTCTAATCAGGGTCTTCCTCCTTCCATTCCCCCATCATGCAATATATGTGTCTTAGTTTGCATATGGAACAAATATAGGAGGGCAAGCTAATATTTACATCTCAGAATCAAGATACAAAATGACTTTGACTGGGACAGGTAGAACCATAATTCCCCATTTCTATGATGAAATTTGGATGAGAGTAAATTACGAGAAAAAGAAAATATACAAATAGGGGGTCTCAGACTTCTGTTTCAACAACAGTTCATGTAAAGAAAGCCATGGATTTTCAACATTAGAAAGTTCAATATGAAACTATTGTGTCGTGACTGACCGCCCCCCAATCGTGTAAATTTGGGTGGCTCTAGGAGTTCCACTTTACAGCTCTGCTGTTGTGTCCTATATGGGTTCTACTGTTGGCGGAGATTTAAGAGGGAATTTGTAAAACCACAGCAATTCCATGGACTGTGCTGTCATTTATTGTCAATTGGAGTATGACAGAACACATTTTCCAACATTCTCTTCACTGCATGATTAGAGTTGGCCAAAAAAGTTGTTTCTAGATCTGAATGGTAGAAACCAAGAAACAGCCATTGCTCTCTGAAGTTTGTGGTGTTGGATGTGGTGGGAGACTTAGGGATGACTGGTTGTCCTTGTTTCCTGCTCTGCATTTAGTTCTTCTTCCTGACTACTGACCCTGAGCAGTGGTGGTGCCAGCCCATCACCAGAAGCTGGAATGTTGAGCCACCATCCCCTCCGTAGCTCCCTCTCGGTGACACTCCTTCTGGCAGTCAGGTGATCTGGGTCTTAGATGGATAAGGTGACTCCTCTAATTTCCCAACAGCTCCTTGGACCTTCATTTCCTGGCTCCTCCCACAATCATATAAGTCTTATATTAATTTCTATATCTCACAGCTCATATCTGTCTCCCCAATCAAAGCCTGAGTCAGCTTTTTAACAATCGTAAATGACACTATCTTGTCTGTGGCTATTATTATTGTTATGTATCTGAAGAGTGCTAATTCTTTACCAGGCACCATTCTAAGAGCTTTACATACAATCATTCATTTATTCCTCCTAGCAGTCCTATGAAGTAAATACTATCATTATTTCCATTTATTTTTCTTAACCATTCCAGAGATGAAGCCAATCAGAGTTATGAGAGGCCCAAGAATCATGTCCAAAAGGAATCATTAAAAAAATAAAGGAGATCTAATCTTAAAAAAAAAAATTCACAGTTAATATTGTCCAATAGCTCAGGGAGAGTGATAAGAAGAGGGTAAGCTTGTTTATTCCTATCCTGCTGGGAAGAACTGTAACTCTTTGGTAGAAGTTGGGGAGACAGGTTTTATTACTTTTAAAACTCTGCAATTATTAGGGTTCAAAAGTGAAATGTCCTGCCATGCGATATTTTTTAACCATACATGGAATGATCATCATCAAAAAGAGGGCCAGGGAAGTTTAGATTGATTAGGAACTAAGCGCTCTTTCACTCACTGAAGAAATATTTCCAGAGTACCACACACTATGCTTACACTGAACACCACAAAACAGACATGGTTCTGCATATCTCCAGTCCAGAAATTACTGATATGAAATAACAAAAAGCATGTGTATTATATATACATACACTAAACATATAATACAACCCATGATGAATGCTCTGAAGGACAAATAGAGATAATTAGTAGCTTTAGGAAGACTTCCATTAGGAAATTACAGTCAATCTACATCTGTTGACTAAATAAGAATTTTCTGGGTAAATTGGTGGGATACAGCAGTACAAGGCAAAGAGAACGGCTATTCATAGTCCCAAAGGCTGGCAAGAGAGTGGCCGTTCTCCCTCCCTCCCCCACTTCGTCCTCCCTTCCCCCTTCCTTCTTTCCTTCCTTCTTTTGAGAGTGCAGTCAGGGGCAGAGGGTGAGAGAAGCTTGAGCAAACTCCACACCCAGCATGGAACTCAATGTGGGGCTCGATCTCAGGACCCCGAGATCATGACCTGAACCAAAATCAAGACTCAGACGCTTAACCAACTGAGCCACCCGGGTGTCCCAGGACTGGCATTTCAAAAGGAGGCCAAATGACTGAAGGGCAGATGGTTAGAGAGAAAAGGAAATACTATGGCACTCCGCAGGTAGATGAGACGGATGACGTAGAACCTACCCTACAGGGGTGGATTTTTGTCTTTAGCCAAAGGGGCCGTGGGAGGATCTTAATGAGAGGTTTGACATCAGAGTCATTATAGGTTACAGGTATCATTTGGGATGCAGTGGGAAGACTGGTTAAAAGAGAAGAGGGAGGTGGCTCATATAGTAGCTCAGGTAAAAGAGGAGAGTCTTATGGAACTGGGTGGAGATGGAGAGGAGCAAACAGATCCAGATAGGTTTTAAAGGCCAAGTATACAGGGCTGAAAGCGCATTCTTGGATATGAAGTAATGGAGAGAGAAATCACCAAGATCACGCCCAGGGTTCTGATTTGTACACTGGTAACCCTGGCTTGAAATACACTGAGATAAACATGTCAAAAGAGGGCTGAATCTGGAGAACAGATGGACTGGGAGACGACGAGTTCAGTTTTGGAAAGGTTTTTTGAACTGTTGGAAATGTCCAGTTGAGGTAACAGAGCAAGCAATTGGCTAATTGGGTTGGTGCTGGTGAAGGTGTGGCCTTGAGATAGAATCTGAGAAAACATTTGCATGCAGATGGAGACAGAAACCAGGGCTCAGGAAAGGGCGTAATGTAAGAGAAGAGGGGCCAGGGATGCATCTGGATGAACTCTAATGTTAAAAAGTCTGATCCTAGAGGATGTGCAGGCAAAGGAGCCTGAGAAGAAGGAATATCAGAATAGCAGGAGGAAAATCAGGACAGTGGTGACTTGGAAGCAAAGAATGGAGGAGCATTTTCAAACAGTGAAGAGAAAACACTGTATGATATCTAAGATGGCATCTAGCTCCAAAATTTTATTATTCTATAGCTTGGAAAATAGGTATGGAGTTTTCCATTGCATGATTCTATTTTGAATACCTTTCAGCATGATCAATGCAGAAAGTTGAGAAAGCCTGACATTTGTATAGTGTGTCCACACATATTATTATCTTGCCCTTCACACAGTTGAGGAAGAATGAGGAATATATCCTTCAGGTGTTTTCAGATAAGGAAACTGAATTTCAGAAAATCAAGTGTTTTGCCTAAGGTTGTAACTAGAAGAGATAATTTGACTTCTTGGCCATTTAATTTTCTTTCTCTTCGAGTTTCTTCATATAGAATGTTATATTAAGTTTTAACCAGTCTGTCTTTAAATTATAAGAAATTCTAAGTGGTTAACATGTCTATATTTGACTGTATCAATTTTTAAAGCTCACAGCTTACCAATCTTAAAGATTGGAGTGTGGCTGAAAATAAATTTTAAAAATTATCTCAAGAAATTTATCTGGATTAAAAGAACGATATTTTTCTTAAAGAATAGTCTCCTTCTAATGTATTACAGGTCAGTTCAGTGCTTTTATTCTCTTAATTGATCACCCTGGAAACATGTGCAAGTTTATGAGCTGCTAGACCAAATCTACAATCGTTACATGGTGAGCTCCCCATTGATGATACCCACCATCAACATAACCAAGTGAAATTTTGACATTCAGCACTAATTTAGTCACTAATTTTGAAGTCTATTTCAACTTTATAGGTCAATAAAAAAGTAGAACAACTTTTCTTACAGAAACAATGCAAGGATTGGTAATGAAAATGAATGCAACACATATAAAAGTCAACAGTGGCTTAAGAAATAATTCTCTTGACATTGGCCTTAATGTCAGTGTCAATTAGCCTCACTCTTCATCTGTAAGGGGCATTTCAAGAAACTCTGCTTAGCAAGGTACTGAAGAGAATAATTCAGTCAAAAGAATAAGTTACTATTTAAATCAAATGTGCATATTGTCTCGGAAGCCAACTGAGTTCATTAAAACAAAAGAAAAATGAGTAAGCTGCAACCTTGTTATTTCAGAAACTGATGATTAAATAAAGCTGTCAAATTTTACTCAGGTCCAATATTATATAGCAATTACTTGATACGTCAACATATTTTAAAGACTTATTATCTTATTTGTTGAAATTTATTTTTCTTTACATTCACTGGGTCTATAAAGTTACCTAGTGATTCTTCTTTTCCTCCAGCCTAATAATCCATAATCTCCACCCACTCTTTCCTCTACTTTCCATTCCAACATGCCCAGCTGCCTTGGAACACTCAATCCTCCCACCACACAACTTTCAGAATTTAGCATAACCTTATTGTGCTGCCTACTTCCTTGCTCACCTCTTTTGAGCCATCCCCTCACACCCAGACCGTCAATATTTGATGTTATTTGTTTATTTTCTCAGGAGCTCTTTTTCTCTAATCACCAAACAACCCACTTTGCCCCAAATCAAAATAAAACAGAAAGGTAAAAATCAGCAAGTGATAATGCCCTACAGCTTTGCCCATATCAATGGCTTCTATTCTGTAAGTATTAAAAAATGTGTATTTTCTTTTATAAGCATACGGAAGTATTTGTATTTTATAGGGCTTTTGGCTACATTTATTCTTCTGCCAATTACTTTTCTTTAATTGTATCATATTGATTAGTTTTTACATTCTCTATTTCAGATATAATTTATATAAAATTTTGTTAACAGATGCAGTAAACTGCTGAATGAAACTCAATATAATTCCCATGTTATGCTTATGGTATCTGAGAGGGCATATAAGTACATATAATGACATCATAATGATATATAATGTCTGAAAGCTGCAGAGTCCAAGGTCAAAGTCAAACAGGGGTCAGCAAACTTTTTTTTAAAAGAACCAGATCATATTTTAGGCTCTGTGGACCATATGATCTTAGTTACAACTACTTAAGTCTGCTGTTTTGGTGCCAATACAGTCACTGACTATACACAAATGAATGAATGTGGCCCTGTTCCAATAAAACTTTATTTACAAAAGCAAACAGTGGGCCAAATTGCCCCATAAACCATAGTTTGCCATTCCTAATGTAAATCATTCCTTTTCCTGTTGTGTCAGCCTATTCAGAGTTTACTTCTGCTGGACTCTTTCTGTTCTCCTCCTCTTCCTCCTCTTTCACATTTCCCACAGACTTGTGTACTGCTTTGCCTATTACCAGAGACCCAGTTCCAATTCTAGGATGGTAGATTCAGAGCTAAAGATTCTGTGCATAGCTATAAAGTTCTTCATATTTTCTTAGACTAAACAAACAATTTTGGTTTCTGATATTGTTTGTCTAAATATAACTTCCTTAAAATATTTACTATCTGGTCCTTTACAGAATAAACTTGCCAACCTTTGTTTTATAAATGTCTTTGGAGGGAGAACTGTTCTACTACCACAAGAACTCCCTTGTGCTACCCTTTTAGGGTGGCATGCACCCCCCCAACACACACACCCCTGTCCCTGTTCCCTGGCAACCACTAATTTGATTTCCAACTCTACAGTTTACAATCCTATCTTCTTTTTACCTTTGCAACCACATGCCTTACTATGAGTGCCAGGTACACAAGAATTTACTAAATATGTGTTGAATCAATGAATGGAAACAATGCTAAATGTTCCTTTTTTAAAGTTGAAGACATAAAAAGTAGAATATCTTACATTAAATTTCTGATTGTTTGAAAATTATGATTAAGGTTGCAAAATAATTCAAACTACCTATACTAACATCTTTAACAGTGTTTTCTGAGGTTGTAAATGAAGTCCACAGAACAGTGATCAAGATGGGGTTAGGACGTCACAATGACCTCCTTGGAGGGCTTGCTAATTGTGTTACACAGGAAGTGTGATCCTGGCACTTCACAATGGGTCATTTTTCAGCTCATGCGCTAATCAGGAAGTGACTGTGACCAAGCGAGCTTGAAAGGCCCTACCCTTTCCTGTACCTTAACAGAGACAACTTAGTGCAGGCTTCTGAAGACTGATTAGACCAAGTTTGAAACCCATCACTGCTTACTGAGACTTTCAGGGTCAAGCCTTCAAGAGGTCCTCTGGAAGAGAGTTCTTGGAGGAAACCTCAGGTAAGTTAAGAAGTGAGGGGATCCCTGCGCGTCACATGCCCTACAAATAGCCAACGTTACACGGAGAACCATTACCTGAACTTAGACATCACCAAGGAACACTGGAGGAGGCCAGTGGACCTCAAATTCGGACACCCAAGGGCTTTGCAGGCACAGAATTAGATTTTCAGTTTTAGTCCTTCGAGTTCCTAAAATTTCAGTAGCTGAAACTGCATCTGAGCTCCCAAAAACTCTTCTCCCGTTTGACACAATAAAAACATTTCTTCTCATCCATCCATAAACATTCCCTGGGTTGGGAACCTCAAGAGGACCAAGTAAAGGAGGAGACTCTGTTTACTACCAATCTAGGCATCGCTGCCTGGGAGGACTTCCTGTCTTACACATTTTGCTCTTCCGGGTGAAGCTTGTTCTTGGAAGACTGAGTAGCTCTAAGGGAAGGTCCCATAAGAGCAAAGCAAAGAGGCAGAAAGTACTGAACACTGAAAACAGCCTAAAAAATCATTAAAATCAAATTTGTCTCAAGTCTTCTCCATACTTATCCTTACAACATATAATGAGCTGAAAACAATGAGCACCTTCCAACAGCTGAGGCAGGACAGATTGGTATTATTGATTCTCTTCATACAACCAATATTTCCTAATACCATGCAAATTTTCAAGATACAGTGGGTAAAACTTGAATGAAAGTTTTATGTAATTTCTTTAAAATTGTGAGGTGTTGAGGGAAATTGGAAGGGGAGGTGAACCATGAGAGACTATGGACTCTGAAAAACAACCTGAGGGTTTTGAAGGGGTTAGGGGTGGAAATTTGGGGAAACCAGGTGGTGGGTATTATGGAGGGCACGTATTGCATGGAGCACTGGGTGTGGTGCAAATATGATGAATACTGTTACGCTGAAAAGAAATTTTAAAAAAATTGTGAGGTGTTCTTTTAGTAGTAATTACCATTTTATCAAGAGTGTTTTGGGGCGCCTGGGTGGCTCAGTGGGCTAAGCTGCTGCCTTCGGCTCAGGTCATGATCTCAGAGTCCTGGGATCGAGTCCCGCATCGGGCTCTCTGCTCAGCAGGGAGTCTGCTTCCTCCTCTCTCTCTCTCTGTCTGCCTCTCTGCCTACTTGTGATCTCTCTATGTCAAATAAATAAATAAAATCTTAAAAAAAAAAGATAAAAAAAAAGTGTTTTGAAATATTTACTTCAAAATTACTTCAAATATTTACTTCAAATATAACTTCAAATTACTCTACCCCCCCAAAATACATAGTATTTTCATTTCCTATTAACAAAAAGTATATACTAGCCAATCAACAATTTTTAGCAATATATGCTCTTTTATTAAGTATATAAAAGTTTGACTGTAGTACCTAGTATGTAAATGGTATTATTTCTAATTTTTAAAATTTGATTCTTATTTAATCACTCCTAAAAGCCAAGTAGCAAAAAATATTCACTAAATTCTATGCCTTTTTATCATACTTCTTGCTTCATAAATAACATAATTTTAGCAATATTTTATATTCTCCCTAAGTAGAAAATGAGTAATAGATATTGATTTATTATCTTAAAAACTTATTATAGATGTATTAATTACATTAGGTCTATAATGATTTAATCTTGAATAATGTTGGTAATGTATTTTGCAAGATGTGGTCTATTATTCTTTGCTTATTAAAAAACATTCCCTAAAGACCTTAATACTATACTTACTGCAGGTAAAAAACAGGACCACCCTTTTTCTGATGGAAAATAGGTCTTATATGGCTGTTGGGTAGAAAATAAAAGTCAGCCTTCTTAAACAAGTTACCTGGTAGAGAATTCCCATAATCTGAATAAGCAAAATCTATAGCTCCAGGGTTTTGGTGAAGGTATATTTAAAGCTCATGATGAAATAAAACTATTTTATCAAAAATAATGCAATTGTGAAAGTGTGCAAAACTATAATGCTTTGATTTTACTCAATTCTTTCCATAGTTAAACAATTTGGCTTTAATTTGAAGAGTAACAAGTATAATTAATATATTATAATTATATATTGTAATTATATTATAATTAATAATATTAGTTAATAAGTATAATAATTAATTTTAATAAATTATAATTTTCAATGTTTGGATGAAGACTATTTCCTGAAATATTAGCCAGTGTATGGCTAACTCAAATGTCTAACTTGTAAATTTTATTTTTTGCAATTCAGATTTCCAGATTTTTACATTCCATAAAATTAAAGGAGTCAATTAAATTTCTAGCTGATACATCATTTAAAAAAAAAACACTTTTGATGATAGAAGATTGCATGAATTTTGGTTTATAACCAGGAAGGAGTTCAAAAAATTAAAAAAAGTCCATTTCATATAGTTGTGTGAACATGGTAAAAAATAGGTAAGAATCAATGGCAACCCTTATTTCATTTGGGCATTAAGCCATTTCTTATCCATAGATACATGAACTAATTGAGAAAAAACAACCTAAGTTATCTCATTGGAAGGCATTTGCATTTAAACTTGATTTCTTATATATTTACTTATTAAAATTTATAAAGTAAAAATGCTGTTTAGATCAAATATTTTAAAATAATAATTATAATGATAACTCATTCTAGAAAGGTCTTGATCACATGAAGATTTAATTAAGGTCATAGGAAATGAAATCACTTTAAAATTTTAAATATAGTCTATGTATTTACACGCACATGTAGATGTATATTTGTATATTGTGTATTTATAATTATTATTTTCTTTCAATCAGGACACTCTAATTCTTTAGTTCTGGGAAATATTTTTGAATTATTCCTTTAATTTCTCCTCCATGATGAGCTTTCTAATTTTCTTACTTTTTTTAATGTTTGAGCTCTGTTCTCTTGCTCCACCATAAGGGATTTTCCCTTAATTTTATCTTTAAGCATTTATATTTAATTTCTGCTATCATATTTTAAACTTCCAAGAGTCTTTGTTTTGTCCTTTTTTTCTTTTTTAATTGTACTTTTTGTTTAAGGAACCCAAATCCCTTACCGCCCTGAGCTTAATGATAGTTTGAGGGGATTTTTCTTAGGATTTTTACTTATTTATTTAGAGACAGAGTGCACACAGGTGTGTGAGAGCAGGAGGGCGGGGCAGAAGGAGAGGGAGAGACAATCCCAAGTGGGCTCCATGCTGAGTGTGAAGCAGGTGGTGGTTGGATCTCAAGACCCTGAGATCAGGACCTGAGCCGAAATTAAGAGTCAGATATTTAACCGACTGAGCCAGTCAGATGCCCCATGGTAGTCTATTTCTAAACATCTTGTTCTTCCTGTAGTTTCTAAGGTGTTTTTTTTTTTTAAGGTTTTTATTCTATATCTGTTTATTCATTTTGGTCTATATGACTCATGGGAGCCTCATCCACTCTGCTATGGTAGCCAGGGCACATATGAATTATTGAGCAATGGAAATCCAAAATCCAACGTGCTGTACATGTGAAAAATAGTCTGAACTTTGAGAACTTAGAATGCAAGAAAGGGTGGAAATATCTCTTTAATATTTTGATATTCCTTACATGTTGAAATAACATTTGAAATATACTGAAATACATAAAATATATTCAAATTAATTTTTACTTATTGTGGCTACCAGAAAATTTTAAGGTGCATAAGTAGTTTGTATTATATATCTAATTGGGAAGTCCTACATTAGGTCCTTTCTCAGATGTCTGGCAATTCTGGTTTTGTTCATGTATGTGGAGTATGTGCATATGTATTTATACCAGGCTTATTGAAATATAACTCATGAGCCCTAACATACCCTTCAGTAACTTTTAGTATACTCAGAGTTGTGTGATCATCACTATCAAATAATAAAACATTTACATTCCCAAAGAAATAAACTCTTTTACCCATTAACAATCCACTCCCCATTCCCATCTCCCTCTAATCCCTGGAAACCATGAATCTATTTTCTTTTTCTATGAATGTACCTATTCTGGACATTTCCTATACATGGGATTACATAATATGCAGCCTTTTGTGACTTGCTGTCTCACTTTGTCTAACGTCTTCAGGGTTCATTCATGTTGTAGCCTGTGTCACTACTGCATTCTTATCTATTGCTGAACAATATTCCAGTGTATGGATATACCACATCTTATGTATCCATTTATCAGTTGATAGATATTTGGGTGGTTTCCACTTTTTGGTTATTAGGAATAATGTTGCTATGAACATCCCTGTAATAGCATTTGTGAGGACGTGTGTTTTTATTTCTCTTGGGCATAGAGCTGGGAGGGTTCACATTGACAGACTGAGGCACTATCCAGCTCGCCGGACTGTCTGGGCATGGCTGTGAGGCCAGTAGAGTGTAGACCTTCCTGTCTGGGGCTATGGCTAGAAAGATACCGTGTCATTATCACCAGGTTTTTCCTTTGGGCCAGACAGATTTCACAGAGAAATGCTCTAGCATCCTGTAGGACTGACTCAATGTGTCTGATGACTTTCTTGAAATTAACCGAAAGAAGAGGGTTGGGTTTTTCAATATTCGGTATGTCAGTACCTTCACCCTTGACTCTGCTTGGTATCTCCCAGTTAGAAACTTTCCAGTTGACGCTCACTAGGATGAGGGAGGGCTAGTACTTGACGGTATAGAGTGGGAGGAAGGCTCAGACTCCCTTCTTAAACAAGCTTTTCTCTGGCTTTTTGTACCACCAACCATGCCTAGTTCCCGAGGTACTTGCGGCAATCAGTTCGAGCACCCTCAGTAGGTCTCGTGGAAGAAATCGGTTTTCTTTCAGCTTCCCCACTTCCAGCTTAAGATTTAGTATTCTTAGCTGTACATATCTGCTTTCCAGATTCCAGAGTTCTGTGAGTGATGTCTCCTCCCCCATTCTCTTTTGTTCTTGTGGGTGTATGCCTTAAAAATCTCTTCTGTGCAATTTTAGAAGGTTTTAGGGGAGTGAAACTAAGTGCATGTAATCAATCAGCCATCTTTATCTCAAAGTCTCTGTTCTATGCATTTCTCATGTATTGTTTCAAATGCTTTCTCTAACTGTTTCTCAAATTGGCAAACCAAATCATCCTTCAAGACTCTTAGATCCTACTGGGGTACCTATAATATGGAAGACAATTATTTGCAAAACAACGACTTGAATGATTCCCCTACTTGATTGGATGCTCCTTGAAAGTAGGGTTTGACCTATTTTTCCTCTCTCCACTGCTGCTTAGCACAGAGTCTGGCTTATCATGAGCCCTCAGTTAATGCTTGCTGAATGCAATTGATGCACAAAAGTTAAACAATGGTGTCTTTAGAAAGGAAAGAAAGACCCAAATGCTCAAATCATTCACTTTCTAGGCAAGGCTTTTGTCCATCCACACTCTGCTTTTGTTCATGAAGCAGTTTGTCTATTTAGGGATTTTCGACCTGGGAATTTTATGGAGGTAAACCAGAGAAAAATTTTATTTACTCTGTTCACCAATAATAGATAATGACAGTGGTCACATGTACATTGTCCCTTTGGATGTCACATGTATATTGTTCCTTTGGATGTGGATTCAGATGAATGGATTCAAGAAGAGCCTAGGGAGTCCCTGGATTTAGGAATTTCCTGAACCTAACTTGTTCACGAGCTTATGGGGTTTCTGTAATACACACACACACACACACACACACACACACACCTCTCTATCTTCCTTGATGTCATGGTTCTTTTAAAGGAATTACCTCTTTAATAACAGCCTTCATCCTGCCCCTTGCTATCTGCTGATACCATTCCCCACAGGTCTTCAGGTCAGGCTTCCTTGAGATTAGCTTTCAACTGAGCAAGAGAATAGAGACAGTTTGGTCTGAGAAAGTTGGCTGCCTTGGGCCCCAGACCCTTCCCTGATGCTGCTATTGCTATTCTTATTCTGCTGTATTGTCGTTGTGTGCAGATTTTCTTGTCTTTTAGAATATATCCTCCATGGGTGCCTGGGTGGCTCAGTGGGTTAAGCCTCTGCCTTCGACTCAGGTCATGATCTCAGGGTTCTGGGATCGAGCCCAGGATCTCTGCTCAGTTGGGGGGGGTGCTGTTTCCCCCTCTCCCTCTGCCTGCCTCTCTGCCTACTTGTGATCTCTGTCTGTCAAATAAATAAATAAAACCTTAAAAAATAAAAAAGAATATATCCTCCATGCCAACCATGTGACTTGGCTTTGGACTTCCATTTTGCTCTGCCCTTGAGCCATATTTTATCTTGGCTTTCCAAGATTTTGATCTACTAAGGCCTGGCCCTTTAGTTTTACATTTGCTTTAATTTCTGGCCTAGGTGTTTCTTCCAGTATCCTCACTGGCCTGCTAGAGGGAGTACTGACTTCCTTTTTTTTTTTCCTGGCCTCTCAGCACTGGCTATCCCACTCTGTATCCAGCCTTACTTTTCCCTACTATCAAAACCATTTTTTAAAAAATCCTGTGCTTTTTTAATTTGCCCATCACAAGTTGGCAAAGGAGAGTGACCTTGTGTTAAGTACTGTGATAAAATCTCCCTGGGGTGTTGGAAAATATTTGGATACTCTGTGATTAGAGTTGGATGCTTTCAGGTGTGTTGGATGCTTTGGAGAAGGTGAACAGGTGGTGGATTACAGGTTGCACCAGACTCAGCAACAGGGCATAAGCCAAGGAGAATACTGATTCAAGGTATGGAATGATGTTATATTTGACCCACCTTGTCTCAACACCTAAGGGGGTCCTAAGTCTCTAATGTAAAATAAAGTTGTAAAATAAAACAACTGGAATTCAACATTAGTGTGCTCAAGTAACTGTTCTGAAAGAACACCCCCCCCAACACACACACAGACCCTCACTTTCCAAACAGGGGCGCTGGAGGCAGTAAACAGTTTCCCCTGACAGCTGAGACATGAGTAGCAGAGCTGAAAAACAGATCAGGGATACCATGTGGGCAGCCCAACAGGGTTTTGGCCTCAAGAAGAACCATGACAGGTGACTTTTGGTGAGGGAGATTCATAGACAGGCAAGGCTCCAGGTGGCAACAGCGGTGAGAGACATGTTGCAAGGGCATGGAGACAAAGGTTAGGTCAGTGATTCCGTGGTAAGGAGCCCCAGGAGAGTTGAGGAAGCACTCCCACTCTAAGCCAAATGATTAGAAAGGTGCAGGACAGCAAGATGCATGCAGGCACCTCTTGTGCCTCTCTCCTGTGAGACTGTCAGCTAGGTACAATACGGGGGAGGGGGCGCTCTGAGTGCTTGTCCCTTGGGAGACAGGAGGTTATAATCTGGGAGGACTTAGGGATCAACCATTACTGCAGTCTTAACCTATGGTTCATACGCTGGTAAGGCCTTGGGTAATGTGCACATTATCTGGGAAACAACATTGCAGAGTGCCAAATGTTTCATGAGAAATGTAATATTTATGACTCATTATGGGGCTCTTAATCACTTGCCGACTGACTTTCCTATTTGTCACAAATACAAGTGTACATAGCCATTTCCTTTAAATGTAAAAAGAAAACACAGACACATACTTGCAAATATGCACAAATACCTCGTTAAAAAGACTGGAGGGCAATGGAGTAGAAGAGTGTTAAAAATTTGAGAAGACCAATCGCAATTTCCCCCCAACTGGCCCACACTGTAGAGTGCTGTCTGTTTACAGTGCTGCTCTCACCTCTGCTGTTCTGGGAATGGTATCCCTTTGGCAATTTAAGTTATTGGAGAAGACGATAGTCTTGCATTTCAATTACAGCTTGTTTGCAGAGATTGAAAATACTTGTGCGTGATTGTAGAGCTGACTTTATTTTCTATATGAATGCATTGTCGAAGATACATTCTCAGGGCACAGCATCCCAGATTTTTGTTGAATGACTGAATGGAAAACAACCAGCCCATCTGGCGAGTCTTCAGAGCCCATGGATAGTTGCTGTGGATGAAAATTGGAACTGGGGGTGGAGGAGGATTGTTGTATACAAATCAGAGTTAGTTCAGACTCCTGGCAAGAAAGGGTTGAGATGTTACCCAAAGCAACAAGCAGAGAAGAAAGTTATAAGGATACCAGGTCAAAGAGGTCAACTTCCAGACATGGAAGTCCAGATCCAGGGTGAGATGCATGATTGGGATTCACAGAGAAGAGCTGGGGGACTGAGTCAGACGGAGATGCTGGTGGTGTTGAACAAAACATCTCCATTTAGTAGATGTATCACCTTGGGCTGGTAACTTCATCTCCCTGTATCTCAGTATCCTGAACACTTAAAATGGGAATGACAATAATGACAATTTCACAGAGATTTTGTAAAGATTAAATAAATACCCAAAGCAATCTATAGATTTAATGCAATGTCTACCAAAATACCAATAATATTTTTCACAGAACTAGAAAAAAAAATTTGTATGACAAATGACCCCAAATAGCCAAAGCAATCTTGGAGAAGATATACAAGGGTGCTTGGGTAGCTCAGTCAGTTAAGCATCTGACTTGATCTCTGCCCAGGTCTTGAACTTAGGGGTGTGAATTCAAGCCTCACATTGAGTGTGAGCCCTACTCAACATGGAGCCTACTGAAAAAAGAAAAGAAAAGAAGAAGAGAAAAACTGAAGGTATCACAAACCCAGATTTCAAGACATACTACAAAGCTATAGTAATCAAAATAGTATGGTACAGATAAAAAAAAAAAATGGACACACAAGCCAGTGGAACAGAATCGAAAGCCCAGAAATAAACCTACAATTATACAATCAATCTTTAACAAAGTAGGCAAGAGTATACAGTGGGAAAAAGTCTCTTCAACAAATCATGTTGGGAAAACTGGACAGCCACATAGAAAGAATGAAACTACACAAAAGTAAACTCAAAATGGATTAAACACCTAAACGTGAGGCCTGAAATCAAAAATACCCTAGAAGACATCACAGGCAGTAATTTCTCTGACATGAGCCATAAAAACATCTTTCTAGATATGTCTCCCAAGGCAAGGGAAACAGAAGCAAAAATTATCTATTGGGACTACATCAAAATAAAAAGCTTTTGCACAGCAAAGGAAACAACCAACAAAACTAAAAGGTGAGAAGATGTTTGCAAATGACATATCCAATAAAGAGTCAGTATCCAAAATATATAAAGAACTTATAAAACTGGACATCCCCAAAACAAAGATTCCAGTTTGAAAATGGGCAGAAGACATGAACAAACATTTCTTCAAAGAAGATATCCAGTGGCCATTAGGCACGTCGAAAGATGCTCAGCATCACTCATCATCAGGGAAATGCAAATGAAAACCACAGGGAGCTACCACCTCACGCTTGTCAGAATGGCTAAAATAAAAAACACAAGAAACAAGAAGTGTTGGCAAAGATGTGGAGAAAAAGGAACCCTCTTGCTTTGAGGGTAGGAATGCAAACTGGTGCAGCCACTGTGGGAGGCTGTATGAAGGTTCCTCAAAAAATTAAGAGTAGACCTACCCTATGATCCAGCAATCACACTACTGCGTATTTACCCAAAGAATACTAAAGTACTGATTCAAAGGGACACATGCACCCCTATGTTCACTGTAGCATTATTTACAGTGGCCAAACTATGGAAGTGGCCCAAGTGTCCATGGCTAAATGAATGACTAAAGAAGATGTGATACACACACACACACACGCACACACACACACATATGCATATATATATATATATATATATATATATATATATAGTGTGTATATATATGTATATGGAATATTATTCACCAGTTAAAAGAATGAAATCTTGCCATTTGCAACAACACGGATGGAGCTAGAGACTTGTATGCTAAGTGAAATAAGCCAGTCAAAGAAAAGCAGATACTATGTGATTTCACTCATATGTGAAGTTTAAGAAACAAAACAAAGAAAAAAGATAGACTCTTAACTACAACTGGCGGGGAGGGGGTTGGGGGAGGGGTGATATAAGTGAAAGGCATTAAGAGTTTACTTTTCCTGATGAGCACTGAGTAGTGTAGGGAACTGCTCAATCACTATATTGCACACCTGAAACTAGTGTAACACTGTATGTTAACTATACTTGAATTAAAATAGAAAAAGATTAAATGAAGATTAAATGAATAAATGAATAATAATTTATAAAGTTTTTATGAAAGTACTTTGAAATTAGTCCTCAAAGAATGTTGAAGCATCATTAAGAGAGTTAAGCGCTGGGTTTCACTAGATAAACCATAATTCAGCTTCAGTTTTAGCTAGGTCTGTATCTCCCATGCCTCGCGAAGTGTCTGGCGCTCTGTAGGTGTCCATACTTGTGGGCAGAAATATTCAGTGAAATGCCTTGATTCCATATCATAGCCTGTAACCTGGTAGACCTTTGCCTGAGACAGCCCACTGTCTCAGGAAGCACAGGAAGGTCAAGGTTCTGGATCCCTCATAGCAGGAACTGGCCTGGAGTCAGCCCTTAGGACTGAGTTAATGCCACAGCAGCCGACAGTTGGTATCCCAGTGAGTGGGACATTCACTAGGCCACCAGCTGCTTCCTGTCATGGTGGGTCGCCATCAGTTTAGGAATGGTTTGTGCTGAGTCTATTTTCTTCATCATTATATCAACTATAATAATACACTGATATATTATCATTAGTGACCCGACATTTTCTTTCACTGCAATTCTGTGTTTAAATACGTGAATAGTCTCTACCCCCATATTGATAGAAATGTCAAAATATTCAATATTCCCTGCAGTAATCTCATCTGGGCATAATAAATTGAACATTTGATACCAATCATAATCTCCTGAGGGCCCCCAGTTGGCCAACCCTGAGCACAAAGTATGCAAATGTTGGATTTTAGGCTTTATGCCATTAGCTCCTGGCATCACACCTAGCATGTAAGGAGGCGTTGAAAAAAATGCTTGTGGAAAAGAGGTGAGCAGCTTTTAAGAAACTCATGCGCCACCCAGTAAATGCAATCCTGAAATTTATTTAACCACTAAACAAATATTTATGGAGTTCCTACTATACGCCAGGCAGTCTTCTAGGATCTGAAGATACAGTGAGGAACAAAACAAAGATATCTCTTGGGGAGCTTACATTTCACAGAGATAAAAATGTAAGAACATTTTAAATAAAGATAAGTACTGTGATTAAAATACAAGGCAACTGGGAAAGGTAGATTAGTCACCACTAAGAAGGTGATTTTTAAGCTGAGACTTGCATGACTAGAATGTTTCAGGAATGCAGTGATCTAAAGTAGGAATGAACTTGGTGTGTTAGAGGAATAGAAAGAAGGCTGCTAGCTAGTGAGTGATAGGCGGTTGCAGGGGAGGAGGGCAGGGGATCTAAGGAAATGGGGCTCTGTGAGTGGACTGGATTTTACTTTATACATATAGGATACTTTATAGCTATAGGATGCTTCTGGGGAATTGGGTTTGTGTAGTAAAATGCTATGGGCTGCTGAGACCCATCTAGAAGCTCAGGAGAGGGTACCATAGTGGGGCAGTTGTAGAATCAAGAAGACTAGTTAGGATAGGAGGCCACTGCAGACAAAGTAACAGCTTGTACTCAGATGTAGCTATGGGTCGAGGGAGAAATAGATGGATGCCAGGGATGTTTGGAAATTGGTGCCAATAAGCCTCCAGGATGGGTTGGATATTGGAGGTGAAAGGGAGGAATAAGGACATCGCCTGGGTTTTGGTCGAAGCAATTAGATGCTTTGCGGTGACATTTACCAAGATGGAGAAAACTGGGGGAGGAGCAGGTTTGAAAGGGGGTGGAAATCAATAATTCTGTTTGGGGCATATTAAGCTCAGGATGCAATACCGTTTTTGTAGTTTTCAATTCTGATCTCAGTGAGCTAGGTGGCAATTCACTGGAGAAAGCTTATCTGTTAAATTTTCAGTGGAAGGAGTGATCACTGGAGAGACTGAAAGGAATGCCTTCGATCTCAAAGAGCACAGGTGGGAGGCAGCAAGGACACTCTCCATTCTAATGAGTCTTGAGGCTCACACAGGGGAATTACAAAGCAACTCCCCGAACTCCCTCTAGCTCCTTGTGGCTTTCTCAGAACTATTCCATTCAGGAAAAGAAAAACAAGAAATGTGCTTACACCATATTGCACATTCTTTCCTGGAAAAATCAATCAACGCTGTGTTTATTTCCCTGGCTTGCTGTATATGGAAATGAGAATTCTCAAGTAATAATAAAAAAAAAGCCTAAACTGCCTCAGCACATGGGCACCCTGACATTTAACACAACTCCCTAGAAGTTAGTGCAGTAATAGTTCCCAGACTTCGCAATATGGGAGATGTTCTTAATTTTGGATATTCTTTCCAAGCGGATGTTATTTTTTCTATGTCTCCTATGGATTTATTTATTTATTATCCAGACACTTTTTGCCCCTCAAAGGGTGTATTCAGCCAGGAGCTCTCAAGCTTCCAAATACTGAAGTATGAAATGTGGACTGCAAAATTCTTTATTGGGCAGAAGGATGACATGCCCAATGGAGAGAGAGGGTTTTTTAATTTGCTGAATGGTAAGTAATTCACATTCATCTTTTTAAATCTTGCAAATTTTCATGTTATGCTTTATGTTTGTTTCAGAAGTATTTTATTTCTCGTGGCAGATAACAACTTAACAAACTGTTGCCCGCACATGTTTACTGTGACAGACCCATTTGTTTTTTAAAGTCAAGCAATGAATTTATGCAAGGGAAACAAAGAATAAGGGAGGAATAGGACTTTGTAAGCTAATCCCAGCTCCCTTCCAATTCATTTCAAGAATTTTTTTTTTCCATTAGAGTTTTGTTTGAACATATTTATAATAGCTAGCCTAGTGTCTTTGACCAGTAAGTCCAATTTCTGGACCTCCTCAGGGATGCTTTCTATTGACTGATCTCCCAACCCTGTGGTGCCATACTTTCTTGTTTATCTCAAAATTTGTTGTCGAAAACTGGATGCTCTCAGCTACCACCCCTGAGTTTGTTGTCATAATTGCTGCCATTGCTATCGCTCAGTGACTTTTCTGGAATAGTTCTGTGAAGTCTTTGCTCTTTGTGCTCTGTGGTTGCTGAGATCTCTGCTTGGTGGCAGCAATGGTCAGCTGCCTTAGTGGTCCAACTAATATTTGGATAGAAATTTCCTTAAAGGCCTGTGATCCACAAGCCTCCCAGCCATTGCCAAGGGGTTCATTGTATATATTAGGGTATGTTTCAGTCCTCAAGTTGTTAACCACTCTGCCTCACCTTCACTCAGTGCCTGAAGAGTCCCACAGTCAGCCATATGTGTGAGTGCTTAAAGCCTTCTTGGGTCCTTCCTGAGCATGCACCAAGCTCTTAGGTCCTTCATGGGTTTGCATGTGGGGCATGTGTGCACGGCCCTACACATGGGTGTGACCTTCTAGATTCTAGAGAATACGTGGGGGATTTTCAAACCTCTTTATAGACATCTTATTCTCCAGTTTCTCAACTGTCTTCAGTCAGCTTGCTGTTTGCCCCAACTGTTATCCCTACCTCACGCCGCTGAATGGTAAACAGTTGTCACCACTAGGGGAAAGTCTGTTCTATTGTTAATGGGCAGAGCTCTGTCAAATAAAGACAAGCCACTCAAGTGTAGTTTTCCAGGGAAGAGCCCAAAATGACAATTCCCTGGAAGTAGGGCTTTGGAACACTTTCAATACCTTTCTGTCACCTCCAGAGGCTTCTAGGCTACTGGTCTGAATTCACATGCTTGTGGAATTGTTGGTTTTCAAGGCTGCTGTGAAACCAACGAGGGGAAAGGAGGAGAAGGCCAGTTAAAATGTCACGGAGCTTGTTCTTACTGATATTCAACTATTTTTCCTTGAATAAACTATCCCTGGGTTGTTGTAAGTCTTTCATTAATTTCTAAAGTTCTAAAAAAGCTGATGTTGACCACTTTTTCCAGTGCTGGTAGTAAAAGTGTTGGGTAAGAGATCCTTCAGCTCAGTCAATGTTAACACAGTGCAAAACAGTCACAGTTGTCCCAACATGGAATGGGTTGCTTTAGCGAATAATGAATCCCCTCATCTGGTGACTTTGAAACAGGAGGCTAACAACACATGGCCAGGAATATCATGGAGGAATTCTAACAGCAGAAAAATGACTAAAGTAGATCATGATGTTTTTTACTATTGTCAAAAATTTTCAATATCGGCAAAAGCAAAGGAAATAGTGCAATACACTGCTGTATACCTATTATTTAAGCCTAGCCACATTAGCTTCATCAATACATTTTTGATTTTTGCTTTTCTCTGCTGAAGTATTTAAAGGAAGACCTCAGACATCAGGCAATTTTATCCCACCAGACTTCAATCTATGTCTCTAAAATGTAGAGTTTTTTTTTTTTTACATAAATGATATTACATAAATCATATAAATGATATTTACATAGAGGTGAGACTGGGAATCATCATAGATGCTATGGAAAATGGAAAGTTATAAGGGAACTGAATGAGTTTAGGATAAAAATCTGAGAGAGAGGCAGATGATACATAATTCCAAGAAATACATAATAAAATTCTGAAAAATACTGTGGGGAAAGTTTAAATTCACCATTAAGTCAACACATCAAGATGGAAAATGCCTTCAGGCTTTATCAACTGCTTTGTATATTCCCAAGGTATTATCTCAAGGGAATAACCCATGTTTTATTACACTTTAAACCAACTTTGGCTCAGCTATAAATTTTAATGCTTTAAAAAATAAACAGTACAAAGTTCTAGATAAAATTTTATCTTTGCTAATATTTAGGTTTGGGCTCAAATTCCCAGTAACTGCAGAAAGATTTTTGTTTAAAAAAAAAAAAATCTGTGCTGTTTGGCAATTGAAAAGGACAATCAGGATACCCAGAGAGAGCAAGTTGTCTTTTCCTAAGGATCTTAGCTCTGTCCTCTTTCACGTCACCTGTCCACATACAAAGGCCTCACTCAGGCTGGGCCAGTGTGGATGGTGAGGTCTTCTCCCTTACATGCTGTGATTTTTAGGGAAATAAAAGAGTTGGGGCACCTGGGTGGCTCAGTGGGTTAAGCCTCTGCCTTCGGCTCAGGTCATGATCTCAGGGTCCTGGGATCGAGCCCCACATCAGGCTCTCTGCTTTGCGGGGAGCCTGCTTCCCCCTCTCTCTCTACCTACCTCTCTGCCTACTTGTGCTCTCTCTTTATAAAAAAGAAAAAAAGAGTTGAATTCTTTTTTTTTTTTTTAAGATTTTATTTGTTTGTTTATTTATTTAGAGTGTACTCATGAGCTCGGGGAGGAGCAGAGAGAGAGCAAGGGAGAGAATATCAAGCAGACTCCTGGCTGAGCATGAAGCCTCATGCGGGGCTTGGTCCCACCACCCGGAAACATGACCTGAGCTGAAATCAGATCAGATGTTCAACCGACTGAGCCACCCAGGTGCCCCATGAGCTGAATTCTTTACAGAGAAGTCATGATCTTCTTTTACAGCTATTATATATAAAACAAAACAAAACCCAGTTCTTTCCATGTTTGCAGGGATATCTGTTAAATATCTCCTTTCTCTGAGACCTACTCGCTCACTCCTTATAGAAATGAAGGCCAGATACCCATGCTTATGCCATATAATCCTGTCCCCCAAACTATGTCCCCACATGCACCCTGCTTATCAGATGGCCAGAAGACATCTATTCTGAGCTCCACGTGGAGGTTTGACTCCGAATAACTTGGAGGTGGGATTCAGAGGTAACTCATTAATTTCTGCCCGTGGACAGGACTCCAAGTGATTGTAAGTGAGGGAGCTGGAGGTGTGGCCCCTTCTACTGTGTACGAGGAGATGGTGAAACACGGCCCAGTCAAGAGAGAAGAACAAAGACATACTGAGAGAAGCAGAGGTAACTGAGAAAAGAGACAGCTGGATTCCTGTTCATTTTCTACTTCTGGTTATAGTCACCAGATGGTCAGTCTCTTCTGGATTCTGCAGAACTCACTAACTTCCCAACAAATACATTTCTTTCCCCCTCAAGTAAATTTGGGTTGCTGTCAGTTACTTGCCATCAAAAGAATGTTGACTAAGACAGTTTGCCTATACTTTGGAGGAAGATGGAATAACTCCAAGTGTCAAGTGTATGTAGTTACAAGCAGTCAGTTTCCAAGAGGCTTTTGTGAAAGTCGAGTCGTTTTCATTTCCCCAGCAAAACCACTAATCTTCTCTTATTTAGATGCTGTCAATAAATGCACTTACTTGCATTCCTCTCAGATGATAGTCTCAATGTTGTCAGTAAAATCAGCGGGCAGAGAGATGTTGATCCAAACCCCTTTGCCCCATGCTGATACGAAATGATAAGTTCGAAATGACACCCTAAACAAGGTCTTCCTGAATTAGACTCTAGTCTTTTTAAGATAAAAGGACTTTATTAAGATGCCAAATCCAACAAAGCAAGATGGATCTTGGTGACAGAGTGATGGGCAGATCTCCCTTTTTATGAATTAGCCATCATTTTTTTCTTGTGCAAAGAGGGATGTTGATTCTCTTTTATCTGTATGTTTGTTTACATGGGGCATTTTATCCCAATGGATGAATACTGACAGAGAACTCAAAGCAAACCTACAATTCAGAAACTCTGAGAGCTGGCAAGGACAAAAGTGATTACTCTAAGTTCCACGGGATGGTGTTTTATCCATTATTTTAGCAGTAATATTACTTTATAGTTTTTAACATCTTCTGCACTCTTTGAGGGAGAAAAAGAACTCTTTATTAAAAGACTAGTCTCATAAAAAAAATTGCTGGATGCAAAAATAGACCGTCTTTCAGGAGATCCTAAGGGAAACTAGATTCTGCCTGGTCTTGCAAGTTTATTCCCCAAGGAGATGCTTGATTTTTTTTTTTTTTTCCCCCTCTCCTGAAGCACAGCGTGTGTTCTACTCAGGAGCCTGGAGCAGGGCCCATGGTTTGGGATGCAGCAGGCACAGCGCAGGGATGAGGATTTGACTTTAGGGCTACAGCACGATTGCTTGCTTCTCACTGAACAATAGTAGCTGACATTTATTGAATGCTAGCAATGTTCAAGCATTGTTTTATCGTATAGCTATAATCTCATTTAATCCTCACATTCCTATGAGGTATGCATAGGCTTGTTATAATCCCATTTTACCAGTGAGAAAAAGAAGGCACATAGCACTTAGGTTATCGTAGTCCAAAATCGCAAAGTTGGCAGAGCTGAGTTTTGGGCTCAGGTCATTACTGAGCCTTTGTGAAAAATCACCCTGTCATAGAGGACTTCTTAAGTACATGTTGTTTACTTTACACACCTTACTTCTAATATTCTTTTAAAAATACAAGCTGGGTATTGTACCCATTTTACAGATGAAAGAAAATGGATGACCAGCAAGTAAAAGTGGGATACTCGATTCTCCTTATCACTAGTTTTCCACAATTTGACTCCAATACTACTTAGCATCTTTTCCTTTGTGTTTATCCTGCTAAGATTCACCGAGTTCTTGATTGGTGGGTTTAGTTTTCACCAAATTTGAAAAATTTCCAACTATGACTTCCTCAAATAATCTTTTCTGTCTCCTCTCCTTCGGGAATCCAAGATATAGGCATGAATTACACAGCCTAATACTGTCTCACGGCCACAGAATCTCTTTCATGTTTCTTTTCTGTTTTAAAGCTTCTAGTTCTAGGGGCACCTGGGTGGCTCAGTGGATTAAAGCCTCTGCCTTCGGCTCAGGTCATGATCTCAGGGTCCTGGGATCAAGCCCCACATCTGGCTCTCTGCTCAGCGGGGAGCCTGCTTCCTCCTCTCTCTCTGCTGCCTCTCTGCCTACTTGTGATCTCTCTCTGTCAAATAAATAAGATCTTAAAAAAAAAATAAAGCTTCTAGTTCTAGATACTTATAGAAGTTAAATTATGCATAAAAAGCAGATCTGGGATATGGGGACAAATTTCACCATCACAAAAATATTGTGTATTGCCCAATAGTTATGCTAGTTTCTTTACTTTTTAAGCTATTTGATAGAATTTGAAATTTTTAAGAATTTAATGCACATACTTTTTTCTCCCAGAACTCTCCTATTTTGTAGATTAAGAAATTGATAAATATGCATGGCAAATAACTTTATGTATATTTATAAATATGCTTGATAAATAAGATAAATACAAGTATGCTATCCCTCCACCACTCTGTCCCACCCCTTTGCCTGGACAATCCTCTCCAGGATACTTATTCTAGACCCTCTCTCTAAGTTCAGGACAGAAATCCTTTTTGCTGATTCCCGTAGATTCCTCTGCATCGCTCTTCTATATTGAATACTTAATTCAGATGACAAATATTGTGAATTTATGAGGTGCTAGGAATATATCAGCAATGGGTTTCCTTGACCACTTAGAGCTTATATTTTAGTAACTACACCAGTGCTATGATTTTTAGTGACTTTAACTGTTAACACGACTGCCTCATCAACAAGACGAAGTTCCTAGAATCCAGTGTTACCCAGAGTCTAGCGCACAGTAGATACTCGGCAGAGGGTTTTTTTTTTTTTTTTTTTAATCAAAGGTTTGGTTTTAAAATGACAAATGAATAAGTAATAAAGAACCCAGTGAATGATCTAGACCAGGGTTTCTCAACCGCAGTACTCTTGATATTTTGGGTCAGAGAATTCTTTGCTGTAGGATGTTTAGCAACATCTCTGGCCAGAAAGCCTAAGACTAAACTTCTTTGGAGAGGGGAGGGGAGTAGGTGTGGGTCCTGTGTGTTGTTGACTTTAGCTGAGTGTGATCAGATTAAACTTAAATTTCCAGAGCTTGGACTTCATCCTGTGGCCCAGGGAGAATTGAGTAGTTAATGACCCAATTAGCAAGTTAACTGGCGATGAGCTACAGGAAAACAAAACAAAACAAAGACAAAAACAACTCAAGCTAAAGTGGGAAAAATCTGTAAGAGAGATACTACGTAGCCATGTCTGGGTCAAAAAATAGGAAACTGTTTACAATATTCTACAAAGCTGATGTTCTAACAGTAACAATCATCAGCTATTTCTCAACTGCTTTTTTTAAAGACTATGAATTTAGACTACGTAAATTATTATTACTGATTATGCCTATTACAGAGTTAAAGACATAATTCAAGTGATGGGGAAAGTTTGGGGTTTTTTCCTTAATTCTGTAAGATTTGGCTATGAAATCAAATGCATTAACACAACATAATTACTTTTTGGTTCCTGACTTTATCAATGTCCCATGCTGCTATAACAAATTACCATAAATTTAGTGGCCTAAAATAATTCAAATTAATTACCTTCTGGTTCTGGAGGTGAGAGGTCCAAAATGGGTCTCAGGGGGCTGAAATCAAGGTGTCCGTCGGACCATGTTTTTTCTGGAAGCTGAAGGGAAGAATGCATTTCTTTACCTTCCCCAGGTTCTAGAAGTCCCCTACAGTTTTTGGGTGGTACCCCTCCCCCCACCACCTTCAAAGCCAGGAGGGTAGCATTTTCTAGTCTCTTTCAGCCTCTGATACTGTGTCCTGCCTCCTCTCTCTCTCACTTTTAAGGACCCTGTGATAACATTGGAATTATCCAGGATAATCTCCCCATCTCAAGGTCAATTCATTAGAATCTTAATTTTCCTTTGCCACAAAGAATAATATTTTCACAGATTCTGAGGGTTAGGATGTGACCTCTTAGGGGGATCATCATTCTACCCTCTACAATAAATACTGTCTTTCAAACTTTAATTCCTCTCTCTCTACTGGGCCATAGCCAATTTGAAAGAAAACATCTTAACCTAATCAAGACTACAAAATAAAGAGCCATGCAGGAGTCAAAGAGCCGCCAATGTGGTTCTCCATCGCAAACCCCACTGTGGGTCCTTCACGCCCGCGATCAGACCTGCACTTATCAACAAGGGAGCTGAACCACTGGGCCCTACATGTCCAGCTCTGTGCTAAGTGCTGTAAGGCCACAGAGGTGTGCTGGGGATAGCCTGTATCCACAGTGCAAACAAGTATTTTCAAGTCACTGTGTAATGCTGGGTCATATCTAGCATGACAGAGCCCTCTAGGAGGGGAGGGAAAGGAGATGAGAAGTCACTTGTGAATTAGGTCTTGAGAGAAGGTGTCTCTCGCCTGATGGTGGAAACAGAATTCACTCCCCATTGCTCAGATGGAGACTTTGACAGAAAGATGGCTGATAGGGGTGTGGACGGGGTTTAGGGGAAAAAAACAGTGGAGAGCATGGCTCTGGGTCCCAGGGTGAGGAAAGGAAATAAATTAACTAGAACCCAGTGAGACTGGAAACACAGAGGTGTAGGGGAAGGTATACTGTCGGGAGCTGAGTCACAGAAGCACGCAGTCACTGCAGAGACACGGCGCCCCAGCAGGGAGGGGTAGGCAGGGTGACCAGCTGAACCAGACAGGCGTGCCTGGCGCTGAGGGGTTTCCCAGGATGGGGAACTGTGCTAAAACCAGAAAAGTCCCAGGCAAATTGGGACACTTTGGTCCCCTGGGAGTGGGCAAGAAATGCCTGAGCTCTCTCTTCCCTCAGTCACAGGACCGCGACACTGCCGGGGAGACGCGTGCAGCCCACAGGGAGTGCAGACAAAGAGAATGATGGATTTGGGTGGGCCATGACATACGAAGACCAATTAGTACATAAGTTTTAGCTAAATTTCAAAGAAGGGCAGAAATTTATTAGGTGGAGTAAGGAGAGAAATAGATTCGAAGTAGGCCATAAGAAGCTTTACTTAAAGGGGTTCCTTTTTCATTCTTGGGCTTTTCATTTGTTGGTTCTCCATGGTTCTCCACCTCTCCCCAAGCCGCCGGCTACCAAGCACATTTTGTTTCCCTCACTCTCTACACTCCTGCTCCGGCAACTGCAGGCTCCATCAGGCTTCTGTGCAAGTGAAATGAACACAAAAGAGACAGGAACAGCGATTAACAAGAATTTGCCAGTGGCCTTTCATCCACAGGGCCTTCTACTGCTCTAAGGCTGGTGTGATCCCAATTTGTCCTAAAGGGAAGTACACTGAACTCTCAGACCCTCAAATGAAAAGCACACGACCTTGAACTATCCTACCCCCCAACATTTGTCAACAGCTCCTTCTCACCCTCAGGCAGGCATTCACCATTTTGAACAGAATGTTTTTGTTTTTGTTTTTTTTTAATGATTTTGTTCTAGATCTTGATCAAAATACATCCTGTTGCCTCCTTTGCTCTACATGGTCTGCAAAATATCATGCTCTTAAGCATGGCTTTGGAGTCGGCCCAGGTTTAAATCCTAACTCTGCTATTTTGCTGTTATACTATGGCCAGGTTGCTTAGTTTCTCTGTGCTTTATTTCTTCAATATGGATTCCCAAGTGTTCCTATTCCCCAGGTTGTCCTGGAGATTCAGGAAGTAAGACAGGCAAAGCACTGAAAATGGTGCCTGGCATAGAGCAAGTACTCAGTGAATGTTCTAGTTTTGTTTCCATCACTGTTGTTCCTAAATAAAAATGTTCTGGAGATGAGGAGCATCACATATAAAGTTCTCTTATTAATTCTCTCTTCTTATGCTTGAAAAAATTTAAAGAAATTGATGAACTATGAACCTGCTATAGACTCTGGTTGTTTCTTGTAGATATGTTCTAAAAAGCTGTCATAAACGCTGAGTGAATGAATACCAAAACCACTGTTCACAGGAGAAATACAGAGTTGGTTATACATTACTGATTTGTTACTGTTATATCTATAATATATATACTTATGTATTATGCATCGGCCAATAGTACTATAACTAACGGCTGAATGAAGCACTCTGCATATTTTCTCTGTAAGGCACATCACAGCCTTCTTGCCCTGAGGAACAATAGACATCCCTTTGGCATTATATGTGGGGGCTGTTTTAAACAGCTAAGTCACCAACAAAAGCACAAGAATGCAAAAAAATATAGTGCTAAGTATATGGCAAAAAAGGACACTTGTTTACAATACCAGAACTAAAACAAGAAGGGAAAGTTCTGCATCATTTGCCTCAACTGGTGACATACACATTGGGTGACCATTTCCTTTCCTCTCTGTGTCTGCAAATGACCACAAAAGTGCCTGAGTAGTGTGATTTGAGGATTGCAGATCAATTTCTGTAACTAGGCAGACTTGCAAATCCAGAATCTGCAAAAACTGTGATCGATTCCTTAGTACTTGATTCAACATGCCTGCACAGCCAGAGGCTTTATGAGTGGGGGTGAGTATGGAGGAGGATTAAAGAAATGTGAATATAATCATTAATCTGAAGGTAAAGATGGGATGTTCCCAATTTCTGTATAGATTAATATTTCCCCCAAACGTATTTAAATGATTGAATAATGCTCAACCTGACTGTGTTGCAGAAACCTCCAAAGACTTCAATATGCTAATGTACATTGTGAATTTCTTCAAAGTGTAGTGTTTCTTAAATCTGACCATTAGAGCCTTTGGGAAATGCTGCTCTAAGGTACTTCTGACAAAATCACCTGTAATTTCATCCCAGTACTCAGAAATTTTCTATCTGAATAGGAGAATAATTTGCATTGTAAAGGCTCTCATTCAAATAGGCAAATGACTACTTTCTGGAATGCCTCTCAAGGTCAGAGGGTGAATTAAGCCTATTTTCAGATTGTAAGCACATTGTTGTCCCCCTCCCATGTTCTGTTTGATAAAGTTACCGCTATATGGGCTGTGGGCTTTCTTGGAAGAAAGGCTGCTAAGAGAACATTTGCATTCTTCTTTTCAGCCTTGTACATTTCAAATTTTAATAAGCAATTAAAACAATTTTTATCAAGAGGCAGAACCTATGCATCTCCACTTAAAACTCTGCTAGGACAGAAAAGATTGAGAGCATGATGGCTGAAGACTGACAGCTAAGCCTCAGGACTCTGGGCATTGCCTGAGAACTACACCATCTTAATGACAGACAGTGATTTAGCCCTTGGAAGTGAAAGACATTTTCATTCTTGTAGTTTATTTTGCCCAAACCCATTGCAAGACAGATATGCAGCCTGTTAGTTTAGGGCTTTGTTTAAAGCTTCCATGCGTCTCTAAGAGAGAAACATCACAAGTGCTTTCTTTCTGAAATAGCTTCCTTTATCTTAAGGTTAGATGCTGTGAAGACTGTTGTAGACAATGACATTTTTGTTTTTCACTACATTGGAATGAAGGAAGTAGGGTGATTGGTGAAAATTTGAAGAATGTGCAAAGGCCCTGGAGATCTTTAGGAACCAAGCCAGAATGAGCTCAGGTCAAGATGCTGGAAGCAAGTGTCCAGGAGGGGGCTCCTAGCTTAGTCTGTCCACCTCCTGAGAGATCTTGGCTAAGTTACTAAGCCACCTTATGCCTAATTTCTGCACTAGAGAGACAGGATTTTAAATAGTACCTACCTCTGTTACTGGACCCTCAACTCTATGGTCAAATAATCTTCAACAAAGCAGGAAAAAATATACAGTGGAAAAAAGACAGTCTCTTAAATAAATGGTGCTGGGAAAATTGGACAGCTATATGTAGAAGAATGAAGCTCGACCATTCTCTTACACCGTACACAGAGATAAAATTGAAATGGATAAAAGACCTCAACGTGAGACCGGAATCCATAAGAATCCTAGAGGAAAACATAGGTAATAATCTCTTCGATATCAGCCACAGCAACTTCTTTCAAGATATGTCTCCAAAGGCAATGGAAACAAAAGTGAAAATGAACTTTTGGGACTTCATCAAGATCAAAAGCTTCTGCACAGCAAAGGAAACAGTCAAAAAAACAAAGAGGCAACCCACGGAATGGGAGAAGATATTTGCAAATGACAGTACAGACAAAAGGTTGATATCCAGGATCTATAATGAACTCCTCAAACTCAACACACATGAAACAGGCAAACATATCAAAAAATGGGCAGAAGATATGAACAGACACTTCTCCAATGAAGACATACAAATGGCTATCAGACACATGAAAAAATGTTCATCATCACTAGCAATCAAGGAGATTCAAATCAAAACTACATTGAGATACCACCTTACACCAGTTAGAATGGCCAAAATTAGCAAGACAGGAAACAACACGTGTTGGAGAGGATGTGGAGAAAGGGGAACCCTCTTACACTGTTGGGAATGCAAGTTCGTGCAGCCACTTTGGAGAACAGTGTGGAGATTCCTTAAGAAATTAAAAACAGAGCTTCCCTATGACCCTGCAATTGTTTCTGGGGATTTGAGTTCATCTACACACAACAAGGTGAGTTCAGTAGTTCAGTGACTTATTCAAATAGTGTTTATTTTTCGAGGGAAACAAAAAGTCAGAGGTAGACAGTCCAGGGCTGGAGCAATGGCTCCCGGAGAACATCGGTCTTCTAGACTTTTTCCTTAGTTTTGTGTCATCATCCATAACATTGTAGAGCAAATAAGTGACTTTTAATCTCATGGTGACTTTTAATCTCATGGCTTCAAGATAGTTTCTGTACCTATAGATACTCATATTCTATGCAGAATGAGGGAAAAGAAGAGAGGTAAAGGATAAAAGTCTTCTCTTAGATTGTTCTACCTTATTATCATTTGGTCATGCAAGCCCATCCCAAAACTTGTTTGTATCTCATTGGACAGAAATGCATCATATGACTATGCAAAGGAGGCTGGGGTATTTACTAATTTGGCTGGCCACATTGCCACCTCCCCTGAAACCATGTATTATTTATGTAGAATAAAGTGGGGAGGTGGGGATGGATGTTGTGTAAGCAAAGAGCGGTATTACTGACGTGTAATGCTGTTATATGGACCAAATGAGTTAATGGAAGAACAAGGAAACACTGAGGAATTCAGGAAGTATCTAATATATTTATAACAAACTTAGAATGAAGCCAAGACTGCATCTGGATTTTTTTCACAGGAAGAAGAATAAACTCCCTACTTATGTCCACCTCCTGGCTTGACTCCCTAGCCAAGCAGAATAGGTTTCTTAAAAATGTTCTTTATCTCTTGATTTGCAAACACTTGCAGATCCCTCATTTTATGAAATGGTGGCTTTTGGTCCGAGGTTACTGGGGACAATGGTAACTCAGTATATTCTTTGTCTGGAATGCTCTTTCAATTTGTGGCGCATCTCACTAGGAGCCAACATGGGGTAGATGAAAACAAAATGGCTGCAATGGAGCCAACACCTGGACACAACAAATGGCATTTCCCAACATCCGAGCAGGTTTTTCTTGCCAATTATCAGCTGAGACTTGCAAAACGCTGCACGGGCAAACACTGGATTTAGACATGGCCATGACTATTGGGGTGTGAGGCACCAGTGTCTCAGAAACCAGTGCCAAATCCATTACATTCTTAAAATAGCAAACAATCTGGTGGTCGCTAATGGCTGTGATTTCCTCTGGAGCCACATTCCTCCCTCGGATGTCTTCAAGAACTTTTCTGCTCATCTCAGATAGCAGCTAGAGGCTTCCAGTCCCAATTCCCTTCCCCTTTTCTTCATCAAAAATTTACTAAGTGTCTACCATGAACTCAATAATAGCCACTGCGCTGGGAAGATAGAGGTTTCTCATGTCCTAAATCGTTAATGAATTTATTCCACAAATACTTATCTGCTTGCTTACTATGTGGCAATGGTGTGCAAAACAGAGGAACAGGCTAAATTCAGAATTCTGAGCTCTACATGGGGAGAGATGAATAAACACAGGACTGTAATGCACTGAAATAAGTCATATGAAGGGACAGGATGCCAAGGTTAACAGCAGATGGGCTGGATCTGGTATAATCTGGAGCACCTGTCCTCTTATCTATATCCCGTTAGAAGAGGGGAATGTTTGGGGCGCCTGGGTGGCTCAGTCATTTGGCGTCTGCCTTTGGCTCGCCTTGTGATCCTGCTGTCCTGAGATGGAGCCCTGAGTCTGGCTCCTTGCTCAGCAGCGAGCATCTCCTTCTGCCCCTCCCCCTGCTAGTGTACTTTCTCTCTCTCTCTCTGCCAAATAAGTAAATAATCTTAAAAAAAAAAAAAAAAAGAAAAAAGAAGGGAAAGTTTCATTGGAACGATGCTTAAAAGTAACAGGGAAATTGAAAAATCCTCTCCCTCACTTAGATCTGTGTGATAGAGTGGACCCCAAATTGTGTATTTAGGGTTATACACTTTCTTGGCTGAGATGCTTCGAAGCTCAGAAGGTATGAACTATAATAATTTTCCTTCAAGTTATTCTTAAAAATCTAGGCTTTTCTATCAAGTTCTGGCCTAAGATGAACAACTTTTAGCAGAGGAAGAAAAGATAGGATATGCATGTTATTACTTGTTGCCCAGGGGATGTTTCAATTTTGCCTTGTCTTACAAAAATAAATGAGATTTCAAAAGTATTCATCAGGAGGAGAGAGGAACAACGATTGGAGAAGTGATGGGGTGTTTTTTGAGAAAGAAATCTGTAACTTGGGAGAATCATAGAATTATACACTATCTAGGCTGGAGGGGACTTGCAAGTCCCTGGTAGGCCACGTGTAAGTGGGATGTAGGAATGATGGAAGGGTCAACTGCGGTAAAAGAATTCGGCAACTTGTCTATTTTTTAACATTCCATTTTCACCTTGGAGGGCTTTGACATGAATACGGATGAAGTCAAGTGAGATCATCTCATCTATTGTTGACTGCATTAGTCCAAAACACTAAGTTCAGGTGATGGGAAAGGAAGACAGGGTAAATAAACTATACTCACAATTGTAAATTATAGTACCTATTTAGGCACAGCCTTCAAATTCAGTCTCTAGTATGTGAACCAAAGCAAACTATGTAAACAAAAAAAGAGAGCTTGTTTTGTGTTCCTATCCATGCATATGTTAGCAGGAATCACGCACCATGTAACATTAAACTATATGATATAATAGGTAATATAGAAGACTCTGTAGTGTAAATGAGTCACAGGAAATACACTATGTGTACTGTGGTTTAGCTAGAATTACTATGACAACCATAACTTTTGCATTTCCTAATTTTTTTTTCAGTTTGAATTTGCAACTTAAATGTCACATTACCATAGGTTTTGGCTTTCCCTTTTCTGTGTAGTTCAAAAAGAAAAGTCACACACCAGTACTCCTGTTAAATCCTCATTTAATTAAGTGTACCTCCTGAACACATCACACTTGTTCAGGGATCAAACGTCTGGGTGGGTATCACTGCAGTTAAAATTTAAAAAGAGAGAAAGGGGAAGGAAAGTCTTCAGTGAAGTCTTAAAATAGAATTTGCAGAAGACTTATACCATGTAGAATCATGAATCAATGTACTGAATTCTCCTATTTCAGATATCTGTCTTCCATGTGATCCACTGGTAGAAGAATATAAGAAAACAGGGGACACAGTTTGACCCTCTTGGCATGAAATCTATGCATATATGACCTCCACAGAAATTTTATTTTGACATCATTCAAAAAGCATTAATAGGGAAGTGTCTCTTTACAATGTTGTTGCTTGACTTCATTGTATCCTACGCCAGCTTTACGGAGTGAGCATTTTTCCCATGTTTTTATCAGAATCTGTAGATTTTAGCTATCTTTTCCTGGGGCTCAACCGTGTCACATAAAAGTTTATTGACTATGTTTGCTTGTCCCTTTGATCTCTTTATCAGAGTTCACCATTATTTCTGGTTCTTGTATTCCATTTTGAAAATTGACAAATACTAATTTAGTAATGTAAATTATATTGATATTTAATATAGTCCTAAGATGTATCCATGATCTTCAGGGTCAAACAGATATTTTGGGGGGCATCTACTCTGTGCTGCGTATCATCCTTCCCTCATCTCCCTCCCCGCCCAAGACAAGTTAGAGATACTGCATGTGTATCTAGACCTTCTTCAAATGTGGGAGTTGCTGGGAAAGCAAACATCTGAAAGGAGCAGATGGAATATTAGCGATTGAATTCACCTAGAGATTGGCATAGACAAGATAGAACTTGTAGGGAAGCTGAGCATATCCTGTTGCTGACAAGAGACTGAGTAAGGGAGCACCACTGCCTCTGAGTCAAGCATCTGGGACTGGGCTGGGCCACCATTTTGCCAGCATGGCCAGGAAAGGACTGAATGAGGAGCAGAGGAGAGTCGGGACAAGGTGGGAACTGCTGGGTTTCTGGCATTCTTCCCCAACAGTGACTGCAAAGAAGTCTTTCTGAAAATAATGACTGCTGCTTCATTTTGTCCCCCACATATTGTGCAAGTTTCTCCTTTGGCCAACTCTAACCAGCCACCAAAAGAGAAAGAGATCCCAGTTCCTTGGCTAACCAAGGTGCCTAGCATGAGTCCAATACAACACTGGACACATCAGAAATAGTCACTGCTCCTGGGATGCTTACGGACTTCCGGCACATGTAATGAAGTTCCAGGTGGGAGAGGTGAAGAAGTGAGTCCATGTGACAGTGCAAAGCTGTGTAGAATTACGGAGGGAATAGTGTTGGAGTGACTCATGGACCTACAGTTTAGGGAAAGGAGAGAATAAGAGATGAAGAATATAATAATTCAAGTAAAACATAGGTTGAGTCAAATGTCGAGGTCATATCAATGAGATGAACTTATTTCTATTTTTCGTTAAGAGAATCAAAGATAAGGAGGCAAGGTGACTTGTCCAAGGTCACACAGCTATCAAATACTAGAGCCATATTGTTTTTAAGGATTTTACCCATTTATTTTAGACAGACAAGAAAGAGAGAGAGAGCACGTGTGCATGCAAATGAGTGAGCAGAGGGAGGGGCAGAGGAAGTGGGAGAAGCAGATTCTGAAATAAGTGCAGAGCTTGAGGTGGGTCTCAATCCCAGGACCCTGAGATCATGACCTGAGCCAAAACCAAGAATTGGATGCTTAACTGAGCCATGCAGGTGCCCCCAGAGCCAGATTTTTAACTGTTTTCCTGAATCAAAGTCTCTATCTCCTGTACTGTTGCTGCCTTCTGAGGGGTCTCTTGATGGAAAGTCTTCCTTTACTCCATAAACACTTTCTGAATGGTTACTCTGTGCACAACCTCATTAGCGACGGTTGGTTCTGGGAATAGAAAAAAATGAGAACATTCTCTACCTTTGGGGAGCATATGACGTTGTAGAGGAGATACACACTAAATTAACTTAAAAGCAAGGCAGCCTCCTTCAAGTGCCATGGTAGCAAGACAAGTAAGTCTCAGTGGGAGCTCAAGAGAGGGCTTCACTGTGGCACCATCAAGTAGCTTTCGAGAGCAGAGCTATTAGAGTCAGAACACTTGTATCCAAATCCCAGTGCTACTACCTAATAAGCAATTTCTCCTGCCTCAGTTACTGCAGTTATAAAATGGGGATGATAGGAATAGTACCTATAATCTGGATTAGTAATAAATATTAGCTGAGGAAATATTTTTAAAGTGCTGAGGTGCTGCTTAGCACATCCTAATAGTACGAACTAGAATTAAGAAAAAATTAAAATTCTAGCACTTAGTTGCCATGCAGAATAAATGAATAAAATAAAGGGAAAAAATAAGAACAAAAGAATGTAGTTATGGAGAATTGCAAGGAATAAGCCATAGAAGCCTAGGACCAAGACTAAAGATAAAGCACAGAAAGCATGTGACTAATGAGTAGCCGTGAAAACTAAGTTAAAGTGCAAAGTATGTACTGGTGGGGTGGGGGGGTGAGAGGGCAGACGGACATTTCTAATTATATATCAAACTAGAATGAAGGCAGTTAGAGAGGTTGAGCTAATCAGGATCCAACCCACAGTAGGAGAATGGACGAAACACAGCAGGTTGACAAACTTTTCAAAGTATAAAAAGATGGGAGGTACAACCCATTAAGAAAGGTGGAAGGTCATCAGGACAAGCCCAGAGCTTCTCAGGCAGGGCTCTGGCATAGCTTTTGACCGTGATGGTGACACTGGGCAGTAGAGAACAGATAAGAAATTGTGAAAAAGACACCTGTGAGGACCTCAAGAAACGTGGTTACATACACTCTCAAGACTGTGATGGGGATTTGAGAAAGGAGAGAAGTCCGCAGAGAGATACATTTTTATCCAGCTTAAAGAAAGCAAAGGGAAGCAGCAATGGGGAAGATCCGAAGTCTTTAAGGACAAAGGACATGCATTTCCTATAGGATTATCCTTGTTGGGTGAGGAGAAAGATGGCTTTTTCCAGTAAGAATCTAAGTAACTTTAAACACCTCTTGTAATTAGAAATTTAAAAATTTAAATAGATCGCAATGGAAGATGAAAAATTCTTAAAAATGAATGATATTGAATATTCTGTTTATAAACAATGTGAAAGATTTTACTAAAGTGGAACTTAGAAACTGATGGTCTTAAAAGCTTATATTAAAAACAAAGAGAGACTAAAAATTAACAAGCCAAGTCTTCTACTTAAGAAGTGGGAACAACGGGGCGCCTGGGTGGCTCAGTGGGTTAAGCCTCTGCCTTCAGCTCAGGTCATGATCCCAGGGTCCTGGGATCGAGTCCCGCATCAGGCTCTCGGCTAAGCAGGGAGCCTGCTTCCCCCTCTCTCTCTGCCAGCCTCTCTGCCTACTTGTGATCTCTGTCTGCAAATAAATAAATAAAATCTTAAAAAAAAAAAAAGTGGGAACAAAACTAACACCAAAAAGTATAGAATAAAGAAGATAATATAAGAGCATAAGTTAATGAAGTAGAAAAGACAGAATAGAGAAGATGAACAGAGTTAACAGATCTATGAAAAGAATAGATCTTCAAAAAGTATAGTAAGATTAGCTAACATCCAGCAAGAGTAATCAAGAAAAGGGAGTACAAAATAACAAGGATAATAAGAAATGAAAAAGGTCACAACTGCATAGCGAACAGAATTTTAAAAAATAAGAAAATAATATTATGAAGAATTTTATAGAAATAAAGTTACACAATTTTGGCATAATAGTCAAATTCTGGGAAAGTACAACTTCCATAAAAGATCCATAAAAGATCTAAAAGAAATATAAAATATAAATATTGCTCTGATCATTAAAAGAACACTCAAAAATTTAAAGCCTTATTAGGAAGTTATATTGGCAAGTTTTAACAAATCTTGTAGGGTCAAGGATGGAAAATATACACAAATGCTTCTAGAGGATAGGACAAAGAGAAACTTCTTTAATTTTGTGAGACTGGCATAAACTTGATATGATTTTCAGACATGAGAATAATGCAAGAAATGAAAATTTCAGGCCAATCACACTCATGAAATGTGGATGAAATAAAAATACCAGCGAGTAAAACCCAGAAATAAATTAAAACGATAATAAATCATGAATGACCTGGTTTCATGTCAAGAAAGTATGATTAGTTCGATATTACAAAAGTTACATAATTCACCACACTAGCAGATTCAAGGAGAAAGACTTCTGAGAATCCCAGTTTTATCCTTTGGTCAGTAGGAAATCTGGGAACAGGGGGTAACTTTCTAAATTGAAAAAGAAAAACTATGACTATTTCACAGCAAAGATCATGCTGATAACGAAAAGATAAAAGATTTCTCCTTAAAATCAAGAATAGAGATATGCCCACTATCACCACTTCATAGGAGTGTGAAGGAAATAGAGAGGAAGAAATTAAATGCATAAAGATTGGAAAAGAATAAAGTGAATCTATAATTAAGTCCTGCTGGCATAATTATTTGCCCCCAAATCAAAACAGACTGATTAGTAGAACCAATAAAGGAGTTTAGCAAAGTTAACAGATAAAAGATCAATATGTCAAAAAATCAATGACATTTCTAACTTGTAACAAAGAGTTAGGAAACAGACTTAAAATATACAACTTGGAAAAAGAACAAAAATGCAAAAACTTAGGAAGAAACTTACAGTATTTCCAAAAGGTAAAAAATAAAATTAAAAACTTTGCTAAGTTACATTTTTTAAATGTACAAATTGAGAAAATCGTATTAATGCATAAGAAGAAGTGATTATCCCAATTCAGTATAGAGAGTGAATGTAATTCCAATCATAATTTAAAAGTATTTTTCTTAGAACTTTTCAACATGATTGTATAATTTATAAAAGTCTCATTGAACAGCCAAATCAATTTTGAGGAATAAATAGGCAGAGGATCTTGCCCTACCAGATTATAAAGACCTTATTATAAATTTATAATAACTTATATAGTGTCATATTGGTTTAAGGATAGACAAATAGACCAATTGTGTCTGATAAAGGGTCTAGAAACAGACCTAAGTATATATGTAAACTCACTGTATCACAAAGCCAGTATTGCAGATCATTGGGTTAAAAAATGATTACTTAATAAATTCTGAGAAAATGAATTATCCATAAGGAGAAACACAAAACAAACAGCAGCAAACAAAAAAAGAAATTGAATCCCTAACTCACACAATGTTCAAAAATTAATTCTACATGGCTTAGGGATTTTAATGTGAAGGTCAAATTTTAAAGCTTATGTTATAGAAACAGGTACATGAGCATACATTTGTGACTTTGGTGTAGAGAAGGATTTAAGACTTCCAAAATGGTAAACACAAATCAGTCCATTCAAATTACCCAATAGAAAAATAAAGTGTGTGTAGATAGAAAAACAGAAGTAAAAGCATTCATTAAATGCATAAAGAAATGCTTAACCTCACTAGCATTCTAACCTATAAAACAAAAAGTGTAACACAATGCCATTTCACACCCACCATATTGGTAAAATTCACGAAGGCCCCACAATCCCCAGTGTTGGGAAAGGAAGTAATGGCAAGATCTCTCATGACAATCACTTACAATTGGGTAATGTGACTTCACTCCATAAAACTAAAGATGCATATGTCTTAGAGCAAGTAAATATATATATACTTATACCCTTAAGAATTCTTGCACATTTGCTTCAGTAGACATAAACAGAAAATTTGTAGTAACCACAATAATTGGAAACAAATCCAATATCCATAAAGTAACACACATAATGTTTTAGTATATCATACAACTGAATACTACAAACAAAAAAGAATAAAATGGAATCTTTCAGAATGACAGACAAAGGACCCTCTCCTCAGTAAAACAATTTAGTGGAAATTATAAAACACAAAAATTTAAAGTCCTTGGAAATTGTCTTAGTATAAACAGCAAATGAGGAAATCTTCATTCAAGAAAATTGACTAAATCTCAGTTAAGAATCCAGCAACATATAGAAAGCATCACACACCATTACCAAATGAGATTTATCCCATAAATGTAAGATTAGCTCAACGTAAAAAATTCAATTAATATAATACCCTATTATCAGAATAAAGGGGAAAAACATAGATGCAGAAAAAAGCATTTGAGAAAATCCAAACTGGGAATATAAATGAACTTCCTTAATCTAATAAAAATCATGAAGATCATATATGAAAAACTCCCAACTAACTATGATATTTACTGGTAGAAAACTGGATGCTTTCCCCCTCAGATCAGGAACAAGACAAGAACATTTGCTCTTCCTACTTTTATTCAACATTATGTTGGATATTCTAGTCAGAGCAACTAAGTAAGTAAAAGAAATAAAAGCTTCCACATTGGAAAAGAAGTAGTAAAATGATCTCTATGTGCAAATGGCATTTTTTTTTAAATTTAGAAAATCTTAAGGCATCCCCTAAAAACTATTGCCATAAGATCATAGGATACATTACCATAAGATCATACCATAGGATACAGAATATAAAAAATCAATTGTAATTTTATGCACAGTGAACAATCTAAAAATGAAATTAATAAGCTGTCATTTATAAAACCATCAAAAATCACAAAATACTTAGGAATAAACAACAAAAAAGTATAGATGTGTGCACTGAAATCTTGAGAGCCTTCGTAAATGAAGAGACATTCCATGCTCAGTAATCGGGAATTTTAATATTTTTCAAACAGCAATACTTCCCACACAGATCTACAGACTCGATGTAATTCCTAACACAATTTCTCTGCAGAAATTAAAAAGCAAACCCTAAAATTCATATGGAAATGTAAGGGAATGAGAGAGGCAAGACAATCTTAAAAAGAACAAAGCTGGAGAAATCATACTCCCCAATTTCAAAAGGTACTACAGAGGAAGAGCAATGAAGACAGTGTCACGCTGCTGTAAGGACAGATCTGGAGATCAACGGAATAGAACGGAGAATCCAGGAATAAACCCTCACCCTTTACAGTCAATTGATTTTTGACGTGGGTGATGAAACAATTCAATAGGGGAAGGACGGTCTTTTCAACGACCAGTGTGGGGACAGGTGGAGAGCCACATGCAAAAGCCTGAAGCTGGACCACTAACACCAGTTACAAAAATTAACTCAAACTGGACCAAACCCCTAAAATGTAAAAGCTAAAACTATAACCTCTTAGTACAAAATGTAAGAGTAAATCATTGTGATGTCGGGTTAGGAACGATTTTATAAATATGATACTAAAAGCACAAGAAAAAATCAATACACTATATTTTCCTCTGAACTTAAAAAATTTTGTGCTTCAGGGGCACCTGGGTGGCTCAGTGGGTTAAGCCTCTGCCTTCAGCTCAGGTCATGATCTCAGGGTCCTGGGATCAAGTCCCACATCAGGCTTTCTGCTCAGCAGGGAGCCTGCTTCCCCCCCACCCACCCTCCGCCTGCCTCTGCCTACTTGTGATCTCTTGTCAGTCAAATAAATTAATAAATAAAAATTAAAAAAAAATTTTGTGCTTCAAATGGTACTGTGAAGAAAGTAACAAGAAAGACTCACAGAATGGGAGAAAATATATGCAAGCTGTAAATCTAATAAGGCACTTGTACAAAAATAGAAGCACTCTAACAAGTCAATAATAAAAAGATAATTCAGTTTGGGGGGCCGGGTGGCTCAGCTGGTTAAGCATCTGACTCTTGATCTGGGCTCAGGTCATGATCTCAAGCCCTGCTTCAGGGTCTGTGCTCAGTGGGGAGTCTGCTTGAGATTCACTCTCTCCCTCTCCCTCTGCCAACTGCCCGACTCTCTCTCTCAAATAAATAAATCTTCTAAGAAGATAATTCAGGTTAAAACTGGGCACTAATTTGAATAGACATTTATCCAAAGAAGATAAGCAAGCGGCCAACAGTACATGAAAAGATACTCTACACCAAGCCATTATGGATACATGAATCAAAAGGACAATCAGATACTCCACACACTCACTAGGATAGATACATTAATGATATTTTTTAAATCAAGGTAGGCGTTGATCAGGGTCTGGAGAAATTAGAATCCTTCATACACGGCTGATGGGAATGTGATATAGCTGAGTATTTTCCGCTCAGATTTGTGGAGATGTCCTTGCTTTGACTTCTGACTTTTATACTTACTGATGAAAAGACTGCTGTCCATCTCATCATTTTCCTTGTTTATATCATGAATCTTTTACCCTTGATAGTTCGTATGAGTCAACTCTTTATGTTTTTCCTCCCAAGTTTTTGCTAGGATTTGAGTTTGGTGTCTCCTCTCTGGATCTGCTGTGGATTTCCATCTGGGAAGTGTGATCTTCTCTGAGGTGATTTGCTCTTAGTCATATATTATTGCTTTATTACTGCCTCTCCATTGGTTTTTCTTTCTGGAAATTCTCTTAGGTATATTGTAAAGCTTCTTATTATTTGCTCTATTCTCTTTAATAATTTCAATCTCTACACCTCTTTTGACTTCTTGGTGATTTCGAATTATCAATGTTTTCGTTAATATTCTCTTCAGCTGCCCAATCGTCTCTTCAACCCATATAATGAGGGCTTCTTCTTTTCCAGTCTATGGTCTTCGTCTGTTTGTAAATTGTTTATAAATTGTTTGTAAAAAAAAAAAAGGAAAAAATTCCCTTGTAGTTTTTATTTCTTCCTTCTTTTCTGAATATTTTATATATCAAGCCATGCATAAGTTTATTTATAAAAATTTTAATTCCAATATAATTCACTTACAGTGTTATATTTGTTTCAGGTGTACAATATGGTGATGTACCGCTTCTGTACACCACCCTGTGCTCATCACAATGGGCGCACCCTTGAACCCCCATCACCTATTTCACCCACCCGTCCTCCCACCCGCCTCCCCTCTGGTAACCATCTGTCTCTTTTCTATAGTTACGAGTCTGTTTTTTTGGTTTGGCTTTCCATAGTTTTCTTCCTTTCTTTGTTTGTTTTGTTTCTTAAATTCCATGGGAGTACAATCATATGGTATTTGTCTTTCTCTGACTTACTTCGCTTAACATTATACTCTCTAGCTCCATCCATGTTGTTGCAAATGGCAAGATTTCATTTTTTACGGCTGAATAATATTCCATATAGGGGCACCTACATGGCTCAATCAGTTGGGCATCTGACTCTTTTTTTTTTTTTAATGATTTTATTTATTTATTTGACAGATAGAGATCACAAGGAGGCAGAGAGACAGGCAGAGAGAGGAGGAAGCAGGCTCCCTGCTGAGCAGAGAGCCCGATGTGGGGCTCGATCCCAGGACCCTGGGATCATGACCGCAGCCGAAGGCAGAGGCTTTAACCCACTGAGCCACCCAGGCGCCCGGGCATCTGACTCTTGATCTCAGGGTCATGAGTTCAAGCCCTGCATGGAGACTACGTAAAAATATTTCATATATATATACATATATATATGAAATACATATATATGAGTTTGCGATTCATAATATGAATTCATAAATGATTTCTTAAAATATTTATTTTAAGAAAATTTTTTTAATTAATATATATTAAATATATATTAATTCATAAATATATAATATATGGAAAATATTTCATATATACACACATATATATACATACCCACATACATATAATCACACATATATACATATCTATATACATAGCTATGTATATATACATATACCACATCTTCTTTCTCCGTTCATTTTTCAATGGACATGGGCTGCTTCCATATCTTGGCTACCATAAATGATGTGGCAATAAACATAGGGTTTCATGAATTCCTTTGAGTTAGTTTGTAGTTTTTAGATAAATACCCAGTAATACAATTGCTGGGTTATAGCGTAATTCTACTTTCAGCGTTTTAAGGAATTCCCATACCATTTTCCAGAGTCGGAGCACCAATTTACATTTCCCCCAACAGTGCACGAGGGTTTCCCCTTTTCTGCAACCTCACCACCACCTGTTGTTCCTTGCATTGATTTTTAGCAATTCTGACAAATGTGAGGAGATATCTCATTGCGGTTTTGATTTGAATTTTCCTGATGATCAGTGATGTTGAGCATCTTTTCATGTGTTTTTTGGCCATCTGTATGTCTTCTTTGGAGAAATGGCTGTTCATATCTTCTGCCCATTTCTTTTTTTTTTTTTTTAAAGATTTTATTTATTTATTTGACAGAGAGAGATCACAAGTAGGCAAAGAAGCAGGCAGAGAGAGAGGAGGAAGCAGGCTCCCTGCTGAGCAGAGAGCCCAATGCGGGGCTCGATCCCAGGACCCTGAGATCATGACCTGAGCTGAAGGCAGAGGCTTTAACCCACTGAGCCACCCAGGTGCCCCCTTCTGCCCATTTCTTAATTGGATTATTTTTTGAGTGTTGAGTTGTTCTTAATGTATTTTAAGTTCTTAATATATTTTCTTAATATATTTTGTGTATTAACCTTTATCAGATATGTCACTTCCAAATACTAAGTGTATTCTTAATTTTATACTACACACATACTTCTAAAATAGAGAGATAAAGCAAGAAATAGAAATTTCAGGTACAATTGTATATAATATATACGTATGTGTAAACCTTTTTTAGAGTGTTCCCTTATCTATAGTTCCTGAGGTCTAGATTTATCTATTCTGTCCATAAACTTTTTGCTATAGTGGAGAGTTTACTGATGTTCTTCTGAAAGTTTTGCATGTGAGGTCCCTTTCAGGCTATGGAAAAGGGTTGTTTAGTAGCAGAGACCATTGAATCTTACTTAATTTACATAAGTGTCACTATGGGACATTCGAGTTTGCCTTTTCTGGGGTCCAAATAGTTTCCCTCCCTGGACCAGTTTTATGTGCATTTCTTAGTTCAGAGTTCCCTCCCACTGTGTAGAGTGCAAACTTGTTCCTACACCCATTTTTTTTTAAAGACTTTATTTATTTAAGAGAGTGAGAGAAGAAGGAGAACTGGGGAGGGAGAAGTTGGTTCCCCACTGAGCAGAAGCCCCACATGGGGACCAATCCCAGGACCCTGAGATCATGACCTGAGCATAAGGTAGATGCTCAACTGACTGAGCTACCCAGGTGCCCCTACACCCTTTTTTGTTTGTTTGTTTGTTTGTTTGTTTGTTTGTTTAAGAAAACTTGAGAGTTCCAATCCCTTGCATGAGATTCTTTTTCTAGTTTGGCTGGATGACAGGTTTCCCTGTCATACCCATTGAGTAGCCTGTGGAGTAAATACTTTACTTTCATAGAAAGGCTGGCCTTTTGCATTCCTCATTTTATGCAGGAAGTTCAGTACTGTCTTCCTGCTGAAAGCTCAGCCTGAAAACTAGACTCTTGCATCCAGGCAGGCATTGAAACCTCAGGAATTTGGTGCATGTATTTGGTTCTGTTGTCCCTGTGACCCATCTGGCTTTTGTCACCACCTTCTTTCCTCTTCATTTATAACATTGAGGGATTTGGTCTCTTTTTTTTTCAAGATGTTATTTATTTATTTGATAGAGAGAGACACAGCGAGAGAGGGGAGAGAGGGAACAGAAGCAGGGGGAGTGGTAGAGGGAGAAGCAGGTTTCCTGGTTAGCAGGGAGCCTGATGGGGGCTCGATCCCAGGACCCTAGGATCATGACTTGAGCTGAAGGCTGATGCTTAATGACCCAGGCACTCCAGATTTGGTCTTTCCTAATTTGTTACATGCATCTGGCTTCTATGCTCCCCCCTCCCCCTTCTTTATGTTGGAAAGGAATGGTCAGAAGAAGTTTCCAGTGTCAGCTAAGGCCACCTGGTGACTGTAAGTTGCCCGTCTTCCTCCCTCCCTCCCTCCCTTCCTCTCTCTCTCTCTCTCTCTCTTTCTTTCTGAGAAAGAGAAGGAACAGAGGGAGAGGGAAAAGCATGCTTCCCCCTAAGCAAGGAGTCTGATGCGGAACTTGATTCCAGGATCCTGGGATCATGTCCCAAGCTGAAGGCAGACACTTAGCTGACTGAACCACCCAGGAGCCCCTGCCTTTCTCATTCTTACTGCTATATACATCTTTTTTCTCTCAAGTAGCCTTGGAAATGGTTTACCTGTTTAGGTTTACTTTTTGCTCTTTTAATGGACTTCTGAGTTTAATACTTTGTTCTTTATTTTCACTCATTCTATCATGTTTTAACAAAAAAAAAAAAAAAATTAAGACTATAAATGTTTCCCTGGGTAGTTACAGTTATACTCCATAAGTTTTTTTCAATATCCTAAGCTGAAATTTTATTTTATCTTTTTTCTTTTTTAAGTTTCAATTTAAATTCCAGTTAGTGGAGAGTATATTATTCCATAAGTTTTGATATAAAAGATGTTCATTGTTACTAATTTCAAATAGTCTTTTCTTTCTGACCCAAGTATTATTTATTGCTGTGTAACAAAGCAGCCCAAAATATAATGATTTAAAACACCAACATTTTTATCTCACAGAATCTATGCATTTGGGTATGACTTAGTCTTCAGGCTCTGGGTCTTTCGCAAGGCTGCAGTTATCTTAAGGACCCACTGGGGAGGATCAGTTCCTTGCAGGCTACCGGTCAGAGGCCCCCCTAGAGCTCCTCACCATCTGGGCTTCTCTGCAAAGCATCTCACAAGAGGGCAGCTGGTTTCGTCAGAGAGAACATGTGAGAGCTGGAGATGGAGAGCGAAAGACAGCACCAGCGCAGAAGCCCGGAGGCTCACATCTCCGGTCACCTAATCACAGAGCTGATACCATGTCATTTATCATCATGAAGGAACTTTCTTTGCCCTGTTTAATGCTTTTATTTTAAATTCAATTTTGTCCAATATTAATATTATAAAATCTGCTTTTAAAATGGTATTTGGCTGATAGACCTTCATCTATCTTATTTTCGTAGCTGAATTTTGTGTGTCTCTCCTTTAAAAAACAATCATGGGATTTATTTGATGAGAGATTATTTTGTCTTCATAAAAAAAGTTTATCTCATTAAAATTGTTTTGCTGTATGGGCTCTTTTATTCTTTTGCTTTCATATTTTTCATTGAAGTCTATCTTAGATTCTACTAATGGTTACTACTAATTTTTTGTTGTAGCTGATAATATATTATTAGTGTCAGGTATACAACAATATTTAAAAAAATACAATTTGAAAATATTATTTGTCTCATTGTAGGAATCATGTATAAAGTGCCAACATCAAAGTAAAAGTCACTAAGAAGTTTTGCTTTCTGTTCCATCCCCCCATATGACCTGTTACCCCACCATGTCTCAGCCTGGCTTGCTTTCTTTTCTTTCTCTCTTTCTTCTTTCTCTATAGCTTCTTTCCTTCTTTCTTTCTCTCTCTTCTTCTCTCTCTCTTTGTTTATTGCTTCTTTTCCTTCATTCAAAATACGTTTATTGATTGCCAATAAGTGTCAGGAAATAGAGCATGATAAACCATACAGTGTTCAGAACTAAGTATTTCTCTCTCCCTCCCCCCTCCTCTCTCAGATATAGATACACATAAGATCTAGATACAGAGTGACATGTGTTATGAAGGAAGATAACACAGAATGAAAGAGGTATAGAGTGTCAAGGGGTTAGAGCTGCTGAAATGACTGACAAGGTGTTTAGGGAGGGCTTATGCTAAAGCATCATTTAAGCAGGGGCTAAGGGGAAGAAAGGCAGCAAATCCTGTGGGTAAGAGCATTATGAGAAAACATTGAAGTTAGAGATTTTTGTTGAAGAACAGCTAGAATCCAGGGTAGCTAGTGGAGACAGAGATACTCTGTTTCTAGAGGAGAGGGCGTACTTACAGAATATGAAGTCAGAGTTGATGACAGGAGAGGGGCCTTTGAGGTCACTCCAAAGATCTTTACTTTGCGTAAGACAGGAGCCATGTGGAGTTTAAGGTGAGAAAGTAGTGACTGGATCTGACTTTTGTTTTGAAAGTATAATGATGTTGGGGCACCTGGGTGGCTCAGTGGGTTAAAGTCTCTGCCTTCGGTTCGGGTCATAATCCCGGGGTCCTGGGATCAAGCCCTACATTGGGCTCTCTGCCCAGCAGGGAGCCTGCTCCCCCACCCCTGCTTGCCTCTTGATGTCTGTCAAATAAATAAATAAATCTTTAAAAAAAAGTATAATGATGTCAAAGAAACAAAGAAGAAAAGAGTCAAAAAACCAGACTTAAATACGGAAGACAAACTGGTGGTTTACCAGAGGTGGGGTGGATGGGAGAATGGATAAAATAAAAGGGATTGAAAGGAAAGAAAGAAAGAGAGAGAGAGAGAAAGGAAGAAGGAAAGGGGGGAGAGAAAGAAATGAAAAAAAGAAAAAGTATAATTGTGTCTATGAGCAAATTTTGGCTGGCAAGAGTGACAGCCGGGCATTATCACAGTCATCTAGATAAAGGAGGGTGGAGGCAAAGATGGAAAATGCTTAGATTCAAACTTTGAAAGCAAAGCAGCAAATAGGATCTGCTGATGGTTTGGGTTTTGGCTACAGGAAGCGACAGGATTCAAGACTTACTCTCAGGATTTTGCCCTGAACAACGGAGAGGAAAGTATTGTCATTGATTAAGTTGGTACACACCATGGCAGGAAAATTCTGAGTGTGTTACAGATGGACGGCCTGTTAGGCATCCTCGTGAAGACGGTGGACAGGCAATCAGATACACAGGCCATGGAAATGCAAATCTAGACTTCCGGGGAAAGTTCTGTGCTGGAAAAATAAACTAGAGGATTCATCAACACCTGGATGTATTTAAAGTCATGATACCACATTTGTGTGCTACCGTAGTGACAGTTAATAGATGCGTATAAATAGACCAGAGGAGTCAACTCTGCAGCAATTGTGTGTTTAGAGGTCGAGGGGATGAAGAGGGACCAGCAAGCAGACCAGTGTTTAGGGCAAGAGAACCAAGAATGAGAGGACTCCTAGAAGCCAAGTGAAAAGTGTTCGAAGGAAGGCAGGATGGCTATGTTAATGTTGCTGGTAAGTGAAGAATGAGGAGAACTAAGGGGGTAAGAGTCAAATTGTGCTACTTGAGGCCCCCATATACCTTTCCATGAGCTCCCCTAGTGAATACAGTAGAGACAAAGGCCTGGTGAACATGGATTCAGGAGGGAACTGGAAAGATGATGTGAAGACAGCATGTGCAACCCATTCTATCATGGTGTCTTGCTGTCAACGAGAACAGAGAAATGGGATTATAGCTGAAGGGAAATAGCAGCCAAAGCTTTTACTTATTTATTGAATGTGAGAGGTCTTCTAGCTTGTTTGCATCGTCTGGAGAATATCCAGAAAAGAGGGAAAAATTAATGATGCAGGAGATCTGGGGGATGATTGCTATCAGTGTTTGAAATCCACGGCACAACGAATCTTAGAGACAGGGGCGGAATATTTGGGGGCAGATGAAGGTGGGCTGGGGGAGATGTTGGCGGAAGCATTATAGAAATTCTGTGTTCATTACTTCTGTTTTCTCAGCACAATGGGAGTCAAAATAGTGAGAGGAGGTGTTGAAAGTTGGCAGAGCTGGGAGAGGGCGTGACATTAGTGTCTTGGAGAGTGGGAAAGAATGGACTACAGAAACGTGGGAAGATTACAGAGAGGGAAAAGCCCTCTTGGGGTTGGTGGATATGGAATGAAAGTGAGACGGGTCATGTGGTTGTGTGTTTTCGCCAGCCACATTCACCCGAGTGCCAGCAGGAATAGGCTGAGAACTGAATTTAATTAGAGGCAGTGCTCTGTATGATCCGTAAAATGGCAAGAGGCAAGGGCACTGGAGATACACACCCGAGTGATTTTGTACAGTTGTTGGAATGAGTATACCAGAGGAAATAAGCTGGAGAGAGAGAGACAGTGGTGGTTGGTGAATGGGATATCAAATTTTTGGAGGAGAAACAGTTATTGATAATGGTGTGTTCTAGAGTTTGAAAGCAGGTGCTGGAGTTAGGGTTAGGTTAGGGTTAGGGTTAGAACATTGGTTATTGAAATGATCACTGATGTCTGTGCTGTTGAAAATGACAGTTGCTAGCACCCGTGTTTATTTAAACTAATTAAAATTAAATAAAACTAAAACTTTAGTTCCTCTGTTGCACTTGTCACATGTGAAGTGCTTGTGGTCTAGTGGCTACTATATTAGATGGTGGAGAAGATAAAACATTTCCAACATTAAAGGAAAGTTTATTGACCGGATCTGCATGGATCCGGATATTGATGCCATCAATGAATATGAAAAGACTGACTCTGGAGAGTGTGACAGTTAGAAGAAATCTTCAAAGAATGAAGATATCAGGATAGATATCCCTGACACCAGTGGTCTTGACAGATGTGGGAGAGAAAATAACTACCCTTCAGGAGGGATGATAGGGAGCAGTGTCCCCAGGAGAGAATCAGGTCTTTGAATAAAGAGGTGAACAAATCATTATGGAAAGAGCTGGATGAGTAGATAAGGATGGAGAGACACTGGAAGGTTTTGCCGAGTTGAGAATAGAAGATTGAATTGTTCTATGGAATTTACACAGGTGTGTGGGGATTAGTATCCAGGTGAAGAAAGATGAGTTTAACTTGAGCTTCTTAAAGTGACTTAGATAGAGAACAGAACATCCGAAGATTATTTCTGAAGGTCTGTGAGGCCGGCGGTGGTGTTGAGGTTGTGAGTACTGGTAGGGAGGGATGAGTGGGTTCCAGGCATTGGTGCTGTGAGGGATGGCAGCAGGGAAAATTACTTGGAGCCATTGGTATATATATGTCCCTGCATACGGTTGAACTCCAGATCTTACATTTTGGTTGTAAGAGCTAGGTAATAGTTATAAAATTATTTTTTGCACATTATAGAGCTTTTTCTGAAATCATTATCTTGTTTTTGCGTTCAGTTTTTTAAACAGCTTTCTACTACTCAGACATTTTTAAATATTAACGTTGCCCACTATGACTTCCCATTTTTTAGCGTCCATGGCTTTGCTTCATGTCATTGACTGTGGTATTACTTTAGTAGTTCTTTTCCCAAGATAGGTATGTGGGCGGCCTATTTGGGGCGTTTTAATACCTGAGGATGCCTGTCTGTTGTCTTCGTTTAAGTACGGCAACTTTTTATTATGTAGTTTGGGGGCCACAGAATTTCTCCTAGGACTCCAGGTGTTACTTCATTATTTCCTGGAATGCCATGTTCATGATAAATGGATTATTATTTCTTTGTTAGAAATGTCTTTTTTTAAAAAAATTCAGCCTGACTAACCAGTAAGGTATTTTGTCTCTACCCTTGTACCTCAAAAATTTTCTCAGTCTGAATCTAGAAATAAGTCTCTTAGTTTTGCCTGGAGTGAGCTTGTTCAATACATCACCCTTCCCTTAACACAGGAAAGATTTCTTTCTGCTGTTGCATTCATTCTAGGTTCCAGCTCTTCATTTTCTGTATGTAGGATGTTTCATACCTTTTTTTCTTCGTTTTACTTCACAGAAACATATTCAAGTTTTCCTTCTACAGCATCAGATCTGGTTTTCACTGAATCAACTGGGTGTTTTTATTCTGCTTTACTATTTTGTACTGTTTTAAGGTTGTTACTTTGAACTTTTAAGACATAAAATGATATATTTAATGATTATATATTGAACATGATAAAATGGATACTCACAATGTAATATCCGTCTTAACAGTGCTGATATTTTTGACAGTATGCTGACCGATAATGCCTCTCCCATATTCCTACCAGTTAGAGCAGCATTTAAAATTTTCTGTTTACTATTTCCCTGATTGTTTTAACTAAGTGTTTTATTTTAGAGTGGTTTCATATTTACATAAAAGTTGCAAAGGATGGTAGAGTGCTCCCACCTAACCATTTGCCATTTTACTTAACATGCCACAATTCAGATTATCTTGCAATTCTGAATTTAATCCATCTCAGTTTTTTACCTAGTCTGTTTCATTTTGTTTGTTTGCTTTTAAGAGAGTCCATTTTTTGTGACAATCTACAGAGGATGGTAGACAGTTTACTAAAATTTTCATCAGTGTCCTTTAACATATTATATTTAGAGTATTTCCCCACCCCCCTCTGATTTAGAAACAAAAAACAAACAAACAAAAACCCCCCACGGTGGATGGTAATGGTAGACTCTTTTCCCTTAAATCTTGCACTATAGATTGTTTTTTGCATTTTACTATTGTTGGTAATTAGAAAACTATGACTCCCTCCCCCTTTAAACAAAGAATCATCAATTGGGAAAACTACTGAGCATTAATAGTGTCCTGAAAAAATTTTTTTTTTACCACAGACTGTGGTTTTAAACAGCAGAAATGACTTCTCTCACTGGTCTGAAGACCAGAAGTCTGAAATCAGTACCACTGGGCTACAATCTCCCCTGGAGGCTCTGGAAGAGAGCCTCCAGCAGGGGTGGGGGGATGGGAAGGGGGTGATTGCTCACATTCTTCCCCTTGTGGTTACATCATGCCAATCTCTGCTTGTCTTCATCCCTCTTTCTCCCCTGTGCGTATGAATAATCTCTCCATCTCAAGGTCCTTCACTTAATCATACCCAGAAAGATAATTTTTCCTTCCAGGCAAAATGTATTGGTTTCAGGAATTAGGACCTGGAATCTTCAGGGGGCCATTATTCTACCTACCACAGGAACCATGTACTATGATCCAGCAACTCTACACATGTACACACACACACACTTTTTTTTCTACCAAAAGACACATGAAGAAATGTTCATAGCGGCATGATGTGTAGTAGTCAGTCACCGAACAGTCCAAATATCCATCCACAGTAGAGTAGATGGATAAGCTCTGATAGAGTCAGACAGTGGACTGCTTTATATCAATGAGAATGGAAGCCCCGAAACCAAGTCCAACAATGTGGATGAATTTCACACACAGAGTGTGACTGAAAGGAAGTGGACAGAAGAGAGTAAGCCCTAGAAGAGCTCCCATGTGTAATGTTCAGAACAGGCAAAATTAGTCTGTGGTGTTAGAAGTCAGGACAGTGGTCACCTTGGAGGGACAGTGACTAGAGGATGGTGAAGGGGGTTTGGGTGTTAGGAAGGTTTCTTATCTGGGAGCTGGTTACCTAGGTAGTAAGCTCACTTTGTGAGAATTTTTTGAGTCAGCCACATACGATAGGAGAATCATAAGATAATTGTAAAAAGAGTGGACAAAGCTAACAACTTTCTCAGGGCTGTGCAGAATCACTGTGGCAATGCTACATAGTCGGAGCCAGAAGGGGAAGGGGTCTCAACTTGAGGTTGAAGCGAGGGTTTCTGAAGTTTGAGATCATCACAGCCAAAGAACAGGTTGATGATGTGGATATTTAAAGGTATGTGAGCTCCTCTCAAATTTTTTGAGAACATGTATAAATAAAGAATTCAGTTAATAGATGGACATATGAACTGAGAAAGTAGATGTGTGGCCTGAATATGGGGAATTGGATCTGATAGGCCAAGTCATTCAGTAACAAGAGCTACGCCACTAGCCACATAACAGCTATTGACCACTTGAAATGTGGCCACATAGAGTGGTTCTATACAAAGACATAGGACAAACAAATTGAATAATTCCTTTTTACGCTGATCATGTGTTGAAATAAACTTGAGATACATTGGGTTAAATAAAGCCTACTATTAAATTCCATCCTTTTTTTTAGCTTAAGATATAGCTACTAGAAAATGTAGAACTACATTATATGACTAGTATTTGTGACTTCCATTCTATTTCTCTTGGATAGTAGTGATCTAGACTGATAAACTTTGACCAATGGTTAATAGGTATGTGAGCAATTCATACATATAAATATATATATTTTTTTCCCCACACGTGCATGACATGCACGGTCTAACGAAGTTTGGCCCCATAATGGGAAGACTGAAGTGAATGGAGTTGGTAGCAAGCTATTATAGATGAACTATTATTATAATAGGACCATATTACAATTCAACTATTATTTCTGAGTCTCCAAGTTTTTAGAAAACCAAATTGTTCTAAACAGTGGGTTCATAACCAAATCATCACTGTTCCTTTGGCTGTTACATAATCTCTTAGGCTTATTAGGTGTTAGATTTGAAATAATATATGAATTTAGTATATGAAGGCCACTAAACCTGTGGTACTTGCTGTTAGTCTTGAGTTTCAAGTATGAAGAAAATAATAAATATTTCATAGCCCTTGAGGAGAAAAATTCTCAAAGGCTTTTCTTTGTGGATTCTTGGGCTGCTCTAGACCAATCTTGGGCCATTCTAAAACTTGGTGTCTCTAGCATAATGAGGACAAGCTCACACACAGAAAGCCAGGCCCTAGGACGTCTCCTCCTTCTCACTGTGCACATTCAGCTTCAAGGAATTAATGCCTGGACCACAAAGAATTATTCTGCTTTCAAAACACTCAGCAGTATCAATCCACTCCTAGTCCCAGATGCTGGCGGGCCACCCCATCAATCATTCTCTCAGACGCCCATCAGTGTGTCACCGCCATGTCAGAGATCTGTTTTGGCAGGCTCGCTGCAGGGTACACGTAATCAGCCGAGACGCCACACTTAACCGTGATTGATGCCAGTCTTTTGACAATTTCTCCTGCCAGACCCCTCCATCATTCCATGGCAATGTTTTCCCGAATGCTAAATAATTTCTCTGAATTATCACAGGCTCTTTATGGACTGACTTGAAGAGATGTCTTGTTGTCACAGCTGTACTAGGAAGGATTTTCATCTTGTATGTCCTTCCTGGGTTTTTTAACCTCCGATGAGTCTTCCCATGTTTCTATCTCTTTCCTCATTCATCACAGAGGAGGAAAAAAAATTTTTCTGAGGTAAATAAAAGAGATATTATAGTCAGTGTCAGAAATCCATTTCCAATTCTTCATTTGGCTGGCAGCATGACCTTGAAAATATAATTATTAGTATACCTCCATTTATTATAACTATGCCTTTCTTATCGCTATGTGTCTTTGACAAGAGGACATGGTTTTTAAGACCCTGAGATTTTAGACGAGTCCAGCGTGTCCTCCTTCTCCCTTATAATCTGGCATTTGGTGTTGGCCATAGAGATCTTCCACATCTGCACTTGCGTGAAAAGATTTCATCCCTTCCTTTTCTTCTCCTTGGTGGCTCTACCCCGATGTAGAACTGACATGGAAGCATGAGTAGATGACATATTTAAATTGGCCCAGAACCACCTCTGTCATAAGAAGACATCTGTGACTGAAAGCTAGAGATCTGCCAGATAATATTTGATCATCTCCATGGAAAAATGAATGATACTTTAATTTGATGATACCCAAAAATGTCACCGAAAAAGAGAGAGAGCCATGTTCAAATGAATAGGCTACATTCTCAAAACAAAAAGGGAAAAGGCAGGTAACTTCAGCTTCCACATGAAGTCAGGCATCCTTTCTCTCTACCACACAGTTTGCCTTGAAATGGAAATTAGCGAGTAAGATTATTTCATCTAAATGTCAAGTTAGTGACATTTTTCCTCTTACTTACCCTCTTGCACATCCCAATGAATAAAATAACTGATACTAATAAAAATTCCTGGGAAAACATTCAATTACATTAAAGAGTAAGGAAATTAGCAAATAGAATACAATATAATTTTATTATTTGCCTCTGATACATTTATCTTTTTTGTTTCAAGATTTTATTTGAGAGAGAGCACATGCACAAGAGGGGAGAGGGGCAGAGGGAGAGAGAGCAGCAGACTCCCCACTGAGCAGGGAGCCCCATTCCAGGACCCTGAGATCATGACCTGAGCTGAAGGCAGATGCTTAACCGACTGAACCCATGAGGTGCCCTATCCTGTTTATTTTCATTCTGAAAATCATTTTGTTGAAAACTATACATTTTGGGTAATATATTATAGTGACTTTTGATACTAATCTCCCCAAGGGCTTGTTTTTCTCATTAGCTTGTTTATTATTTTAGTGATTTTCTAGACTATTTTAGGGAAGTCTGTCTCCGCCCCCCCCCCCCCCCCCCGCCCCCCAGTGTGAAGCCTCTGATGGTTTTGTACTGTCTCTTCTCTTGATCTTACTGCTAAGCTGTTGGCCTGGTCTGGTATCACACCCAGCTATTAGGCTTGCCAGCTGATCGTCCTATCGTCTTTGACAATGCCCCTGGCATAAACAACTCCACAGTTTGATCCAATTAAATTCAGGGTCCATTGCAGGGACATATTTTAAGGCCAGACTTTGAGGTTTGCTCCAATTCCAACAGGGCTTTTCTTAGGTGGATTTTTCCTTGGTTCTCGCTGGTAAACTAGCAATCTTCTGGTTTAACTTGCTACTCTAACAGAGCTATCAGCCTCTTAGTCCTGTACCACCAAAGTCTCCACTGTTTTCAAGAGTGCCCTTACACTTAAACTTTTTCCACACCCTGTTTCAAATAAAGCCAGTTCCTTGGAGGAGAGCTTCAGAGTCCTCTGTTCTTACGGGTTGCTTCTTTCCTTGCACAAAACTCAGAGCTACTGTTTCAGAGCTGGGGGCAGGAATAACATTCTTGCTTTCCAAACAGAGCTCTGAGTAGTGATGGCAACTTGTCCCTTATGGAGTGGGACCTGTAGCTTAAGGGTGAAATGGCCTACTATGCCTGTGGCAGAGCCTCTGCTTTGTGAATGGGGACCGGGTGGAGAAAGAGTGACCTGACCCCTTGGCCCCGCTTCCCAGGAATTTAGTACATGCAACCTGGATCCAGAGGTAATGACCAATTCTGGTGGCTTGTACCTCCTGGAAAGATATTGGGTTCCTTAACTGATGAGGGAATAGGGAGCCCTGTCCTCTTGGTCATACTTGCTCAGAGTGAAATGTCATCAAGCTGAACTTGGAGTGAGGAAGGAGGGAGTGGGTCACTGCTCAAGTGTTGCAAATTCTTGCTGTTTTAATTGAGATTTAGTTAATTTTCTTGAATAAATCTTCATTCATTTGGTCCACGCCCTTAGGATAACTTCCAGCAACTTTAAATGTTTTTTGTTGTTGTGGCTGTGAATGAATATATATATATATATATATATATATATACACACACATATATACACACACACACACACACACACACACACATATACATACACATACATACATACATATATATATATTTTTTTTTTTTAACAAGTTAAAATAGGTAATTGGCTGGAGTTGGCTTATGCATTGTAGTTTGCCAATCCCTGCTCTATAGTAATAATGCTGATTTCCATGTCATTTAGGACTCTTGCCTCAAAATTTTACACTCATACATTTACAATTTAAAATATATTCTGCTGAGCTATTAAAGAAGGATTCTATTCATTTGGGCATAGAGTCAATTATTCCTAAGGTTACACCATTCTGGACTCACTGGCTATACTTTTACCGTTCTTGGTACCAACTCTTAGATGTATAGTTAGGGAGAAGAGTAATAAAGGTTAAAAAAAGAAGTCCTTACTTGCCTGTCCTGGCAAGACTTCTGTTCCTTTTCTAATAATTGTCATGGTTGATCTAGCTCACTGTCTATAAATTCTATAAGATTTAGTGACTTTTTTTTTTAACAAATCTTGATCACTAAGGACTGATTCTCAAATAGTTATTCTAGGGATTGGGGGTCCCCTGAGAACTCTGATGTCCAGCTGGTGGACTTATATCATTGGTTTCTGATAACTGCACCTTCCCTTTCTATACTATGAAGATTCTGAGTTGTCCGGAGCCTCCAGGCTCATCAGTCTGTGGCCCCAATTTTAGAAAGCACAAAGGAAGAAAGATTCATCTTTTATGCTTCTTGAGAATATAACTCTAAAAGGAATGGGGTTATGGACTGAATGGTTTCCCTAAAATTCATACATTGAGGCCCATCCCCAAGATGACTGTTTTTGGAGACAGAACCTTTAAAGACGTAATTAAGGTTAAATGAGGTCATAAAAGTGGGGCTTTACTTCAACATGATGGTGTCCTTATAAGAAGAGGAAAAGACAACAGGGATATGTGTGCACAGAGGAAAGACACGCAAGGACACAGCAGATGATGGCCACCCTCAAGCCAAGGAGAGACCTCAGAAGAGACCAACCCTGCCAACACATTGACCTTGGACTTCCAGACTCTAGAAATGTGAGAAAATCAATTCCTGTTGTTTAAGCCACTGAGTCTGCAGTATTTCGTCATTTCCATCCCTAACCACAGTAAGACAGGTGACACTGCTTGTGTCCATGCCACAGTCCCACACCCTCTAGTGGTCTTCCCACTGCTCTGGAGAGATCGCTAGGCCTCACGGTTCGAGAGACACACCATCATGAAGTAAGGTGTACCCCTTTCCTGAAGCAACTATCCAACTTCAAAAGCAGTTATCTTGGAAGTTCTTCCTCTTATCTTCAAGGAGGGTGTGATGGCAGTTTTGAGGATTCTCTCATACTCCATGGGAAGAAGAAGAAAGACAGGAGAAGAAGAAGAAAGAAGAGGAAAGAAGAAGGAGATATTGCACTTTCCCCAAACGTTTTTTACCTTCCCAGTCATTCCACATACTGACTGCATGGTTGGCTGCGGTTGTGGCTACACTGTCCATTCTGCCAAAATGGTGTCTCTCAAGAAAACCTATGGGATAAGGTCTCATTGCCAAAACTTGAGGAATTATCTGGAATTATTATGAGGCACTCAGTCCTTTTTGTTTTCAACTTTAGTATTGAGTCGTATTCCAAAACTACAGGACTGATACTTCTCATCTACAATATCATTCTAGTGCACAAAATCCTAGCATATTCTTAGACACATAGTGATAACTCTATTAAAAATTACTGGGATGCCTGGATGTCTCAGTTGGTTAAGTGTCTGCCTTTGGCTGCTCTGTGGGGAAACTGCTTCTCCCTCTGCCTCCCACCCCCCCGGCTTGTGGGCATGCACGTGCTCTCTCTCTCTCTCTCTCTCTCTCTCTGTACGACAAATAAATAAATAAAATCTTTAAAAAAATTACTGAGAGCTGTGTTTGTCTAAGATGCATATAGAAGAAACTATCTCTGTTATCTGGTTAATCATGAGTCAAAGATAAAAGGCAGAGTTCTTTGATAGCCCAATGAAACATCTAAGGTAATATAATCCAAAGACAAAACTGAGCTGAACAAATCTTCTCAACCATTTGGTAAGGATTTCTTGCCATCTGGTTGGGAAACAGGTGCGCCTATATTGTTGACTGGTTCCAGATCATTGCTCTCTCCTCTGCCATGGATCACTTCTTATTTTGCTTCCAGTCACCTCATGGGTGTTCTGAGACTCCAATTCTTCCTTGAACAGCGGCCTACAGCAATGGTCTCAAAAAGAAGGGATGAAGGAGCAGGGGTGGGAGTGAGGATGGGGGGAACTGGTTTTGTCTTTACCACGCGCTAGGCATGGACACAGCTAACTCCACACTGTGCTGCCCAAACCAAGCTAAAACCTTTTGCAAAATATTACCAAAAACTTGAGTAAAATGGAAGAATGACATCTCCTATATAATCAAGCCCAGTTACTAGACATGACCCTTCTTGGATGTTTCCCAGCCCAGCACTGAAGCTGCTGCCATGTAAAGAAAATCTGCCACGTGCTCCTGAAACAGAAAGAGAAAGAGAAAGAGAAAGAAATAGGTGGAAGAGTAGAAGGGGGGGGGGAGTAAAAAAGGGAGAGAAGTTCTAGCCCCTCCTCCCCGTGGTGTTCCAGACCACAATGGTTGCTTCAGGTCCGCTTTCTGGGAGCTCCCTTTGCACCCCAGATTCCTTCCCTTATGAGATGATAGGCTTTGGGGATGCTCATTTTTTTCATGAAAAAATAAAGCAGCAATCCCCCCTTCCTTAGTAGTTACCCTTGGCCTTGCTCTAGAGCCCCTTCCAGATTTTCTGTCATATCACAAATATTCAGGATCAGGACATTCATCAATATCTAGGAAATTTGGTTTGGAATCACACAGTTGAGGCGTACAATTTTAATACAGGACTCTACTGGGTATCAGCAAAGTCCAGTGTCTTTACACTTTTCCAAGGGCATGAGATGAAACTATGCCCCAGGTGATAGGAATTCTTCCTATCATCTTACGGTTTCAATCCTAATTATTTGTGGGTAAATGCCACACACACACACACACACACACACACACACACACACACGTGCGTGCATGTGTACGTATGAAAACATCTTTCAAAAGCAAATTTCAGGTGAAATCCAGTCTTCAGCTACATTTATGAAAAAGAAATCCTAAAGGAAGTGATACCTAGAGGTTAAGCTTTGCAACTATGATAAATTTGGTATTTTAATGGAATTAGACTTTTGGGGGTTTTTGTTTTTTTGCTTTACTTTTCCTTTTCACCCCCAAAAGTCTGTAGAAATGGCCTTTGTAGAAAGAATGATTTGTCCCCAAAAGCAAATCTAAGTCCCCAGCTTCTCAAAGCACTTGAAAGTTTGAGATAGCAATTTTTTCCATTCAAGTTTTGAAACTCCAATTCATTTTTAGGGCACAACTTTAAAATGCCCTTCTCCTTAGTAGTTTCTGTAAGGAAGTTTTCCAACTATAAGAATCCAGAGTCCTGAGATCCAACCAGTAGATCAGTCTGCAGCAAACCCCCGAAGAGAGCACCCTCCACTAGAAGTCTGAACAGACCATCCCTTCCAGCCAGAGCCAGATTCTTCTGACTCCCTCAAGTTTCAAACAAAGAAAAAGTGGCCAATGCAGAATGGCTCAGGCCTTCACTACTAAATGTGCTGAAACTGTACTTGCTCCCCCTGCAAATTGGGCTTGCATGGAAAAATACAATCTAGTGCACGAAATATTTCTCCAACCATGGTGCCATCTCTTTAAAGATAAACTCCCAAAACTGAGATGTTTTAGTAAGTCCAGGCAAACAATTTTTTTTCTAAGACTGTTCAGCCCTGAGTCCAACAGCACCCAGCTGCCTGGTTCTCCAGGGACCTCCATGCCTGAGTGAGCTTCCTGAGGTGCCCCTCTAACCCCCATGGTGAGACATAGCTCAGGGTCTAAGAGCCCAGTTATTTCCAGTTTGCACAATCACACATTTTCCCCCCTAAATCCTCGGTCTCCAGGAACTGCCTTGCAAGAGGAAAAGCCAATTTACCATTAACCATTTGATTAAAAAAAAAAAAAAAAAGGAAAAAGAAAATCGTCTTTTAATCACATTGCATGCTCAAGACAACTTTCCTGGTGAGAACTAAATTTACACAAACAAGGACAGCTTTTAAAAAAATTTTATGGAAACAACGGACTTGTCTGCCCCCCACCCCCACCCTGGTCAGTATCTAGTAAGTGTCCACTTTTCATCAGGCACCAACAGGGCTCTGGGTCTGCAGTGGTCTCTGTAAGCAGTACACACCATCTTGGAGGAGATGTACCTGTCGTTTCCTCCAGGATCAAGCAGAAGAAAACAAACACCAAATATAAAGAAATACCACGGGCACCCAGAAGTAATAACAATGTCAACAGTGATGCTGGGGTAATGATAAAATATTAATACTAAAACCACCATGTATTTAAAGCAGGGACACTCTGCTAAATGACTTCTATGTGCTGTAGTATGAAGTCTCCAGGACTATTATCATGTGACAGGTATAATTATCACCTCCATTTCACAGATTTGGAAATTGAGGCATGCAGAGGAAGGAATGGCCAAGCAAGTGGGTTTGGGGCAGGCCGGAAGCCTTCACAGACGTTATTATGTAAGTCATAGCCCGGGGGAGACGGATGGGATAGAAACAGGTGGAGGAGGGAGAGGGGAGAGACGCAGGGTAATTCTGGCCGAGGAAATGGTGCTAGATCGGAAAAGTAAGTCAAGCAAAATTAGGGGCGCCCGGGTGGCTCGGTTGGTTAAGCATCTGACTCTAGGTTTCATGATCTCAGGGCTCTGGGGCCAGTGTAGAACTGCTCCCCACCCCCAGCAGGGAGTCTGCTTGTCTCCCCGCCTGCTCCTCCACTCCCCCGCTCACACGTGTGTGCACACACACATTCTGTGTCTCTCTAATAAATAAATATTTTTTAAAAAAATCCAAACAAAATTAAAAGGAGTATTATGCTGACAGTGAAGGAAGAGTAGTGCTAGAAACAATGTTCACTATTTCGGACATTTGGAACAGTTCCCCGCACCTGGCAGGCCCTCAACACACGAAACGCGGTGAGGTGAAGCAGACAATGGAATTCCGGGCGTCAGACTCACTTTTCCTTCTTCTGGGCTCCATGAATGGATATTTGCTTCTTACCCATGCTACGCGCACTTTTACTATTATTTTTGATCTCTGAACCTATTTTACAATCCCCTTCCTTTCCCCCTGTGAACAGAAGGGAAATGCAATCACAGCTGAGCGATAGGTGGGTGCCAGACAAAAGCTTGCTATGTGAAGCAGGTTGGGGAGGGGACACCTGAACTCGTCAGCACATCTGCAAAATAGGATACAAATTGCCACACGGGGACAGACGGTAAAGTCAGAGGGTCCTTGAGAGGCATGAAACATCAGCTCCTATGACTCCTCTGTTGCGAACACCCGCCTCGGGCCAGCTCTTCACCTACCCTGTCTGTCCCAACTCCACGGACAAGGCGCATTATTCCCATTCTACAGATGAGAAAACGGATACTGATGGGTGGGACCTTCTTGCCTGAAGTCACTGCAGTGAGCAAGGGCAGAGTCCACCTTTCAAACCTTGTCTAGTGAACTCCCCATCCTATGTTCTTTCCACGATGATGCGTTGCCCACCCCCACGAGAATGCAGGGTCCTCCAAGGTCTTATGGTACCATCACTCACTCCCTCCCTCCACCTGTCTGTTATATCACAGGAGAGATTTAGTATTTAATGTTTTACTCAAAACCATGATCAAATATTGATCCCAGAGCGAGTTTTCATGTGCAAATACTTAAGAAACAGAGTGGTGAGTAGAACGGTTATCAGATTGACTCTACTTACCAACCTGTGTCGGTATGTTAAGTGAAATGTATGAAAAACTCGTAAGTACTCCTTAGATCATTACATACTTTTAATACAGTCAGCGTCCTTAAATACTGTCTTTAAGTTAAAGCAGCTAATCTTTCCAAACACTGCAAAAGTGGCTTAAGAGAATTCGAGAAAGCCCCAGATCCAAACGGAGGAGCACAGAATTTCCCGATTGCCGGCAGCCTGCCTCTTACCATTTTCCAGCTCCTGCCTGCTTTCTGAGGCGTCAGTCTTCCCACAGATTTTAGTGATTTGCCAAAATGTTATTTTCAGAAGACAGAAAACGGAGACTTTATCAAAATAGAAGGCTTTGCCTACACTGTGAGTTGTTACCGCCGTTTGATTTAAAATTTCACTCAAAGGCATTTACAATTGGTTTAACTTTGTAACTGAAAAAGGAGCAAGGAGAGTCTGATGCTGTTGATTAAACCGTACAAAGAGGAATGATAGATTTGTGCTCTTTATCTGAGACTAATCATGCCTTACATTGGTGTAGGGCTGTGTAAATTTCAGGCAGACATATGTATTTATTTTTGCCTTGAATTTGGTCAATATCCCCGTGGAGTAGATAGCGCAGGAAACAGAATCAGCACTTTATGGTAAGAAAACTTGAGGCTCGGAGATAGGAAGCAGTGTTGCTACTGTGTCAGAATTCAGGGTCACTTAGAGAGGGCTAGACTCTGGACTCTGGGACTCCCATCTACTCTAGCATCTCATGAGGCACATAAAGGCACAAAGGAACCCACATCCATCTTGGGGAATTCTACAGCAATGAAAAGGTCTGGAACCTAAGACTCTGGTTTCTTTAAAAATTCTAGAGGACTCTTTGGTCAGCAATTCTAGGAAACTATTAATTCAGTAAATATCCTAGCTGAGAGCAATATATTGCACAGGATAGCTTTCTTTGGAAAATTCAGGCTCCTATTAATTACAGTTAAATTTTCTTTAGTGTTCCGAAAGATAGTTTAACAATTGAATCACAAGATGAATGACTTCAGCTCATGGTTTCAGGGTAAATAAGAGAACGTGATACGTTCATTAAGATGTTGTTTATGAATAGTACTCTTAAAAACAATACAGTGTGATCACAACTGTGATAGATGGAAAAACAAGTCTAGAGAAAAGTGTTGTTTCGGGTGCATGGATTAACAATTTTCTTTATTTAAAAGGATTATATATATATAATTAAAAAGGCACCAATACGTTTAAGATTTTACTTATTTATTTTGATAGAGAGAGCGCACACACCCACAAACAAGGAGGAGGGGCAAAGGCCGACAGAGAATCTCAACCTCACTCCACCTTGAGTGCAGAGCCCGACCTGGCGCCCGTTCTTACTACTGCGAGATCATGACCTGCGTCAAAATCAAGACTCGGTCACTCAACTGACTGAGACACCCAGGTGCCCCAAGGAATGTCAGAAATACCAAGCAGGAGAAGAAAGGGAGAAAAATAGGGACAGAAGTGTCATCTCCCCTAGAACTCAGCTCAGAAACTTGGTTTCCGCAATCAGCACTTGACTTGATGCTATTGTTGACTGCCTGGAGGTTTATTTGATAAAGGGAATGATAAAGGAGTTATGGACAATGGCTTCTCACAATTCCGTTATTCATTCAGCAAATATTTGTTGAACCCTTACACAGTAGATACTGTGCTCTAAGCTCGTTGTACAAAGTGACGCCAACTCAGGCTTTTCTCTTTTCGGGCTCCTAACCTACTGGGAGTTATAGACAAAGAAAGTGATAACTGGAGGCAAAGTAGCTAGGAGCACAGGAAAAGAATCCACTCAGATCTGAAGGTCAGACTTTAAGTCCCATCTGAACCGAGACCCAGAGTTGAACAACAGTTGGTCAGGTGAAGAATCGGGGGGTGGGGATACTCCAGATAGAGGAGATATTTGTGCAACACCTTGTAAGTAAAACAGATCCTTAATCATTCAAGGAACTGAAAGAAATTTGGTCAAGTTGAATGGCAGGTTGTTGGGGGAAGAATGGACTCAAATGAGGCTTAGAAGGTAACACCAGATCCTTGGAAATGTGGGCACCAAGAGGTTGCAAGCGGGAGAGAGGTTTGATCAGGTTTGTGTGTGAAACATAGCAAACTGGCTATGTATAAATGAAGGAGGACTGAAGAAGGAACTGTCTAGAGTTTCACTGGGATGCTATTTTCCTAGTTCAGGTGAGATATGGACAAGGACAGTGATAGTGGGGGTGGAGGGGAGTAGATATACACAGTAGAAACACCAGGACCTGTAAGTGAGTGTACACAGGAGTAAGGGGTTTGGGGGGGGTGGTCCAAGGAGAATGGAGATATTCCCAGCCTGAGTCTCTCTCAGTCAATGATTCTTCCATTTCCAATTCCTTGAGGAGGGAACAGGAAAAAAGCATGTTTTAGGAGGCTGATAGTGATTTTGAAGGGGCTCGTGACATAGCCAAGTAAAATGGGCAGTAGATGTGTCTGAATCTCCAGGTTCGACCCATAGGGCTGAGAGGTCTCAGTGGAATTCTGTGCTGCCTCTAGAGATAAGATTCACCTTCCTAAAAACCATTGATCGAATGAAAGATGCCATGGTAGTGGCATAGTTTTTTTAATCTAAACACAGGTCATCTCACCTGCAATGTAACTCATGCCCCAGAAGGTGGAAATTTGGTTGGAAGAGCTAGACTTAATCACAGGGCCCATGTTCCTGTGGGCTCCGAGTAGAAGGTCTGGACCTCTTCCCATTTACCTGGTGCTCTGTGTCTCTAGGGAAGGAGTTGCACAGGAGTTTGAACCAGAAATAGTTGGTCATCAATAGTACAGAATGACGACCCCAGACCTACTTTGCCAAAGGCTCCTGAAACTGAGTGCAGTGCTGGGGAGGGAGGGTGAGAGACAGTAGCATGGAGGCTCCCCTTCTAGTGATTCCCTTGAAAAGGTTCATCTCAGACTGGGATCCTTCTGGCAGAAGATAAAAAACATGATACCTGGACCAGGATAAGAAATCCTGAATTTGTGGAGTGAGGTTAGAGGACCTCAAAAGAAAACCTTGCTTTTCTGGTTCAGAGATATTATTGTTTGGAAGTTCAAAGAACGTCAGCTTGAGTTTGTCTGCTGTGGCCTTGTCATTGGAAGGAGGTTATGCATTTTGGGCAAGAATACCCCAGAAATGGTGTTATGTCCTTCCTAGTGCATTGGGTCAAGAGTTTTATGAGGTCAGTACAACTTATCACTGGTGACTCTAACCTTGGTGCCCCAATTAAGGTGGTGTATTAGTTAAGGTTCTCCAGAGAAACAAGAGATAACATTCTGGAATCTACACTGTTGCATATTATACAATAAATTTTTGTTTTTGACAGCTTTTAGACCTGTATCACTCCCCTACTTCCTCACTATTTTCTGATATCATCCTTCCAAATAAGTCACTTGCACTTCAATCTTGGCTTTAGATCCTACTTCGGGGTAAACCCAAACTGAAGCAGACATCAGGAAATCTACAGCACATACCCAAATTCTGGATTTTTTTCTATGAACATTACCTCAAGGTCGCTATTCCATGGTACCAATGAGAAACAATCATAAGAGCTAATATTTATAGATTTATTTATGCCAAGCACTGAACCAGATTCCCCACATAGATTTGGTTCCCCAGACAAACCCTATGAAGTAAGAGTTATCAAGACCCCTATTTTACAGATGAGAAAACTGTGTCCAAAAGTCATGAAGTTAGCAAGTGGCCAAACAAATCTCTATCCAGGCAAGTTTACTGCATATCTGTGTCTCAGACACAGCGAGTGGTTAAGATTAGGATCCACTTAAGAAACTCAAGGAATGGAATTGGCACCTGGGATTGAGTAGGAGTCTACCCCACTGGCCTGACCATCTGCCGAAAGGAAAAGCATGCTAGCATGGGGTCGGCCATCTTGGCATATTGTGTGAGTTGTAAGCAAAGCTCCTTCCAGGGAGTCTTGTGTTTAACGTATAAATAAATAATTCAGATGTAAATTGCAATCCTGAATTGCTCTCTTCCTTTTCCCAATGTGGGCTATAAAAAGCATCCACAAACATATGTTCCTGCCAGATCTTTTTTCTGTGATACCCTCTCCATGAAGACACTTAAAACAACAACAACAATGACAGAATGACCGCCCACCATCTCTTCAGAGCCAAGGGCTCTAGTATGTCATTTGCAAAGGACAGAAATAGTTCATTCCTGGTCAAAGGTGGCAGGCCAGGAGAGAGGGAGAGAAAGATGCATTCTTTGGCTGCTGGGGTTACCTACTAATGAGGGACTGGGGTTGACAAAAGGACTTCAGAGCTCTGCCCATGAGAGGTGTCCACTTTGGCTAACTGTTGACTGTTGGATCAAACTGAACTGCGGCCACAGCTACGGGGGAGGAATGTGACAGGTTGCTTTTAAGGAGAGCGTCCTAAAGGGGGACGGCAGAACTCCTTTCCATTCCACTCTTGGCTCTTGTGTTATTATCATTATAATTAACATTAATTATAACATTATGACGTTTTAAATGCCAATTTCAGTTAGTGACCTAAATAAAAGCAAGAAGATCAAACCGCACACATTCAAGCAGTCAGAAAAATTTTTAATTTGGTCAAGAGCGAGCTTTCTCCTTACTGAGTTTCCAGATCTCTGCCGAACTGCCACCATAGCAGGAAACAAACGAATGGAGGTGTGAAAACCTAGACTCTTCCCTTTACTCCTTGGAATTCTTTACGAAGTGGAGAGCAATAGTGTAGATATGGTTGAGGTAATGGGTCACACCGTGAATTCTTCTGGGGCCCTTTTCTGTGAATTCCATATCCAAAGCCAAGCAGACAGCAACTCTATGATCTGAATATTAAAGAGTTTATCCCAGCTAGAGGTTTGCCATAGGGTTTCAGGTCCCGTGAATGACGGGCCTGTGGCCACTCAGCCAGCCTTCAGAATATTAACTCTTAGAGCTTGGGAAGAGTTTCCTGGATAACTAAGGGACCTTTGCATCTCTTAATAATTGAACTGAACAGAATTAAATGTAAAAGTCTAACTTGTAGCAAGTAAATAACTCTATCACCATCTCTTCCAAAAATTAATGCACGATTTCACTTTGTCTGCAGTGCACTCAAATAACTTTAAAAATTAGGACCATTACAGTGTTTCTCTTTTAAAGACCCTGCCTTCCCCAGAAGAAAATAATTTCATTTCCCTGTTTCTGTGATGATCAGTAAGGCACTATATGAAAAAAAGAAAAAAAAATTGGGTGCTTGCATTTATGGGGGATGAAATTTTAAATTCACTCAGATACACTTTGGTGTTTCTTTATCATCTTCTCTATTCAGGTATTTTTAGCTAAGGAACAGACTTTATCACACGTGACCAAGTCCAGCACTAGGTGGGGTTACCGAGTCCCCTCACGTGCAAAATTTAATTTGATTTAATTTACGGTCACTGTCAGCATTGTGCAAGCGCTCATGCTAACTGCAGGGCACCACCTTGCTACAGTACGGGTCAAACCTGAGTGCCGCTTGGCTCTGCCTTGTGACCACGAGCCCACTGCACTGCACTGCATTCACTCCCTACTAAATCACTCAATAAATACTCATTGAGCATCTGATATGTACCCGGTACTGTGCTCACCGAACAAAATCGACAGGATTTCCTGGCTTCCCATTCCCTGGAGGGAATGTGAACAGTAGAAACAAACATGATCACTGAGACAGAGTATGGTATGTCAGAATGGGAGAAGTAGTCTGGCTAAAGAAAGAAAGAAGGGGTAAAGGAAACCAGGAATGACAGAGAGAGCTACACTGTTAGATGGACGGGTAGAGATTTATGAGGATCAGTGAGCCTCAGTGAGAAGAAGACATTTGGGCAAGGACTTGAGGGAAATGTGGAGTGAGCCAGGCAGATATTCAGTGGAAAAGCATTCCAGGCATCAGGGACAGTCAGTACAAAGGCCCTGAGGCACACATGTGTCTGATGTGGTTAGAAGGCAGTGAAAAGGACAAGGTGGCAGAGCAGAGTGAATGAGGGAGTGAGGGACAGTGGATGCAGTCAGAAAGATCAGAAGCACAGGCAGCACTTGCTGTGTATTGTCAAGACTGCAGATTAAATTCTGAAGGAAATGAGGAGCCACAATGCAATTCTGAGCACAAGAGTGAGATGATCTGTTCTAAGTTTAGCAGAACCATTTGGGCTGTTTTGTTGATGATGACTACAGGAAAGGGCAAATGTGAGAGTAGGAAGACTGGTTGGAAAGCAACAGTGAGGGGCACTTGGGTGGCTCAGTGGATTAAAACCTTTGCCTTTAGCTCCGGTCATGATCCCAGGGTCCTGGGATCGAGCACCGCATAGGGCTCTCTGCTCAGCAGGGAGCCTGCTTCCCCGCTCTCTCTCTGCCTGCCTCTCTGCCTACTTGTGATCTCTGTCAAACAAATAAATAAAATCCTAAAAAAAACAAGCAAGCAAGCAACAGTGATTTTCTTAGCAGAAAATGGTGAGAGGCCAGATTACCACAGTGATGGGAAGCAGGTGGATTCTTGGTATATTTTAAAGGTAGAGCCACCAGAATCTCCCGATGGATTAGATACAGGATGAGACAGAAGGGAGTCAGAGGAAACTTTGAGGTATTTGTTCTCAGTTACTGGAAGAAGAGCATTTCCATTTTTCTGAGATGGAAAAGATTATAGGTGTATCAGTTTTATGGGTGAAGACCTGAATTTTGATTTTGGATAAATTGGAGATGTGTATAAGAGTTCTAATAGAAGATCTTAAGAAGGGGGTTAAAATATACAAGTCCGAAGCAGGAGAAGAATCCGGGCCTGATGATGAATATTTTGGAGTCATCAGCATAAAAAGGTTATCTGAAATTCTGAGACTGGATGCGATGCCCACAAAGGGAGAGGAGACACTCATGGGCTAAGACCTCATGGACAGCATTCCAGTGGCAAGAGAAGAGGGAGAGGAATTCACACAAGGGAAACCAAGGGAATGGGTTCTCAAGGAGCCAGGTAATGGTCAAGCTGGGTGAGACTAAGAGGTCCTTAGCAGATCAAACAACATGAAGGTCATCAGGAATTTCTCTTTCTTTCTTTCTTTCTTTTTTTAAGCACATAGAGGGAGGAGCAGTGGGGAGAGCAGAAGGAGATGAGAGAGAATGTCAAGCAGGCTTCACATTCAGTGCAGAGCCCGACACGAGGCTCTATTTCATGACCCTGAGATCATGACCTGAGCTGAAATCAAGAGTCTGACGTTTAACCCACTGAGCCACCAAGCACCCCCATCAGTGACTTTTGTTAAGAGCAGCTGGGTGGAGTCAGGCGAAAGGGAAAAGCCTGGTGGGCGCGGGATTAAGGAGTGAGACAATGGGAGAGAGTGAGAATAAACACATTTCTGAAGGTGTTTTGATGTAAAGGAAGTTAGCAAAATGGTACAGTGGCTTTCAGCAGAAGCAGGGTCAAAAAAGTATTTTAAAATAAGACCGGAGAGATAAAAGATGAAAAAAATAATAGTGTGCTTCTTTGCTGATGAGAACTGGCTCTGGTTAATGAGATTTCTCCACTATCGAATTCTGCTACTAACATTCTATTTCACCAGGAATATCCTCATATACACAGCCAATAGTTCAATGCTTTCCACAGAATAAATGAATTTAGGATTATTTTAATAGGCAAAGAACCTGGCAGATGATAAAACACAATTCAGAAATTAAAAAGCAAGCCCCTAAGGCTGGGAAAGTTGGGCAGACATAGGTCAATAATTCAAAGAATTCTCTAGAAAATGGAGGAGATAAAGATATCGGCCAACAAAATAATAGTCGTATGTTAATCCAAAGTAATAAATTGCCATGTTAGAAATTCATCACCACAGGGATTATGCCATCATGGTCCCTAATTCAGTTATTGCTTAAATATCCTGTAGATATACTTGCTAATGTTTTAATGAGTACTCCTCTTTTTCCAAAGAAGTCCCTAAAACAGCAGCGAGGTCTCTGGAACCAAGAAACCACAGCAGGTGTGAACCCATAACCACCACAACTGCATTCAAGATATACCACATTAGTTCAGACTTCTAAATCAAATTTCTAATCTTGTTCCCATTAGGGTTAGGCTAAAACCCTGGAATAGGGGCTTATGCAGTCTAGATCTTTCAGGGAGACCCCAACAGTTTCAGATCTATGACAGTCTTCCACCACATCGTGGTGTTAGGTAGATAACTAAACGTGGTTGATCCCTTCAAAATGGGCGCTCATTTCAAGTCTGAAAGCTCAAAAGACTCACATTTTTTCCTACTTAAAAGGCATGAAGCTGTTTGTTTTTCTCAGGTCGATCTTCTATTCGAGGCAGAGAAATGGCAGAGTAGGAGTAGGTATGGGTCCCTGAGAAAACACCTTTTTCCTGGGTTGGACAATTTCTTTCTCCCCCAGATCGACTGTTTCTGCTTCTACCTAAACTACATTCTTCCCCTTCTCCTCTTTCTCAGGCAGCAAGTTATACAGCAGCAACAAACTCTCAGGGGCTCCCAACACAAAAGTTTATTTCTTCACCATGATTCTTGTCAGTTTCATGTTGGAGATGGCTCTAATTCTTATCTTCTTTACCCAGGTGTTGGGGCTGGCCCTACCCGGTTTCATGAGAAAAAGAGCCATAAAACCTCACACCATGACATGACCCTTCAGGTTTCCTTGGAAGCTGCATGTATCACAGTGTACCTTCTGGAACACATCACATGGTCAACTTGATGCCTGGAAAACTAAACTACCCACTGGGAGAAACATCAAAGAATTGAGAACAAGAGTGCCATCTACCACACTCCCCCCTCTGGGGACATTTTAGAGAAACAAAATGTCAAATCCCTTTCCTGGAGGTGAAGTAGCAAGGAGGAAAGAAAAGCAGCTAGCATTTTCTTTCTTAATTCAGTTTGCTGTAACATTACTAATCAGGCTCTGATCACGTATTCAACCATCTAACCCTTAGAAGAATTCCACCAAGTAGATTTACTCCCTCATTTTGATAGATAAAGGAACTCAGGCATAAAGATAAAGTCACTTGTTAAGAATAAACAAGTAATAAGTTGGGGGTACAGGAATGGAATCCCAGGGTCTGAGCTCTTAACTGTTGTCCTACAGTATTATTAAGAATTAGACCCAGGCATAGTACCTAGGGAGTCCTAATAAGAGAATGAGTGGCAATCATCCTGTTTCATTCCCTGGGAGTCTAAAAAGGGGATTTTCCCCCCTCTGGGTTTCTTTTGAAATGTAAAGTCTCGCTGTGCCATTTTCAGATTAAAGCCCAATTAAGGGACTAAAATACTTGTGCTATTGATTCTCCAGTAGGGAGGTTACAGCTATAATCATCTACTCCTAGGAGCCAGTTATCTTTCTAGATGCTCAGCTGTGACTTTTTATTCATCTATAGTGATGCCTGGGTCCACAGTCAGGGCCCCAACACGTCTTGCTGTGTGCCAAGAATTACCCACAAATTATCAAGGTTGTGCGTGCGGATCCCCCAGCAGGAATTTCTACCAGTTGCCCACTTCCTTCCATCTTCCCTTCTTTTCCCTGTACCTGACATGAGTAATTGGGGCGACCTGCTGAACTAATGGAGTTTATAAAAGCAACAATCTCAGCATGCACTGTTACTAGCACTCTTCCTCTTCATCACCTTCGATTGTGTGGGACATAGGGGGAGGTCCCTTTTTCAGGACAAAGGGCCTCACTGCCGTTTCTGCACTTTCTCCCTTACTTCGTACATATGCAAACACAGAAATCCCAACATAAACACACAGAGACACGGACTGATGCACGCAGGCGTGCCCACGCATTCCTCCTGATCTTCTGTCTCCCAGAAGTTTCACTTCCTGGAACTTAAATGTCAAGTGGTTGAACATAATGCTGAGACTGCCCCAAGAAATAGTATCCAAAGCAGAGAGACATGGCTCCAATTCCATATAGCTTATCTTTTCCTTTTTAAGGGGTTTATAATTTAAGTGCTTAACTGGCCAGTTGGAACTTCTATAGAAAGTACTTAGTGAAAATATAAAATAGAAATGTGCTTTCTTCACCCTTTAAACCACAACCTAGGATATGCTCTTCCCAGAGAATGTCAGGGTTTCTCTTGCTATTAAACACCTCGTGTTTTATTGCTAGGAAATACAATATTCTGTAATTTAAATATTCTAAAACAAAAAAATTTTTAAGAATGAATCTTGGAACACTGAAAAAAAATTTTTAAGAATGAATCTTGGAACACTGAAAATAAAATTAAGATGTTAAAAAAAGCAAAAGAAAAAAAAAAGAAATGTTTCAGATTTATAGAGAAAATAAATCGAATCCCTACTTGGCAATTTCACCAAAGTTGATTTCAGGTGTATCAAGGCTTTAGCTGTGAATGGCAAAAGATAAAAACCTTTGGGAAGAACCACAAAAATATTATCTTTGTGACCTTGGAGGAAGAGAATGGTTGATTGTATTTTTTTTTTTTTTAAAGATTTTACTTATCTATTTGACACAGAGAGAGATCACAAGTAAGCAGAGAGGCAGGCAGAGAAAGAGAGGGAGATAGGCTCTCTGCTCAGCAGGGAGCCAGATGTGGGGCTCTATCCCAGGACCCTGAGATTACGACCTGAGCCAAAGGCAGTCTGCGGCTTAACCCACCGAGCCACCCAGGCGCCCTGAGAATGGTTGATTTCTTAAGAAACAAAAAGCACAAACTATGAAGAAAAAGTGATCAATTTCACTCATTAAAAGTAACAATTTTGCCTATGGAATGATTACGTTAAGTGGGTGAAAAGATAAGCCCCAAACTACGAGAAAATATTTGCAATACCCAGCACCAACAAAGGGTCGACATATAAAATATATGAAGAAAATCAGAATTTACTCTGGTACCTAATCCCGGAAGCCCTCTGCAAGGCGGCAACAGGAACCGAGGTCCCAGGACTAGAAGGAAATGAAGGAAGAGCAGTCCAGCAAGGCGGAAAGACAGTTCAAATGCTTCAGGCGGAGGAACGCAGCGTGGCTGGAAAGCAGAGGACTGAGAGGGCCGAGAGGGACTCAGAACTAGGCAAAAGCAGAACAAGCAGGATGGTACAGGTGAAGCCAATGAAAAGTTCAACTGCGCACACCTGACTGCTCTGCTCTGTCGGCGGGGGGCCGACAGTCCTTGCGGGTAGACCAAGTCCCTCCGTAAGCTGGTAGAAAGACTCTGCTAGGATCTCAGAGAGGTAGCCACAGGGTCTTTCTTGGTTAAGGTCATGAACTCTGGAGCCAGATTACGTGGGTTACTATCCTGGCTCTGCTCATTATCAGCCCTTTGACTTTGGGCAAATTGCTTAGGCTTCCTGTACCTCAGTTTCCCATACTGGGAAATGAGTAAGAATAGTGTCCATTAGGCGTTATTATTCTTTTCTACGCCTTGAACTCCTGGGAAGTCTGGTGATGCCTATGGCTCCCTTCTCAGAAAAGAAATACTTTAAATGCATAAATAAAATACATAGGACTCCAAAGGACATCAAATACAAACTTAAAAAAAAAAAAAACAGTTATGGTGGCGTGGGGGTGGCTCAGTAGTTAAGCATCCGACTTTGATTTTGACTCAGGTCATGATCTCAGGATAGGGAGCTCAAACCCTGAGTGGGGCTCCCCACTGGGAACCTGCTTAAAATTCTCTCTCTCCTTCTGCCTCCTTTCCTTCCCCACACTCCCACACTGCTCATGTGTGTGCACACTTTCTGTCTCTCAAAAAAATTATAAAAATATTTAAACAGATAAATATACTATTTATTACATATGTTATATATATATAACTTATTAGATAAAAAGAGCTCTTAAGGGTATGACAACTACCATAATTTTGAAGTTGTCATGACTGAAAATATCTTAAGGCAAAATAATTATAATGTGATACAGAGAAACATCAGTATTTACAGGTTATAAAGTCACAGGTGCTGCCAGTTCTACTGGGTGGTATGTTGCCTATTCACAACTAAAGGAAATATTAAATTTCAGTTACAGTTTGAGGAAAATAAGGGTATATACATATATAGATGCCTATCTACCTAGATCCAGCCCTATCTATCTATCTATCTAATCTCCAAGGTGAATTGAAGGACTCTGAATTCTAACCACTAATCCCTTGAACGCCCATGGAGAAAACCCCTTGTCTTAGTCTGTCTGGGCTCCTGTAACAACACCATAGACTAGGTGGTTTATAGACCACAGATATTTATTTTTTTTTTAAATGTTCCAGGTTTTCCAAAAGTAACATGAGGGCCCATCAAGTCTCTGCTGGGATAAAATTTGTTTTTTGCCTTGTCTCTCATTCTTCATTTTGTGAATATGAATAAATTCCTCTAATCTCTGGTAAAAGTAAAGTAGGTCATGAAACTATGACAGCAGCCCAATGGCTCAAGAAGCCTGTCCTCAAGCTGTTCCTTTCAGAACACTAGACTCTTCCAAGCTGCTAATTGGTGTTCGCGGTTGAGGTCTTAGGAGCACCATTAAAGGATGGGGAAATGAGACGGGAGAGGAAAGAGAGTCAAGAACATGTGTGTTAGAGTACGTTTCCACTAGGAGCAGTTGTGGCTTGGGCCCACTGGGGCCCTCCTCGAGATACTAAAGAACATGCTTTCCAGCCGTGTCTCCCCCAAGGAGCAAGGAAGCTAGGGTCTTGACTCTCTCTCATCCATCCATGATGCAGGGCTACATCTAGCATCCTTAAGCCCCTAGCACTTCCAGCCTTCCTCTCGCCGATGGAGCAAGGGAAAGCTCTCAGCTGCTTGTAGTTATGGGCTCCTGCTGGAATTTTTGAGTTTTGAGGGGATAAGGCCAGGGTATCAATAGTGTCACTGCAGTTGGTGCGACATTATAAACAGACATCTGGTTAAATAACTTTGCAGTACCTAACAATAACAGCTAGGTTGCTTAACTGCACATTTTTCCATGCCCCTTTTTTTGTAAAAAAAAAAAGATTTTCTTTCTTTCTTTATTTGAGAGTGAGAGCACAAGAGGGGAATGGGCAAAGAGAGAGGGACAAGCAGACTCCCTGGTGTGCAGATCCTGATGCAGGGCTCGAACCCAGGACCCTGAGATCATGACCTGAGCCCAAATCAGAGCTTTCCCAACTGAGCCACCCAGGTGCCCCTTTGCAGGTCTTTTTATCTGTTAATATATATATTGAATCTCAAATCTCTATCAGCTTTATAGATGCATTACGATCTGAAATTGCCTTATTTTTTAAATTTGTATATTACCTAGTTCACCCTACTAGAATATACATTTCATGAAGAACTATGCCTCTTTTGTCACTATATGTAAGTTATACCTCCATATAAAATATAATTTAAAAATGGGAAGAGAACCACACCCAAATATTGGGGAATTGAAATTTGCACTTCTCAAAAGAAAAAAACAATCATAATGGAAATTAGGATGTTTAGAAGTAATTGATGATAAAACACTACATATTAATATTCATGGGATGTGACAGTACTTAGAGAAAAACTTAGAGCAAATAAATAAATAAATGTATATATTTGAAAACACAAAGTTTGAAGATGGAAAATTAATGAGCTAAGCATCTAACTCAAGAAAATAAGTTGGAAAAGGAATAATACAATGATCTTGTTCTCTCTTATACATAAATTGTGAAGTACTGACCTTCCAGAAAAGTCGATGAGACAACTCTGATTTTTTTGTCTGTTTAGCTGCTGTCCATGTGGTCCATGGCCTTAGGCTGTGGTTCATGTGAAGGCATGCACCATCACTCCCTATAAAAATATGTGCTTAGCACTTCCTCTGGATATCCTTTTGCTTTTCTTTTTGTCATCTTCTATCTTCACAATGTCTTCTCTAAATAGAATATAGCAAAAGAATTTATAAAAATGGAATATAACAGTACTTTTTTAATGCCAACTGAGACTGTCGGAACTAGCAAGTTTAGCTCATCAACATTTTCTGTGATTAATGGTATATTTGGATTTGTCTCTTGCATATTATCTTGTATTTTTGACTAATTTTTTTTTTCTTGGCTGTCTGTCTTGCCTTTTTTCTCTTGGCTTGAGTTCTCTTCCTTCCCATTTCTACCTGACTCGTTTAGAAGTTATACAACCTATGACTGCATTCCACCTGAAAATATGTCTTTAATCTGTTCTAGAAATGTATCCAACCACTGGTTATTAAATATTCTATTGGAGATTGGCAATACTCATTCTCTCTGTTCTCTCCTTAACTCCTAGTAGATAACATCAGACCTTCTCACCACATACTCTATGGTGCTTTGACTGTCTTACATTTGTTCCAACTCTTCAGATCTCTGAGTCACTGTCTGGAAAATTGCCCAGATCTCTTTTCAGCCAGGTGTAATCTGCTAATTAGCCTGTTGATTGTGGTTTTCACTGAAACCACTGTGTTTTTAATTTTGAGAAATTCTAGCTTGATTTCTCTTCATACCTGCTTATTGTTTTTTTCAGGGTCTTGCTATTTCTCAATGGTTTCTATCTCGGTCATAATTTCAGATGTGTGTGTGCACGTGCACACACACACACACCTGCGTGATTATATGTGATTTCCTAAGTGCCTCAGGGATTATCCCATTAAAAATAAATTCATACAGCTCTCCAACAATCCGTACATGAGAGTTATGAATTAGCTTGTTTTGCCAAGTTGCTAGGACTGGAAGTCAAATTAGGCTACTGTATATGCATTTTTCAGTACAATGCTCTTCATATTATCAAATCTGTATTTCATCATGGGCGTTACTTGGAGCCATTCTGTGGACACTCAGTTATTTAGCTTGGCTAATAAAAACACTTGATTAAAGCATAATGTTTAAAAAGAAAAAAAGAAAAGCTCTGGAGTTAGATAGTCCCATGTTGGAATCCCAGTTCATTTTTTCACTAGCTTGATGATTTTGGCCAGCTTCCGTAATCTTCCTGATCCTTGGCGTCTTCAAGTAAGGGGGAAAAAAAAAAAACCAGGATAAAAGATATATCTGATTGAACTGCGTAAAATCTTCATGTAAAGCCCTGAGCATAATGCTTGGCATATAGTGTAAATTCAAGGAACATGACCTCTTCTCCTGAATGGAGAAAACTTTCCTGGTCATCTGAAGCCTCTCCAGAGTGATAAGTCATCTTCGTTATGCTGACCTAGGACCTAAAAAAATAGATTCCAAGTCAATTAAATTCAACAAAAACTGATGGAGCACCTACTGTATACCCCATATTATGCTAAGCTCCAATTTAGGTTCTTCTATCTACTAACTGGCAAGTCACATCCTCTCCTAAGGCCAGAGTTTACCTACACTTAAGGAAAGATGATCTTTTGGTTTTCTCCTCTTTTTTTTTAATGTCCAATTAGCCAACATATAGTACATCATTAGTTTTTGATGTGTTCATTTTTAATTTTACTTTTATTTCTATTTTTTTTTATTATTTTTTATTATGTTCAATTAGCCACTGTTTAGGACATCATTACTTTTTGACATAATGTTCAGCGATTCTTTAGTTACCTATAACACCCAGTGCTCATCACATGTTCCCTCCTTAGTATCCATCATCCTGTTACCCCAGCCCCCAGCCCCCATCCTTCTGAGACCCTCGGTTTGTTTCCCAGGGTCCATAGTCTCTCGTGGTTTGTCTCTCTCTCTGATTTCTCCTCCTTCAGGTTTCTCTGCCTTACCCTATGGTCCTCCATGTTATTGCTTGCATTCCACATATGAGTGAAACAATATGATAATTGTCCTTCTCTGCTTGACTTATTTCACTCAGCACAATCCCCTCCAGTTCCATCCATGTCAATGCAAATGGTGGGTATTCATCCTTTCTGATGGCTGTGTAATATTTCGTGGTGTATATGGACCATATCTTTATCCATTCGTCTGTTGAAGGGCATCTCGGCTCCTTCCACAGTTTGGCTATTGTGGAGATTGGGGTGCATGTGCCCCTTTCTTTCACTACATCTGTATCTTTGGGGTTAACACCTAGTAGTGCAATTGCTGGGTGGTTGGGTAGCTCTATTCTTAACAACTGGAGGAATCTCCACACTGTTTTCCAGAGTTGGCTGTACCAGCTTGCATGTCCACCAACAGTGTAAGATGATTCTCCTTGTTCCGTATCCTCACCAACATTTGCTATTTCCTGTTTTATCAACTCTTAAACATTTTTATGATACAATATATTGTTAGAAAAGTATAATGGTCACATTCTATTTATAAACAAACCTATTTCATAAATAGATTCAGGAAGATAGAAACATCCTTGTTTTTCCTTTTGTGGTACATTCCAAAGACAGCTTCAGACAGAATGGATGGCGAGAACACAAAGCCGGGGGTGGAGGGGGGTGGGGACAGGACTGGGGGGGAATCAGGGAGCCACTTTGCAACCGAATGACTGCAGAGTGTCCATCTGACAGCAGTATTTCAGAAATCAATGATTCCCATCCGTCTTTTACCTCCAGGGAAGTGTAATTCCTGTCAGTTGTAGCTATGCAAGAAGGGATTGCCCAGATTTTTATAAAAAGGATGAGATACATTTGAATTGTCATGACTGAAAGGGCTCGGATCAACAGGCACTTCACTGTAACAGGAGTTAATTCAAAATAGACATTTATCACCTTTATCACTTGGCTCAAGAGAATTGCAAAGCTACAAAACACGCCAGCAAAATCCCTACCCAAAGAAACAACTCTTTGGCAACCACTGAATTATTTGCTGATGTTTTATGTGCAGAGCCCAGAAATATAATTCTGCTCTCCATATCCCCTTGACTGAAATATGTATTATTTGATTTTAATGTAGCAAACCTAATCTATAAGCTTCTGACAAGAAGACAGAACTCCGGCGGGCAGTGTTGTCTTTGTTTTCTTGGAAGCATTTGTGTCATTTTACGCTTATGGGTCTGCCCAGCAGAATAATATTTGCTCTCATTCTATTCCCAAGAAAAATTTAATTGTTTGTTCAAGTCTTTCAGGGGAGAAAGTCATAACAATACAGGTAATCAAAACATGAAACAAGGTTCAATTTCACTATCATTCCCTAAGATTACTCCCAAAGTAATTTGTGCCAAGAGGAACCAATTCAGTAGATAAACCCGGCAACTATATTGTATATTAGATGCATCAAAACAACATTAGTTTGCAAATCAGTCCTGAACCTTAATGAAATCATTTCTAGCAACACAACATAGAATTTACAGAAGCTTCTTAGAAGAGGATGATTTTTGTCTATCTAGATTAAAATATTTCCCTAGTTAGTTGTCAGGGAGAATTAATTTATAATGAGTGTTATATAAAAAAAGGTTGAAATAGCTCCTCAGAGAGGACTATTTTATGGATTTGTAACCAGAGATGAGCAATTCAAGGCCTTTGCTAGTGTGTCAGATTTATAATAAAAGGCAAGTGACAGTCTTTTGGTTTGCAGTATTTCTCAGCTTTGATTGGAAACATATTTCTCTGTAAGATTCTTTTAACTCTGCTAGCACTTTTGTTCCTTTCCAAATCAGGGCTACACAAAAATTTTATTTTTTCTGTGAAAGTCTTCTATGCTGCATTTAGCAGTGACCAAATTAAGCAAGTACAAATCCCTCATCAGTTACACAAATGGATCAAAATAGGCAGGCTTGCCATCATCCTTGGGGTTAGATGGTCCCACTCCAAGTTTCTGTTCACCTAAGGATAAAGGCACACTGGTGAGTGTGTGCATATGTGTGTGTGTGTGTGCACGCACACACACTTGCATCTGTTGGGGGTGGGAAGAAAGAGAAGTGTTTCAAGTAGATGTCCTGATAAATGCAAAGGTTCAGTATCAAGGAAACTCATGGTGTGCTTGAAAAATTGGAAAATTTTTAACTAAACCAGAGTAAGATAAAATAAAATTTCCTATATGTATAAGGTAAAACTGAGGAGGTAAATTTGGACTCTAGAGATGTAGGAAAAATCATATTTCTCTATATTCTCTAAATTTTAAAAGGTGGCTCAGTTTTGATCTGCTAAGGATTGAGGAATAGCTATTTTCAGTCACATTTCTATGCTCCTTTCTTTCCCCTGTGCACAGATATTCTGGAATATTCATGTTCTAGCAAAGTCAATGAGGAACCTCTGATGTTTCAGCTCTCCTAGCTGCTGCTCTCAGTGCTCTCTGGCTTAGGTTCTTTCCATGTAAATACCAGAAACATCTCTAACCCATGATGAACACTGCAGAGACAGGCATATTTTCCATAGAACCTGAGATGCAACACTCAGGGCCTAACATTCCAGAACACATGTACATCTGAGGACCTGCCATGCCCTATGGACCAGAATTCTGGTCCCTGCCATTCACGAAGTCAGAACTCACCTGTACTTCCAGCTTCACAGAAGCTGGAATTGGTACTTTCTAGGATTATGTCACAATCTTTTTTTTTTTTTTTTCCTCAAAGTACCTATTTCTATTCTCTCTTACATAGACCCAAATCTTCCAGACAAAGGCATTCAAGGGTATTTTTGGTAACATTCTGGAGAAACAAAGGAATTTTTAATCCCTACTATTAATAGGACAAGCAATCCAAAAGACAAACATTTGGTAGTCCTTTCAGAAGAGGAATGGAAAGAATGCTTAGTTTTTGATTCTTTTGAGTTCTCTACAGTAGACATAATGTAAGACAATAAAGTGACATCTAATGGACTCTCATGCTACATAAGCCATCTTGAGCTTGGACTTTACCTTTAGGGCAGTTCTAGATTGTTAGTATAGAATGAGATGAGAGGAAGGAGCAAAGATCTTGACACTAGGCCCATCCTTTTGAGGACCATATACAAGAGCTTCCAGAAAGCTCCATCCGGAAGGTGAAGGACCATCCAAGGTAATGACAGCAGAAACTCAGGCAAGGAGCCTGCAGCTGGACCTAAGGTACAAGGAGAAGTGGGACCCAACAGAGGAGGACCAAATACAGAACAAAGAGATGTGGAGAAGGGCATCAGTGGGACACATCAGAAAGAATGAGGGAGAGTTTCAACCCTATAAGCTGATGAAGATGCTGGATAAGTTACTTAGGAATACTTAAGAATAGACACTACCTTTCGACTCAGGTGGGAAAAGCACCATCACAGCGAAGGTCTTTTGAGTGCTCCCTTCAGGATGGGTGGGAACTCACAGCTCTATCCTTTCTGCTTCAAGCTAGAGTTGTTCCTCAGATCTAGGAGAGATACGGAACCCATCTATGAACCCATCTACGTCAGATGGGGATTTGCCTCTGCCACAGAGTATTTGTAAAAATGACAGAGAATGTGACTCTGGTGCCTCACAACATTCTGGGCACAGAGTGGGCACCTAATAAATGATAGATCATCTTAGTTTGCTGTGGCGGTAATTGCCCGGGCCCGCATACATGGGCCCATGTACATAGGCCCACAGCCACATTCAATTGAATTACCACATAAAATACAGTTTTTTTTTCTTGTTTTCTTTGCTGTCTTAATGACATGCTCTTCATGTCAACAGACTGGCCAGGAATATGTTCCCTCACTGTAAACACACTTTTTCTACCAACTTCCACCAGGGATGGTAAGTGGTACCACACCGCCCAGGTCACCGTAGGAGAATTTTGCATCCAGCTAACTAGAGCATCTGGGCCCCCATTCCACAGGAGCATGAGAAATGATTTGGGGATTTTAAACTTTTCCATGAATGGGTCATAACTGGAGGAGAGATACCAAGCGAATGGACTTTACCTTTCTTGATGCTTAAGGCAGCGATTTCCCATGTGCTTTCTTCTGACTGTTGATTTTTTTTAGGGACTAAAAATCTGCTTCTTGGAGATGACTCCAGGGTAACTAACCAAAGAAGCTGGGAACCAAATTAGCGGAGGGGTGCTCTTCCAATGCCCACTTCTTTGTGGGTGTCACATGACCTCAATGTGTGCTTTGGGGCAGAAGATGGTGCTTAACTCAGCTTTGGTTGCTGCTGAACCACTTCCAAGGACAAACTGACTTCTTCTTAACCCAGTGAACTGTATGTTAAGAAAGAAGAAAAGTATTTATTTGGAAAGCTTTCACGTGCTCAATGAATGACCACGATGAGTATCAGTTACAGTTGCAGAAAGCCTGATAGGAACAATCGATGACACCTCTCCCGTCCACCATGGAAGCTTTAACCACTTTCAAAGCCCTTCCAAATTTCCAGTTATTCTAATGAAATGAAATTTTTTTCCATTGTGAAATGCATCATACATATAAAAAGAATATATGATAGAAGTACATTTTAAAGACTTATAACAAGATAACCTTTCACGATGTTTGCCATCCAGGGGTGAAGCAATAAAGCATTGTCATGAATGTGTCCAGTGGTATATTGAAGCGGCTACTGGGAAGTGTGTCCCCTTGGTTAGGCCATGTTATTGCAGGCAATCCCTCCTTGTCCAGGCACAGATGCTTGGAAATTGCCTTGGAAATTGTGGAATTGTCCACAAGCACAGATATTTGCAGGCTGGGTTTGTAGGTTCTTTGGCCAAATACCCTTGTGCTTTTTTGGTTGCTTGCTTCTGGCCAGTTCCATGTTGGAATGACCACAGTCAAAGATATGATGTAACACAGAGCTATTCAAGCAGTGTGCTGGGCATATGGTTTAGACACAAATTTGGTTACAAACACATCCAATACATTGCTCCCTGGAGCCTCTGTTTGGGATGAGGGGAGTATGCAGACTGGTCACCATTGGCTCTGAGTAGCCTCATTCATGTGCCCCTATGGGCCACACAAATATTATATTACGTTCTGAGCGCATGATGTGAACAAGGTTGAAAAACACTAATCTAAGCAGTTTTACAGTTCTGGAGTTTTATTAATGATCTCTGTGCTCTGCCAATCCTGCTCGGCTTCAACTTATTGGCAGCTACCTTGAAGTCACTCAAAATAAAGGAACTGAGGGGGAAGGCTGTGTCAGCATGTGAGAAACCTGCCAAAGTATCTGAGGAGACAGATTTACCAACTGATTTGCCCCAGGGCCCAGATTTTCAGCCTGCCATGTGCTCATTCTCGCAAGCCTGCAGTGTGCCTTCCCAGCACATGTCAGCTAGATTCTGTTTCTGCAGCTCCACCTCCAGGGACCAAATCTGTATTTGTCATCATGTAGATACGGTATCAAAGACCCCAAATAACAGTGGCTCAAAGCAGATAGGAGTTTACTTTCCTTGTTAATGACAGTTGTCACTTAAGCCATCTGAGGTGTTTGCAGTGTCCAGGGCCCACACTCCTTCTATTTTGTTGCTCTTCCTTCAACACATGGCCTTTGCCTCATGGTCCATCTCAAGTTCTTGCCTTCACATCTTCATTCCAGCCAGCTGGTGGGAGAAAAAAAGAGGCCCCTGGGTGGTTGGCCCTTTCCTTCCAAGGGTAGGACCTGGAAGATGTACTTATAGCTTCTGTTCTTTTTCCATTAGCAAGACCTTGGTCACACGACTGAACCTGAGTGTCAGGGAAAGTAGGGAAATATAGTTCTTACTCTGGATAGCAAAGGACCTATTTTAAGCGAAGAAAAATAAGCCCACATATTAGAATGAAAGTACCTATCTCAGCCCTAATCCTTCTGATTTTTCTCTGTTTGATCTAGTAGTTAATGTGTCTGCTGTTTAAAATGTTCTCTGCTGGTAGATTTGTCAATTTCTCCTTGGGTTCTGTACATTTTGATTTACATACTTCTAAGCTATAGTATTAGGTGTATACAAAGTTAAACATGTTATGTCTTCCCAGTGAAACTAATCATTTATTAATATGCTGTGATCTTTATCTCTTATAAGAGTTTGTCAAATTCTATTTTATCTAAAATTAATGTTTTTATTTCCCTCCTTGGGCCTAGATTTTTGCTTTATACATCTTTTTTTTTAATTTATTTTTTATTTATTTTCAGCATAACAGCATTTATTATTTTTTCACCACACCTAGTGCTCCATGCAAACCGTGCCCTCTATAATACCCACCACCTGGTACCCCAACCTCCCACCCACCTGCCAATTCAAACCCCTCAGATTGTTTTTTAGAGTCCATAGTCTCTCATGGTTCACCTCCCCTTCCAATTTTCCCCAACTCCCTTCTCCTCTCTAACTCCCCATGTCCTCCATGCTATTTGTTTTGCTCCACAAATAAGTGAAACCATATGATAATTGACTCTTTGCTTGACTGATTTCACTCAGCATAATCTCTTCCAGTCCCAACCACGTTGCTACAAAAGTTGGGTATTCACCATTTCTGATGGAGGCATAATACTCCATAGTGTATATAGATCACATCTTCCTTATCCATTCGTTCATTGAAGGGCATCTTGGTGGTTTTGGGTACAAGCTTTATATATCTTTTGCTATCACTTTACTTTCAGTCATTCTAAGTTCTTATATTTCTGGTACATTTCTTATAAACAGCATATAGCAAATTTTTTTTGATATTCAGTTATCTTCTTTGTACTGTCCTATAATAATTCATTCATCTAGTGCTCTACGAATATTTAGGTTGTTTCTAGTCTTTCTCTATTACAAATTGAGCTGCAACTTTTACTCATGTGTTGACATCAATTTGTACTTTCTTTCCTGGCATATCTTTGGAATAGATTCCCCCAAACAGGACTAATGTGAATTTTACCAGCTATCCTCCTTCAGCAGGATCAAAGCTTTTTGTCAGATCATCAGCGGTCTGTGACAATGTCTGTCGCTCCAGAGCCTCACCAGCTGTGGAAAAGGAAGCACTTCGGTGTCTTTACCAATGCAATAGCTACAAAGCATTATCTCTGTGTAACTATATTACGACCAAAGTTCATCATCTTTCATCATCTTGCCCTATGTTAAGCAGTCATTTGTATTTACGTTATCTACGATCTTCTGGCTATACTTCAAATTATATTTTTTGGCCTGAGCATCTTTGTTTTCACATTTAAATGAAAGTGCCCATGCTATTCATCATTCCACATATGAGTGAAATCATATGATAATGGTCTTTCTTTGTTTGACTTATTTCACTCAGCAAAATCCCCTCCAGTTCCATCCATGCCACAGTGCAAAAGTTGGGTATTCATCCTTTCTGATGGCTGAATAATATTGTTTGTATGAACCACATCTTCTTTATCCATTCGTCTCTTGAAGGACATCTAGGTTCCTTCCAGTTACTTAGAGTTACAGAAAGGAAGGTGGGTGGGAGGAATGGGTTAGCCAGTTGATGGGTACTAAGGAGAGCATGTGTTGTGATGAGCACTGGGTGATATATGCAACTAATGAATCACTGAACATTACATCAGAAACTAATGATGTACTCTATGTTGGCTAACTGAACGTCATAATAAAAAATTATTAAAAAAATAAATGCAAGCACCAATATCAGGAAATTGGAGGCTGTCATAATGCCTCTCAGAGTAGCCTGCTTTAGTTTTCCTGTTCCACCAGAAGAGCTAGCCAAGGCTGAGCCTGAAGGAGACTTGTTTGGCTGGTTCAAGTTGTAGGCTCACTCCTTAGGGTCCACTGTCTGTAAATTTCCTAACCTGGAGCTCCTGCTTGAGCCCCTTCTTGATCTCTAGGCATATTTTCTCTCCCCCTTTCACCTGTGACCTGATGAAAACCAGTTCTGACGACAGTAGGGTTGTAGGCCTTGATTCCTATGGTAGCTTCTTCCAGAGCCATTCCACCATCTTTCTATCAAGCCTGTCATTTTTGTCTCTTTTTTAGCTACTCAGCTATGGTTTGAAAAAGAAGTGCTTGAAAAACAATTTTGGACAGCATTTTCAAGTCTTTAAAGTTGTATTGTTACAGATAAACATATGGATATTTGATCATAGTTTATGCCCTTTGTTATAAATTTCATGAAGACAGGAGCGATGGCTTCTTTGCTCACCTCTGTGCTCCCAAGGTCTGACACAGGACCAGTGAGCACTCCACAATAATTTTTGAATGAATCTGAATGAATGTGAGCAATATAGAGCCCCTGGAGATGAATGAGGCAGCAGGTGACATCAAGAAGCAAGTTCAAACACTGGGAGCACAGCAGGACCCGAGACAGGCCGGCAGCTCCTGGAGATGTGTGTTTGTGCCAGAAATCGATACAAAATTCAAGAAGGGGCTGATGCGGCGATTTATAAGCAACATAGATCAATTGAAAAAGTGAATTACCCATGGTTATTGACTAGAAATAAAATAATAAAGTTATTCCCGTTGCCTATTTATTTATGAACTGGAGACGACGTGACCAGGAAGGAAATCTGAGGTTGGCATTGTTAAGGGAAGAGAAGAAGAGACATTTGAAGAATCCCCTTCATGAAGAGCTAAACAAGAGGCTGGGAAAATCAAAAAGAGACCAATGGCCTGCTTCCCGCCCAGATGGAATAAGGAGGACTGGATTTCTATTCCCTTCCTGAATGAACACTCTTAAGCAATAAATAGCCAGAAAAATCTATGGAAGATGTTTTTCAGACTTTAGACAGCACACGGGGTAGCACAATGGTCTCTGAGAGAGAAGAGACAGGAAGGGGAGTTGTGCTATTACCCCAGCTTGCTGCCTGGAGACAGTTTCCAGGCCCCATTGTGGGAAAGGAAAACCCAAGTAGAGTCTTGAGGTCCCTCTGAATTGGGAGATTGAGGAGGCATTTCTGAAGGTCCAGGCAGCTAAGGTTTGTAGCTCAGGTACCAGAGATCACAGAACAGTGTGGAGCATGAACTCTGCATATTGGCATTCTAACCAGTTTATGTGCGTGTGTGGAAACTGTGTGAGGCCAGGGGAAAAACTACCAGAAAATTTGTAGGTGGAGCCACCCCGAAGCTTACACAGATCTGGGATAAAGCCTGCTCCTGCCACCCGAGTAGACAAACCTTGTGACTCATGGGATGTTGGGCCAAGAGCTCAGGATGCCTTGGCTTTAATAGTGGAGCAAAAAGCATTATCTCTGTGTAACTATATTACGACCAAAGTTCATCATCTTTCATCATCTTGCCCTATGTTAAGCAGTCATTTGTATTTACGTTATCTACGATCTTCTGGCTATACTTCAAATTATATTTTTTGGCCTGAGCATCTTTGTTTTCACATTTAAATGAAAGTGCCCATGCTATTCATCATGTCCACATATGAGTGAAATCATATGATAATGGTCTTTCTTTGTTTGACTTATTTCACTCAGCAAAATCCCCTCCAGTTCCATCCATGCCACAGTGCAAAAGTTGGGTATTCATCCTTTCTGATGGCTGAATAATATTGTTTGTATGAACCACATCTTCTTTATCCATTCGTCTCTTGAAGGACATCTAGGTTCCTTCCAGTTACTTAGAGTTACAGAAAGGAAGGTGGGTGGGAGGAATGGGTTAGCCAGTTGATGGGTACTAAGGAGAGCATGTGTTGTGATGAGCACTGGGTGATATATGCAACTAATGAATCACTGAACATTACATCAGAAACTAATGATGTACTCTATGTTGGCTAAGGTCCAGGCAGCTAAGGTTTGTAGCTCAGGTACCAGAGATCACAGAACAGTGTGGAGCATGAACTCTGCATATTGGCATTCTAACCAGTTTATGTGCGTGTGTGGAAACTGTGTGAGGCCAGGGGAAAAACTACCAGAAAATTTGTGGGTGGAGCCACCCCGAAGCTTACACAGATCTGGGATAAAGCCTGCTCCTGCCACCCGAGTAGACAAACCTTGTGACTCATGGGATGTTGGGCCAAGAGCTCAGGATGCCTTGGCTTTAATAGTGGAGCAAAATCTGCCCTATGACAAGGGCTCCTCTGCTCCCACTCTATAAAGCTTGGAGAGCAAGTCTCAACATGATGGCTGAAGGGCTGCCCAGAACATAATCCCTGCTTCTACTGACAATGCCAAGGCTATAGACAAGGTCACCCCTGAGCTGAATGTGAAGCTCACTCTCATGGCCTTCCATGTCCCCACCTGCAATGTGTCAATCATGGATCCCACAGGCTGCCTGGAGAAAGCTGCCAAACACAATGACACCAAGAAGACATTGTAGCAGACATCAGAGGGTCCCCTCAAGGGCATTCTGAGCTACACTGAGGACTGACACCCACTCTTCCACCTTTGATGCTGAGGCTGGCATCACCCCCCCACTTTGTCAAGCTCATTTCTGGGTATGACCATGAATTTGGCTATAGCAACTGGGGTGTGGACCTAATGGTCTACATGGCCTCCAAGGAGTAAGAATCCCCAGACCATGAGCCCCAGCAAGAGCAAGAGAAAGAGAGAAACCCTCAGCTACTGGGTAGTCCCTGCCCCAACACTTTTCCCAACACACTGAGAATCTTGGGACCTCTACACAGTATTCATCCTAGAACTTCTGAAAAATAGGAGGGGCTTGAGGATCCCCATCTTGTCATGTGCCATCGATAAAGCATGCTGCAACCCCCAAAAGCAAACTTGAAAAAGACTCAAGAATTTCCAAGTGAATTACATGGATCCCAGCACAAAGTTAATGGGTATGTTTTTAAATAAAAGAATATCCAGCACCCAGGTTGATAAAATTAAAAACATCTATCATCTAATCAAAAATTATCAATTATTCAAAAAAGCAGGAAAATGTGACCCATAATGAGAAGAAAAAAGTAGCTTATCAAAACTGACCCATAAACATTCGGGTGCATGTGTCCACAATAGCCAAACTATGGAAAGAACCTAGATGTCCATCAACAGATGAATGGATCAAGAAGATGTGGTATATATATACACAATGGAATACTATGCAGCCATCAAAAGAAATGAAATCTTGCCATTTGCGACAACATGGATGGAACTAGAGCGTATCATGCTTAGCGAAATAAGTCAAGCAGAGAAAGACAACTATCATATGATCTCCCTGATATGAGGAAGTGGTGATGCAACATGGGGGCTTAAGTGGGTAGGAGAAGAATAAATGAAACAAGATGGGATTGGGAGGGAGACAAACCATAAGTGACTCTTAATCTCACAAAACAAACTGAGGGTTGCTGGGGGGAGGGGGTTTGGGAGAAGGGGGTGGGATTATGGACATTGGGGAGGGTATGTGCTTTGGTGAGTGCTGTGAAGTGTGTAAACCTGGTGATTCACAGACCTGTACCCCTGGGGATAAAAATATATGTTTATAAAAAAAATAAAAAAATTAATTAAAAAAAAAACTGACCCATAAATAACAAAGAGGATGGAATAAGTACCAAGTACATTAAAACAGTTACTACAACTGAAACTTACATACTCAACAAGGTAGAGAAAATGTAAGCATGGTCAGGAGAGCTACAGAAGATCTTTTTTAAAAAGACAAATTTAACTTTGATATGAAAAACACGAAATTTGAAAATAGAGCTACTTTATGACCAGCAATCACACTACTGGGTATTTACCCCAAAGATACAGATGTAATGATCTGAAGGGACAGCTGCAACCCAATGTTGATAGCAGCAATGTCCACAATAGCCCAACTATGGAAAGAAGCCGGATGTCCATTGACAGATAAATGGTAAAGAAGATGTGGTGTATATGTACAATGGAATACGACCTAGCTATCAAAAAGAAGAAGAGAAGAAGAAGAAGAAGAGGAGGAGGAGGAGGAGGAGGAAGAAACCTTGCCATTTGCAAAAATGTGGATGGAACTAGAGGGTATTATGCTAAGCAAAATAAGTCAATCAGAGAAAGACAATTACCATATGATTGCACTCATATGTAGAATTTATGAAACAAAACAGAGGATCATAGGGGAAGAAAGGAAAAAATAAAACAAGATGAAACCTGAGAGGGAAGGAAACAAACTGAGGGTTGCTGGAAGGGGAGGGGCATGGGGGGATGGGGTAACTGGGTGATGGACATTAAGGAGGGCACATGATATAATGAGTCCTGGGTGTTATATAAGACCGATGAATCACTGAACTCTACCTCTGAAACTAATAATACATTACACATTAGTTGATTGAATTTAAATTTAAAAAAAAAGAAAAAAGAAAAACACAAAGTTTGAGATGAAACAGACACAGGATGGGATCAAAAGATAGTAAAGAAGATACTCTTTTATTTAGATAGTAAAGAAGAAAATATCTGTAAATGTAAAGATACAGCCATAGAAATGACCCAAAGTGAAACATGTAGAAGAAAACATCTGAAAAATAGTGAATGTCAGTTGAAGGATTTTATGTGCACCTAATACATGTATAATTTTAATGGAACTATGGTCTATCTTGATTTATGGTTGTATGATTGTACGTTTTCAAAATTTGCCAAACCATACACTAATACCAGGTGATTTTACTGCATGTAAAGTATATCTTAATAATAATAAATAAAGACTATGAAAAAAGGGACCAGTAGCAAGGAGCTGGACCAAACTGAATGCTGGCCATCTGATCTAATCTAAGATGGACTTGTATCTCGTACAGACCTCAGGTCCTGCATTCAGTGTTACTCTTTTGACTATCTTGTGGGCAGATGAGAAGGCTCTCTGTCCTGGCTCCACCATATTTAACAGGAAGAACTTAGACACATTACTCAGCATCTCTGCAACTCAGTTTACTCAACTTAAAAATGGAGATAACAGTCATTTATTCACTCACACATGTAGTCCTACCTCAAGCAACAAATACTGAGTGCCAACTCCCCTCCAGGGACTGTGCGAGATATTGGGGGGAAGGGACACCGTATTTGCCCTCAAGGTCCTTGAACACAGAATCTCAGAGTAAACAGAATCAATGGAACCACACAAATTCGGTCCAACATAAGAAAATGGAGGTCCCAAGAGTGAAAATGACTTGCTCAAGGGTTTTGAGTTTGTGAGTGACAGAGTTTTGAGTACAAACTAAGTCTCCTTGTCTAAAACACAGACTTCCTGATAAAAAAGTTCTTTGGGTTTATTTTTTTTTCCTCCAGTGAAAGATATTTCCTCTTTAATCTCAGAATGAAAATTTAAAATCAGTGGATGCTTGCAGAATTGAGGTTTTACAGCTGATGTGATGATGATCATTTTAACTGGACGGTGTTTTTAAAAAACTGTAACCAGTCACCTATGTTTTGAAAAGCAGGAATTTTATAGGGAAGTTGAAATGGTTGGTTTTCCTTAAAGAATTTTAGTATCTGCCTCTACTGGTACTGAAACTCACGTTCTGATGGGGGTGACCGTCACTGAAAATGATTAGCCGCTGCCCCAAGCTGGGGTTCCCCAGCACCAAAGCCCTCACCCTGCTCACCTCTTGGATTTCCGTTACCTGCTTGGTGCTTCGGACACATTATATTTTACAATCCCTGCCTTAAATTTATGAGATTACCGGTTTTAGTTACTACTCCATACAGATTATATTGGACATCTCCTTCTTCCCAGTGGTTTTGCAAGGCAACCATCAACACAAAATCCCAACAAGATGGGCCCCAAGCCAGGCTCTAGTGACACGTCAAGGAAACTCAAGTCAGCAACAAGAAACATCTCTGGTCTCACTCAAAACTACAGGATGTGAATTATTATATAAAAATAAATGCTTAGGGCATTGCTCTTCTGTTTTGATTTGCAAATTAATTTTTAAAATTTGGATTATACTTGCCCTTTCAATTTCAGGGTCTACATAGCAAGAGGTAAGTTCTATTTTCCCCCTTTGACCATTTTTTCTGGCTTTGTGTTAGAGTTCAATCTAGTTCCATAAATCTGCATTACAAGGCAGCCTTAAGCACGGAAAGGTGTCAGCAAGTCAAAGCCATTTGAAGAACCAGGCTCTTCCTTTACTCCTAGGACCAAAGTGTTGAAACCATTGTCAAGGAAATCTGTCCATGTTTTCTCAAGTGTTTATAAAAGGATGGACTGGATTGTGCCTTAGAGTTGATATGCCCAGTCTGAGTACTTGGATAATCTCAGTACTTTTAAAACCCATTATTGCAACCAAGTCAAATTGCTGCACCCTCATACCAAAATATGTCCCCACAGTCCATGCAATGAATGCCTTTCTGGAAAAGGCACTGCTGAAATGTTGGAGCCAGCTGAAAGTCTGACATTGACCCCAGAGGATCACTGCACAAATCTAACTTCTGTGTCCACTCTTGGCCACAGACTCAATGGAGCTGGCAATCTTGGGCTGGTGTGGGGCCTCTGGGTGAAGGGAAAGGATGTGCTTGTTGAATGGTATGAAACTGTGTGGTGTGTCTCTAAATCTAATTACTGGTGTCCTCATAAGAGCAGATACACAGATGGGGTACCTGAGTGGCTCCGTCAGTTAAGCATCCAACTTTTGATGTCAGCTTGGGACATGATCTCAAGTTTTTAAGATCAAGCCCTGGGTTGGGCTCTGTGCTCAACGTGGAGTCAGCTTGTCCCTCTAGCGCTGTGCCTACCACAGTTCACACTCTCTCCCTCAAGTAAATAAATGAAATCTTAAGAAAAAAAAGGGCGGGGGGAGAGCAGATGAAGAGAGACAAAGAGGAGATGCACACAGAGGGGAGAAGGCCATGTGAAGACGGGGGCGGATGTTGGAATGACAAGAAAGAGCAAATATGGCTGGCACCGACTGGAAGCTGGGAAGTGGTAGGAAGGAGTCGTCCCCAAAGCCATCAGAGGGAGCATGGCCCTGGCCCTGCTGACTGCTTGATTGGACTGCTAGCCTCCAGAACGGTCAAAGAATCAATCTCTGTTGTTTTAAGCCGTCTGTTTTATGGTGATTTCTAAGGCAGCCCTAGGAATGAAGGCAAACTATAATACAAGCGTGCTTCACGCTGTCTAAAGAAGGGCTGCTAATGCGGTCCAGTAGGGGCTGGGGCTGGAAATAAGTTCAGGATGAAATAAGGTCCTTGGAGTATGTGGGTTCATAGAGGAGAGAATGGGGCAGAATCAGGAAAAACTTAGCAAAATTCATTAAGACTGTGGTAGATAGCACACAGTAGATGGCAGTTAATACTCAAAAGCTAAAAGTTTAAAACCAGATATCTGATATATTGCCTGTGCTTCATCAACATTGTCAAAATTTGTGGGTAGAATAATATCCCGGTACCTACAGTCTATTAATCCATAAAAATTACTTAAAAAAACAAACAAACAAAAAAACTTTGATGAATTGGGTAGGAAGAAGGGCAGAAGTCAGAAGAAAGAAGTGAGAGGAGAGAGAGACAGAGATACCTTTTCAAGAAGAGAAAGGAATGCTTATGTGGTGTGATTCATGTGGTTCAGTCTCAGAGTGAAGTTGGAGTTAAAAGAGCACAGTTCATGTGATCAAAAGCAATTTAGAAATAACTCATGTCCTTTATATGTTTCTCTTAACACCAAAAAAAGGACACAATTTCCAGCCATACTTATTTAAATCTCCCATTTTTTTTTCCTGCTCTGAACACTGCCCTCCCATACCACAGTTCCTTTCCTCCACTTGGGATTCCTCCCAAATCCCTCCAAATCTTCTTTTTATGTACTCTTTCCTTTCTCTTCTTTTTTTCCTTTTCCTCTAGATTCTCCACTACGATAGTTTAAGGATCAGTCTGGCCACGCAGGACCTTCCTGGGGGAAAGTATATAGATCGAGCATAACAAACCATCATCCACTTGACTAACTAGGGGTTCAGTGTAAGACTAGGGATATCCAGAAATGAGTGATGAGTACATATATTGTTGGGGAGAGGCACAGATTGTGTTTAAACATTAACCCATCCTTCTTCTGCTTCCAAGCTTGAAAGAAAAGGTTTTGATCTTTGACACTAAGCAAGCAGATCTCTAAATGGATGAAATACCAGTCAGAGTATTTAATCCCACCTCCAAAGTGACACAGGTCTTCTGGATTTGGGGTAGAAGAGTCAAAGGGAAAGCAAAATATGCTGGGGAATGATGTTGCCTGAGTGTTTCTCAACATAGGGTTGGGCTTGGAAAGTGTGTAGTCTTGACCATGGTAATATCCTTTTGGCCCACCTCTGTTTTCAAAAGCTGTTCTTGAAAAGAAGTACAGAATCAGATCATAATGGTGGCATCCTATGACCAATGAAAAGCTTCCTGTGCCAATCTTCCTACTTTCTGCTTCAAGTCTGTATCTAATGATGTAAAACAACCAGAATTACAGGGAAATATGCTCTCTGAGGACTGAGCCAGTGGTTACCTGGGACAAGCAGACATACCAGAAAGGTATCCAAGACACAGCACTACACTTGGAATAAACCTAAGTGCCAACTAAGGTCTCTTGCTTTTGACTTAGGAATCTACAAAAGTTACAGAGAAGTGCTGTGAAGTGTGTAAACCTGGTGGTTCACAGACCTGTACCCCTGGGGATAAAAATATATGTTTATAAAAAATAAAAAATAAAAAAAAAGATGCAAATATGCAAAAAAAAAAAGTTACAGAGAAAAATGGCAATGCTGATCCATGGGCGGGGGGAGGGGGAGGCAGGGAGCAAGAGTCAGAAAAGGGAACCCTGAGAATATCTCCCTACATTTTGCATGCTAAGCTTTTCACTTGGCCTACCCTGGTCCTAGTCATACTTAGCTCTCTCTTTCTCCCCATCACTGGGTCCCCATCTTTTCACACAAGCAGTGATAAAGGTTTACTGTTACCAGCTTCAAAGTATTGTACTCTCTCCATTTCCATGACATTTACTCCCAGGTATGTAAATACTTGCATTTTAGAGGAAGTCATCTAGAAGACTTGACTGCCAGTTGACCCAAGAGTTGGATCTGGGCAATTGGAGGCTCCTCATCCCTTTCCTCTGTCTTTGGAATGTGGGTTCCAGTTGGATTCCCCACTTCTAGAACTTTCTGCAAGGACATAGCTTTGAGATAGTCATGTGGTATTGAGACTATCTGCATGGTATACTTGACTGAACCTAGTTGAGGCTGCTACATAGACTTTGAAGATTTGATGGGCAGACGTGGAGATCTACTCATCTTATGGCCAACCAAGACAAGCCTCATATGTAAATTCTCTTGTTTCTTAAACCTGCCATTTACCAATCTGGAGCACCCTTCCCCTTTCTTCAGTCTTTCCTGCCCTCTGCATATTGGAGCCAGTTTCAAATTACATCTGGAGGTTGTGAACCAACATTCCATTATTAAATTTTGTTTAAATTACTCAGTTGGAGTGTACCATATATGTGCTTCTTATATTCTGATTGACATACATATGCTCAGGAAATAATCTTGAGTATTATTTTAGTGGGATAGCCAGTCCCCGTGAATATCCAAGAGTTCAGTCAATTTTAAAGAGTGCTCTTCAAAGGATGAACTTCCCCATCACCTTCCTTGGTCAAGGGAGGCCCAGGACTACTGCTTACCCTCCTGAGGGAAAGCTGACACTTTTCGCTCCCTCTGAATTGTAACTGGAAGAATCTCTATCCTACTGTAGGACAAACACAAAGATGGCGGAGCATAGCATCACTTTGACAAATTAAGGAATGTTATAGTTCCCTAAATCAATGTCTTCCCTCAACAACAGAGTTTAACCTTCCATCTTAATCTTAGACAAATACTTTTAAGAGCAAGCTGTATTTGACTGGGATGGGAAAAGAAAGAAAAAAATTAACATTATCCACCATGGGATCCATTTTCCTTACTTGCTCTGATTAGTAATCAGTTTGAATAATGCCTTCCAAGGATGATTGATTTTAATTTTATTCATAAAATTGGGGCTTTTATTATGTGATTCCTTCTGAAGCTTTCCGTATAAAGAAATAGTACTGTCAAGTTCATGGTCCCTGAATGAGACATCACTCCAAATAGGAAACAAGATTAAACTTGACAAGCTTCTCCCTCAAAGTGGTTTGTTCTTGTTTTCATACATATGTAAAAATCATTATCATGGGACTTCCACACAAACATCAATATAGCAAGCTCCATGATGATACGATAATAGACTAAAGTTATAGAAAACCCTTTGCTTTCAATCTTAAATATATTGTAAACAATTTAGAGGGACCATATTAGCTTTATGCATTTGGCTCCTGCTGAAAAAAGAAATCTAAATAATGAATGGCTTATAAACTGAAGTAGCATAAAGATGATAACACTTAATTGAAAAAGAGACAGTCTATCTGGATGACCACTAATCATATTCACAGAGCTGAGTGGGTCCCCCAGTCCTTGGAGGTGAATAAAGGACAAGTCCAGATCCACTAACCCTACCTCTTTCCTCTGTGTCTTTTCCTTAATAATGTCCTTGACAATTGGTTCCTCAGCTTTCCACAGCTGGCTCTAGCAGTAATAGAATTAATAGGTTAATTTTGATCAGACATTTATGAGAACCCAAGTGTCTCAAGTAACAGGAACAGAACTTGTCTTGTGTTATCAAGCAGATCAGACTGCAAGCTAGCCGGGGGCTGAATTTCTAAGTGCTGACAGTCATCCTCAGAGGGAGACAGACAGTAGAGCTGTGGTGAGAGGTAACAAGCAAGAGTATGGTGACGTGATGCCCTGGGTCTCTGTATCATCAATGACATAAACTTCAACACTCGCCATGATGAGAACCAACAATTCTCCTATTGGTTTTAAACTTTTTAGGTGCTTTTCTGTAACTTGCAACTTGTAGAATCCTGACTAAGCCAAAGGTATCTGGAGTTTACGTTTATTCATTCAGTTATGGAGCTATAGCTCAGCGATGTCTCAAGTGTGTCGCCTGTCTTCTGTACCCTGCTAGGGCTCTGGGGATACCATTTCAAGCCCAGTTTTCAGAGAGCTTGTTTCTCTGATTGCAACAATTGGAAAATCCTCTGACATTGGAAATGAAGATACTCTTTTGAGACATAAGATATAAATTCAAAACATAGTGGGCCAATGTAGAGAAGAGATAATATCTGAGATTAACTTCAATATTAAATTAAACCCAACTGTAAAGGCAAAGGTAGGAAGAGAGATGGAGAGGTAGGAAGGGAGGGCAAGAAGTCATCAACAATTACAAATTGTTGATGTACAATTACAAATTGTTCAAAAAAGTCAACAATTACTCATCTCTTCTGAGAGTCAGAAAAGTGATGTCCAAAAAAGCTCAGTGTCTAGCAAGAAGACATCGACTTTTGCAGTTGATCCTTGTTGTATGTATGGAGGCTGGAGGGTCCCAATTTCTAATGACATTAAACATCTGTATTCCATAGTTAACGTTCCATGTAGATGAAACAACCATTCGAATTTTCTTTGCCTCTTCACATGGTTTTTTACTAGGAAGACTATGGGCCTACAGGTTAAAATGAATAATTCTGCCCCTTGTGAGAGTTATTCTATTCCTTAAGTTCTTAAATTATCATTATGTTTCTAATGAACCAGCATTTATGAGTTTAGTTTGGGTGACTCAGCATCCCTGGAGTTTCTGACACTCAAACTGAATAAAATAAAATAAATAAAACTGAGAGTGTGCTTACGTCACCACATTTAAAAGCTGTCAGGTGGAGTCTATTGGCAATAACCAGACAACCAGACAACCACTTCCCCAGTCCAGCTGCATCTGATGCTGCCAGGCACTTTCTTAGAAATTTAACATGTCCTACACAGTGGTCAGAATTTGTTAACTGGTGTCATTTTATAATTTTCTTTGTTTCTAAGATTTTTTTTTTAATCAATCAAGTAAATCAAGTAGTTTACCCTTTCTCCATCTTCTCTATTCTCTTTTGATGGCCTTGGAGGGGTTGTTGCCTTATTTTTCAGGACATTTTACAATCTGCAGTCCCATAGGGCCTTGCCCCCTTTTCTACTTCTAGTCCTTTTCTATTCTTGGCAAAAACAGGAGTATTGTTGAAATAAGGTTCTATACAATTGATTGTGTGTGTGTGTGTGTGTGTGTGTGTGTGTGTGTGTGTGTGGTTTTAGAAAGCGGCCAGTTAAATTCATCTTTTCCATTTTTAAACCTCATATCGGCATGTCATATGTAATTCAGAACTGTTTGAAATGGAGGCATTCACTGTGTGGGAGGCAGACTGCTTTGGCTAATAGTCTTCCCAGAACTTCTTGCTTTTGTGTCCACACTAATACTATTCTCTTGAACTGGCTGGTTTGGTGGCATCTTATCAAATGATTCATTGGGGACTACAGGAAGGGGGCGGGATGGCCTTCGAACCACTCTTGCGTTGGTTGGCTATTTATCTTCTGTGCAACCGTAAGATCAAATTAGTTTAGATGCTGCTGGTATGTTCCTCTATTAATTTATGAAAATAATGAGGAACAAAAATTGGGAAGATGGGATGAAGAAAAATAATGGCTTATTATAGAGTCTCGGGGAGAAAATAAGAAAGGACAAACAATTTATTTTCACCTCTGCTGGTTTATTGTTTCTGACTTTGAGCTGTGTTGCGGTTTGATTTCCAGCATGTACACCGGCCATAATGTGAAAATGAGACTCAATTTTCATCACACATACACCATTGGGATGTTTGCTCCTGACTTTGCTCCTCTCTAAACACTGGGAAAGCTAAAGATAAGTGATCTGTGTTTTCTGCACCTCTCGTGAACCAAGTCGAATTTGTCTAAAAAGTTTCAGGTCTAGCTGACTTTTTGTCAGTGAACCCAACTTTTAGGTTGCATATTAAGTATGTCGTTCTACCCTGTTACAAATCTTCTCCTTTTCCTTTTTCCATATGCATGCATAAGCCCTTTTAAGATAAGAATTATGTTCTGGTTTGTGGCAGTTTTAATTTAACAGGATATTAATTGTTAAGCCTGACTATCTACTAAATGTATCTTTTAAAAGGACATAGAGAAATATTTTATCAAATGGCTAAATAATTCCCTCATGCTTGTTAGGATCACATTAGATCAAACCTTCTTCAGGGAAGGTCTTTGGAGAACTGCTTTACTGGCTGAATTTCCAACACAACAGTGTGTATGATCATCAAGTGCCCAAGACCAGTGACTCCAAATGGAGGGCTTTGGAACACCAGCTCCTATTTCTCACAGTGGGTAAATTCAGAAACAAAAACCTCCACCCACAGAGCATGAAGTTTCTTCCTAAAATCTTCCTGCTGATTCTTCCTATGGTAGGTACGAAATTAACCTGACTTTCAGGTCACAAACATGAAGATGTATGGAGAGTATCAGTAGAAGAGGAAGAAAGACATGAGCCAGACTATCTTGATGGTGTGAGAAGGGGAACGCTAAATGGGTGTGTGGGCCAGCACAGAGTGCAGAGAATTCATGAGATGTGGGAGGAATTCTATGTTCCATACACATTGCACCATATGTAATCTCCAGCTGAATAAAGATGATGGATGGTCACAAAGACATCCAGTTCATTGGCTCATTGAAAAGCAGTTCTGATAACCAAGGGAGGCCAGATGGAGAGAGGTCTCTTTCCAGTAGAACAAAGAGTATTTCCCATTCAGCTGGAAATGGCTTCCTAATTCTTTTTCTCCACCTCTAAAAGAAGGTACTAGTTAGATCCAAAAACAGGATACTTGAGTAGCCAATGGAAAGCACGCATGGTTTTAACAGCAAAACAGTATTTGTCACTATTAAAAAATGTCGATTTCTTTAAGAACCACAGGTAGACATATGTACCATGATAATTTTCATATCAGGAAATAATCTATATTTCAGCAACTGATGATTGGTTCCTCAAATCTGTTCTGACCTTCTTCTTTGGAAATAAGAACCCTAACATTTAGCAGTTATTAGAGCCAACCTGATTTTAAAAACATATTCTCCATGTGTCACGTGACTTCAAGCCAGTGACATGAAAAGCTCAGAGTTCTATGGAAATGAGAGGAAATACACTGGGTATGCTCTGTTCACCCTTCCAAATCAATTCTACACCCTTCTCCATCATGCTTTCTTCCCTGGAAAATGGAATTCTATAGAATACATCAATGGGCTCTCTTGACCTCTGACTTCCGTTTGGGCCCATCTAAGGAGACATGAAGAGGAGACTCTCAAGGATGGGAGGGCAGAAAGTTTGGAATACTACTAACTCTAACATTATCAAATGTATTAATGACAAATTTGCAGCTCTTTTTGTCTCCAGGATATATTCAATGAGAGATTTACATTCAAAGTAGTTGGACTTAAAGTAATACGAAAAAAAAATTTTTCTGTTTGTGCCAGGATATAAGTTGGCATGCTGTATTTAAGCCTTCTGTATGATGGCCCTTCATGATAGCTAAAGCTCTCTCTGTATATGCAGATACCTACTCCTCCATCTCCCTGTCCCTTCAAGTCTACCCATGGTAACAACTCCCCCAGTTGATAGTCCCAGGTAACCAGTTACTTTCCTCCTGGTTTTGCTCACTCTTGTCAATAATCCTTTTATTATAGCTGCTCACTTAACCTTATTTGAGTATATCATTAGGGCTGCGTAATTGCCCTCCTCAATTTTTCTTCCCAATGGCTGGAATGCAGACATGATGACTAGGGCTGGGGCAACCATCTTGGACCATATGGAAGGAAGCAATGGATGGTAAAGCAGAAAGCTAAAAAGGACCCTTAGTCTTTGATGACCATGGACTAATGCATCAGCTCCTATTTAAATCTCTAGTTGTTTTTTTACACTTAGTCCTGTCCCTGAATGTCCTCTTAGTCACCACTGCTCATGTACCTCAAGGTCTATTTCCTCCATACTAGACATCTCCACTTACTTAGTGGAAGCCTCCTTAGCCCTGGAGTGGTAAGTCCCCATTTGGTCTCTGACCCGACAGGGCAAATTGACCTTGTGGCCTTTCCTGCTTCCATAGTCACAAATAGGAAGTGAAATAAAGTGAAATAAAGCCCTCTCTGTGCTTAGATTTCCCCCTGATTTACCTAAAATACCTTCCTTTCCAGGACCTCTTCCTCTACTTACAGTTTCTTCTTCCCATAATCCATTGAGACTGGGAGGAACTGGCAGAGTTCCTTTGCCTTACATGGTACCTGCAATTTTCTCTACTATATAGCTTATAGTAGGGTTCCATGACTACGCTAGCTAGGCCTTGTGTGCAAATGGGAAAGTAAAGAAATTTAGAAACTCTAACTGATCATCTTGCAATATACTCAGAAAATATTCCAGTCTTCCAGTCAAAGAGCAATCCCCCTTTCTTCGAAAACACCAAAGCCTACTGCTTTAGTTGGTGTAGAGACCCGAGGGCAATAGAATTTAGATAGGAAGTTGTATCGGAAAACATTTAATAGGAAGTGATCCAATTGTATTAATATCCCCGGAGGCAAGTTCAGTGCCTAGCTGCACTTTATTGAGTGACTATATGACCACCAACCATCAGACAGTGAGCATAGAACTTGGGACACAAGAACCAATGGTCACTCTCTTTAGAAGCTTAGGACCTATTTGGGAAGACAGCTGCTAAATGACCAAATGGCAGAAGCTGCTTTAAAACTGTGCCTCTCAAAATTAATGCTCATAGGAGTCATCTGGGGATCCTGTTAAACCGCAGACTGATTCAGTAGAGCTAGAGTGGGGCCAGGGAATTTGCAACTCTAACACACCTTCACAGGATGCCGATACTGCGAGAACATGAACCTCATTCTGGGAACAAAGTTAAAGAGGACCAGGGAAAGCAAGGCTTGGCACAGAAAGAGAGGATTGAATTGAACCCTTAAAAAAAAAAAAAGAGAGAGAGAGAGAGAGAGAGAGTAGAATAGGGAGAAACAGAGAACATACAGAGAAAAAGAGAGAAACAAAGAGAATGAATGAGGCGGTCCCGATGGGAGGTGGTGTGAACAAATGTTTGGAGACAGGACTATCTCCACCATGCCAGACGGTTGGTAAGCAGACCAACAGGAAGAGAGCAGGTAAGGAAACTGGAGGGGAAGGGAGAACAACAGACGTGAATTGGGTGAACCTCACAGGCAGGCTCCGTCAGCAATGTGATCAGGTTAAAGGCCATCAATAGACTTTTGATGTCTTAGCAACACCGTACACAGGATGTATTGACCTGGTATAGACAGAATCCATACCAAGAAGCCCAGTTGGCCAAGGACTTCCTCTTAGCCATGCTAAGGGAGAGGGCTTCTAGCTTCCCAGAGGAGAAAGGGAAATCAAGTCCCGCTGTGGTTCTTTAGCACCCGTCTTTCCCCCTCCCACGTGACCACACGGCATTAGTAAATTACTTGCATTTTGAAGTCATAGTGACAGCCATCCCCCATAAATCCATTCCTGGTGCTTCTCTTCTCTTCGCTTGAAATATCCAGACGACAGCCAGGAGGACAGGAGAGAGCTTAGAGTTCTCTGTACGGAAGCACAATACTCAGTTGAAAATCTAAATCCAGGCCATTTTGATCAAAAACACAGGAAACACTTGTCAGTATTGCTACCCAGTCTTTTCCACTAAGAGACGGCAGGCAGTTGGCCACCAGTGACTGAAAGAAGTCAGGTAGTTTTATTTTTAGCTCAGTACAGAAGGGGGGAGAGGTCCAACCTGTTTACAGTGGAAAGTCTGTTCTCACAAAGCCCTGAAGACCACTGTCTTGTGTTGGAGGCATTTGCGACCTCTCACACACGAAGACGAGATGACAGAGGACTTCACCTGCTTTCAGCTGGACCAGTGCTGAGGACTGGAGGGTATGTTGTTTCCATTTGGTACAGCTGAAAAGTCAATGTTCCTTACCAGTCTGAAATTCAGCTGCCAAGGTTTGCTCTCCAAAACAATGCTGGTTACCGGTCTGCTGAGAAATCTGAATGTCCAAGAGGTTCTTCTGTTTATGTCCCCTTCTTACTTTGCCGAGAACCCTCTCCAGTCTCATTCTCTTTGGGTATCATCCCCCCTCCCCTTACCCTTTTCCTTTTTTTTTTTTTTTCAGAGAAAATAATTCAATAATACGGAAAACTAGATGCATTGCTGCTATGAGGATTGTAGTTGGCAATCTCCAGATTTAACCTTGAACCTGAACTCAGCCCCTACCTGCCATTGGAGGAGGTCATTGAGAGGACATGACAACCAGGTGATGCTTGTGCTAGACCCTGGCAACTGGAGGCTCCTTTCTCCCTCCCCTGTCCTTGGAATATATGTTCTGCCTGCTGCTCCCCCAGTGGGAACCATTTCCAAAGACGCAGCCTTGAGTGAGTAATGCAGTGCTGAGACCACCTGGAAAAAACTGTGTAGGTGACTGGATCCTTGGTAAGGCCTCTAGAGAAACTCTGAAGATTCTGGTTGGCCGTTGTGGAGATCTACTTACCCTGCTGCCTCCCAAGATAAGCCTCACATGTAAATTCCCTTGCTTCTTAAAACCATCACCCACCAATCCGGAGAGGTCTGCCCCTTTTTTTGGTGGTCTCTCCCCATCCTTCTCTTACAGGATCAGTTTCAGATTTCTTTCTTTTTTTTTTTTTTAAAGATTTTATTTATTTATTTGAGAGAGAGAGATCACAAGTAGGCAGAGAGGCAGGCAGAGAGAGAGAGGAGGGAAGCAGGCTCCCTGCTGAGCAGAGAGCCCCATGTGGGCCTTGATCCCAGGACCCTGAGTTCATGACCTGAGCCAAAGGCAGAGGCTTAACCCACTGAGCCACCCAGGTGCCCTCAGTTTCAGATTTCACCCCTGGTAAATCTTCAAGTTCACAAGCCAACACCAGCTCTGTAACCTCAGACTTGCACTCGGGACTCCCACGTGGTTCACGGATCACCTCTGCCATTGCACCTGCTGTCAGTCCCACTCCGAAGAGGGCACCCTTGACAGCTCACATCTTCCCCTTGCCCTTCCAGCTGCTGTACTGGGTAGTTGTGTTACTTGGGAGAGGACAAAAGAAGCAGAGACGGGAAGAGGAGCTGAAAGTCCTCAAACTAACACCTGAAAGTAGACAGGATGGGCACCTTCTTCCCTGATATAATCAAGGTTCATGAGAGCTTCCAGATGAATCCTTCAACGGTCTGCTCTCCTGTGAGCAGACTGACTCGAGAAAAACCTAACACATTAACTACACATACTCTTTGCTGGTATTTCTTTGTCATGGTAGCTAACACCAGACATAGGCTTCCAAGGGACGAGGACATAGGAGATGTAAGTTTTGTCCATGAATGAAACTCACATGAGGAAGCAGTGTCGGTGAAAAAGGAGGAAGGGTCAAAGCGTAAAAGAAAACCTTGCAGAAGACAGACTACTAGAATTCAGGAAATAGATTCCTCCCAATTCAGTGATTACTGACATATAAAAATCTCTACATTTTATACAAGATCCTGGTGTCCCCTTCAGAACCTTTCTGCTATCACTTTCCTTAGTCAATATATTTCAAAGGTAAAGGAGGTCCTTTTTATATACTGCTCACTGCATACGTCCCTTGCTTCCTGCTGCTTCTGCTAATCATGTCTGGGTTTGCCTGTCTACCACAGGACCAGCGTGGGAACACAAAAGAGCTGGGGAGGAGTAAGGGACAGCTGATGAAATGTCCCCGGGATGGAGACCACCAGGCCTGAAGAGAAGGGGTGTTTGGGTAGGAGAAATGGAAGGCAGTGGAGAAACACTCACTCCTACTGTGATGACGAAAACCCCCATGTTAGAGTCAAACAAACTTGGAATTAATGACCACCTGACTTGAGAATTCGAATGCACCCCCAGAGTCACTGAGACCTCGAATCCTACCACTTGCTCTCATGCCCTTGACAGCTGATGGATCGTAACACGGTCCACATCTGGGTATCTCTTGTCCTAAAGAAGAGTTTCCTGATGCCGCTGTGTAAAAATTATAAAGCACCATGCACCTGCAGTTTCAACTTTACATCTAATATCAAATCTAAAATCCAAAAATAAACTGTAGTATATCAAAAAGTCACTCACTCAAACCCAAACGATGGAGCTTTAGTTACTAAATAAAGACACTCACTTTATCTTGCTCACGCTGATGTCCAAGAGGGTTGTTAAGGCTTATATTTAGAACCTTTTAAATCTGGGATGTAAAGACAGGAAAGCTCTGCTTTCCCCCAAACCACTTTCTCAGCTCAAAATATTAGCTATTATTCAACTCTACTCCCCTCCAGTAAAACTAAAAATGTATAGATAATAAAGAAGAAATATCTTTAGTCCCATCTTTGAATCATTTTGGTTCTAGGGGATACTTTGCCAAAACAACAACAACAACAACAAAAAACCCTTGCTTAATACATATACTTCATAGATCCTGGACAAATATCTAAAATAAAACAAAATTAAATGAGTTTATTGAAGGCTCTCCCCCAAATTATTAATAAGCAAATGTTCTTTGGTTTCCAAGGCATTTGATGTTGCTCTCCATTTTTAGGAAATTTTAACACATATTTTCCTTTTTTTTTTTTTTAAAGATTTTATTTATTTATTTGAGAGAGAGACAGTGAGAGAGAACATGAGAGGCGAGAAGGTCAGAGGGAGAAGCAGACTCCCCATGGAGCTGGGAGCCCGATGCGGGACTCGATTCCGGGACTCCAGGACCGTGACCTGAGCCGAAGGCAGTTGCTCAACCAACTGAGCCACCCAGGCGCCCCCATATTTTCCTTTTGAAACCAATCGTTGGTAATGAGAAAGAAGGAGGTCATGAGAAAGGAGGGATGGGGATCCTGCCAACTGAAACGACACGAGTGGACCTGGATGGCACCAATAAATGGAATTACTTGAATTATTTAAAAAATCCATTTTGACTCACTGGCGTTGTAACTCTACATTCTTTTGGTGCTTTTTCTGGGCATACTAGTACACATCCCTAACTCTCAAAGTTATTGAACTACTTCACGTAAAACATAGAACCTTTGAAATCACATAAGTTTTTTGAATCCTGGCAAACTTTGTGCCACAGTGTTTGTACATTTAATACTTAAGTGCATTTTAAAACCACAAACAATGTTATGATGATTTGTTTTAAAGAGTCCTATTTATTTTTTAAAAATTAAATTGAAAAAATAATATTTTATGTTTACTAAGACATGGCCATCTGATCCTCTATTCCTTCCCAAAGACCAATGTTTTCTTCTTATATCATTTCCCTTCAGACTAAAGAAATTCTATTAGCATTTGTTGTATTGAAGTTCTGTCAGCAGTGAACTCTCTTAGATTTCTTTAATCTGAAAGGGTTATTTTATCTTCTTTATTGAAAAATCACTTTTTGTTGGACATTGAACTCTGGATTGCCATGTCTTGTGTTGTTTTATTTTGTTTTGTTTCAATACTTTAAAATGCCATTCTATTGTCTTTTGTCTTTATGTTTTCTGATGAGTAGCTTGAGCTCATTAGAATTGCTGTACTTCTATATATGTATTATTTTTACTCTGCCTATTTTCAAGATTTTCTCCTTGTTTTTTAAAATCCATTTACTGGGCGCCTGGGTGACTCAGTGGGTTGAGCAGCTGCCTTCAGCTCAAGTCATGACCTCAGGGTCCTAGGTTCGAACCCTGTGTCGGGCTCCCTGCTCAGCAGGGAGTCTACCTCTCCCTCTGCCCCTCTGCCACCTTATATGCTCTTTCTCTCAAATAAATAAAATCTTTATAAAAACCCATGTACTATGATGTGACTAGACAGTGTTGAACTTCTTGAATGTGTAAATTTTATCTTTCGTCAAATATGGGAATTTTGGCTAATTTCTATTTTTATGTGTTCAAGTTCTCCATTTTGTCAATTAAGTCCATTATTTAAAAAAAAAAAACAACTCAGACACTCTATTATTTCAGTTCTAGTATTTTCATTTGGTTACTTTTATATTTTCTATTTCTATGCTGAGAATTCTTATCTTTTCTCTTACTATGAGAATATTTTCCTTTGCCTTACTGGACATAATTATAGGAGCTCACTTAAAGTCTTTCCTGACAATTCCAACATCTGGGGTATCCTGCGGTTTGTCCATAAATAACCTTTTATGGGTGGCACTTCCTTGGTTCGTTGGTTGGTTTGTTGGTTTGTTGTTTAATCATTTTGAGTCACGTTCTGGACATGATGGATGTGATATTGTGGAGTCTATGGACTTGGTAATATTTTCCAGAATAATGTTAATTATTTATGTTATAATTTTTTATAATATAATATACAATCATGTTATAATTATATAATATATTTTTATATAATATACACTATATATTACAATATACTATCAACACTATTAATATTAATATAATATTAATACAATAATTAATATATTTATGTTATTATAGTAAAGCAAAATATTATTATCTTAATATAATAATACAATAAAAATTAATTAGTACAATAATAATAATACATTTAATATTATAAAATTAGTATTATTATATTAATGTTAATTAGTGGGAAGTGTTGGTTATATTCAGATTAAAAACAGTCTCACCTCAGCTTCCCTGCACCAAGTCATAGCCTGCCTGAGGGTAAGTCTGTAAAACCAGAAAATGCTCCTATGTCTTTTCCCAAGTGTTAACTCCTCTCCAAAGTCTGCCTTCCTTGCTTCATTTTCTAGAGCATTTGTTGTTGTTGTTGTTTTTGTATTTTGCCCACATGTGTAGTCTGTGGGACTGTTCTATTATGACGTCCCCTCATCCTACTGGAAGTAGAACCCCCTAGGGGCTCACTCTAAAAGTCCTAAATAATCCCTATAAATAGGGTGTAAATGTATGGTAGGGAAGGGAGTAAGAAGTTAGGTCATAACCATATCAATAATGTTTGAGTCTTCCCAGAGAGTGGTAGAAAATGTCAAGATCAGGGAAAATAAGAATCCTTCTCAAGGATGTCTAATAAACATCAGTCTCACAGATCCATTTCCCTTCCATGCACGAGCCATGTGATTATTTCTAGAATAATTTACTAAATGCTTTCAGTACAAAGAAAAAAAAAATAGCAGAGGTTGGTGCCCTATTCAGCCTACATAAGCCAGCACCCACATTCCTTTGCCTCCTGTGCCCACACACCCAGCAGACTGGGGAAAGTGAGTCATCAAAGCTTCCAGGAGCATCACCAAAAGACCGGCTTCCCTGGGTGTACAAACACCACAGCTCCCTCACCCTGGGGCACTAACTCAGTGGCATCTGCTCTTTACTGAAGCTTCTCAACCCATAAGTTGTGAGGTACAAGTTTTTTGCTTATTTCTGACCCATGTTCTTATAAAATGCAATAAAAACTGTATGTATATCAGCAATGTAAACTTGCTATAAAAGCTTATGAATATTGGGAGCACCTGGGTGGCTCAGTTGGTTAGGGGTCCACCTCTTGTTTCAGCTCAGGTCATGATCTCAGGGTCGTGAGATCGGGCCCCATGTTGGGCCCTGCAACCAACACAGAATCTGCTTGAGATTCTCTCTCTCCCTCCCCTTCTGTACCACCACCGACCCCAACTCTCTCTAAAATAAATAAATAAATAAAATATTTCTTAGAAAAGCCTATAAATGCTGTATCTTAACTTCTGGGCTTGCTGTTGACTTACTGTGACTTATTGTCACAAATGGTTTATAAGGTAACACCAGCTACAGTTGCTCACTCTAGTAACTGGTTTCGTAAGCACAGGCTTTATTGGCTTTATTTCCTTCCCTATCTCTCTTCTCCACTTCCCTACTGGTGTTTTCTGGGCTCATCTCCCAAATAAACTCCTTCTTCTCAAATGCTCGCCCCCAGTCTGCTTCTAGAAGAATCCGACCTAAGTCATGAGAAAAATCCAGCTATACTATTAAATGTAACACTAATTGGAGTGGTTGGTACGGAGTCAATAAACAAAACAAAATGTTCTCTTTTGCTCAATGAAAAAGAAACTCATAAACTTTGGATGTTGAGCCACTGACTAGAAGAATCTTTGAAGTTGAAAGAAGAAAGAAACTATAAACAAACGTGACTCAAACCCATAATTTCATTCCAGAGTCGGGCAAAATCTGATCTCAGAATTCTGATTATATGCTGCTACCATCCATCTGGTGAAAGGATGCCATTTTCTTTGTGAGTCAAGTGATTTGATGATTTCTTTCATAATGTCACTGTAGGGTCATCAAAACAATAACTTTTATTTTCCCTTTGGCTTAAATAGTGACTTGTAATTGAACATGAAATGTTTCTACATTAGTTAAAATAAACACAGTCCTTTCCTTTTTGTCCTAAAATGACCTGCTTTATCCTGATGCTTGGCTATAATCCTTCAGTTGGGAAAAGAATGAGCTTAAGGGCCAGAGAGAAAAGAAAAAAATCTAATTTGGTTTTGAGTTTTTAGAGGAAGAGTGACCAGGATGAGTTACTGGCATAGAAGCTATCTTCTTTTTAGTAATGAGGTATATTATATAAGAAAACTCAGCAAGAAGTCAGCATCATGTAATGGAAATTATATGGCTTTTGAGTCTTAATCTGAACTGCTCTGGCTGGCATTCTGATCTTGCCAGTTACTAAGTATGTGATGTGTGCAAGTTTCTATAATGGACTTAGTGATTAAATCTATCTCTTAGGGATATTGGAATTTAAATGATACAATGATGTATTTAAAAATGATGTATTTGGCTCAGTCAAAGACATAAAGAAGTCAAAAATTATTTCAATACCTAGTTCAACTCTGGTTTTTAGAGTTGGGAAAAACAACATGAAAGAGAAAATATCCCATGACACTGGGGGTTGAAGAGTAGTATTGAAGTAAAGATGAGAATAGTCTCATGTTGTTTATCATTGTTCTATGAGATAAAATTTACCAATCCAAATTCCCTTTTCTCTTACAACCAGAAGGGACCTAGCTTAAATGGAGGACAGCACACTGAACAGGAACCTCTCTGGCTTTCTTTGATTGCGCTCTGTGGGATGAAATGAAGCTCGGAAAAAAAGAAAATCAAAGTAATGTCGACTGCATATGAGGCCACAAGGACACTCAATGTAACCATATCATAAATCATCAAAGAAAAATGCCAGGGAAGATCTATGCTTGCAAGACAGCTTGCCTCATTTAATATATCTAATGCTGCCGTAATAGCGACTCGTTCGGCCCCCTTTTCCTTTGTTCAGTGGTAATTGTCCTTCTGCTGGACCATTCATCTCTCGCCGAGTTGTCTCCTGACTGGGAGATGTGTACTACTGGCCCTGAATTATGGGTCCTCAGCCTGGAAAAGCCTACGTTTCGGTTGGGTGGTGTTCAAAGTTAAAGTGAAGAGCAGCCACAAGTGCAGAAGGAGAAAAAATGACCCTTGGTGAGGTTGATTGAAGAAAAGAATGGATGTTGATAAAAATCCCTTCACTTCCTACTGGGCTTCTTTAGCAAAGAATAAATAATGAAAGAACCAGTTTGGGAGAATAATTAAAAGATGATGCCAGTGATATAAAAAGTCAGGAGGAGCCCAACTGCACTGTTACCGTCCATCCACAATCATCATGGGGTCCCAGTGAGATCCTCATAATGTAGTTTGAAGTCAGTGAATGAAAATGTCAAGTGTATTTTCACCTGAAGTCGGTGGCCTAAAAGCAATGAACAACCTTCGAAATTCCTTAGGAATTTTGGCAAATCCACTAGGACTACTCACAGCCATGAAGAGGTACTGGAACTTTAAAAGCTTTAGTCCTTCTCAAATTGGTAACTAAATCTCCCATAGGAGATCTATTCACACACAAAAGAGATTAACAGATTTAGCTGTGAATTTGAGAGGAAAAAAAAATGAGCAAAATACAAAGGCTCAGCCCGAATAAAAATTATGTGTGAGTAAAAATAGAATAAGCAGCATTAGTATTCTGACTTTACTTCACACACTCCTTACGAGTCCTTCAGAAATAAACACACAAAGAAACATTCCAAGAACACAAGGGATCCAGTGTAAATCTACAAAAGGAAAAAAATTAGAAGCAAAGAGCAGAAAGAATTACAAAAGGATTAGATACGCACCCGGGGTAACTGGTTAGGAGCAGCAGGTATAATAAATATCTTTCTTGATGAGGTGCGTGGTCCAACCTTTTCCTTGATTTGTAGCTACAACAGCAAGACTGATTTCCTTATTCTCATGCACAGCGGTATGCGATACAAAGATAAAACCCAACTTTTCAGAGACTAGAACACACGCCGTCTCTCCAGAGCATTCACTTTATCTTCCAAAGGGCTGGGGCAACAGCATCAGAAAGCCAAGCAATCCTCAGAGGAGCTGAAGGAATTCAAGCTCCCTTTAAAATTCATGCAACAACTCCTGAATTTTTTTTGACTATTCAAGTGGTTCCATCCAAATTCTCTTTTCCTGTTGGGTTGAATCCGTTTGAATTGATAGTGGAGTTAATCTTCACAAGTCAGAATGGGTGCTCTGCAAGGGATGCAACCTAGGGTTTCATGCCTACTCTGGGCCCCCCCTCTTCTTTTAAAAGACACACCTGGCCCCCTTGTTGGAAAGCCAGTGGAGGAATTCCTTCTGTCCCATGAGAACGGAAGCTGAGATGGAGCCTTGTTACCGGTAGCTTGCAGTAAAGTAGGATGCTGACGGACCAAATGCAACAAACCCCAAATGAGACAGTCCCCCTTGGGTGGCCCTTGGGTGCGAAGGTCAGCCCTTTAGCCTCGCCTACCTCTGAAATCTTTGTCATACGTACAATCACATGCCTGACCTTTGGGTCACAAGTCTGCATTATTTCTGGTTCTCAGGATGCCGCATTTTCCAACCTCACGTAGAAAGTCCTGGCACACTGGCTATAATTTTTGGCACATTCTAGATACAATGACATGGATGTAGAGGCAAAACATGTACATAGAGGGAAGACTCCAGAGCTGTTCAGGCAGGTAGGAGACAAACCCATGACGGAGTGGTTTGCTTTTTAGTTCACAGCCCATAGTTCTTTCCAAAGTCTCAGTCCCATCCTCAATGAAGACAAAAAGCCATGGAACACAGAAGCTATGCCTTGGAGATCTGCATACTGGCAAGCCCCCGTTCTTGTCAACCTTGATTTAATTCTTTGGCCCCCTCTATGGTCTAGCTCTTCATACCTCTATCTGCATGGCTACGAGAAGGAATCCCGTGGGATCTCTTGCATTTTCTTGACATGCTTCAAGACCTTTGCTATTTTTTTTTAAGCTCCTGTGTTCCTCTAGTCACCCTGAAAATCGATATAGTTGCTCTTTTGATTTTTTAATTTGCAGCCTCCCCTTGGGCACTAGTTCTACAAAGTACATGTGAAAACTCCAAAGAGGCAAAAATGCTACAGAATTCATGTGGGACTTCCTGGGGAAGCCACTGAGCTAAGATCATTCCCAGCTTTCCAGAATGAGAAATAATTAAAAATTGATACTGCAGTTTAGAAAGAGAACGAGCAGAATCAGAATGTTTCTGAGCTAAGAGACATTCTGGGCTTCTTGTTCCACAATAATTCTTTTATAGACAAGGCTTGCGGGGCCAAAAATAAAGGCTTGTTCCCGGATATGTGTCAGACCCTTCCAAGTGACAAGATGGGTCATAATTTTAATGAATATTGTGACACACCCATCAATTATCCTCAGATGCGAAGGTGACCCTGTGAGTGTGCAAAGCCAGAGAAAGGGTAATTTCAGCTCGTGAATTCCTGCACACCTGTCTGCTGTTGTCAAGAATCGAAATGACCCATACTAGGTAAAATTAATTTAATGTTTAAGAAGAATGTCACCTGCATATTCCAAACACCTTTCATTTGGAACCGCACAGAGAAAATTACAGAGCAACCCACAGTAAAATATGCCATTCAAGTAGAGAATGGAGAAAGCGAGGGGAAACGCACCTTGGCATTCAGCGCTACAGAAGTTAAAACTGTCGATGGAAACTTGGGTTGTCATGGAAACCTGATGCAAGTGAGTGGCCAGGAAAGCCATCTCTTAGCCATATCCATAGATGGGCTCAGATGCTATTCAGAACAATTAGAACTATCTGGCCAGATGACAGCGATGAGTCTAAAAATTACGACAACGACAACAACAATAAGATTTGAATAATGAAAGTAAAGAAATGAGTACTGGGTCCAGGTAGAGTGGAATGGGAAAAGAATCGACAAGAAAAGAGTAATTAGTACCAGTAGCATGTCCTGATAAAATTAAGTAAAGTTGTCTGGAAAAGGAGGAAAACTGTAGAACAAGTAAAGAATATTCTTTACCTTATTAATCACATTATAATATATTAATTGTTAATATAATTATCTCCCTACAGACCAGGAGCTTCTTTAGAAAGAAACTGTGGCCGTGTTTATCATTCCGCTCCCCCCACCCAACCATGGTGTTCAATCAATGTTTGGTGAATGGTAATAATTGCTACTATTTATTTAAAGGGGACTGAGGTACAGTTGCTATAGTGAGTTGTATTAATTTGCTAGGGCTGCCGTTATAAGCTCGCTCAGGCTGGGTACCTTATATAGCAGAGATTTGTCTTCCCATGGTGTGATTTCTCCTAAGACCTCTCTTTCTGGCTTAGGGATAGCTGCCTTCTTGACATGTCCTCCCATGATCTTCCTTACTGTCTCTTCCTCTTCTTATAAGGACGCTCCATCTGATTGGATGGAAGCCCTGACCTAAGGGGTCTCGGTGAACCGAGTCAACCCCTTAAAGCCTTATCTCCCAACATGATGGCATTCAGAGCTTGGGGGCGGGGAGGTTGTGACATCAACCTATGGCTTTTAATGTGGACACAACTCAGTCCATAATACCAGCTTCTAGCTTATTTCATTGGAATTGTCGCCACCATATTCGTATAGCTTTTTTGTAGGAGAAGTCATTTGAATCTTGGAAAGGTAGGGTCAGTGGTCAGTGGTGCCACAATTTGGAAGGGGCCCAATGGGGATTAAACCCAATTTACTGACCTCAAAGCCCAGTTCTTTACAATGTGTTCCAAAGAATAGATGAAATGGAAGTTACTAGAGCTGAACTGGAAAAGTGAAGCTAATAGTATAACATTACCATCATCCTCAAACCAAGGCCAAAGACTTGGTTTAGTCAAGCAGTTTGGTCCCTCGGGGCCCATTTTATTGTCTTAAATGATCCAGCTCTGTTTATTCCCTCAGTCAGGATCAGGGAAATTCTTCCAGGGTCTCAGTGAAAAACCAGAGATCAAGGGCTCCTCAGAAGAGAAACAAGGACACATTGAAGCCAGCCTCGTGTGGTGCAAAGCACGGTGTGGAAATCCGTACAAAAACTAGACTATCTTTTGCCTCTCAGAGACTGTGGTCTTATGGCGATAAAAACATGCTTTGTTGCTGTTTTTGCCTCCTCTGAGGTGCTCTTATAATCAAAGTGATCTTTGTCCGTTATGAACTCTGCTCATTTCTTCCTGATCATTCAAATAGAATATCTCTAGAATTTAGCAGCAAAAATGCTGTGTGTTTTCCTGAATTAAGAGAGAGAGGAAAGGCTTTAAAAGGCCAAGGCAAGTCACGTGATTACCCTACTAGGAAGTGGTGGTACTTTTTTCCATTGCTAGAGATTTAACACCACCCCCCTGCCCCGGGAAATGGGTAATCAGCCAATCACCAGGCCTCTCCCAACTGGAATAGGACTCTTGAGGGTCACATTTAGTTCCGGATACAGAGGGACACCTGGGTGGCTGAGTCGGTTAAGCGTCTGCCTTCAGCTCAGGTAATGATCCCAGGGTCCTGTGGTTGAGTCCAGCATTGGGCTCCTTGCTCGGCAGGGAACCTGCTTCTCTCTCTGCCTCTGCCTGCCACTCTGCCTGCTTGTGTGTGCTTTCTCTCTCTCTATGACAAAAAAAAGAAAAAGAAAGAAAGAAAGAAAGAAAGAAAGAAAGAAAGAACGAACAAACAGATGCAGAGATAATCCAATCTCAGCTCCTGATCATAACATGCTCTGTCCTTCTTTGTCTTTTGTGTATTTCTAGAACAAACCCATTTGTGGAATTCCTCCTCATGGGGAATGAAAGGTCTTTAAGTGGAAAGTTTCTCCTGCAGGTTTATAGGCACCTAATGTTCATAGATTGATGGGGAGTCCCTCATGTTGGGCTCCGTGGAGCCCCACAGCCCCCGGCCTTGCTCCTGGCTCCATCAGCAGACCCAACCAATTAACAGGGCATGTTCCTGGAACTCTCGTGCTGATGGCTGGGGCTCTTTCCTTTCTGTGGCTTCACTATTACTCCCCTTCTATGTCCACTAGACTCTCGCATGGGCTCCAGATGGCCAGCTTCCTGGAGCAGAACAGGGAAGGACCCAAGAATTTTCCTCCAATTAATGGCACTGCAGCTCAATGTTAGTTACCTAGCAGATCTCTGCAGAGATCTGCCGCCTCGTCCAGCAAGACAGTTTGAAAAATCAGTACATTTTGAGCCGTTCCTAAAAAAACAGTCTTGCTACCTTGCAACTCAGGGCACACAGCACTCAAAGACCTGTAGTGAGACTCTGTTATAAAGCGTCTGGCCACGGAGGGAGTTAGGTTACAGGCAAGGCCACACAAAGCAGTCCTCAAAGTCTCCTGGAGAGGAGTGACTTGGGACAGACGGGAACAAAGAGAGACGCGCCAAAGGAGAAACAGGGAAGCTCCCAAGGAAATTCTGAAAACTCCAGCACTTACTGACCACAAGCCAAGTTCCAGGCAATGTGGCACAATCTAGCTTCACGCTAACAGAAATCTTGCACGGTCCCTCCATTCCTGGTGCTCAGGGTCTCCTTAGATGCTTAAGAAGGAATCTTTGAAGTTCCATCAAATTATTCCATTCTAAATTTATGAGTTATGTGAGAGGTACATATATATGCACACAGACATATATTCAAGTTTTTCTATACATTGCGTAGAAGTCAAAAAAATGTTTAGAAGTCAAATTTCTTTAAAAGACCGTACTTTTTTTATTTTTCTTTTTAACAGTTCAGCTCTTGTGGTTAAGGAAGAGAGAGTGGAAACAGAGCAATGGTTTGATCTTCCCCATTTTATAAGAAAAAGGGAGGATTATGCATCCGTCAAGACGGAAGGAAGATCCTGGGAGCAGAGACCCTCTTGCTTTTCTCTTTCTCGGCGGGTTCAGCTTCAGCTGCCACAGGCTCGAATCCTGTCTATGACAAATAGGACAGGAACAATTAAATAATTACTATGTCTGCAAGCTCTGCAGAGAAAAAGCGAAATGCTAGGCATCCAAGACACAAAATTGGAATAAAAACGGCTTTCACAGAAATTATAAGGTACATCCTGGGTTTTGTCATCCTGTCCCAGCTACGAGAAGAGACTCCAATGATCCTCAGAGAGAAAGCAAGATGAACGACACTCTCAGCGGCCAGGCCCAGACAGGGCCCCTTAAGAACAAGGACAAGAACCACTTCATGGAGAAATTAAAGTTCCTCTATACAGACTCTGAAGAGGAACTATTAATGCTTTTCTGTTTCTGACAGCCTAGTTCTCGTCTCAAGAGTTCATTTCAATCCTTACTGCTGCTGTCCTTATTTTTCTTCCCCACCAAGAAAGCTGGATATTTTAAAAGTCATTTCGGACTGGAAGTTAAAGATCTGTCTTCTCCCAAGTTTTTCCTCACTTGTCTCACGTTGTTGTTTCTCTTTAGAAAGGTGGGAGCGGTAAACGGGAGAAAATTACTCAGGACTCTTACAGGTAAGCTTTTTTGTTTTAAATGAATATCGGCTTTAAAAGTGGCACTTCTCGAGGGGAAAAACTGGACTGACAGCATTAGAATTACTAGGGATGATTATCTTAGATAATAATTTAATAAATTTTATAAATAATATAAATATAAATAATATAAATCGTACATCTTTATTGAGATGTAATCCACATACCATGCATTTTAGTGCCTTTTTTTTTTAAGATTTATCTATTTATTTGACAGAGAGAGAAAGGGAGCACAAGTGGGGGAGCAGCAGACAGAGGGAGGAGGAGGAGCAGACTCCCCACTGAGCAGGGAGCCTGACTTGGGGCTCCATCCCAGGACCCTGGGATTATGATCTGAGCCGAAGGTAGATGCTTAACTGACTGAGCCACCCAGGCTCAGCCCCTTGTTTTAGCTCTTTAAGGAACACAACTCAGCAATTCTTAGCATCTTAGAGTTACACGGCCATCATACAATCAATTCTACAACATCTTTCATCATTCCTAATAGAAACCCCCCACCCACTAGGATCACTCTCCATTCTCCTCAGCTCCAAGAAAAAATTACTATTAATCTACTCTCTGTATGATTTTGCTTATTTGGGATATTTTATATAACTAGAGTCATAAAATATGTGGTCTTCTGTGACCGAGTTCTTTCACTTAGTGCATGGCTTTCAAGGTTGAGCTATGTTGCAGCATGTATCAGTAATGCATTTCTTTCTTTCTTTCTTTTTTCAAGTAAACTCATTCCGAGGGGGGGCTCAAACCCACAACCCTGTGATCAAGGATTGTGTGCTCTACTGAGTGAACAAGCCAAGCATCCCTGCATTTCTCCTAATTGCCAAATAATATTCCTTTGTTTAGAGCTATTGAATCTTTTATCCATTCATCAGTTGATAGACATTTGAGTTGTTTTCCCTTGGGGGCTTTTATGAATAATAATGTAGGCATAAACATTACATACAAGATTTTTTGTGGACACTACTTTCAATTCTCTTGGACACAAATCGAGGAAGGGACTAGCTGCCTCCTTTGGTAACTCTAGGTGTAACACTTTGATGGACTTTGAGAGTGCTTCCAAAGTGACTGCACCATTTTAACCTCCTGCCAGCAGTACATGAAGATTCTGATTCCTGCCAACACTTGTTATTAGCATCTTTTTCTGTGTCGCCCGGCTAGTGGGTGTGAACTGATATCTCACTGTGGCTTTGATTTGCTCTTTCCTGATGGTTGGGATGATGGTTAAAATTGCTTACTTTGAACTAAAGCCTGACCCCCAAATTAGAATCTATGAGTCTGCATTTTACTGTTTCTGATTCAGTTATTTATTCCTGTGTAATAAATATTTATTATCTCTCACAATCCCTGTGGGCCAGATATCTAGGAGGGACGTGACCGACTATTTCCGGTTTGGTGTCCCGTAGGGTTCTGCTCGATCTCAGCCAAGGCTGCAGAAGTTCAAAGTCTCATCTCAGACTGGGAGAGCCCCTTCCAGCCCCAAGTTTCGTGGGCTTGCAATCTGTGTAGTCGAGGATACCTCACTCAGAAGGAGTTCACATACTTGGAGTGCCGCTAAGGCTGTCTTGAAACTCTTAATACTTATTGTCTTCAAACTTGTGCTTTGTCAGTAAGGTCCAGGAAGAAAAGAGGACACACATTTGTGTAATACGTGAGTCTGTGCTCCCCTTGGCCCTATTTGCATGTGATGATGGCAATACCAATAGGCATAAAATCCCGGTGAGCTGTAGGTATTGGACAGTTCACTGTGACTCAAAGAATGTACAAGGTAAACTTGTTACATGCTATGAAAGTGGAGGCACTCATAGGCCACGCTTTCAGTGAGAACCTAACCTTGTTATGACCACAGTAAAGATGGAGTATGGCCTTCAAGGTGCAGGAGGGAAAGAGAGGAGGGATAAAGCTGGTAAGATGACCAAAATCGTGTAGCGTACCATGGCCCCCTCCCTCTTCCCTTTGAAATCTCTAGGAAAGCTACCAGACCCACAGATGCTTTGTGGGAGTGAGTCCTTTTTGGCGAAAACCAGAGAAAGGATTCAGCTGGGGAGTATGAATGGTTGTGGGGGGAAAGAGAGACAGCACCCGAGGGAGCTAGAGTGAACCGTGAGGAATCAAAGATCTCATGAAATCATGGAGAAAGACTTGGGACTGCCACTCACCATGGAGTGGGGAGACAAGGGGGCATTGAATTTGAGTTGAGATTTTCATACATCAATTTACACTTGGGTTTTACTTATAAAGTCTGCATGTGGGACATAGGGAGAGCCTCTCAATTCCAAATGAGTAATGTTTACGTATCATTTATCTCCTCTACTTACACATCCTTGTGATGACAATTTCGTGAGACATATATCACTGGATCTTTATGAGACGTGCAAATGATGCTCCGTTTTCTAAATAGGAAGACTTAGAATAGTCCATACTCTGAATTCAGAGTGCCATGTTGCTTGGGTATCCACAAGTTCCCAAGTTTGGGTGGCTGTTAGAAGCAGATTTGAGCCAGGTTTCACAACATTGAGCCTAACTGAAATTTATTGATCTCCAACCTCAGTGTGAGTTACACTGAATGACAGAGAGAAGGGGGAAGGCCTTGCCGGGGCCAGGGGAAAGCCACTGGAAATCAAGGTCAACATGAAACACTGGCATTTGAGGACCATGAGGCAAAGGGAAGAGAGAATAGAATGTTCAGGTCTGTTGGTGAAACTGCTCCTGGGTCCTGTCCTGACTTGCCCCACAGCCCACCATCATTCACTAATTGGCAGAATTTCCTTGTTGACATACTGGCTCCATTGAAAGTCTGATGGAGGAGCCACCTGCTTGTCAAAGCCTCATGGCACCCACGAGGCAGGAGTTCTTCACCCTGAACAGCCTTTCTGCTTGGAAACCAGTGAGGACACCAGGACGCTGTGCAAAGCCAGGTCATCAAGCACAGCATTCAGTGAGGCAAAGGATCTTACCTCCATTCAGTGGTGCCTCATTGACAAGCCCCTGCTTTGCTGTTTCAGATGACGGGCAGAAAAACCACCACAGCACAGCTCGGAACACAATGCCTTTCTTCTTGTAAACACAAATTCAAAGAGTCTATTTCTTAGAAAGAAAACTGCTCTGGCAATTCACATTACATTTCAAAATCAGCGGGTGATTTGTTAGGGAGCAACATTTACTATTATTTTAATCTATGTTGCATTAAGGTGACTCTTATATTTGACTTCGTACATATTTTTAATGTAATTATACATGTACTTTGACCTTCAGTCTGTATCACTCAACATGTGCTTTGGCTTCTAGACTCATCCACCCAATTGTTTACTCACTCCTTCCATTTGGATGGCCAAAGGGCATCTCAAACTAAACACATCTAAAACCAAACTCTTCCCTCCCCATACACCCCTGCCCCACCCATCCCACCAAAGCTATCTTTATTTTCCTGAACCTATCCATTCATTCTGCTCAGGCCAGCACCTGTGATCAGGTCTCATACTCTGCACTTGACCAACATTTGTCTGGAAGGATCCTCACCAAGACATCTACGTGCCTTACTCCTCTAGGTTACTCATGTCTCTGGTCAAATGTCACCTTATCAGAGAAAGATTCTGGGCCACCCTATATCCCCTACCTTGTCATTTTTCTCCTTTTACCTATACTACTTTTCATAGCATTATCACCATATGAGAAGTTATATTTTTGTCGATTTGCTTCTTGTCCCGTCTTCTCTTACTAAAATAATCCATCCTTTGACTCATTGCTATATGTGTAACACAGAAAGGTACTTATACATAGTAGGTTCTCAGTGACTATTTGCTGAATCATTTAATGAACAATAAATAAAATAATTGTTTGCATGTAGTTCTAAAAGACGACTAACGAGGGTGTAGTATTTACCTGGGGACAAACTGTAGCCGTGCTTTGAGGAGACACAGCAAATGAAATTCAAAGAGAATCTCCTTAGGAGAGTGTTTATGTGATGATTTCTTGGGGGTGTTTTCTCTCTGGCTCTTCTCAAATCTAAAGGAAAAATAGAAAAAAAATATATAACATTATGTTTAAGAAACATTTATTGAGCATTCGCTCTGCGTGTGGTGTTATGAGGGATATAAACATAATACAGACACACTTCTTCATTTCAAGGATACTGCCATTTTACACATCATTACAACCCTAAATTATTCTACTATAGTGAAAAATCCTCAAATGTCTCATTGTTCCATTTAACAAAAACAAATTATAATCAAGTAATTACTTTGGTATCATCTTAAAAAATGAAACCTATGCCGTAAATAATTCAAACAAATACAGAAAGGTATAAAAAAAGAAAGCAACCAATCACTTCGAATACCAACACCACAAATAACCAGTGTTCCTGGGTGAACATCTACAGAGACAGAAGAAATCACAGAAGAGGTATTAGAAGACAGAGGAAAAGAACTTGGTTGATGAAAATGGGATAAGGCTATACATGGAATTTTGAAAATGAAAAGTGATTCGTTTTCCTTGATCAACAGAGTAAAAAGAATATGAGGCAAAGCAGAAAGAATTGCTAATTTTTACCAAGAAATCTTCCTTCACTACTCTGGGCATTAATTATAAAAAATCCCCCTCCCCTTTTTAAGGATTTTATTTATTTGACAGACAGAGACCACAAGTAGGCAGAGAGGCAGGCAGAGAGAGGAGGAAGTAGGCTCCCTGAGGAGGAGAGAGCCTGATGCGGGGCTCAATCCTAGGACCCTGGGATCACGACCTGAGCTGAAGGCAGAAGCTTTAACCCACTGAGCCACCCAGGTGCCCCTAAAAAATCCTTTTAAGTAAAAAGTCCCATCATGAAGACCATGGGGTGAGTGTGTGTGTGTGTGTGTGTGTGTAGCCAGTTAATGGCTAACAAAGCCCTGCTAGGAAATGGGGTGGGGTGGGGGGCATTGGTGTTGCTACCCTCCCTCATCGCACTTGTTGTTCATTGTGTTTTTTCATTTCAATTGGTTGTTGGCAATGGTAGGGAGGGTGGACAGAGCTTGTAACAGTAGCTTTATGTTTTGTGATCATGGTCCTCCCATTCTTCTTCTTCTTTTTTTTTTAATATTTTATTTATTTGACAGAGAGAGAGAGAGATCACAAGTAGGCAGAGAGGCAGGCAGAGAGAGGGGGAAGCAGGCTCCCCGCTGAGCAGAGAGCCTGATGCGGGGCTCAATCCCAGGACCCCGAGATCATGACCTGAGCCTAAGGCAGAGGCTTAACCCTGAGCCACCCAGGTGCCCCCCTCCCATTATTCTTATTACTAGTTCCATATTAAATGGATTTAGTGCTCTTTACAATGACTTCCCAATATCTGAATTCTTTTTTTTTTTTTTAATACTTAGGTAGTCTCTACACCCCATGGAGGATCAAACTCAAAACCCTGACATCAAGAGTCATATGCTCTCCTGACTGACCCAGTCAGGCACCCCCCTCCCCAGGCCCCCATACCTGAATTCTTTACTCCGTCTCTGGTTGACTGGATTTTGGCATCCAGTAAACTTTTTTTTTCCTACTCATGAGTGCTGTTTCTAGACTTCTCTCATATTTGAGAATTCCTTTTGTATTTGAACTTGAGTGGTAATATGACTGAGCCAAACTTTTCTTTCGCAAAGGACTATGTGGCTATTGCTGCACTGTCTCTGACAGGGAGTCCTGCTGTGAGATGTCTAAGGACAACTTGATATTTTCTCCCTTTATTTCCCTTCAAGAATCTTTCTTCATTTTTTTTTCTTTTTAATAGAAGGAGCTGAGATGCCCTTCAAAAGACAAATGGATAAAAAAGATGTAGTCCATATATATATAAAGGAATATTACTCAGCCATCAGAAAGGATGAATACCCAACTTTTGCATCAACATGGATGGGACTGGAGGAGATTATGCTGAGTGAAATGAGTCACGCAGAGAAGGTCAATTATCATATGGTTTCACTCATACATGGAACATAAGCAATAACACGGAGGATTTGGGGGGAAGGAAGGGAAAACTGAGGGGGGAGAAATCAGAGGGAAACAAACCATGAGAGAATATGAACTCCAAGAAACTGAGGGTTTCAAACTGAGGGTTTCAGAGGGAAGGGGGGGTGTGCGGTATGGGCTAACCCAGTGATGGGTATTAAGGAGGGCATGGATTGCATGGAACAGTGGGTGTTATATGTAAACAATAAATCATGGAGCACTACATAAAAAATTAATGATGAACTGTACGGTGACTAACAACATAACAGTAAAAAAAGCAAATAAATAAATAAATAAATAAACTTTATGGTTCAGAGGAGTTTGAGGTTCCCAGAAAAACTGAGGGGAATTGCAGAGGATACCCTTTGTCCTAAAAGACCCACAGCCTCCCCATTATCAACATGCCTCCCCTGAGTGATAAATTTGTTACAACTAATGAACCTGCACAGACACACCATTAAGACCCAGAGTCCATAGTTTACATTAGGGTTCACTCTTAGTGTTGTACACTCTGTGGGTTTAGGCAAACGTACTAGGACATGTATCTACCATCATAGTTTCAAATATATATATATTTCAAATATATATATATAGTTTCAAAAATACATATATTTTACATACAACGTATTATGGGCTTAAAATACTATAGCCCATAATATAGCTATATATAATATAGCTTATAATAGTAAAGCCCATATAATACTATGTTATAAGTCCATAATATATTATATATATTTTTTTATATATAACTATATATACTTACAGAATAGTTTCCTTACCCTAAAAAGTCTCTGTTTTCTGCCTGTTCTTCCCTCCCTCCCCTCTAGCCCCTGGCAACCACTGAACTTTCTACTGGCCCCACTGTTTTTGCCTTTTCTGGATTCATACAGTATGCAGCCTTTTCAGATTGGCTTTTTTCTTTTAGTAATTACATTAAGGCTCTTCTAGTCTTACCATATCTTTTTGTTGAAAAATAATCTTTCTACATTTTTAAAATTCAAAAAATAAAATCAGGAGTATATGAATGTTACTATCCTATATCTTTTCTTCTTGCATGACCCCTAAATTTTATAATTGCAATATTTGGCACATGGAAACATAATAATAAAATAAACTCCTCTAAACTTTCCACCTCAACAAAGACCAGAAATTTTCCAGAATCACTGCTTCTATCAATATTTTTCTCTGCTGTCTCAACTCACTGTCTATCCTGACAGAGATAAACACTGGCTGGAGTTTTGCATTTATCATTCCCTTGTTTTGTATAAAGAAGTTTTACAATATAACCATAAATACATCCTTCTAAACTATAAATTGTTTAGTTTGGTGTGGGGATTTTTTGTTTGCTTGCTTTATAGCAATAAATTTATGAATTTATATCATTTACTAGAACTTCTTTCTTCACTCACTATTATGTTGTTAAGAGTCATCTATCTTGGGCGCCTGGGTGGCTCAGTGGGTTGGGCCGCTGCCTTCGGCTCGGGTCATGATCTCAGGGTGTTGGGATCGAGTCCCGCATCGGGCTCTCTGCTCGGCGGGGAGCCTGTTTCCTCCTCTCTCTCTCTCTGCCTGCCTCTCTGCCTGCTTGTGATCTCTCTCTGTCAAGTGAATAAATAAAATCTTTAAAAAAAAAAAAAAAAAAAAGAGTCATCTATCTTGTTGCATAATAGTCTGTTGTGTGACTATGACCTAATTCTCTTCTCCTGTAGAGAGGCACTTATGAAATTTCCAGTCCATTCTTTTATATATAGTGCTGCCATGATCACTCTTATTCCCAGCATGGTTCACACAGGCAAGATTCTCCAGGGACATGTACCCAGGAGAACAATTGCTGGATGGCGGACCAATGGAAACATTTATTTTTGCAAGATAATGCCAAATTGGTTTGCAAAGAGTGTTGACTAATTTGCATTCCCAACAGCAGTAGAAAAAAATATACATTTATCCATATCCCTGCTAACACTTGGTATTTCAGACTTCTTACTTTTTGGAAATTGAGTAGATGGAAAATTACATTTCATCATGGTCTTAGTTTGCATTTTTTGGGTTACTAATGGGGTTGGGCACCTTCTCAAATATTTGTTGGCTATTCAGGTTTTTTCTTGGATATACCTGTCATTTACCTATTTTTCTACTTAATTGTTTCTTTTTCCTTTTTTTTAATGTATAGATCTTTTTAAATATTGCTTATATTCATTGCAAGTATTTTTCTGTTAATTTTTTCACTTTTTTATCATATACTTGAAAGAAGTTCTTAATTTGATTTTTTTAAAAAAATTTATGTATTTGTTTGAGAAAGAGAGCACTCAAGTGAGTGCGGTGGGGGGTGGGGGCGGGCAGAGAGGGGCAGAGAGAGAGAGAGAATCTTAGGCAGACTCTGTGCTGAGTATGAAGCCAGAGGTGGGGGCTCCGTCTCATGATGCATGAGATCATGACCTGAGCTGAAATCATGTGTCTGATGCTTAAGCAACTGAGCCACCCAGGCACCCCAAAGTTCTTAATTTTCTTACAAGCAAATATCAATCTTTTCTTTGATGTTAGTGCTTTTTGGTTTAAGAAGTTTTTCCCTTATCCCAAAATCAAACAGATATTCTCCTATATTTACTTTGAAATACTTCACAGTTTTGCCTTTCACATATAAGCCTTTAACCCATCTGAATCTTGTATATACATGACCTTGTATATGGTAGGAGGTAGGGACAAGATTTTATTATTGTCCACGTTGATAACTGTCTCGGCAACATTATCAAATAATATCATTATAATATATCAAGTATTGATAAGTGTGTATGTGTGTGTCTTCTCTAGGTTTTCTCTTCTGTTTGTAACAGAAGATACAATAGTACCACATGTCATAATTAGAAAAGCTTTCTGATAAGTATTGAAGTGGTGTGGGATAATTCCCCCTGACTTACTGTGTATTCTGGAAATTGTGTTCTTTGACATACATTTTAGAAACGTCTTAAGTGTCTCTAAAAATCCAATTGAGGTTGTTTTTGTTTCTGTTTTTTGTTTACAATGGAATGCACTGACTCCACAGATCAAATTAGGAGGAATTAAAATGTTCTGATATTGGAAATTTCTACCTATCTACCTGATAAATTTCACAACTTAAGACTTCTTTAATGTCTTTCCATGAAGTTTTATAATTTCTTCAGACAGGTTCTATACAATTTTGGTTAGATTTCCAAGGATCTTATATGTTTTCATTGCTATTTTAAATGTCATGCAGTTTTTAAAATAACGGTTAGCTGGTATTTTAAAAATGCAATTAATGTTTGTATCTTGATCTTATGTATTTCCATTTTGCCTCAGTCTCTTGTTTATTCTAATAAATAATGTAAATCATGAATCTTTAAATAATGCCTGTCTTATTCCTTGTTTTTTTTTTTATTTTTTTATTTCTTGTCTTATGGAAATGATTGGCCTTCAATAAATGTTGCATGTATGTGGTGATAGTAAGCATCCTTGTTTTGGTCTTAATTTTAAAGGGAGTCCTTCCAATATCTTTCCATTAAGAATGAAGTTTTCTCTAGGTATTTGTAAATAATATTTAATGGGCTGGGAATATTTTCTTCTATTGCTAGATTGCTAAGGTATTTTTAGCCTGAATATCTTCTGTATTTTATCAAATGATTTTTCTGCTCTCAGATCAGTATATGGCCTCTCTTCTATAATTCATTAATGTGTAAATTACATTTATAATTTCTCTAATTTGAAAACCCTCTTGTCATTCCTGAGATCAACTCATTTATATCCATCATGTAATAGCTTCTTTAGATGCTACTGATGTTTGCTCAATATTATTTTGTTTAGTTTTTTCCATCTATTTTCACACACACACACACACACACACACACACACACACAGATACAAACACTAACATGGTATAAGCAACCCACCAGGCTATGTTTTACAGACTAGGTATTGTTGGTTTAACTATAGAATTTGTATGACAATAAAAAGTTAATAGATAATTTTTTTATTTTTTTAAAGATTTTATTTATTTATTTATTTATTTGAGAAAGAGAAAGAGAGAGTGAGAGAGCATGAGAGGGGAGGTCAGAGGGAGAAGCAGACACCCCATAGAGCTGGGAGCCTGATGTGGGACTGGATCCCAGGACTCCGTGATCATGACCTGAGCTGAAGGCAGTCACTTAACCAACTGAGTCATCCAGGCACCCCTAGATACTTTTGATATTGAGGATGAAAGTGATAGAGTTGACAGAGTGTATTTCTATGTGGGAAAAAAATGCCACTTTAAGACTCTGGTTTGGAAGATAAGAGAAAAATCTCTGATTACAGAGTCCATCATGGGCCCTTGACTTAAAGCCAGTCCACATGGGTCTATAGTATCTATACAGCCAAGAGAAAATAAAAATATTTTCAAAACAAGATAATGTTTCTGAAATACAATAGTGAACATTATTTTGGGGGAATGGGCATGTCCTTGTTCATGGAGTAGAATTTTCTGACTTTAAATAGAATAGCCTGTCTCTCCAAGAACACATTTCACTGACAGTTCCTGATGCTGCAATGGAAATTCAAAGGGACAGGATAATTGATGGCTCCCTGAATTCAGTATGTCATCAGTTACCACAGTAATTCCATTCACTGTCCGCCTTAGATTCCTTGCCTTCTACAGCTTGCCTTAAACATCAGAATTTATATTTGTTTTTTTTAGACACGAACTACAATACGAATCATCTCATTTTAAGGTCTTAGTTATAACGCTTCCTATTACACCAGTCTTTCTTCATTTCTTCTTTGATTTGATCCTCATTTCAGGGTGTGATATAATTGTTCTCTCCTTCATCACTTTCTGTACTATGTTATGACATTCCTTTATAACTTGCTCTCACATACAAAATATAGGCAATGAATCCAGACTCAATACTGTAAGATGATAAAGCAACCCCAAAATAGAGAAATAAATAAAAAAGCAAAATACACAAGGCAGAAAAAGAAATACAGTTAGAGCCTGCAAGGTAAATACAGTGTGAGGACTCAGACTTTTTCACAAGTAACAATGACCCTGAAATTAGGAAGTGGCAAGAAAAATCAAAAGAGCAAATGAACCGTGAAATTTTATCCCTTACAAAAGGAGAGAATCTCTCACATTAATGTCCCCTCGATGTATTATTTTTATCCTTCAGCTCGTATGAGAATTATGGAGGCTAACAAGTGAATTGCTGGCTCCAGAATAAAAATAGAAGGCGAGTTGCATGGCAGGAGCATGTCTGAGGTTGTTACTCCGAAGAAATGACCTAATCCCGGAGAGATCAGTGAACATGGAGCGTGACGAAAGTCGTATAAATTCTAGCACAGAAACAAAGGCTAAGAGATAAAGAGAAAGCCTTCAAATGAGCTGTAATATAAGGGTTGGTTATGTTCATTTCTGGGGTATACCATGTGAAGGGACATGCCACACGGCAGGATCTGTCCTGATCGACTGTCATAGGTAATTTATTTTTAAGGGTCTTGCGCTGTTATCTACCCAAGGCTGTGAGTTGCTGTATGGCAACTCCAGTCCTGGGTGCTAAGAGCCCACATTTCTGTCACTGCTATGTTTTATCCATCATTTATCCAACACACTCACTCCTTTCTGACTGAAGGGGAGAACAATGAAGATTATTCCAAGGAGTTGCAAGTAAAAAAAAAACAAAAAAAATTGTTTTAAAATATTGAAGGCAGCTTGAGGCATCCAGCAGAAAGCTCCCCAAAATATCATTCACTTTAAAGAACCAGCTAATGTTGAAGTAGTTTCTTTTCCTTTCTACACTTCCAGAACAGCTTCGGGGTATTACTAAAACTTCATGGAGAGCCCGTGACACCCAACAAAGGACGGACTTTCGAAAGAGTCGACACATTTAAATTAACATTGGCCTTCTAACTCCACAAGAAGCCACGGAATTTTAAGTGAGACTTTATTGGTCTGTTCTGTGCTCTGTACAATTCCCCTGGATTTTAATGAAATATTAGAACTAATAAAACGGTGAAGAGCATTTGAGCTTGAAAGAATACTGAGAAGTCCACTTTTGTGTTTCTTATCGGTAATACACCTATAGTCACCTAAGTGTTTCATTAGTATTTTAGTGAATGCCCCTGAGGACATATTACAAAGATCAGGGAGAAGATACACCTATACACTTCTGACACTATGACACTAGGTAAGTCACTATCCCCCAGACACAGGTGCCACTCTTAGGCAGATGGGAGAGTGAGGAAAAATCCTAAATTAACTGAGTTAAGATCCAAAGTTACTGAATTATTCCAGAATGGATTCATGATATTTTTTCCCCATAATCAGACATAATGAAATTTAAGATAGAGATTAAATTGGCTTATGGAAAAATACGGAACATTCTTTGCTTTTCCACATCTGAGTAAGTGACCACAAAAATAATACCTACCACCTTTTTCTTTTGAGTTGTACATTAGGTGTCTATGTTATCTATGACAGGTTATCATCCCTCCCCAAGATGGCATCTGTAAACAATCATAAACATTTACTTCACACAGTTTCTGTGGCTCGGGAATTCTAGAGAGGTTCAGCTCAGTGCTGGGTTGTTCTTACCAGCGTCTCTTGTAACTGCTATAAATATGATGCTTGGGATAGCAGTCATCTGAAAGACCAACCGATGTTGAAGGGTATACTTCCAAGATGGTTCATCCAACCACCAGCCAGCTGGTACCAGCTGCTGGCGGGACTCAATATCACACCATGTATATTTTTCATAAAGCTACTGAAGTGTTTGCTGACACAGTGGCTGACTTCCTCCCTACTGAATAATTCCAGAGAACATACAGTGGAGGACACAAGTCTTCTACCATTCACCCTAAGAAGTCATACACCATTACAGTTTCCTGTTGGTTACAACTAGTCAACCCTGCTTAGTGGGGGAGGTGATGACTGGGGTCCCTCAATTGGGGGACCCCCTAGAGGATGACTACCACAATATGCAAACTAGAACTACATGTTTAGAAGGCACTTCACCAGTAATTATAGACACAGAAATGGTATATAAAAGAATGGACATTCAGATCGACGTACCTAGCCAAACAGTGTGAGAACTCAGTCAGTATTGTTTTCATGTTGGCACAACATCATCTGATAAAAATAACAGGATTTTCCATGGTGCACAGCTCCTTCTTTCCCTCTCCATAGTGTGTGCAAAGGTCATTTTACCAGCCCTTATGTCATGCTTAAGTCCAGTTCCTTGTGCAAAGACACACCATATGTTAGATAGCAGTAAGGCTCTGGCTGAAGTTATTTCATGCACAGGAAGCATTTCATCTACATTTTGTTGTTACTCTAAACTAGAGCCAATAAAATAAGAGGGATGGAAATAAATGTCTGAATAAAAGGAAAGCATACACTAGTTGCAACTCGTTGGCAGTATTACGACCTACAGACATCTTTTCCCAAGTAAGGTAAGGGAAAAAGGAAGGTAAAGAAAGGCTAATAAACCAAAAGATGGACCTCCCATAGGGCCTTCTAGTTTACCCCCTTCATTTTACAGATGAGGAAACAAAGGCCTAGCAAATCTAATTGATTTATCCAAAACTACACAGTAGATTAACCATTTGTATATTCAGAGTATTTCACAGACCCAACCTTTTTCCTCTTAGTTAATCTTGTGTTTACGTAACATCCAACGATGAGTCAAAAATCCAAAGTTGAGTTAAATCTTCAGTTATTTATTATCACCCAGACAAATAAGAAAAATGATTGCTCGGTAGATTTCAACTATTTGCAGTTTTTTAGAAACATCAATTTGGTCTAACAGATTTGTAATGTGTAGATGATGCAAGCCAATGGAATCTTTGTTTCGGACTCCCAAACTTTAATTCGAGGTATTGTTTTATAATGAAAGGAACCTTTTGGCACTCTTGGGAAAACACTGTCACAGCAAACAAACAAAAATCTGTGTTCCGTTTCCTTTAAAAAAATCATCTCATTTTTTATATGTAATTAATATAAAGGATACTTCTTTCAAGTAGGAAGCCCACTAATCATAGAAGATAATGTTACATTGCACCAAAATTATGATCAGATGGCACTGGTACACTTTAGGGGAACTTTTTCCCAAACGGCAGGTGACTCATTGCTCCCTTCCAACTCCGCACTGTCCAGTCCTCCTTAGTGTGCAAAATTTTCCGATTTATAATTTTATTTTCATGCCACATTAGCCTAGAAATTTTTCTTCTAAACAAACAATTACTGTCAAAAGGCAGAAGATGCACTATTTATCTTGGATTCTAGTGAATGAAAATAACTCCTAATAGTCTGTGGCATGGTCTGAAACATGGCCGCTGCACACGTTAACTGAATTAACATCGCCAAATGGCAACTCTTAGTTGCTGCGACAAGGAAGAGGTCCTTAGCTTAACTGAGGAGAAAATGTGAACATTAATGAGCTCTGCAGATAGAGAAATGCAGTGATGATACACAGGCCCCTAAATTTCTTTATAAAATCAAACATTTATTGAGTACCTACCACTGATCAAGGTTGATGCCCATGGTGTTACGGTTTCAAGGCTGAGCTTATGTGTCAAGGTTCAAATTCAATTTCTCATCTCTTTAGTCCTCCAGGCTGGTTGCAAAATGTATTAAACAGAAGGAAAGATGCCCAGATACCTTAGAAAATTCTTGCTAACCAGGGCTGTTGGTGATGAAAAGCAGTAAAAGTGGGGCCTTGGGTTCCTTCTACACCGGAAAAGCCCTGCTCCCACATGTCTCTGTGAGGTGGGTCAGGAGCACTGCCCAGATGACCCTACCATTTGAGAACAGAGAGCCCCAGGGAAGAAGGCAGGAAACAGAAGTGTGAGCAGGGGATTGCCCTGCGAAGACTGCCATCAGAAGCAGAGGAAAACATTAGTCACTCATTGGTGTTCAGCCATTCTCAATGCAACAACCCTATCCACTAGTGAGCTATGATCCAATGAAAGTCAGACACAGACCAAAAAAACAAACAAACAAACAAAAAGGAGAGAGAGAGAGGAACTTTCTGGGAAGGAAGTTGAGTTGTAGCCACAGATAGTTCCTTCTACAAGCCTCTGACTGAGGAAAAGAAGCTGGGGCACACATTCTGTTTTCTTTTGAGGTTAAGTCTATGGGAGAAGGAGTCTCCCTTCCTATTGTACCACTGGGTTCTGAAGGACTCCATCACCATCCTCAAGCCAGAAAAATGTTGGCAGTTGTCTATCACCCTGGAATCTCACATCCCTTCTGCAAAATATGTCTCCCCACTCGCTGGGAGAGATAAAGACATACTCCCTATAGGTTTACTTAAGGAATTCTCTGGGCCAATCCTGAGTAAGCCTGGAAATCTCTTAGAAGTCTCTCACCCCCTATGGGGTGGGATGCAGAAGAAAGTTCTAGACTTAGTCATGCAGCATGAAGACAGTATGCCTGGGGCGAGCTACTGACTTCAGGGAGACCATTGAACAACATGTCGAAGTCCTCCTAGGAATTCCCTAGGACTGGCTTCTATCTTGATCCTTGAAGTATGTTCCAGTTTTCTCACGTGGGAACCTCCGTCACCATGGTGTGACTCCTCTCGTGGCTCAAAGGAAGAACCGTGTTTCCCTTGCACTTGCTGATGGGGCCTCACTGCTAAGACAATGCCGCCGCTGGCGAGGCAGAGCAGCATGTCTGCCAGGAAACATTACCATCATCTCTTCAGTGTCAGCCCCAAGTTCACCACACCCTTGGGCTGGTGTCACATGCACTATGGCTTAGTTTCTTTCAGGGCCAGCTGCACACAGCCCTGTTGGCCCGGCCCACATGTTTCTAGCTTCCTCTCCGATTCCTCCTGGTTGGCTAGTGAAGTCCTAGTGTGCCTCCTGTTCCCACAAAACTGCAGAGGTCTGCAAAGGTGATGGCCTTCCCATGGTAAACAACCCAAGAGCACCAGTCAGAGGGGGCCGGCGGTGGTTCTATTCAGGCTGTGCCCTCTGCCTGTGTGCAGTGTGGCTAAGACATGTGTGAGGCTAACCTTAAAAACACAAAACAAAACAAAACAAGTTTCCTCAAAAGAATTAAAAATAGGGCTACCCTAGGACCCAGAAGTTGCACTACTGGGTATTTATCCAAAGGATATAAACGTAATGATTCAAAGGGACACCTGCACCCTGATGCTTATAGCAGCAATGTCTACAATAGCCAAACTATGGAAAGAGCCTAGATGTCCATTGTCAGGTGAATGGATAAAGAAGATGTGGTGTATGGGGCGCCTGGGTGGCTCAGTGGGTTGAAGCCTCTGCCTTTGGCTCATGTCATAATCTCAGGGTCCTGGGATCGAGTCCCGCATTGGGCTCTCTGCTCAGCGGGGACCCTGCTTCCCTCTCCCTCTCTGCCTGCCTCTCTACCTACTTGTGATCTCTCTCTGTCAAATAAATAAATAAACTTAAAAAAAAAGATGTGGTATATATATATAATAGGTATTACTCAGCTAGCAGAAAGAATGAGGTTTTGCCATTTGCAACAATGTAGATGGAACTAGAGGTTTATTATGCTAAGCAAAGTAAGTCAGAGAAAGACAAATACTATATGATTTCACTTGTATGTGGAACAGATGGACAGAGGGGAAGGGAAGAAAAAATAAAGCAAGATAAAAACAAAGAGCGAGGGTGTCTGGGTGGCTCAGTTGGTTAAGCAACTGCCTTCTGCTCAGGTCATGATTCCAGAGTCCTGGGATCGGGTCCTACATTGGGCTCTCTGCTCAGCAGGGAGTCTGCTTCTCCCTCCGACCTTCTCCCCTCTCATGCTCTCTCTCTCTCTAATAAATAAATAAATAAAATCTTAAAAAAAAAAAAAAACGAAGAGGGAGGCAAACCATAAGAGACTCATCTCTAGGAAACAAATGAAGGTTGCTGGAGGGGAGGTGAGTGGGGTGGGGTAACTGGGTGATGGGCATTAAGGAAGGCACCATTGTAACGAGCACTGGGTGTTGTGACATGCAACTGATGAATCACTAAGTTCTACCCCTGAAACTAATAATATACTACATGTTAACGCAATTGAATTTAAATAAAAAAATAAAGAATGCAAGCTATTTCTTCCGCCAGGCAAGCCCTTGACCCATCCCAAGAGGAGGTATACATCTCCTTTCTATTCAGCTCTCCCAAACAGAGATCTTTGTTATTTTCTTTGTAACAACTACAGAGTATATATCTCAGCTGTCTCACTGGTCATACCATATTGTAACTACTGCATTTAAGTCTGTTTCTTAACTTTGTTGCAAGGTTCATAAAGGCCAGGACCCTATATTAATCATCTTTGAACGATCATGGCATATAAATGTAAAAGATCATTACATGTCCATCCCGATGTATCATAATACTTGAGAGATCTCTGACATATCCTAATGTACTGGGCAAAGGGTTAGTTCCAAGACACCGATCCCCCCCATCCCCCCGCACCCCTGCATGTTTTACGCCTTCAAAACGGGTAATCTCCTAATTTCTGTGGGCCAGGAGGCAGTTGGGGGGAAAGCAGCCAAGGTATATGCGGATGTATCCAAAGTAGCAGGGTGGGTATCAGGGGTTTGGAAGGAATTTGTGGAGACGATGGAGGATGGTTTTGAAGAAATGTGGCATCACCAACATGTCTGATACCACAGATTACGACAGTATGTGGAAAATCACAGTATCTGTGGCTTTGGGTAGAAAAGTTCTCAGAAGAAACAGCATCTGAATGTCAAGAAGCTTTAGGAATACCTTAACCAATTTCATTTGCTTATGTTCTCCTTTTTACGAATGCACATGAAATGCACTTATTATGCTACATCATAATAAGCTATGTCTAAGTAGCTCTAAAACAGATTTCACTAAGAAGAAAATAAAAACTCTAAGCGAGAGAAAAACGATATGTAAATCTAATTGATAGCATTTTTTTTCTTTCTTAGCAATCTGTAAGTGAGGGTGGTTCCCATAGTCACTGACATTCTATTCCATGAAATATGGGATACTTGCTGTAAAACTAGTGATTTTTTTCCCTTTCTTTTGAGAAACAAATGGGACTTGTAAATTGCAACCATTATCTTTGGCTAAGTGAAGGGACAGGCAGATCTGCTTGTACTTAGGTAAGTTTTACAATGTTGCAATAAACAGAGGTGGTGGGGGAGGGGTAGAATGGTGGCAAATTCCCAGGGAGAGGTTTCTCTTTTCAGACTGAGGGTTTGTTATTGTTTGTTGTTACTGCTGAAAAAAAGCAGAGACCCACCCAGGGAAGCCACATTAAAAAGAGTCAACAGCACTGGATGACTGCCACCCTCCACAATCTCCACCCCAAAAGGAATGTAAACAAAAGGCGACAAAAGGCCCCCCTCTTACCCACCCTAATTTTGAGACAGATATGAATTTGTTGCCAAAACCCTCTCTTTTCCCTCAAAAGAAGATGGTCAGTCTATATCTTAGGTGATGAAAAATAAAAAGAAAATGACAGGAATAGAGGAAAGCATCTTATAAGCAGAGAACTAAACAAAGTGAAGCAGGAAACCCTTTGGATAATCACAGAGTCTCTGCTCTCTTTATATTCTGAACTTCATACTTTGCTGCTTATTTTAAGAACCAAAGTCGGGCCTCACCCAAGCGGACTCCAACCCTGATATTGTGGCAAGGGTCAAAACCACACACAAAGTCGCCCGCACCAGCAGCACCAGTTCTACATTTTCTTCACAGCTGCCCACCCAGGTGGGCCCACACTTCGCAGCTGTCAAGTTCTTCCTCGCCTCCACTCGCCCTCCACACGGTGGGAAGCAGTAGGTAGAACGGCAGAGTGATACATAGCTCTGACTCTGGACCATGCATTTGACCGCATGGGTCCTGGATATAATGCAGGCAGCACACGGCCCAGCTGCCGCCCATCCAAACAGAGGAAAGATACAACCAGAAGAAATGAGAGATTCCTTGCATTCAGCTGTACCCCTGTGGGCATTTAGAGCAAAGCCTGTAATTCCTGGCACTATTATATAAAGCCGTGGCTTTTAAGCTTTCATGGTCAATTGCAAAAACGCTGAGTTACCCCCTTTCCTGATGAGTTGTCTTTGGAAATGCCCACCCTCCACCACCCTCCATCCAACACTTCATCAAAACACATGGGCAAAAGGGTTATAGGTTCATCTCCAACTTCTGGATTGGTTCCTAGAAGAAAACAAAACAAAACAGAACAAACCCCCAAAACTAGTATTTGTTGTTTGGGGTCCAAAAAAAGAAAGCGGAAAAGGGAAAAGAAAATGTTTGCTATTCCGGGAGTGCCAAAATTCAAAATTCAAAATTCCCACAGGCAGCATTCCTCAACATCTGGGGGGGCGGGAAGAGGGGACCTCTGAGCAGGTCCCGGGCTACTGTCCCTAATGGCATAAACACGCAGCTTGGTGGTTTTAGAGAGAAGCGGCTACCCATGCCGCTTTTTAGAAACTTAATGGCTGTATCTCTTCTCTAACACATGCCAGCTGCCATGCGGGGGAGGCCGGCCACCAGCCTGGGCAGGTTACCCACGGCAGGCAGCCGCTCGGAGCCAAGGGGACGGCGTGCGGAAGCCGTGAGGTAGCGTCTGGTCTGAAGGAAATGAAATCCTGCACGCGGAAGCCTTGTTAAATGCTTCATGCTTGAAAAATCCATAGTCAAGGCAAGGCTTGGGAAGCAGACGGTTTCCCCTCTTGCCGGTCGTGTTAACTTTATAGTTGGAATTTTGAAGACAATTTTGACATTTGTGTGCACTTCCAAAAAAAGGGGGGGTGGGGTGAAGCGTGAAGCCGTTTCTTTATTGAAAAAACAGGACCAAGAACAAAACTCCGCAAGTCAGCTCTTGGCCCGCAAGAAGGGGCAACGTGCTCTTCGGGGGCTCCGCACGCCGCCCGGTCAAGGCTGCAGCAAGTAAAAAAGCAAACAGCATAGTGACGGTGGGGGCCAGGGCTGTCCTTCTCAGCTGCTTGGACCAAATGGCTCTAGAAATTTCACCAGGACACCTGAAGGCATCAAACTCCGGGAAGCAGCAACACAGGTTCCCGTGTTCTCCAACTTTGACTTAAAAAAACAACAACAAAACTAACAACAACAACAAAAAAACTCAACTCTTTTTTTTTTTTTAATTTTAAAAATATATTTTATGCCCAGCATTTTGGAATAAGTAATGTATGCACATGGTACAGAATTCCAAGGAGCAGATAGCATGAACTGACGGCTTCCCAGCCTTCTCCCCAGTGATTCCACTCCCCTTTCCTAGGGGCAGCCCTGGGGACCCTTTTCTGCAGAGCCTTCCAGAATTCTATGGCACACAAAAGCATGCCCTACGTATGTATGTAGACTTTTCTTTTGTTTCTTTTTTTTTTTTTTTAAGATTTTATTCATTTATTTATTTGACAGAGAGAGATCACAAGTAGGCAGAGAGGCAGGCAGAGAGAGAAGAGGAAGCAGGCTCCCTGCTGAGCAGAGAGCCCGATGGGGGGCTCCATCCCAGGACCCTGAGACCATGACCTGAGCCAAAAGCAGAGGCTTTAACCCACTGAGCCACCTGGGCGCCCCTCTTTTGTTTCTTATATGAGATTTTTTCTTTTGTTCACTCAAAGAGGTTTAATAAAAGATAATGAATTTGGTGAAATGGATAATTTTTTGGAACAACCCAATGAAATGGGTTATTTTACTAGTTTCAACCCAATTATTTTTGAAGTCAGAGTGTTGCAGTGCCTGGGTGGCTCAGGTGGTTAAGTGGCTGACTTTGGATCAGGTCATGATCTCAGGGTCCTTGTGTTGGACTCCCTCCCTCTCTCCCCACTCCCTACCCCCCCACTCAGTGGGGAATCTGTTTAAGATTCTCTCCCTCTCTGCCCCTCCCCCACTCACTCTCTCTCAAAAAAAAATCTTTAAAAAAATAAAAAAAGTAATAGAGTGTTATTAAATAACTCTCCCCCTTGAAAATAATTTTTAAAAATATAGATGCATCCTAAATACCTCAATACTTGATGAATTACAATGTGAGACTATGTCTTGCTCCTCCTTTTTCATGAGATTGTGTCTTCCATCAATGTAGCTTTCTCTCTTCCCTGCTTTGTTATGATCTTGACACATTCTCACTGATGTTCATCAGCTTGGCTTTCTTTAAAATTGTTTCAGTAATTTTTTAAGGGTTTCTAGATAGAAATGACAAAAATCATGATTCTATTTTAAGTTGTCCACGGGAGTGGCACCTGGGTGGCTCAGTCATTAAACGTCTTCCTTCTGCTCAGGTCATGATCCCAGGGTGCTGGGATTGGCCCCCATATAAGGGTTCCCTGCTCGGTGGGAAGCCTGCTTATCTCTCTCCCATTCCTCCTGCTTGTGTTCCCTGTCTAGTTGTGTCTCTCTGTGTCAAATAAATAAATAAAATCTTAAAAAATAATAATAATAAAAAATAAATTGGCCAAAGGAAATCAAACACTTTATCTCCGGCCACCTAAGGCTGATCACTGGCAACATGAGGGAAATGGCATTACCCTGGAAAGACTGCTTGCCTAGGATTTAAGTAGATTCAGATCTATTCATTCTAACTTGTTTAGCATCCAGAACACAACCAAGTCCTCAAATATCTCCAGCTTCCTATTACCTTTTTTTTTAATTTAAATTTTATTTTATTTTTGTAAATGAGGGAAAACCACAATTAGAAATTTCCTTCGTAAACATTCTATTTTTTGTCTGACATTTTCCAGTGTTTTGCAGATGCGTACCTAGTCCTTAAGTCTCCAACTGATCAGTGCAACAAGCTTGTGTCAAGGGTAAAGGGAAAGGATAGGTACGCAATCACATTGCAGTTTGCTAGCTGTTACAGAGTGAATATGTGTGTCCTCCCACAAGTCCTATGTTGAATTCCTAACCTCCAACATGACGGTATATGGGGGTGGGGTCTTTGGGAATTAATTCAGTTTAGAAGAGATCATGAAGGTGCATCCCAAGGCGACATGAGCAGACTTATGAGAAGACAAAGAGACCGGAGCCCACTCTTTCTACATGTGGGTACACGGTGAGAAGGTGGAAATCTGCAAAGCAACAGCCAGAACCCAATCCTGCTGGCATCCGGATCTGAAACTTCTCAGCCTCCACACGAGGGAGAACTGGGTATCTGTTTTTTAAGTCACCTAATCCAAAGTAGTGTGTAACAGCAGCCCAAGCAGACTCTAGCTATTTTCCTCATTTCTTGATAGCAAGTAGTCTAGCAACTCAAAGGTATGGGTTCAACCGATGCCAATTTCTCTTTTTCCAATTAGATAGACTCTTTCAACATTAACACCTCAGAAGAGCAGGCTTTATCCTGAATACTTGTCACGCCCTATTTATGGTACAGGTGCTAGCCGCTGGGCATATATCCAGCCTCTAGGTCCTGCCACTCTCTCACTGAAAACTGAGACCTCGAGTAGGGCGGTGACCTCTACCCAAACTCTCTTCGTCAAGGAGCCTGAATTCTTGGTGACTGAATGGAGGTGGGCTATGTGTGAGGACAGAAGCTGAGATGGGACAGTGGGCTACAGAGATGGAAACTGAGAGACACAGGAAAAATTCTTCCCAGGGGTTAGGTCAAGGTCAAGAACCACAAAGCTGGGCTTCTTAAGGAGTGGAATATAAGGTGGAAATCAAGTATGAGGCAGCGTCTATTTTTGTTTTTCTAATTATTACATTCCTAAGTTGGAATATGTGTTTCTCTGAACAAATTTGTGCTAAGGGCAAATTAAGTGCTAAGCATGGTTCTAGATGCCAGTCAAAGAACAGTGAAGAGATCTACCCCCCTACCCCCCAAGAAAGGTAAAAGGGAAGAAAGATAAAAAAGATAAGAAAAGAAAGACTCCTGCCTTCACAAGCTCACATTCTAACACGCTTGCCTACCTCTGCTTCATCAACCTTGTTAGTGTCTCTAACTCCTTTTTATAACATAAGAATATCGTTGTTCTAGTCTTTTTTTATAGGTATATTTTATTTTGTACATCATCAGGATTTTTAATGTTTCCAATGTTTTTCAAATATAAATAGGTCTTCCACTCTTTGTCTAAGTAGGTTGATTCTAAAAGTAAAAAATAAAATCTTTAAATGGATTTATGGTATCATAACTATGTAAATGCCAATGACTACAGAGCCAAGCGATATGCTAGAATTATATTTTTTTCTCTCAAAAGTCTAATGGCATAACTCCTGAGCCAATTAAAGGAGAATATTTTTTTAAGTTGTATTTAAATTCCAGTTAGTTAACACACGTGTACTATTACTAGCAGGTGTACAACGCAGTGATTGAACACTTCCATACAACACCTGGCACTCATCACAACAGGTTGACTCCTTCATCCCCATCACCCATTTCACCCATCCTCCCACCTCCTCTCTTCTGGTGGCCAACAGTTCGCTCTCTATATTTAAGAGTCTGTTTCTTGATTTGTCTCTCATTCTCTTTTCCCCCCTTAGCTCCTTAAATTCCACATATGAGTGAAATCATATGGTATTTAGCGTTCCCTGACTGACTTATTTCGCTCAGCATAATACCCTCTAGCTCCATCCATGTCATTGCAAGTGGCAAGATTCCATTCTTTTTATGGCTAAGTAATATTCCATTGTAATACACCTACCATATCTTCTTTATCCATTCATCAATCAATGGACACTTCCGCTGTTTCCATAATTTAGCTACTGTAGATAATGCCTCTATAAACACAGGGATGCATGTATCCCTTTTCCTTTGAATTAATGTTTTTGTATTCTTTGGGTAAATATCTAGTAGTGCAATTGCTGAATCATTAAGTAGTTCTATTTTTAACTTTTTGAGGAACCTCCATGCTGTCTTCCACAGTGCTGGCACAAGCTTGCATTCCCACCACCACCAATAGTGCATGAGTGTTCCTTTTTCTCTATATCCTCACCAATACCTTTTGTTTCTTGTGTTGTTGATTTTAGCCATTCCAACAGGTATGAGGTGATAGTTCATTGTAATTTTGATTGGCATTTTTCTGATAATAAGCGATGTTGACCATCTTTTCATATCTGTTTGCCATCTGTATGTGTTCCTTGGAGAAATGTCTGTTCATGTATTCTGCCCATTTTTAATTGGATTATTCATTTTTAGGGTATTGAATTTAGTAAGTTCTTTATATATTTTGGATACTAACCTTTTATAGGATATGTCATTTGCAAATACCTTCTAAAGGAGAATATTTATATTCCAATTGTTTGAGTCAAATGAATTGTCTGTTCTCATACCAATTAAATGCTTAAAATCATGACATGTGACACACACACACACAGAAAATCACTACACATTTCACTTTGTAGTAGCTGAACAGTAATTTCTTGCATACGTCCTGAACTTTCTAATCGCTTTTCTTCTTATTAATAGGAGAATGATGCACCTTCACTTTATCCCCTGATTTACCTAGATTATCAATCATGCTGTCCAGTATATGGAGTTCATCTATACCCCCCCCCCACAGAGATGTCTTTCCCTGGACTCTGAATTTTCCTTCTCCAGTCAGAAGTAGTTGCTGAATAAGCCCCTTGTATAGATTTTATCTTCATCTTTTCACCGTCTTCCTGGGATCTACTGTTTCTTAAATATTACCTCCTTTTCTTTCTTAATTTTTCACCCTTGTCTTCTTAGAGATTATCCCTAAATAACTTTATAAGAAAAAAATCGTAGGAGATCCTGAGATATATACATCTTAAAAAAGGTTTTTTTCCCTTCTATACTAACTGGACAGTTTGATCAAATACAGAATCCTGGGTTAAATAAAGAAGTGAAGGGGTAAAGCTTCACACTAGGGAAAAATAATTACAATACACATATTAAAAAAAAAAACAGTATCCAGAATCTATAAAGAATTTCTAAAAACAAGTAAGAAAAAGGCCAATGCTAAATAAGAACTTCACAAAAAAAAAAAAAAAAAAAAAAGATAACCAAATGGCTAAGAAGGATGTGAGAAGTTGCTCAATATTGATGCTCATCAGGGAAAGTCAAAGTCACAGTGAGATATCACTGTACATTGACCAAAATGGCTTAAATTTAAAAGATTGGTAATACCAAGTATTGGCAAAGATGTAGAGCATCCAGAACTTCAAACTATATTGCTGATGGGGGACAAAATTTTTTATATACTGTATAGCAGTTTCCAATAAACTTACACACCTACCTATGATGAACCCAGAAATTTCAGTCTTGGGTATAAACCCATGAGAAATGGTCAAACAGTTCACAAGAACTTGTGTAAGAAGGTTTGTCATAGCTGTATTTATACTGATTTCAAACTAGATCAGTACAATGACCACCAAAAGGAAAAGGGTTAATTAAACCATGCTATAATAATACAATAGATTTTAATTCCTCAGAGATAGAAAAGAATGATTTTCTGTTATACCCAACAACTTGGATGAATATTAAAACAGTTCTGTTGATTAAAAGAAGCTAGACATTAAAAAGTATATATGATAGGATTAAATTTCTCTAACTTTCAAGAACAGGGAAGGTAAATCTCTGGTGATAGAAATCAAATACTGATAATCTGAGGGAGGAGGTGATGTGTATTGACAGGGAGGGAGGGGCATGTTCTGGGTGGATAGAAGTCATCTATGCCTTGATCTGTATGATGGTAACATGTAAAATCATCAGGCTCTATGCTTAATATTCATGTATCTCATCACGAGTATTATATCAGTTTAAAAAAAAAACACATGAGAAAGATATCTACGTTGAAAATTGTTTTCTTTCAGCTCAGTGTAACTTCTTCCTCATTGTCTTCTAACATCTGCAAGTGACGATAGCAAGTCTTGTGCCAGTCTGATTCCCTTTCCTTTGAGGTCCAAGTTTATTCTCTCTGGAAGCTTAAGAACTTTTCTGTAAACCTCTTCTTCTGAAATTCCATGAGGATGTCTCTAGGTAGGGATTTTCTTTTCCATTCATCCCAATACGTGTGTCTGTCTTTCTCTCTGGGACAGGTTTCGATTAATTTTTAAAAGAATTTTTACCTTTCTTGTGGTAAGACCTATGTTCTTGAACCTCCATGAATCAGAAGACAGACTTCTTAAACAAAGCCTCTCTGTCAACTTTCTTTCATTTTTATCTTGTTTTTGTCTTTTTGCTGCCTGTTTGTAGCTTTCCTCTGCTTTATCTTCCAGGAATTACACAGAATTTCTGAGCACTCCTACTTACTCTGTGTTTCTGTTCAACAGCTATTTAATTGTTTTTTAGGACCAGGGTCTTCTCAGATTTCTTTGAGGGCACTCGGAAGTTTTGTAAAAGTCCCCTGTGTTCTGAATTATGTCAATTTTCTCTGATTGTTGTGGCCTTTGTCTTTCATGTTCCTGTTTTCCTCACGTGCTTGATTTAGAGGATTCATGTTACTAATGAAGGTGTGTGCTTCCTCCTCCTCTCAGGAAGCAGATTTGTTTCCTGCATAGACCTCTTCTTGACTGGGCATCCTTCTGAGTGATCTGAGTCTAAGGGCAGGGCAAGCTGGGAGACCAGCTTTATGGTAAGTGGGCATGGAGCTCCCTGACAGGACTGGGAATGAGAAACATCTCCTGCTGAGACGTCAACACTCCGGAGAGCTCCTTGCTTTGCCTGGTTTACTTAGTATCTCTAGAGAAAGATCCTAGAGGCAATGGCCATGGTTCATGCAACCTTCTCCTTCTGCTCACCCCATCATGAGACCAAGTCATTATCATTCCTGTGACCAAGCCATTATCCCCTCCAGGCAGGGGGGGTGTGTTCCTTCACTGCAGACCCTCATAGTACATTCTGGGATGTGGATTTTCTCCTCTGTTTCATTGGAAGTCTACAGGCTTCCAACCACTTTCCATCTTCTAGAAATCTCACAAAGTCTGCCATCTATTAGTATCTTCCTCCTCATTCTCTTTCCCACCTTAAAAGCTTTTATATTCATGTAAATGTAGCTTCTGGAGGGAGAAAGGTGAATATCTGTACTCAGTCTATCTTGAATTAGAGTGCACATTCCCTCTTCTTTTTTTTCTTGGAATGAACATCCTTTTCCTTTTTACCCTTAAGTACATTAATTTAGATAAACCTGATAAGATCAAGGATATTACCCAACAAAATTGATTTATTAAGTGCTGGGGGTTCCCACATCTATACTTCCACCATTTTCCCATGTTTCCATGTGCCTGCCCATCGTTCCCCCTTCCCTGTGCTACTGGTACCTCATTTACACGAATCCAAGCTCAGCTCTACGGACTCACTCCCCATGAAGATCCTCTTCCCCACCATGACTGGCCCCCTTGATCCTTCCACAGGTTCCACCCACCCCCACTCAGATCAAACACTTCACACAAGTCTTTGACTCTTTTTTTTTTTTTTTTTAAATGTGTTTGACTTTTCTTTGCTCTGGCCTTTACAGTCAATGGGCGCTCAAAGCCTCTCAGTTCTTCCTGTCTATTTTATTCTATTTACGAATGAATTTTTTGCTTTCCCTTGTCTCCACCCAGAAAATAAAAGGACTGAAAGTGGTAACAGGGAACACTGGCTGCACTCCTACCTTTTTCCTCCACATAGATGGACACAATTCATGCTTTAGCTGAACAGGAAATGTGTGCTGGCTAAATATTTAAAGTAAATACACGGTGGGGGTGCCTGGATGGCTTAGTCAGTTAAGCTTCTGACTCTTGATTTTGGTTCAGGTCAGGGTCTCAGGGTTGTGAGATTGAGTCCGGTGTTGGACTCCACACTGGGCACGGAGTCTGCTTGGGATTCTCTTTCTTCCTCTCCCTCTCCCTCTGCCCCTCCCCCTGCTCACTCGCACTCTCTCTTTCTCTTTCTTGAAAAAAAAAAAAAGGAAAGAAAGAAAAAAGAAAAGAGAAGAGAAAAGAAAAGGAAAGAAAAGAAATGGTGTTTGTCACAGAGAAGAATTTGTAAATGTCTTTTCAGGGTTGGCTGCCAAACGGATATATTCTACGACCTAAAATTAGTTTCGAGTCCAGTAGACCGATTCCAATCCGTCCTACTCCGCAGCCATTCTCATCAAGCCCCAACCCCATCTCATTTGTTTCTTTTCCTTATGTAAATAAGACACTACAAGCGCATATAGTATCTGAATCATATATTAACCAGACAGGACCATCTGAGAAATAAATGCATGTGGGTAGAAATCACCCTTGGGCTTTCTCAAATGTACTATGCTCATATGGTTTATATATGTTGGTCAGATGTTTGCATCATCAGCTGCAATTAGAAGCATTAAAAATTGTAACCAGACTGAACTGTTGATAAACCCATAAAGTTTAGGACTTTAAGATTTGTCTGCTTGACCTCCTACTTATATCACTGCTGATATGTGATTGTACAGTTTACAATCAGACACTTGAAAAGTTCAACTTGCCTCTAAGTTGTTACCTGTATGCCCTCTTTTTTTTTTCTTTTCTTTCTTTTTTTTTTTTTTTGTAGAAATGAGCTTATTAGAGAGCAACTCTGGGGTCTGCTGGGAGAGATTGGTGTGGCAAAGGAAGGAATGGTGATGGGAGAAAGTGAGTATATTCAGTAAGGTTTTGATGTTAAACAGAAAGGCAATCACAGATGGTGTCTGATTACTGTTGGATTATTGCCAACCACTCACAGGTAGCTACTGCTAGGCCCCGCGGGAACTTCATTCTCCAGCCCCAGTGCCCTTCAAGGGCTCAGACTTATGCCTTGTGTACCATTGCCGACCATATATATATATATATATAATATATATATATACACACACACACACACATATGCATATACATATACATATGTAAAATATAATACATATTCATATATTATACAAAATATATAATATATTTATATATAATTTATATAGATATAATGAATTTTTATGTATACGTGTATGGGTGCATGTGTGCCTCCTTTATAACTCATTTTAAGAACCCTCATCATACCAAAACTTGAATGTATTGAATAGGTACATTAACCAGAACATATTTCCATCCTATAAGAAGGCTTCATTACACAAAACGACTTTCCAAAGCAGAAACTTTTCTCTGTGAGTTTAAAATGTCATTTAAATTTCTTTACAAAATTAATTTCCCATGCAGCTTTCAGTTAATTCTCTGAATCACTCATAAATATTTACTGATGACTGTTCCATTCACATTTGCAAAAATACATCAATTAACAGAACAAGACTCATACGTAAATCAGGATAGGCCAAGGATTTGATTTAAGATGGTGTCCCTTTGTTGTCACCTACAAAGGTAACAGTGACTCATTTTTGGGAAGTAAAGGGTGCTGATTGGCAATTGATGTCTAAGCTCATTGACAGCCTCAAAACCCTGGGTTTGCATCTTAACGATCTGTGATTCTCCAGCTTGACATCGTCTCCACAATTTCCCTGACAACCTGATGAAAAGTGAAAGTCCTTAAACAGCCAGTTGTCCGGCCATCACTGTAACTAAATCAGCAGGTCTCTCCTGGAACACAGTGGACTTAAATAGTGTCAGTCTTAAGTGGGTTGGATTTCTTAGACCATGAAAAGAAAGGGCATTCGTTGCAAAAAAGAAATCCAGAGTCCTAAGATGTTCTCTCTCAAATTCGCGGGAGCCACGTCTAAACAAAAATAACAAGAGCAAAACTCCCTTTTGTTTCCAGGAAGAGAAAAACCCCAGCTGTCACCACAGCGAGGGGGAAATGAGCATGAAACCATGAAAGGTTCTTCTAACATGAAGAGTACCCGTCTAGAAACTGACAGCCAGGACCAGACTCCCTGGGTTTGAATCTTGATTCTGGGTTTAATAAGTGTGTTTTAGGGCAAGTTACTGAACTTTGTTGTGCCTCAGTGTCTTTATCTGTCGAGCGGTGATAAAAATCATACCAATGTCATATGGTCACCTTAGGAGTAAATGAGTTAATACCTAAAGCGCTTGGGAGAAAAGCTGGTCCAGAGAAAGTATGTATCAGTGTTTGCTACTGGGATTATGATGGGCCAGGCCCTTTATATTCATGACTGCAGTCAGTCCCTCCAGATGGAGAGTGGATATTATTATCCTCATTTTCCTGATGAGAAAATGGATCTCTGAGAAGACAAGTAATTTTTCCAAGTCCACACAGTGAGTAACTCAGTTGACCCTTAAGACTTTTTTTTTTTTTAAATTTTATTTATTTATTTGACAGATAGAGATCACAAGTAGTTAGAGAGGCAGGCAGAGAGAGAGGAGGAAGCAGGCTCCCTGCTGAGCAGAGAGCCTGATGCGGGGCTCGATCTCAGAACCCTGAGATCATGACCTGAGCCGAAGGCAGAGGCTTAACCCACTGAGCCACCCAGGTACCCCCTCCCTTAAGTCTTTGTAGTACTAAGCCACCTGTTCCCAGTGACTGACTTTCTCACTCTTCAGCTAGTTCTCTGTTAGAGGGTGCTGGTCAGACTTGGACAACAGCCTCAAAGATGCCCCATTGGCTCCAGTCCCTTGTACAGGCAGGGAGGATCTAGGGCAGTCACCCAGCTTGGGGGGTGGTGTGCTGCAGTGGAGCAAGGAGCAGGTGCAGTGATTACAGAGCTCCCCACCCCCCAACCCTGTCCCTAGTATCACACAGTCTCCCTGCCATGGTCGCCAGCCAGTCTATGGGATTGGCTTGCTCTTTCCTTTTCAAAATGTTTTAATTTTTTCATATCATAGTTAATATTTTATTGTTTCTTGGGGATGAAAGGAGAAAAGCTTGTTCTGAAAAATATATAACTCCTCCTTCCCCAGAAGAGATCGGTCCTGGAGCAATGTTCACAGCCAGTGCTGCCAACTTCAAAAATAAATGGTTCTGATATCTTCAGAAACCAGATTTTCGTATATTTGTTCTCTGAAGAGCGGACGGTACATTTTTAATAAATTTCGAGTTGTGATAAATTGCAGGCTCAAAAACAGCAGGTGGGCATTGACGGGGGGGGGTGGGTGCCATGGCCTGGGAGCCACGTGGGTGGGTAATTTGCCTATAGAAACAGAAGCACAGAGGAGGTCTTTTGGAGGGGGCTCAGCTCATTTTCACAGGGTGATTCCCTTTCCCATGATTAGCTCTGATCTCAGAGAAGGGGATTTGCTTGCAATCTAGATCTGGCAGATTCCGGCACAAACCTACCCAATCTAAGCTCAAATCTAAATCAAAAAGGGAGATACTCATCTTCTCAATCATATCACAGCATGTTAAGTATGACATTAACATGGCCTGGACATAGTTATTTATGACAAGGCACAGACCTTGGAAGCCTTCTGGTTTAGTATCTTATGCACGGTGACTGAATACAGATTAATTTTTATGACAAATGGCAGCATATACACTTAACGTCAAAAGTAATCTCTTGCTGCACTAGTTAGGGCTGCTTCAATGCGATCTGGTGCAAGAAGAGCTTAGTGGAGTCAAATTCGCTATAATAGAAACCAGAGGCAAATTTCATTATCTTACTTCTCTGAACTCATCCATTATACATGTAGTCCAACCGTCTACTGTAGGTGATGGGAGCAGGTGGTCTCAAAAAGAACCCCTTAGGTAAGTAATTTTTTTTTTACTCAACTGTTGCTTGAACCTTCTGAACCACGGGTGGAATCCTCTGGGCCCTCCTTCTTATGGAGGAATGCAAAAGTCTCCATATCCCAAGGATGTATTAAGGCAAAGGGATGTGTGACACATCCATAGGATGTCCATCACGTGGGCTCTGGGTAAGCAGACAATGGGATAGGTGTGAGGGTGCTGTCTTTCCTTTTGGGGGTACTGTTGAAGGAATGTCAAACTCTTTTCCAGTCAGAGAACCTAATGTACAGAAGAATGGGGCACCTGGGTGGCTCAGTCCTTAAGCATCTGCCTTTGGCTCAGATCATGATCCCAGGGTCCTGGGATCAAGCCCTGAATTGGGCTTCCTTCTCCATGGGAAGCCTGCTTCTCCTTCTCCTACTCCCCCTGCTTGTGTTCCCTCTCTCTATCAAATGAATAAATAAAATATTTTAAAAGAAAGAAGAGTGTGGAACAAGGGTCCTAGTTCAACCTTTTCTGCTCTCCTGCCTCTTACACATTGACTTGTTGGATCTCTGGGTGTGTTCTGGGGATCACATTCCACTGAAGTGCAAAATGCTAGAAGATCCTTCTCAGTTCCCAGCCCTGAGGAAGGAGGATGGCTGGATATTTTCTTTTGACCTTCTAGATTTACTCTCTAGCTTCTCTCCTCTGCCTTGTGTCCTGGGAGATTGACCTTATATGGATTGCATAGATGAGGTCCCTTGCCTTTTGGCTTCCAACTGGCTTCTGTCAATGGGAAGCATTAGTAAGAGAGAAGGACAGAAAATAATTGAGATTAGGGACTTTACTTCCTGAACTCTTCCTGGTGGGATCACTAGAGTTTGGCTACATCCTTCAATCCTAGGCACAGCTCCTATCTGCCCCATCTTGTAGGCAGAGAGATTAACCTCAGAAAGAACACATTCTGACTCTTTCACTAGGACCAGAGAAGAGAAAGCAGAGACCTATATGGATGCAGTTGTGAGTAGGAGTGGCAGGAAATGCGGGGTTTTCATCTGATGGCCTCTTCTTACTGCGCATGTACAAAGGAAGGCCATAACACACTCCTGATGCACAGAAGGAAAAGGCAGTGGTGGAGAGGTCTGGAAGCGTGTGGAAGTTGGAGAATGTTGACTCAGAAAATGTATACACCTACATCTTTGGAGATTGTATGAAATTAGAGAATAGGAAATTGCAGTGGTACCAACCTTCACTTATAGCACTCTGCAAGTGGGAGAAGAAAAGGCAACTCATTGGAAATCTGTAAAATTAGGAGTCTCCTGGGCACGTAAGAGATGAAAAGAGAAACTGAGAATCAAAGACTTTGGCAGGAGAGTGACTGAAATAATTTGCCTCACGGTTGGAGGGACCGAAGATGACATGAAGAGAAGAGTTGAAGGAACAGGGAGAGGAGATGGCAAAGAAACTGAAGAACAGATTCAGGGAGAAAAAGAGACTGAAGGAATGAGAAGACTATGTGACAGACCGGAAGTGTGAGATTTGGTTAGAGGGGAATCATTTCTGGTGATGACAAGTTTGGGGATATAATCATGGAAATGGGGGAGAGGTCTTTAAACTTGAAAAGTTTATGAAGTGGGAAGGGGTTTTTATTGAAAATGATAACAAATTAGATCAGAAGACTCGGTCCATGACCAAATCTTCAGGAACTTTGAACAAATGAGAGGTGGGGGTTAATGGCAATGAGAGAAGAGGGTGGATGGTATTAGCTTCAAACAAACCTGTTTTGTGCATAAAAGCGTAGATTAATGGTCTGGAGGATGCCCATGCTGCCTCCTGACTCTAAGCTATGTGGAGAATGATGAGCTACCACTCAATAAAGCTGCCAGGGAAGCAGCACTTGGAGGGGAGGTCTGGTGTCAGCATGGACACGACATGAGAAAATATTTAATGATGAGGTCAAGAAAAGAGAACAATTCATTCACTATGAGCCTAGGGGACATTAGAAAGGGTTAAGATAGAGGGGTTAGGGAAAAGTTGGACCGAAAGATGACCAGAGTAATATATATTTTACCAACAGCCTTTGTAGAGGTGCAAGGCATTATGGGTTTGGTTAGCCTTAAGTGACTGGAATGACTGACTTACAGCAAGCAGTAAGGGATAGGGAGGAGGGTAGGGAGGGATAGGGAGGAGGGAACATGCCCAGTTTTCTCTGGAAGAAGTTAGACGAGATACAGGATTGATTGACCTTTGAGGCATTCCTAAAACCAGTAAGCATGCAGATGTGGGGGTTAAGTAATTTCTTAAGTTCTTACCAAAGTGGTTCTCAAATTTTTTTGGTCATAGACCCTTTTATACTCTTAACAATTATTGAGGTCCCCTAGAGAGTTTTTGTCTCTATTTTATCTATTTACATTGCAAATGTATAATGAAAAATAGTTAAATATTGATTTATTGTGTTATTTTAAAATAATAATAACAAAACCACTTGATGATACAACTAACTTTTTTTTTTAAAGATTTTTATTTATTTATTGGACAGTGAGATCACAAGTAGGCAGAGAGGCAGGCAGAGAGAGAGGAGGAAGCAGGCTCCCCGCTGAGCAGAGAGCCCGATGCGGGACTCGATCCCAGGACCCTGAGTTCATGACCTGAGCCAAAGGCAGCGGCTTAACCCACTGAGCCACCCATGCACCCACAACTAACATTTTTAAGTGGATATTAATTTATTGAGAAAAATGTATTTCAATATGAATCTATGCATTATCCAAAGGATATCTGTTCTGGATTATCAAACTCTAAACATTTTTCTTAAAGCTATTTAATAAGTGTGTAAATTATGGAGACATGCAAAATCTGACCTGATAAGGACTAGATTGAAAAAACTATTTTGCTTCCATTTACAATTCGATTCAACATATATTTACTCCATATAAATTAGAGTTTAACTTATTTTTTGAGGTGTTTGTCCTATCTATCTGGATCCCTTATTGATTAATAAGTAGAATAAGATCTCTAACTTGTATTCATTTCCACATCTGTATGAAAGTCATGATTTTCATTTTTTTTGAAAATTATTTTTTAGCAAAGTATATTTTCTAAAACCAGAAGAAATTATGAGAAGAGTAGTTTTATACTTTTGCAAATCTTTTTAATGTCTGGCACAATAGAGGGCAGCTGGTTTCCCAAATCTGCTTCTGCATTCAATCTGCCATAGATATGTTGTTTTAGCTGAAGTATGAAGAAAATCTGGCCTCACACAGATATGTAGTTGGAAGAGGAAGGAGTATTTTAATACCTTTTTCAGATAGTTGTGGGTATTCTTGTTAATACTCTATCAAAGCTTGCCAACTTGTAGTTTTTTAAAGGTTAGTTGCAATGCGGAATCTAAAACCATTTCAATGAACTTTTGTACTCTTTGAAATTAAAAATTCACTTGTCTGTTTTTGACTTTGAAAGGATCTTTTACCCATAAATGATTTGCTAACATCACGAATTGGTCATTGGGAAAACACTGGTTTCCTGAGTTACTCAGATCTTCCAAACATTGATACATCTCATGTAATATTTTAAAAAATCACATTGTTAATATCACCACCATTCTAAAAAAAAAAAAAAATCTTTGACTATTAGGAACCTGTCAAACTTAAAGGTGAATATGTGTTCCAAAATTCTCATTTTCACTTGCAAGCATGAATTTCAGCATTAGCAAGAAATACAGTCAGCTGTTTTCCATAAGAGACAAGCTCACTCAGTCATTTTTGAAAAATATTTGCCAAATACCCACAACATTTCAATAACTGCAGTTTGCTCATCAGTCAGGCTTTTAAGTAAAAATGGCATTTCACAGAAAGGGGCTACTCCAGCTTACAACTCAAACAGCTGCACATGTGCTTTCCCTCAAGATAACCATCATACTTCAGTATGCAGCAGAAGTGCCTTCTGTGTACTTCTCATTTTCTCACCCAGACTCTTAAAAATACTTACGCTGAAGGGTTGAGATTTAAAATTAATAATTTTTACAAAATTATTATTCCAAAAAGAACTTCTCAAATGAAATTCACATTTTCTTCTACAAGGAGAGGGTGGAAGTGAAGAATCTGGCAACTACTACTTTACTGCTACTCTTCTTGGTTCGTTGTAAGCCATCATGAAATTTATTTACAATTGCTTTTATATCATTAGTACAAATATCAATATGGTAGACAAGCGAATACTGTCTTAATGTTATTATGAAAATAGTTTTTCTCCTGTGGACCCCCTTAGAGAGTGTCAGGGGGCCTTCCGCCATCCCCCCCACCAGGAGTCTACAAATCACACTCTGAAAACCATGGCCTTAACCAGATGCTCTCGTGTCTCCTTTACTAGGGGAACTTGAATTTTTCTGCTGGTGTGTGAGCTGCTTTCATTTTTCTTTCTCTGGCGCTTGACATATAGTAAATTACCAATAAATGTTTTTTGGAAGAAATTCACCAGAGTGGAGCCAAAAGACAGAACCGGGCAAGGTTTGAAGAAGATGACATTAAAGTGGGTTTTGAAGGGTGAAAAGGATTTTGACATGCAGACCTTGCAGGGAACAGCACTGTAGGTAAAATGAACACAATACATACATGAGAATTTTGCCATGTTGAGTTGATTTGACAGATGAAGACATTGATTATACTGTTGGAAATGTAGTCCTGGTATCTGACACACACATTTGGGTTAGAAGAGAACTAAGAATCATCAGTTAGAATCATGGCAGTGGATGTGATTCCGTTGGAAAAGTCTGTAGAGTGAAGGACAATGGAGAATGGGAAGAATCTGGGGAGAATGATGAAAACTTTCACAAATCTGCTTTAAATGTGGTCAGAGAAATGATGCCAGAAAGGTATCTCGGGAAGAACAGCCAGAAATCAGGTTTGGGATTTAGGAAAGTAGTGTCCTGGAATTAAAAGAAGGAAGAGTTTAAGGAATGAAAGCATGTGAAATTTTTTCTAGATAGGTCACCTGAGGCAAGGAAAACAAACCAAAAAGAAACTATTGGGACTACATCAAAATGAAATTCTTCTGCACGGCAAAGGAAATAATCAACAAAGCTAAAAGGCAACCTATGGAATGGGAGAAGATATTTGCAAGTGACATATGCAATAAAGGGTTAGCATCCAAAATATATAAAGAACTTACACAACTGAACACTCCCCAAAAGCATATAATTTTATTAAAAAAATGGGAAGGGACGAACAGATATTTTCTAAAGAACAGAAACAGATGGCCAACAGACACATAAAGATATTCAACATCACTCATCATCAGGGAAATTCAAACCAACACTACAATGAAATATCACCTCACACCTGTCATAATGACTAAAATCAACAATACAAGAAACAACACATGTTGGCAAGGAGGTGGAGAAGAAAGGAACACTCTTGCACTGTTGCTGGGAATACAAACTGGTGCAGCCACTCTGGAAAACAGTATGGAGATTCCTCAGTAAGTTAAAAATAGAACTACCCTAGACTGTGCAATTGCATTACTGGGTATTTACCCAATAAATATAAAAATGCTAAACCAAAGGGACACATGCACCCCAATGTTTACAGCAGAATTATTTACAATAGCCAAACTATGGAAGTGGCCCAAGTGTCCATTGACTGGTGAATGGATGAAGAAGATGTGATATATATACTTATATATATATAGGAATATATGTTATGGAATATTATTTAGCCACTAAAAGGAATAAAATCTTGCCATTTGCAATGACATGGATGGAGCTAGAAAGTATTATGCTAAGCAAAATCAGTTGGTAAGAGAAAGACGAATACCATATGATTTCCCTCATGTGGAATTTAAGAAACAAAATAAATGAGCAAAGGGTAAAAAAAGAAAGAGATAGATAAACCAAAAAATAGACTTGTATCTATAGAGAAAAAACTTAGGTTAGCAGAGGGGGACTAGGTTGGGGGATGGGAGAAATAGGTGATGGGGATTAAGGAGGGCACTTGTGATGAACAGCGGTGATATCTGAAAATATTAAATCCTTACATTGCATGTTCATTAACTTGAAAATGCAATAAAAACCTAAAAATAAAATAAATTAAATAGCTATATAGATAAGAATCTGAGGGAAATTAATATTGAAAGCTGTCCATTAGAGTTGGTAATGATGAAATATTTGGTCACCTTTGCTTGGATGGTTTCATGTAAGTGGTAAGGACAGAACATATAGAGAAGGATCTCTAAAAAAGGAGGTCTTGAAATTAAAGAAAGGAGGACATTCTAATGTGAATGGGTCACATCTCGATCTTGGAGAAAGGGGAAGGAGTCTCCAAAGCACAGTGGAAGAATTTAGACATCTATTAGAGAAAGGATCTCTTTTCTCTGAGACTGGAGACAACACATGGGAACGGATCGTTAAGTTTACACATATAAAGAAAGTTGAAAATTTTCACACTTAGTATTCTCTATTCTCCCTATGAAATAGACGGCAAGTTTTCTTTTGAGAATGAAAGTAATAGGACATAGAAAGTATTCTAGCCAGTTTATCCAGTACATGGAGCCTAGGGCAAAATCTTCTTTTCTAATACTTTACTGGGGGTGATGTGGCACAATTCCAAGGAAGTGGGAGGGAGAAGAAGGGAAGCGAGGCAGGGATGGAGTAAGAACAAGCATGAGAAGGCACATTACTGAGATGACTGCTTACCGTCAAGTGCAACAGATTATGTGACACCAGAGGTCCCTCTGCTGAAGGCCATGTGCGCTACTGAGGACAGTCCAGGGAAGGAATGAGAATAAAGAGATAAGGATTTTTTTTCTAGTAACTCCTATCTTCACTGGCCAGAGTTTTGTCCCAGAGGGTGTTACTTCCCCTGCACTCTGGGTTCAAGAATATCTGGATGCTAGCAGGTCTCCAGAGAAGCCCCAGGACAGGATGTGAGTTACTGGGACCATGTGAAGATGTCAATTGAAGTATTACTTGGAAAGAGTCATAATGAAGCAGATCTTTGCGTGGCATCTGGGGTAAAACAAGTGGTTGAGGGCCCACCGGAAAGGTTAGGCCAAGAAATTTTAGCCATTTTGTGTAAAAGGTATCTAAAACCAGAAGTTAGCATAATGCTAAGACTTTAAAAATCAACAGCTCCTCATGAACAAGAAATTCTTTGGTAGTTCTGAAGATATACTGAATACCAACATTCATATAGGCAATAATTTAGCAAGGCTATGTTACTTTCTCCAACAACATTTAATGGACCCAACATAAGAAGTATAAAAGTCCATTGTAAAGTTTAGACTGAGGATTTCTGGGACAGGATTAGTAGAAGGTGACAAGAGGTACAGTTGTGGGTGAGTAATGAGCTGAAGTGACTGATCATAAATTTGGACATGGTGAAGAAAGAATCGTATTTAAGGATAAGCCAAAAAGGTCAGAGAAAGGGACTGGAATTCCTAACATTTGGAGTCTGGCATAATGGGAATGAAAGAATAAATATGGAAGGATATGAAATTGAGATCATAGACAGCATTATTAGAATTTGCTGTTTTGGAAGGGGGACATTTTGGCAAAACGAAGATCCATTCTTGAGTCATGGGAATGTATTCATCAAATAGAATTAGAATGAAAATTCCATTTGACTGCATATCAAGGATCTTGGATGTATCAACCCCATGGAAGTGTCTCAGGATGATAATTAGAGAAGAGGAAGTGAAATGAAGAAAAGATGCAAAATGTCAAAGCTATCAGGGAAGGTAGGAAAGTGAACTAGAGGTTGGTAGACCCAATGACAAGAAGGACTAGGGGATAGCATGCATTCATTCTGTGGTCTCTAGTGGTACTGAATATCAACAGCTTGCTGGGCACTGTCCTAGATTTTAAGATCACAAAGATGAGCAAGATAGTCCCCTCACGGTCTAATAAGGGCACAAACAGGAAAGCCAACGTGATAATACAATAAGGTATGCATTTTCTTTTTAGATTTTTATTTATTTGACAGAGAGAGAGAGAGATCACAAGTAGGCAGAGAAGCAAGCGGGGGGGGGGGGGACGGTGAGCAGGCTCCCCACTGAGCAGAGAGCCCGATTCGAAGCTCGATCCCAGGACCCTGAGATCATGACCTGAGCCAAAGGCAGAGGCTTAACCCACTGAGTCACTGAGGTGCCCAAAGGTATGTACTTTAATGAAGTTAAGTATATTTAACTTAACATGCTCAGGAAGTCATGGCAGTTGATACTGAAATTAAATTTTGAGAACTGTTTAGAGTTTTGTAAATGAAAAGAGAAGGGAAGGAATTCAAAGTAGAGGGAAGAATGTAGTCAGAGCCACTCACTGAGAGATTCAGCAGAAAGACCAAGAACTGTAGATGAACTTGATCATTTTGAGGACTTTAAAATACATTTAGTATGTGTTTTGTCTTGTGTAGAAATTCTTCCTCGTTTTTAATCTTTATTGCAATGTACAAATTTATATATGAATGTGTAACTGAATTATAAAGATAATTCACACCCTCGAGTTATTTTCCTAGCATTCACGTTTCTTTTCTAGCTCCCAGGAGATTATAGAATATTTTTATAGGAGCAAGTCATTATAAGATCATTTATCTTGCTTCCAACCTGGGGGTGTGATAGGAGATCACAGGTCTCTGCAAGACAAAGACTGAGCACTCTGGTCCAGAATCAGTAAATTATAAATGCTCACTCTAGAGTACTGAAGACTAGCAAAAGAAAGTCTTAAATGAAATCAAGAGTATTATATCTAGAATCATCTGCTTACTCTACAGGATATATTCTGGTTGCTTCCTCTTTCTTTTACTACTTTAGAAGGAAGATTAACTCATTTTATTTTTATGGCACTGGTTGCACTTCCAATTTTTTAGAGAAGCAACAAAAAAGGGAAATAGCCTCATAAACTATCATTAGGCCTTTAAAATGGCCCTGTGGATAAATGATCAAATGATAAGGGCTCTGAAGACTTTTCTCCTGCCTACAAACAGTCACTTGCTGATGTGCTACCCAAGATTGGTCTCTTACATCCAGTTCTAGAGAAAACAGCGAAGGCAGCATAGACGGGTGATGGAGTACAACTGAGTGAAAGTCATGAGCTAGATACTGGCTTCATGGCTAAGCTAGGAACTGGGTGTGTGACTAAGCTAGGCACTGGCTCTAGGCAAATTTTTGTCTTCACAGATTATTGGTTTCCTCTTCTGTAAAATTAGGCCTGTACATAGTTCTGATGGGATAGAACTGGAATTCCCAAGACCAAAGGACTCAGTCAGCAGGGACACCCTTACAGAGCTTTGAAAGTCTTGGAGTATCTCATGGAGCTATACCTAGTCCTGGATGGACCTTCCCAGCTTTCTCCTTGACTGTGGTTTGCCTGGTCTTGGGTCCTCTTCTTAGCTGCTCTATCACCTGCCTGTGTGTCCCTCTGTCTCCTTCCTCCAGGAGACTCCATGGCTTTCATCACATCCCCAAAGGGGCCTGGGATCCAGAAAACTAGCTCTCAACATGTACACAACAGGTTTCCAACCCAGACGCATGGGAGTAGATGGATGAGAAATGTCTATTTAGTCAGACAATTCTTTTAGAGGACCTTGCAGATACTTGAGGTCAAGTTGAAAATCAAGAGCTCTCAATTATGAGACATTAGGAATCTTGTTCATTGCATCTCACTATGTACAAAAAGCAAATGTACTATTCTCAAGAATAGTGAAGAGTTATTTTTTTACTAAATCATAATCTCTCGGTAAGTATTTCTTAATTTGAGGAAAGACTTGGAAATAATTTCCTTTAATGCAGAAGAAAATGGAAAGGATATTCATGCATTGAACATCATATCATTAGTCGAGTGAATCCAAAATAAGGAGAGTATTTTAGGATGTGATTGTTACTGTACTTTCTCAAGATGCAATATCTCATCCTAGGAAAGCAGATTCAAGGAAGGCTTGAACTGATTCAAGGAAGGCTTTCCAAGGATATAAGTTCTAACAATGTCTCAGTAATATTTCACTTCAGATAAGCCTCCGACATTTATACTTCTGTTTCCTTATCTATGAAACAAGAAGTTTGGACCAGACGAGTGTTTCTCAAAGTATGGCCATAAACACCCTGCACAGACTCTTCTAGAATTTCTATGTAAATTGCCATCTCAAACATCATACTAAAGGAGAAGAGTTAAACACCAAAGGCTAGCTGTGGCATGACTGCATTTATAGGGAATTCCAGAAAAGGCGAAACTGCAGGAAAGAAAGCAGACTGCTGGCTGCAGAGAGAGGGGCTACAGGTAAGGTGAGGCAGCGGAAGGGAGATGGATTGCAAAGGGGCAGGGAGAAACCTGGTGGGGTAATGCAGCAGTTGTCCATTATGATCGCAATGGGACTGCATGTCTGTATACAATCACCAAAATTCATCACACAGTACACCTCAGGGGAGTGAACTGCACTCTCCGGGAGTTATAATTCAAATTCCTGGGCCTTATCAGAATCTGAATTTTTAACAAGCTCCCTCTGTGGATGTTTTATTCACTAAAATTGGGGAGCCACCGAGTTTAATAATTGATTCGTCCCTTACAAATTTAGGATTCCATAAAATTCCAATCTGGGTGACGGTGGCAAAGTGTTCCTTAATGTCAAAGATATATGGCAAAGGATAATTTTAGCTGTTAATGCAGACTATGAAAAATATGAAAGACTAAGAACTCTAGAAGTTAAAAAAAAAAAAAAGAAACTGGGACGGGGTCACCTGGGTGGCTGAGTTGGTTGTGTGGCTGCCTTCAGCTCAGGTCATGATCTTGGGGTACTGGGGCCGAGCCCTGTAACAGGTTCACTGCTCAGTAGGAAGACTGCTCCCTCGGCCCCTCCCTGCACCCCCACCTCATGCTTTCTCTTTAATAAATGCATAAAATATTTTTAAAAAATTTTAAGCTTAGCAAAAACCTCTAACTGAGGAAGAGATTTAAAAGAAGAAAATTTAGAGGAAGGATTTCACGGGTGGTTCGAGTGGCTGTTAACACCTGGTGGATGCCTCGGCAGAGTCCCCCTGCCTCTGGCTATATCTGCTCACTCTTGCAATCCACAAGAAGGCAGGTTTTGAGAGCCAGATGAGCCAAAACAGGCACTCGTGTAATTTTGCTATGCCTACCAGCATCATTCTCATTCCTGCTAGTCTGAGTTTTAAATAATCTTAATAAGCAAATGAATCCCTTTCCAAATCTCCAAGGTCTATTTTACACTTGAGAGAAATATCACACAAAGGTCTGCAGAAGTCCGTGGAACACTGCTGAGCACCCCCAGAAGAGCTGAGCAGGGAAGGGGTTGGAACCCTAGCTCTTCCGCGGCTCATGTGGGTGATGACATCATCAACATTCACGCTAGATAGCGTTGCTACCTACCTTTCCATCTGGGACCACGCGTTACTTGGAAGATATATTTATGTATTTTTCTGTTAATCCAAAACAAGACGTTCTCGCCCTCTGGAGCAGCGCCCTGGCACGTGAGATCACGTTCTCAAAGACAAACTGCTGTCAATGTCAGCTACCGGGGAGGGACCTCAGACCGCCAGCTGTTGCCTGGAAAGGGCTTCTGTGTGGGCAGAGGCGGCCAGGAGAAGACCCCAAAACAAAGACGATTTCAACAGTGAGACTGCAAGAAATGAATGGGTTCCTCAACAAACAAATAATACAGAAATAAAGAATGCAGGAACGCTAAGATGAGAAGCCACCAACTAGGAAGCACCACACTCACAGGCGCAAACACCGTGAGCCTCTAAGGTCAGCAAAGCAAGGAGGGAGCCTGGGGTCACTGTCTCCTGCCCCCTTGGCTGCCTAACTGCTTGCTGTTGTGTCCCTTCCCTCTCCAGCCCTCGCTCCTTGCCTCTCTCCCTCTCTTCCCTGGTGCAGCATTTAAATGAGCACCTGCACACAGATCCAAAAAGACACAGCTCCTTTGGAGAAGCTCGTAAACTAGTAGGAGCTCAGGGGTGCCTGGGTGGCTCAGTGGGTTAAAGCCTCTGCCTTCGGCTGAGGTCATGATCCCAGGGTCCTGGGATCGAGTCCCACATCGGGCTCTCTGCTCAGCGGGGAGCCTGCTTCCCCCTCTCTCTCTCTGCCTGCCTCTCTGCCTACTTGTGATCTCTCTGTCAAATAAATAAATAAAATCTTAAAAAAAAACCCAAAAAACTAGTAGGAGCCTGATGGCTAAACAGTGACAATCAGGCATAAAAGGGGCTTTAATGAAATCGAGTGCCACAGGAGCCCAGAGGCACCCAAGCAAGAGGGAAGCTTTCTTATCTGACGCCCCGCGGCCCTTGTCCAGGGGAGATGTGGCCTCTCAAGGGACAGGTGGCAATGTCTGGAGACAGGCACAGTAAAGGACAGGGCAGTGGGAGTAGAAAGAGAGAGCCTTCAGAGGGCGCCGATGTAAGTCTGAGAGCAGTGAAAGAAGAGAGGAAAGGAAGGTGGACGGAGCTGGGTGAGCCACAGACCACAGCTGAGGAGTCCCTGAGCACCTGCTGCCCATCACAGCAGACCTGTGTCAGGCCCCTGGCTGGTGCATCTGCCACTTGCTCCTGGCCGCTTGGGAGACCATGGCCTTGGCATGAAACCCACAGCAGATACAGAGTTAGGGCCACGGAAAGTGTCAGCCAAGGGCTCCTCCCGGGACATTCTCCTGGGGACGGACTGCCAAGGCCACCACAGACGGACAGTGACTCCGGGTCTGCTACTACGCAAGATTTAGTAGAGATCGCATCTTCCTTCCAGAAAGCGAGGCTGCCGCCCTGCACTGAAGGAGGAGAAGGTCCAGAAAAGGCCCTTTCCTCCTCAAAGCCTTTCTGTCCTTCAAGCTGAGGGCCTGAGCGTTGTTAGTGTATCTGTAGTAGGGAGCGATCCACACAATACTAGAAAAGAGGCTTTCCCTTTGTGTCACAAGTCAAGTGAAGAAATGTGATTTTGTGCTGCTATGAGACCAAAAACTATGCCCCTGGAATGTTAAAAAAGGGGTCAGAACACACACACACACACACACACACACACACACACACACACACAGACCCTCTTTATAACACCTATTACCTCCACAGGCTCTTGGTTTCAGAAACCAACTTCCCATGTAAGCCCCTTCATCAAAGGAGCCCCTCCGACTCCAGGATTCAGGATCTCTCAGACGATTGAAGTGTCCTCTCTCGGCAAATAATGGGGAGCGGTATAGGATATGTCTGATATTTTGTGTCCTTTCATTTGGAAGAATACAATGAGGCAGTGAAACTCATTGACTAGTTTCAATGTCTCCTGGCATCCTGACTGTGTGGCAGGCAGAAAACATCATCACGCAGGGTGCCACCTGCCCTGTGTGCCTGTCCCGTAACAAGGACACATGGTCCTCTACCATGTTGTCCATTGCCCTGGAGTCTAATGGGCTCCTTAGGAAATGAGGTGAACGTAGGTAAAACTGAAATCTGTGGTCTGCAGCCAGTCAGAGCAGCTGCCTCTGGGATGAACACAGTCCGAACACAGTCCGCACTCAGTCGCAAAGACCCCATCGTCAATAGCTCTTCTCTGTGAGACCATCACAACCAAGCCGGGGCTGTGCACTTAACAGTCAGATCTGGAGTTGGGTACAGTGCTGGGTGGAATTTCTTAAAGCCCAACTGCCAAGAGTCACTCCTCCGAACTAGAAGGGAGAAGCCAAAAGGAAGAAAGGGAGGCTGTGTTGATATGAGCTCTTTTGTTCACTTCTTGTCTTTTTTGTGGTATTTTGAGGAAAGTAAGCCTACCATTAAACCTCACAATGAGAATGCTCTGGTTCACACCCGCTTCAGGAAATTGGAAGGGAACAGAACATAGTTTCGTCAGCAAGCTTGTGGCATTTAGAAAATCCTATCACATTAAGTCATGAAATTCTCAAAGGGAGATGACCCCGTATCAGGTGCTTTCCTTTGGAGAACACCACACACGGGGTGGTTTAATAGGAAAAGTCCTCAGTTTCCAGCTCTCGTGTACCAGAAACAGCTAGAGAGCCGAGGAAGTGGGAGCTTCTTATATTAGTATTTTCCAGAGGAGTCAGCATATTTGTTTTATCTTGGAGACGATTTCAGGGAAAGACAAGTTAGCGCACCATGCCTCATCAATGTCAGAAGACCTATCATACACAAACACTCAATAATGACTTTAAAAAGTGATTATGAACTAGTTCATTTTTCGATGCAGCACACACTCTAGTAATAATCCAAATTGCCTGTGACTTATGAGTATATCTGGCAACAACCACTAGTTCCCACTGTAGTGTGAAATTAACACCACAGACTGTAGCTGTGGCATTTACTGAGCACAAGGGAGCTGATTATAGCCTCATAAATTCAAAGGCAACCTCTGCTATTACTTAATTAGAATCAGTATCTATGCATAAATTACAGTAGCAATAACTAGTACTGTTATGGTTAAAGATTTGTCAGCTTCCTTATTATATAACAACCTCTTATTTTTCCATGTAAACCCATAATTTAGGGAGGTTGTAAGTTGTCTATAAAAATGGTTCAGAGGGGAAAATTGGCACACGATATCTGGGAGGCCACTGGTGTTTTGTTTCTAAGGAAATATTTAAAATATTAATCTTGTGCTGTTGCTTTAAAAAAAAAAGAATAAAAACACTAGATCCCTAATATGTCCCTAGTAATGAATTGTTCTAGCTACATATGCATGTTTTTATAGGACGAAACTTTATTTTATTTAATTTTTAAGATTTTTTAATTTATCTGACAGAGAGAGACACAATGAGAGAGGGAACACAAGCAGGGGGAGTGGGAGAGGGAGAAGCAGGCTTCCTGCCGAGCAGCAATCTCGGGATCATGATCTGGGATCATAACCTGAGCTGAAGGTAGAGGCTTAACAACTGAGCCACCCAGGCGCCCCCAAAACCTTATTTTAATATAAGTGTTGTCCTGGCACTTTCCCTCCTAGAGCTGCTTTATTTTTAAAACTGTTGCAAGCCAAACTTTATACGCATATCTACACTCTTAATGAACATTAGATTATTACCCCTCAAATATATTTTTATTCTTTGCTAATATATATAATAGTTTTATGTAGTTGTAATCAATATGCACATTTTGGGGGGGTCTGGATTTTTAAACTTAGGGCTTAACATTTTTTCAAAAGCATGTGAGCCTCATCAATATAGTCCACACGTGGCTCAGTATTCTATCAGATTCTCCTTCTAGAATACTTCCGAAAGATAAAATCATCATAGACAAATAATATCTTTGCACCATGCAAATATATATTCCAGCCTAAGAGGTATTTTTAACCGCAGGAAGAACCAATTGTGATAAACCTATTAAACTATAAAACTATTTTGGGGAAATAGTTGATTGAGAATGTGGAAGAGGTTCATGAAATAAAAAATTCATTTTTTGATGCTATCCTGTGTTTTTAAATATCATTTGGCTAAGCTAGCAGTTTTTCAGCTGGATGTTTTTCTACTCTGTAGATGGTACCTATTTCATTTACAAAATTAGAACCGCATCATTTACAAAATGGGAAATTGCATATAAGGGAGGAGATAACTTTCTTTCTACTTTCAATTACAGTCAATCATCTTTTTATTCTCCAAATGGATAGTCTCACCTTTAGCAGTACAGTATTTTTAAAAATGACATTTTTAAATTTTTCTCTAGTTTTACAACTGTTTTTTGTGGATTTTTTTTTTTATTTCATTTGAAGTTATCTTTATACCTAACGTGGGAGTTGAACTTACAACCCCAAGATCGAGTCACATGCTCTTCTGACTGAGCCAGCTAGGCACCTCTGTTACAAGTGTTTAAAATACGTTTTCTTGGGGCACCTGGAGGCTCAGTGGGTTAAGCCTCTGCCTTCGGCTCAGGTCATGGTCTCAAGGTCCTGGGATAGAGCCCCACATTGGGCTCTCTGCACAGCGGGGAGTCTACCTCCCCCTCTCTCTGCCTGTCTCTCTGCCTGCCTGTGATCTCTCTCTCTCTGTTAAATAAATTAAAAAATCTTTAAAAAAGTAAAATAAAATACATCTTCTTTATCCATTCATCTGTTGAAAGACATCTCAGCATACAATGGAATATTACTCAGCCATCAGAAAGGATGTAATTTGCATCAACATGGATGGAACTGGAGGAGATTATGTGAAGTCTGAGCAAAACCATAGGATAATTGTCTCTCTTTTTTTTTTTTTTTTTTTTGCACCTGACTATGTATTTTTATTTTTATTTTTATTTTTTTTTTATTTCCAGCATAACAGTATTCATTATTTTTGCACCACACCCCGTGCTCCATGCAATCCGTGCCCTCTATAATACCCACCACCTGGTACCCCAACCTCCCACCCCCCGTCCCTTCAAAACCCTCAGATTGTTTTTCAGAGTCCATAGTCTCTCATGGTTCACCTCCCCTTCCAATTTCCCCCAACTCCCTTCTCCACTCTAAGTCCCCATGTCCTCCATGCTATTTGTTATGCTCCACAAATAAGTGAAACCATATTCATGTGGAACATAAGGAATAGCAGGAGGACCACAGGGGAAGGGAAGGAAAACTGGCTTGGAAGAAATCAGAGAGGGAGACAAACCATGAGAGACTCTGGACTCTGGGAAACAACTGAGGGCTACAGAAGGGAGCAGGGTTGGGGGAAGGGGTAACTGGGTGGTGGGTATTGAGGAGGACACGTGTTGTGATGGGCACTGGGTGTGATACGCAACTAATGAATTGTTGAACATTACATCAAAAACTAATGATGTATTACATGTTGGCTAACTGAACATAATAAAAAAAAAAAGAAAAAATACATTAGGCAGGGGCGCCTGGGTGGCTCAGTGGGTTAAAGCCTCTGCTTTCAGCTCAGGTCATGATCCCAGGGTCCTGGGATTGAGCCCCGCATCGGGCTCTCTGCTCAGCAGGGAGCCTGCTTCCTCCTCTCTCCCTGTCTGCCTCTCTGCCTACTTGTGATCTCTGTCTGTCAAATAAATAAATAAATCTTTAAAAAAAAATACATTAGGCAAATAATTTCAAATATGGGGTATACGATTGCTAATATTAAATTACTATCATTATTGCTGTTATCATTCACCCCAACAAATGCTTACCAGCCTGCGTTTCCTTGGTTGCTGTGGTACGGCTGTGGTGTGGGTGTTTTAATGTGAGGAACATAAAGTAAACAAACATTTTTTTTTTTCTCCACACCCAGAAATAATCCTTTTTTATTCAGGTCAAATGAAAGGTTAATAGCTATTCTGAAGCCTGTACTTGACTGCCACCAGGCACAGACTGTACAAAACTTTAGAAAGAAAAATGTCAGGGGCAAGTTTGAGCAAAGGAATCCACTATTAATATCACAGTTCATCTGCTTTGCTATATAGGGTGTTATCTGTTTCCAAAGCTTAAAACTGGGCTGACCCACCCACGCAACATACAGATGACAGCCAGCAAGAATGCGCTTCCGGATATTGTATCACTATATACTGATGCCTGGACTCATGAATTTAGTGGATGAAATGACAGAACTGGGTTGGCTCTGTTGAATCCCATCAAATACTGATACGCTGTTATGATGATGAGTGGGGGGAAAACACTGCTGGACAATGGCAGCTGAATAAGTGGGTGGGTATGGAAATGCCGAGAAATTACTGTAGACAAGCTCAATTTATCCTGAGGGAGGGCAGAAGGTGGAATACTGCTTGCATGGAATAATTTCTGGGCTTCTGGTATGACCTTGCCCATGAAAAAGAAGGAAGACAGCTCTCAGTTCATATGTTACGTTAGAAATCATCACTTAAGACACTGAAGGACAATATCATTGCAAACAATGCTGAGGGGTGGTATCTTTTAAGAAATTTAGATCATCTTAGTTTTAGAGGACAAGTTAGAAGTTGACATTTCATCTGACTTCCCGGTAAATCAAATAATTACCACTATTTCATCTGTAGTAGTGTTTGGTATATGTATAAAGGGTGGAGGTATGTTAACATAAACCGGTACCCATAGAGTTTCCTCCCTTTTACCTCCTCCTTTCTCCAGATCTGCTGGGATACGTGTGAGGACACCCCAGGCAGGAGCCTGGAGAAGATGAGATGACTGAACATAACTGGGGTTGGACGGGGGTTGGGAGGTCCGGGAGAAAGCAAGTTTGGGAAGAACTTCTTCGCAGAGTTGGGAGAGACACAGGGGAAAGAAGACATTCTTGAAGCAGGTTTATTGTATGATGTGCTATGTATCCTCAAGGGACTGCCAGGAAAAATTTTCCTCCCTTAGAGGCTGGTTTCCAGTCATATTTCTGTTCCTATGGGGAATACCAGCCAGCTAAGATGGGCCATAAGGAGTGCATCGGGGCTTATATCTTAGAATGAATGGGTTTGGGATCTTGTGCCTTGCGTGTATTTTAGCAGGAACACACATTTAAAAAGAATAGGAGGGCACATAGTTTTGGAGAAGTCAGGTAATGCCCTTTATTGTGGGGTGGCCAGAGTTAGCAATTAAAAATGTAAGATGTCCAGCTAAATTTGAATTTTAGATAAACAGCAAATAATTTTGTAGCAAAAGTCTGTCCCAAATATTGCATGGGACATACTTATACCAAAAAATTCATTATTTATCTGAAATTCAACTTTAACTGAACATTCTAGACTTTTATTTGCTAAACCTAGTGAGGCTACCACAGGGTGGATTCAAAGATAGACAGGGAGGGCGTGCACTTGGCAATATCTGTCTTCTCTGTTTCTAAAATCAGAATGTAGGGGTGCCTGGGGGGCTCAGTGGATTAAGCAGCTGCCTTTAGCTCAGCTCAGGCTGTGATCCCAGGGTCTGGAGTCTAGGCTGCATTGGGCTCCCTGCTCAGCAGGGTGTCTGCTTCCCCCTCTCCCTCTGTCCCTCCCCTCTTCATGTTCTTTCTTGCTCACTCACTCTCTCTCCCAAATACATAAAATCTTTAAAATAAATAAAAATTAAAAATAAAATCAGAATGTAATTTTAGCAATGTTACCACTTCTCTCTCCAGTTTAAAAAAAAATCAGACCCTTTAAAATAGGGAATATGAATGTTATTAAGTACTAGGCATCTGGTAAGAAGGATAGCATGTTAATATGAAATGATGAAGGCCCGAATGCTTGCAATTTAGAAGAACAAAAATCTATTTTTTCAAAAGCGGATTCAATACAGTTTATCACCAAGAGCCATAAAAGCTCCAAATGACTTTCTAATTTATATAAAATTCTTTGTGAATTTGCCTAAGTATAAGTCTGCATTTATTGAATTACTAAATCCACAATATACTAGAATTGGTTGTCATGTCAACTTTCATGTATTTTACAAAAGACTTTTCTATTTTTTCTTACTTTTAATAAAGCCAATTACAAAATAAAATCAAATAAACATTGCTGCTGAAAATGGAGAAATAGAGATATTCTGAATGTCTTCTAATGTACATGGATTAATACTATCCAACCACAACCAGAAATATCCCTTCTGGTACCTTATTACTGAAGATATGACATAGAGAAAATGAACAATTAAAAGATATTGCCTTTGCTCTCCCAGTTAAAGAATCATATTGAATTCATATCCGCTAAGTAGCCACAAAGTGCACCAGGGATGTGAATGTCTTTTAGGTGAGTCATGGTTTCTAGGAGCACTTGGCCCATGATATTTCTGCATAGCTAATGATTTTGGGGGCACCTGAGTGGCTTAGTCAGTTAAGCATCTGCCTTCGGTCTCAGGGTCCTGGGATCGAGCCCCATGTCATGCTCTCTTTGTGGCGGGGACTTCTCTCACTCTCCGTCTGTGCTCCCTCTCTCAATAAATAAATAGAATCTTTAAAAAATAAAGCAAAATGTTTTCTCATGAAGCTTCAACCCCAACACCACTAGTTTTAAATTGGTAATAATGGGGGCGCCTGGGTGGCTCAGTGGGTTAAGCCGCTGCCTTCGACTCAGGTCATGATCTCAGGGTCCTGGGATTGAGTCCCGCATCGGGCTCTCTGCTCGGCGGGGAGCCTGCTTCCCTCTCTCTCTCTGCCTGCCTCTCCATCTACTTGTGATTTCTCTCTGTCAAATAAATAAATAAAATCTTAAAAAAAAATTGGTAATAATGTTTGCCATAAGTTAGCAAGGATGGTTTTTCCCTCTTAAAAAGGGGGATGCCAACTGTAGACGCTGTTGTCAGAGACAGCCGTTCAATTTTTACTGTCGAAGGGCGAAATACCATTACCTTGTAGGAAGCCCATTTCTCTTTGCTTTCAAATTTCCCCCTTCCCTGAAAGTCAGTGTGGCAGCCAATCACTGATAGGCATATACTTCTGACAAGAGTAATCATAGTGATGATTGTGATGGCTAATAATAGTAAAGATAATGTAAGAATCAAGGTGATCATGATCATGACATCAATGATGACGATACTATCGGTAGCAGGTGCCGACTGTTTGGTCTACTCAAGCTTCCCTTCCCACCCCTCTTTTGGTAATTATACATCCTATCTTTGGGGAGCTGCTGTCTTTCTCCTCCTACAGTTTTTTTTTTTTTAATATTTCATCCTTTAATTTTTCCTCCTACAGTTTTAGTGAATGTATGAATCACACTGTGCAACACACTCACACACACGCATATATATTCACCTACCTCAGATTGGCTCAGCAATGATCAAGGGACTCAAAGTAGACAGACCTGAGTTTCCAGAACTTAACGGTTGTAGGGGTTTGCCTTTCAAAGACAGGGCAAGACATTTCACAGACACTGAGAGGAGAATATGTTTTCTCTTTCTTCTGGAGTTGCTAAACTGAGATTGTAAAGGCTTTACGTTGCCTCTGGTCATGCCCTTGTCTGCATTTAATCACTTACTTGCAGTGGGATCATAAAGCAAATGGGTATTTGGGAAGCAGAGATGACACTCTCAGAGTTCCCGGCATCTCCAAGACCAGTTCTTTATCTCAGTGCCCCATCGTAGCCCCATGACACATGAACCTATAAATTCTACTTTTCTATGCCACTTTAAGATGATCTGATACAGCTACCATTTATCAAGAACTGCTTTAGAGTTCTAAATCATATACTGATATGACATATATGTAAACTTGCAGTTTTCTATGCATATCCAAATTCAAGGTTACAAGTAGCAGGACACAACTAAAACCATTATTCTCAAAATACATAACACATTGGATAAAACTCATAAAAATAATTCTTTTTTTCCAATGGGCAATTTAAAGTGTGCTGATGAAAAGAAAATTCCTTTTTGTGGATTGTTTCATCAGATTCTCAGGGAAGATTTTAAACTAAACATGGGTCATACACCCATACACAGAACTAAACATGGGTCATACACCCATACACAGAACTCTGGACCCTTAGGTAATGAGGTCATTCTTATTGCCAAGTCACATAGAATAAGAACAGTAAGAGTGATTCCCTAAAGAGATGCTCAGCAGACCAAGAAAATTAGCAGATCACTACAACAGTATCCTTTCATTTATTCCTCTTCTCAACCTTATAAAGTAGATTTACTTTTATTTTATAGATAAAAACAAAAACAAAAATAAAAACAGCCTAAAAATAAAAATAAAACAGCCTCATATAATTTCAGTCATTTGCTCATGTAACTCAGGTAGTTGAAAAGTTGGGTTTCAAACTCAGGTCTATCTAATTCCAAAGTTCCCTCTCTCTTCCACCACGATACTATCTGGGGTAGGAAACAATGGAAGGAGATGCTGGGCTTTGCTGGCATGTGATTGCTTCTGGTGGTTACAGCAGAGAAACCGGCACATGACTGCATGGTGGTACGGAGACAACATTCGAGAAGAATCTATTCATCAGACTTGGAACCAATCATTTTCTGTCCAGAAAAGTGACTGAGGTCACTACATCAAAGAAGGACTTTATACTGTCACTAATGAAGACAGGCAAGGAGAACAGAGGGACAGGGAGACTCGGTCACCAGAAAAATAGTCAAATACGAAATTAGTGAGGAGAATGGGTAATGAAAAAGAAGTAGGATGAATCTGGGCAGTCCCTAAAGAATTTAACTCAGGAGGCAAATTATAAGCCATTGCTTCCTAAGATGATCCAAAATGATTATTTTCTTTCCTATTTGTTCCCAAGATTCTCTAAGCATTCATTTCCTACTAAAGTCAGAGTGATCATCCCCAAAAGTTTCCACCATATTTAACAAGAGATGGAGCTCAAGACCCACACATCAAAATGTTAGACCTTTAGTTACTGGAGGCAAGAGAGGAACCTGGGAAAGCAGTCAGGTCACCAGGGCAAAGAAGAGGAGTGGGTGGAAGAAGTGGGGCAATGGCTGTTTACCAGTTAGTAGGATAGTAGTCTCATATTTGAACAACCAGTAGGACCATCCTGGGTGTTGCCTGCTGACTAGAGTCTTTGGTTTCACCCCTTTCCTCGTGAAAACTAGGAAGCAGCAGCTACTTTTCATTGCAACCCCCTATTTTCTCCTTCCAGGCCTCTTGGGAGTCTGGTTTACCCCAGGTAGACTAGAAAAAGATTGGAATCAAAATACACAAATGTTCATCTGTGGTCACAGCAGGTTCTCAATATTTACTAGATGTGAAGGCATTTCTCTGATGTTTGTTCTCATTAATCTTACCTTTTTCTCTTTTGCTCTGAATATCTGTCCCCATATTTCACTGGGAGCTAAAGTTGAACAAAAGCCTTTCACCAGATGCTTATACATATCTCTGCTTGTGTACTTTAAAGAAAAACCTTCTAAAGGAAGCAGTCTCTACCAGGCCAAGCCATGGGAGAAGAAAATGAAGCCTGAAAGGTTGAAATGAAGGACAGAGGTAGAGGCAGGTGCCAGGAGGCAGACTTAGGATAAGAGATGGAAAGCAGGTTATGTTGATTACAGTTACTTGGTACAGGCAATAGGTCATGCATGAGTAGATTAGAAAAATCAGTAATGTACAGAATCTGGGAATTATAAAGCATTATCAGGATGCAGGAAACTATCTATAAACCATATTTCTAGGTCTTAAGTGGAAGCAAAAGGGCAGAGGCATTGCACCAGTGCCATGATACTTTATGAGCTGAGCTGCAGACAACCTGGTCTATCAGCCCCCAGTGTACTTAAATTCTTGATGTTCATAGAGGTCTTCCCCCCAAAAAGGTGGGTGAGGTCAAACTGGATTAGATTAGATTGGAGTGGAGTGGATTGGACTAGACTGGATTGAGTCGACCTCCAGTGGCTGACGAGATAGGCAGTTCCCAATAACCAAAACCAGAGTCAGAGAAGAAAAATCATATAACTTTCCACACTCTGAGAACAGGTTGGAAGGGGAAAAAGAAAACATTTGATTTCTTAATCACAAGATTTGGCCCCAAGCCTCTTGTGTTTAATGTCTGAGAAGACTATCTGGTTTGCCAACTTTCTGTTTTGCACGACTGCCCAAATGGGTTACAGCTGTTCAGCTTAAAAGCTCCTGACTCTAAACCAGCTACATATCTTGTTCTTATGATTTGAATGCCATATGAATCTTTATGTTCTTTTTTGGGGAAATTTCATATCTTCCCTTTCAGAAGTTGACTCTTCTTCAGTGAGCCAGAGTTGTGCGTGTCCCTAAATTCACTTTATGACTACAGGAGCAAGTCATGGTAGAATCCTTTAAGGCTTCCATTTCTAGTGCCTGCAGAGACGTTTCCCCCAGGATTTCAAAGTATGTCTGCACAAGGACAATCCAACAATATGTCCAGGAATGAGTCGAGGTTCACCAGAAATAGAATGGAAAAGACTTCTCTGCTTTAGTAAAGGTCATTTTTGCTTTTTCTTCTTTCACTTTTTGCTTCTTTGTCCCTATATACAGAATTCTTATGAGATTTCCTTACAACTCTTATGAACATGAGATGACTATACTTTGACCATCTACCATATGAATAGGGTTAGAGCTCAGTTGGGCATGACACATGAAATTTTATGGGTGACATACAATCAAATACAGCTAGAAAGAAAGGAAGGCTAGAGCAGGGACTTCATAAAGTCTCATTCCAGAGATGGGACTCTGAGACAGGCAGAGCTGCTGCTGTAGAGATCATCTGCCATGCAATGAAGGGTGATTTCTACTCTGGAAGTTATTTTAATGGCTATCAGTCCATTCCAGTAGACTGATGGACAGATGAAATAAAAAAGCATAGGAAACTCAGACATATGAGAAAGCCAGTAAACAGAACCAGTTGGGTGACATCATCATCCAGGTCTTTCTATGGATTCAGAACTCTTGCCACCTTTTTGAAGGAGAAATCTCACAAGTAAAAAAGTCCACCTGCCCCCACAACCATTCTTTTGGATTCAGAGTAGGGTTCTGGTTAGAACTAGCAATAGAAACAAGAGAAAACCATGAGAGGCAGAAGGCAAGAGCAAGGTCTTAGTGTTAACATTGATGCTTAATCTAAAGAAGAAATAAATAGGATTAGCATACTAAAATTTGTTCAGAGTATGGATGTCTGCAAAGGACACTAGATTCTATGTAGCATCCTAACAACATTCAAATCCCACTTGCAGAAGATATTTATAATTATTATCAAGACAGGAATTGGCACTATAGGTCTTAATTATTAGAGCACCAATGCTGAGCAATTAGAGAAGTCTGAAACAGCAAAAAAAGCAGGTGCTGCCATTTGGCTCATTCCAATTACTATGACGTAAGTCAACACCAAACAAGAAACAGTTAAACATTAAGGAAGTAGTAGACGCCAGAATTTAATAGCGTATATCTTTGAAATCCGTGATTTTCAAAATTTAACAGGCACAAGAATTATCTGCAGACCTTGTTAAATGGCAGATTCAGATTCTGCAGGTCTAGGAGAGGGCTTGAAATTCTGTATTTTTAAGAAATTTCCAGGGGCTACTGTTGCTGCTAGTCCACAGACCACACTGAGAGTAGGAAGGGTCTAGAGCAATTGTTCTCAACTTAGACTGTTCATTAGCTTTAAACAATGCTGACGCCTGGGTCCCATTGCCAGAAACTCTGATTTAATTGGTCTGGATTAGACTTTGTTTTTGGGTGGTCTAAAAGCTCCCCCAAGGAAATTCCTTTCAGGAATCCATTTAGAGTCACTTCAGTTCTCCCATGGATATTAGCATAATGTTCTCCTTTATTTCTTTTATTTTTGATCCTACCAATAAGTTCTCTATTCATAGTTCCGGGGGTTGTAAGTATTCAAAGTCCTAGGCACTGGGTATTTTTTCAGTCATGAAACATTTCAAGGTAATAAATCTCATTTAACTCTTTGGAAGTGATAGCATTATGTAACTCAGAAATTTTTTGGTTCCATTTACCTTTAACTTTTCTTTTTATCCTTACTGCTAAAACAAAACAAAACAAACTTTCAAAGTCTTTTCTTGGAGTAATAGGTAGTTTGGATATTTATATTTTCCCATTCTTTTAAAAACCATTTCCTGTCTTCAGCAGTCTTCCCAGCCCTCTTCTGTTGTGTTCATTTACTTGGGCTGCTTGGATTGCGTCCTAATGATGTGTTTGTTCTCTCATTACCCTCATAGGCTCCAGCCAACTCCAATAGCACATTCTTAGGAAGTTGATGTCTTTGTTTAATTCCGCATATTTCTCCTCTTAGAGAGAGAGGGCAAATGAGGACAGCTATCAGTTACAAGATGTGTGGAACACATAGATAATCTAGCACTCTATTGAGAAGATCATTTGTGCGAAGAAGATCCAGTAACTTTCCACTTACATCACCCATTCTCTTAAATCTTGCTCCTTCCCAATCCCTGCCTCCTCCGACCCCATCCTGCCCCTACTTTCTTTCATCCTAGAACAGAAGGTTTACATCAATTAAAAGGTTGACTTAAGAGACCTTTGATTCTCTATTAGGCTATTTTTTTTTTCTTATTTACTGTTGTTTTATAGCATTCGAGAGGCTATTTCATCCTAGATGCTTTGCCTACATTTGGAGTGTAAAAGAATGTCACCAAAGAGTGTTACCAAAAGAATCTTGGTTTTGTCCTTGGAGTCTGAACAGCTTGGTTTCTCCTAAGCAAGGATGAGTTAAATATATGTGTGCTTTTATTTATAATATTGTTTTAAAATAAAGGTTTAATACAAAGATCTAAGATTATTTTTCAGAGGACCTTTCAGCAATGTTTTCCAGACTACAGATATTCCTCATTACTGGATTGTGAAATAAATGATTTGGTGATTCCTGACCAGCACTGTTTTTAGTAGATGGGAAGAATGGAGGAGAGAAGACAAAATATCAGAGAGTATCTCACATTCTAAGTGTAATTTTCTTTTTCTTCTTCTCTGACAGAACTCCCATTTCAATCATAGAACTGTAAATTGTATTACTGTGAGTTGTGTTAAAAAAGATTGAAAGCCACTGACCCAAAAAAATCATCTGCCAGCCCACCTTTATTCAGAATCTTCCAAAAACAATTATAATTTAATGATAATTCATTATGATTTTAAGATGCTCAGATAAGAGATCAGCCTGCTATTTCGGCACAAAAAGACAATCTGCACAAAAATAGCCCTCTCAAAAATAAATAGTCCTCTCATAGATTAAAACCTCCAATTTCCATTTTTAATCAGGTTGGAACTTTGGGTTTTATTTGGTTCACTTTTGTGCAGACTCCTCTTAGTCTATCAGGCTTCCTAACCACAGATATTTTTCTTGTCTTCAGTTTACACTTATTTTTTTTGAGACCCTCTTTAAAGTTTTTGAAGCTGCTGTGTCTTAACATTGGTGGTTCTGAAAATCAAAGGCTCAAAAGGAACTGAAATCCCATAGTTCAGCACTGTTCTGGACTGCTGTTAACCCTGGGAGTTCACAAGACTTCCCAACAGATAGAATGGTTTGAAGGGAATCAGGTTGGATCTTCACCCTTCACATATTTTCATTCTTGAAATTGAATGGACTGGGAACATATTACAGTCAAGCCATCCCATTTACAAATGCCCTCTTGCACTTTACAGAAGAGTGACATACATTCCACCGTATCCTATATGGTGCATTGCTCCAGGGTGTGAAAACCCATAAGACACCAAATGAATTCAAAACGTTGGTAGAGTACTGGGAAAGTGAGTGACCCAAATGGCTGAATAACAAATTTGTGTGCCTATCGGGTAGTTTCCAAGGCATGCTTTAAAAAAAAAAAAAAGTGAAAATACAAAACTGTGTTGTTGGATTGTAGATCATTAAAAATAACTTTTCAAAACATATCTTGTGATTTTTGACAATAGCTTGAAAGGAGTTGCCAGAAAATTAGAAAAAGCTCTGTGTACAGGAGTGGGGCTTGTCTGCTAGAAGGTGTTGCTTTAGGCTAAACAGATAAGGAGTCAGCTATTATGTTTGGACACTCCCAAATTTCAGATAAGAAGGATTTTGCTCTAGGGTCTTAATAGCCATGTTTAGAAGGTATACTGAGAAAATTTCTAAGAATACAGAACAAAGAGAGACAGAAAAATAGGAGAATAAAAAAAATGACAATAAGGATATATCTAGGGGTCCCAATATCTATCTGATGTAAGTTCTAGAAAGACTGACTAGAGAAAATGGAAGAGAATATTTCAAAGAAACAGAAGAAGTCAATTTTCCACAGCTAAAGAAGAATAAGCATACCTATATTGAATGGGCCTCTTGAGTGTCCAGCTAAATGAATAGGAAGAAACCCACAGATGTGCCATCATGATATTTCAAAAGATCAAAAATAAAGAAAGGGTCCTTAGAAGGTTTTAGGTCAAATCTCCACCAGCCAAAAAAAAAGAAAAAAAAAAAAAAGAAAAAGTCCATCAACAATTAAATGCTAGAAAACTAAGCAGTATTCTCAATGTTCTGAGAGGACTATATTCAGTCAAACTATCAATCATGTACAAAGGCAGAATAAATATATAGACAAATCTTACCTTCTAGTATAAAGATATATAGACAAATCTTACCATCTTAGTAGTAATTTGAAGATATGCTTGTGATATTGGGATTTATAATAAGAAATATATATTTGGTCTTTGTCCTTGTTTCTGGCACAGATTTCTAAAACCCTTGAAATTACCTAAATGATGAGAGCATAAAGGTGTCTTCTGTTATGTGAATGAAGTGACTTCTGGAAAGCACTTAAGGAAGGGGGCTGGGCGTCAGGAGAATCAACCATGTGATTAAAGGGTTGTGGCTTTCAGTCCCATCCCACTGACTTTGCTGGGGAGGAAGAGGGGGGTCAAACCATTTTGGAGGGCAAATCATTTGCCAATGACCTATGATTTAATAGCTCAAGTCTCCATAAAAAAAGAAAAAGAGAAGTTTGGACCACTTCTAAGTTAATGAGCATATGGAGATTTAGGGAGACTGGCACACGCTTCTCCCATACCTTGCTCTGTGCATCTCTTCCATTGATTTATTCCCCAATTGTATCCTTTTGTAGTAATCTGATAATCTAGTAAATGAAAGATTTCTCCAAGTTCTGGGAGCTATAATAGCAAATTAATCCAATCCCAGGAGAAGGTTGTTGGAACCTTTGCTCTATGGTCACTTGGTCAGAAGCCCAGGTGACAAGCTGAACTTGCAACTGACTTCTGAAAATGGGGTGGGGGGCAGGCTTGTGGGGCTGAGCCCTTAACCTGTGGGAACCGATACTATCTCTGAGTAGACAGTGTCAAAATTGAATTGATTTGTAGTACACACAGCAGGTGTCAGAGAATTGTACATTGGTGATATGTGGGAAACTACTCCCTCCCCCAACCCATGCACACACATTGGAAATTGCCTCAGAACATCTTTCACACTTGGAAAAAATGAGAGAGCAAACCCAGAAAGAAGAAAATATGAGATCCAGCAAAATGATCAATCTAACCCAGGAGACCAGAGAAGGGAAGTCCTGAGGTGGTAACTTTGCAACAGAAATAGAGCAAAGTTCTGATTCTAGGAGATCTCTGTGGGGGGAAATAAAATGTTAAAAGTTGTCCAGCGGTGCCTGGGTGGCTCAGTGGGTTAAGCCTCTGCTTTCGGCTCAGGTCGTGGTCTCAGGGTCCTGGGATCAAGCCCCACATTGGGCTCTCTGCTCAGCAGGGAGCCTGCTTCCCCCTCTCTCTCTGCCTCCTTGTGATCTCTCTCTCTCTGTGTCAAATAAATAAATAAAATCTTTAAAAAAAAAAAAAGGTTGTCCAGTGCCTCTCAACCTTTCTCACATCATGGCACGAATTAAAAAAATGATGATATGTAATATACATCAGATACACTGAAGTAAAGAGAGAAGGCTACATGTCCATAGAAGCCAGCTTCTTTGTACACCTTGAGCCTTGGGTCCCCCTGGCTGACCTGCGGGCTGAGGGATGGAGAACCTGGCTGACCTGGAATGCGTTCATGAAATCAGTTGTTAGGAAGCTCTAAATTATACTATGTGATTAACATCTTGGTGTGACTTGATAATATAATAAGGTAATTAATGGCTTGTTTTTAAAAAGAGAGAGAATCCAAACTTTGAACCAGAATAATTGCCTTGTAATGACATTGACTCATAGAGAAAAAACATGAAATCTGGGCACACTCTGAGTCTGCAGCAAAACATATTTACATAGTCATAATATATTATTTATTGATTTTTACCTTTTTAGAATCAACAATGATAAATCAAGAGAAAGGGTATAAAATGTAAATATTCTTAATATTACCCATCATTAAAAGAAAGACATAGCTAATGGAGGCTGTAGGGGTACAAGAGGCTCAGGATCACGGAGAGAGCACTAATGACTTAATTTTATGAATTTGGGAGCCAAGAGATACTGTTCATAAAGAGAGAGGCTTCCCTCAGATTTCTGCCATCTGCTTCTGCTATTGGGGTCTCCATGAATTATTAAGCCTTTCACTCTTCGATGTCCTTCACTGAGAAAGAAGCAATGCGAAAAGGAGTGCCACCCCAAGGCACCAAAGGGTGAAAATTAAAAGCAACTAAAAAGAGCATTGGAAAACTCCCAAAGACATGAGAAAGATTTCATATTTCTGTTGCCAAATTGCTATTAGGAATCCAATAAATGCTAAATGCTGAGAAGGAGAGAGAATGTGTATGAGTGTTAATCTGTGGTTTATTAAATAAGAAACAAAAAAACAGATTTAAATTCCTATTTGAGGGGAGACTGGGTGGCTCAGACAGTTAAGCTTCCTACTCTTGATCTCAGTTCAGGTCCTGATCTCAGGTTCATGAGTTCAAGACCCACGATGACAAACAAAAAAACAAACCACCAAAAAACAAAAACAAAACAAACAAAAACAAAAAACCAAAAACAACAACAACAAAGAAAAAGAAAAAAATCAATTCCTATTTGAAAATAGGGGGGGAAATAGGTACCATATATATATGGAGAGAGGTAGGAGAGATGGCTAAGATATAAAATAGCTAAATCCTTATGATTCATGGCAGGAAGTCAGTAGACAATGCCTAAATTTGATATATCAAGAAACTGTACCATAAGCATATAATTTAGCATATGGAATAACACAAGGAGAAGTAAAAACTGAAATTTCTTACTGTGTCCCCAGTACCTAGAACAGTGCCTGGCTTATTGTACATAATAAATATCGCTGAACAAATGCATTTGGGGAATAATGTGCGGTAATGGGGGGAGGGGATGGCGGACTTTGATACTGATGCTTAAGTGCTTTCTAAACCTGGAGGAGTTCCATTCATGTGCCTCTCTCCTTGCAAACAGAATTCAGATTTCTACTCCTGAGAGAATACGATCTATGTCTGACTAAGGGGGAAATCCCAATTAGTCCAACCAATCATGATAATCCTATGCCGCTAGCCTGTGATTGGACTAGAGGGTGTCAGGTGGTCCCATTCTGCCCAATGAAATATGAAGGGAGGATTCTTAGGAAATTGCTATCTTCTTCATTCTCTCAAAGCTGACATGTCTGAATTTGATGCCTGGATTGAGACATTTATCTCAAGAATAAGAGGAAGTTAGTCTGATGACCAGCCACAGAATGGCAGGGCCTGGAAGGAAAGTGAGTGCTGAATGACATTACCAAGCTGTGGGATAGACAGCCCTATCTTGACATGGTTTGTATGTGACATATTAAATTTCCCTTTTTGTTCCAACTAGTTGAGCTGGGGACTACTGTTATTTATTCTCAAGGCATAGCAACAGATGAGGATCTTTCTGTATCTTCTGGTATCAGTAAACATATGCCTGTGTTAATGTTTCTGAAAATAAAAAATAAAGCTGGGAATAATTTCATCGTATTACAATAGAAGAGTATTTTTAAAGATCTGTATATAAATCATCTTGTTTTATAATTTTCAGTGGCTGGGTTTCCAGCCCCAGTATCCCTTCCCTTTATTTTCACTGTGATTCTTGTTTTCCAAGACAAATTTTACAAAAGTTCTCCTCCAATCTGATAACCTCAGAAATTTCACCACAATCAACTCTAGTTGAAAGGACAGAACTCTTCCTGGAAACAAAGAGGAGAACAGAGAATATGGCTACATTTGCCTATTTAGTTTTCTTATCATGATATTTATTCTTTCAACAAAGTGTGAGGCAAAGTCAACAGCTGAGAGGGAATGAAAGAAAATGAGCACAAGATACAAAGTGAAAGGAAAAGGCATAAAATAGTCATCTCAGGGACTAAAGGAAATAAATTACAGAGGTAAAAGGATTTTAAATGGGATATTTCCTATTATTTCTGAGTTTCACTTAGAGCCCAAAAGCTGAGAGAGGGTCTGCTAGACACTTGTATGAAAGGCTTACGAGAAGTAACAAAATGGCCTAGTAATCATCATGTTATACAGCCTATATAACATGGCCAAAGAATTCACAAAGGAGGATTGTTTGGAAGGGAATTTAGAGAAAAGGAGTTTATAATTAATCAATTTAGGTTAATTTTATTGCCTTCCCATAGGCAGTAGAAGGTTTGTAGGGCCCCAAGGGAGCCATCAGATGGAGTCTCAAGGAAAAAAAGAGAGAGAGAGAGAGAGAGAGAGAGAGCCAAAAGCCTTGAGCAGGTGCTTGCTTCTGGCTTTCACCTATTCATGATGAGAGCACAAGAGAAGAGTTCAGTAGAGTAATCATCCCGAAATGTGCTGATTCAGCAGACCAAGGGTGGTACCTTGGTCTGGAAGATGAGTGGTTGCTATAGAGGAGGGTCAGATATGAATATCTTATAGCATTTTTTGCTCAAAGAATTTTCTGCCTTTAAGGCACAGGACACTCAAGGCATAAAGGGACTCCTGAGTGGCTCAGTTGGTTAAGCATCTGCCTTTGGCTCAGGTCTCGATGCTGGAGTCATGGGATTGAGCCCTACACTGGGCTCCCTGCTCAGCTGGGAGCCTGTTTCTCCCTCTGCCCCTCCCCCTTGCTCATGCCTGTTCTCTCTCTCTCTCAAATAAATTATTAAAAATCTTTAAAGAAAAAAAAATAAAAGGCTGTTTTCTTACCTCTTGTCATGGAGGCAGTGGAGGTGGTAAGGTGTTGAGACTGGTGGTAGACTGAGGTGGTAGACTGAGGTGGTGGGTTTCCCTCTGCTGGGGGAAGGGGTCATTACAGACAACAAAAGAACTGGCAATTTGAAGACCTGACCCAACAGAGGTCAACTGGCAGACAAGCAACAACTTCCATTAGCCTGAGCTGAGTGATAAGGTCCTTCCTTATTTTCAATTCATTCATCCTCTCCTGATCTTGAGTCTCCAGGAGCCAGAAGAAACATGACAAGTTGGGGGTGGGAGTGAGGGTAGGGAGAAGAGAAATGGAAGAGCAGGGTGAAGAGACATTGAAAATGCACACTCTGCTCTTCTTCCCCACTGAAAAACTTCATGCTATGGGTTCGTCCTGAGCTGGGGAATAGGAGAAACTCTGAACCGAGTGATAAGCTTGAGTTGTCATTTAGACTGGACTACACTTTTTCCTTTGACCTGAGAATGTGTCTGCTTATGACTGAAAGTGGTCAGACAGCATAGAATATGCCTGAGCCGATATCAGGGGGTAGGGAATATAGATCCTACCTACTAGGTTGGAAAGCAGTGGCTGGAGAAATTAAAAAGCTCTCTGCTTTGTCCCTGTGAGGAGAAGCCTATTCGTTAAGCCTGCCATGCTCCGTGAAGGCATTGTAACAGGAGTGCCAAGCAGTACCCATTTTGGGTTTCTAGTCATGGATTTGAGATGATGCCAGCCAGCCATATTGTGATTTCCCCCCAAATACCCTGTTCCTCCAGGATAGGCATAGAAGTAAAAAAGAAGAAAGCTGGGTTTGACCAAGGTTGAGATTTTGTTACATGAACACATTGGGAGGGAGTGAGGAGACGTGAACAGAAGATGTTTTCAAGGAAGTAACTACAGTGAGGGATTAAGGATGGAATCCAAAAGGAATGAGGAGGAAAATAGAGACTGCAGGGAGAGGGCTAGAGGAGAGGAAGTGAAGTAAAGGGGCAGAGGCATCAACCAAGGCAAGAACTGTTACAGTTAGGAAACTACTGGAAATAACTGGAAGAATAAGTCATGGTGTCCGAGAATGATTTGCTTGACATGGAAACTTCAGAGCCTATACAACTTTTCATGGTGGCCAGATTTAGGATGAGGTTCATTGATGAAAAGTCACAGGAGATGAGGCAGTTAAGTAACTGAGTGGTTAAAAGTGTAATTGTATAGGTTAGTTAGAACTGGTTTGAGTTAGTTTTGACTTTAAAAGAGTGACCAGATTTTCAGTCTGAACCAATAGATTTATCCATTTGTAATTATATACTTTATTGGTTTTACCATGATAAAAATACCTAATTTAACACCTAATTTTAAAATACTTACATTAAATTATGTAGTACATTAGTATTAAGTGTTGTTTTTTACTATGATTCATAACTTAGAAGATTAGATTAGCATGATAGTGACCTTGACTTTATTTAGAAAATCCATGCAAATGTTAAGGAACATTCCCACTAATTAGAGAATCCTTTTGAAGAACATACAAAATGGTTTCACCAAGTGGGTCAATCCACTGTAAGGATAATAAAAATCATAAGAATCCATTGTGCTTTCTTCTCTTCCGAAATGTGAAAATTGTCCTGTAGTTTGAATTTGCCCTAAAAATTTTGACCATTTTTCTTAGTGTGAAAGACCCTCTACTCAGACTATACCTAATAAGTCTTACTTACATCTCATTTGGTCCATTTGATGGTATTGTTTCTCAGCTATAAGCCTATGCATTTGTGATTACCTTCACATAAACAAAAAATACTTTCCTTGTAACTAAAAGAACCTATTTGTAAACAAATTGAAGCACTGTCTACCAGTGAAAACATATTTCCACCAACACTCTGAGAATCATTTAACTGTGTCATTATTAAGTGAAAATGTGCAAGAAATTGAAGGGGATATGGTTGGGCCCTCCTTTCCCTCATTTCAAATGGGCTGGGCCACAGCTCTCTGACTGTCCCAACTGTGGGTTCTTTACTGCTATCCAAGCCATGAACACTATGTTTTGAGGTACAAATGCCTCTTCCTGTTAGTTATAATCACAGGGTGATTATAACGCTGCTTTATTATACCATATCCATGAACACAGCCCATTCAACAATCACAAATTACAAAGACCAAAAATTAATTTGAAAACAGATTAGTTTGCTAGAAACATACTTAACATCTGGATGTCTCATTCCTCCTATTATTGGTGCTTTGACATAAACCAATATTCCTTTCAAGTATAGTTTTAGGAACCTACATCTGAAGCATCTGGGATTATTTTCAAAGTGCAGAATCCAGGATCAAACCACAACCTAAATGATTTAGACTCTCTGAGGGGGAGGGAAGGCCTGGGAATTTGCAATTTTAAAAAATCCCCCAGCTAGTTTTTGCATGGGAGACAATTTGGGAACTCTCTTTTAATCAAGATAAAATACCCTTATCCCAATAAATCAAGAAAACCAGGCATTAAAGTTACAGACTTTAAAAAGCCCATATATTTAAGTGCACACATGAACTCAAATTCAGATAAATAAAGGTTCTTCAACAATTGTCCTTTGAAGTATTGAAGTGGGCTTATTTCCATAGGATTTATCAATAACACATCTTTATGGACAAATCCAAATAGAGAGTGAGAAAAAAGTTGGATAATTCCATCCCCCCTCTATCTCTTCCTCTGTCCCAAATTCAAATCCCTTTATTCTTATCATCTGAAGGTTTGGCTCTGAGTCATTGAAAAAAATTTCCTTAATTCTGATATTCTATTTTCCTATGCAAATTTTTGGGTAAAAAAAAAGAACAAAATTATTTCAGATTCCTTCTTGGTGAGAAGTGAAAGGTTGCTCTGTAAATTAGAATTCAAGTACATTTTTTAAGAAATGTATTTATTTATTGGGGAGAGACAGAGCATGTGAGCAGGGGGAGGGGCAGAAGGTCAAGCAGACTCCCCCTGAGTGTGGAGCCTGACGTCTCGGTCTCATGACCCTGAGATCATGACCTGAGCTGAAATTAAAAGTTGGAGGCTTAACCCACTGAACCACTCAGGTGCTCCAGAATTCAAATACATTTAAGGCACTTTTCCCCCCTAGATACTTCTGCTCAAATGATTCTCTTTGTCTCCTGCCTCCTCAGTCTTCACTGGCTCCTTTCAACCTCTGTTACCTGACTGAGTAAAGTCATGAACATTTCAGCTTTTTCTCATTTTTTGGCTCTTACTAACACTTCTCTTCCTGCCCAAGGTCACTCACCTCATTTTTAATTTGCATAGACCTATTCTACTCTGCAGAGATTAGAATTTTTTTTCCTGGCTCCTTGAAATGCTCTTCCTGTACTCATAAGTGTTTGTCTTTCAAGACTTTCAGCCACATCGGTTCTCCCCCTGAACCTGAGCAATGTAGATGAGCTACAGAGGGAACATTTGCAGTCAGTTTAGAGATTTTTAAGTCTGGTTCTCTATGCTTTTTAGAGGAGCCATTCAGCTTTGCGGTCTTTTCATTTGGATAGTTGCTCCAGGAAGAGATGGCAGAGTAATTAAGTTTTAGAAATTGGCTCTTCAGAAAGTGGAAAGACTCAACGGCCATTTATATCATCTAAAACAACTCACTTCCCCCCAACAATCTGTGTGTGTGCATGTGTGTGTGTGTGTGTGTGTGCACGCAGGCCAGTGCACATGTTTATAAACAGAGAGGAGAGAGAGAATATGACAGTGAGAGAGAGAACATCTACTTCTTGTCAAGCACCATGATGATTGCCCTCGGAGGCTCAGAGATAATCACAAAACATTCTGTACTTTCAGAAGTGTTTTCAATATAAATTTGGACACAGAGAGGTCCACAAACACTAAGAGAAAACTAAAAAACAGATGCCTGAGTGGGACTGCTGAATCTAAGTTTTCCTGCACAGCTGTGCGGAAAGAGCCCAGGAGTTGGGCGGGGGGAGGCACCTGATTTCCTATCCCAGCTCAGCTTTTCTGGGACCCTGGGGAAGTGGTTAACATTTGCTGAGCCTCAGTTTCTAGGTCTCTAGAGGACAGCAGCACCTAGCTCCTGGGGTGGCTAGAAGGAACAGAGAGCAAGTAGGTAACGTGTCTAATGCGTGGAAGGGGCTGCAGAAAGAGGAGTTATTAGTATGGAAATAGCCAGCAGGTGCAAGTTTACAGATTGAGCTCTCCCTAACTGTACCCGGAAAGCAAACTCCATAGCCCTGGCCCCCAGATGCAAACCTATTTTTATTTCGGGAAAGGTTGGCTCCAAATTAGAATGTAGTTTTGAGGGTGGGATCAGCTTGCTATGCCTCTTGAAGCCTCGTGGGCCAGGTTAGAGACTGGGGTTGTGGAACAGGTGGAAACAAAGGGATGACTAAAAACCCTGTACTTTAGAATCACCTTAGGCTAAACAGATAAGAAAAAGGTCCAGGATAACTTTCCTTGCTAAGAGAGGTTCTGACCTCTAGTTATTTCATCCACATTCAGAAACTGCTGCACCATATTTAAAGGTTAAATCTGCAGGCGCCATAAAAGAAGGTCCATGACACGCTCATGCATGAAAAGTTAGAACGTGTATCTGAGGTTTTTGTTTTACAAATCCATTGCCTCAGCTTCTGGCTATGGAAATATATTTTGTCTGAAGACCATCCCTTACCCCTTTTCAGTCAAGATGCCTTGGCCAAGAGGCAGGTTCATGAGTCAGGTGAAAGTAATTGGATGCTTTCCCAAGAGTCTGGACCTCAAATGAGGTGAACACAGCCTGAAAAGGGACAGAGCAGATGCATGCCTGTCACAGTATCCTGAAGAAACTCCTTGGGCTCCTGCTACCACAATGCAGAACTACTGACTCCTGTGTTTTCCAAAGATCTTCACCTAGCTCTCCCACCTTTGCTTCAATTCTTCCTAAAGGAAGAAATACGCTTTACTACCTTAATGGCCTTTCTTGTGCATCCCCGATATACAGACCTAATCCCTTAAAATTGTTTCCAATAAACTTCTTTCCTTTTAAGTTAGCCAGGGGAAACTTCTGTGGCTTTCATGCAGGAGACCCTAAAATACAGTGATAAAGTAATAAACACGGCATTTAGTTTCATATGCATATTTTAATTCATTCACTTTATAAATTCTGCAACTAAACTTTTCTTGCAACAGGTATTTTTGTAAGTAAAAAGTACTGATGGTTTCAAAAGAAATCTAGGGAATGGGAGTGTCCTCTGAGATGGAGATAAATTTCTCTTGAATCCTCTTGGCAAGCTAGGAGCAGTTTTCCCTGGGACGGTGAGGGCTGTGTGTATGGCAAACTGCCGGGAAGCACCAGAAGGAGGTGGGGAGCAGTCCTGATAGGGGAGAAAGGGACTGCACTGGGGGAGGTTCAAGTACCAGTTACTCCCTGCTTTATTATTATTTATGTATGAAAAGGCCATCAGATCAAGAGACAACTGACACTGAAAAGAAAGCTGTTATAATTATAGATCCCAAGAAGAGCCTGCATATCACACCATGGGGGGCCCATAGGGAAAGAACTGGGATTGATTGGAGGCGGTGATGGGGGTAGGGTGGGGGGGGAATCTGTTGGCAAGAGCCCTTATTGTGGTTTACCTTTAAAAGACACATTTATGGGGGCACCTGGGTGGCTCAGTTGGTTAAGCATCTGTCTTCAGCTCAGGTCATGATCTCAGGGTCCTGGGATGGAGCCCCACATTGGGCTCCCTACTCAGCCTGGAGCCTACTTCTCCCTCTCCCTCTGCCTGCCCCCACTTGTTCTTCTTCTCTCTCTCTCAAATAAATAAATAAAATCAATAAAAAAATAAATAAAAGACACCCTTATGGGCAACCTATTTACTCCCTTTAGGAATTGGCTAGCTCTTGGAGGGGCAGTCCCTCCGGAATCAGCACAGCCTTGGATGTCAGAGCATCAGAACTCAGAACATACAAGCTGTGGTTAATACACCTCACAATCTAGATAGGACTGGAACTCCTGCCCCTTCCACAACCCACAGAAGTTCAAAACCCTCCCTGGCAGTTCTGTACATTTTCAAGAATGCTAACATTTTATTCTCAAAGTAATCCCGATCTCTGGGATTCTGCGTTTTTGCATGTTGCTTCTGTTCTCTAACATATCACTGCAACGGAGAATACAGTCAATGAATCATTGAACACCACATCAGATGTACTATATGATGGCTAACTGAAGATAATAAAAACATTAAAAATTTTAAAAATTAAAAAAAATTGTTACTCATTAAAAAAAAAAAAAGAATGCAGTTCTCTCTTCAGTTTCGGGGTAGAGAAGGAGGAGTCAAGTTAAACATGCTTTTGGAAAACTAGAAATCTTTACTCAGATTGGTAAAGGTGGGGGTGCCCAAAGGTGTTATATCATCTTGGACCTAACATTCTACTGGCTGTTCTCTTCTTATCCCCCATTCCTTGCCAGATTGGCCCCCACAACTCCAAATGTCTCAGCTTCTCTTGTACAAAGTGATTTCCTCTCCCTATCACGTTTTTGCCCTAGATGGTGGGTCTTTAATACATTTTCTGGCATAGACCAAAGTCGATTCTCATGGTGTCTTTCCAAAAGAAGACAGTTCCTCTTGCTAAGAGGAGTTCTGGTACCACCTGTTAGGAATAAACTTTCCACCCCCCCCCCCCAGATTCACATGTAACATAGAGCAAGATATTAAGCTTTGTGTGGGAAATATATACTGTGCAGTGTCCATAGGGATGAAGCAAGAGGATGGGACCCTGAGATTTTGAGAAGAGAAAAAGGATTTACCAGAAAATTGCCTTAGCCACAAAACTTCCATAACTGCATATCCTTTGTTGATGAATTCCACCAATATTTACTGGGTGCTTACTATGTGCCAAGAGGTAATCAGCTACGGGCTTGGGAATAAATAAGATAAATAAGACATGATTTGAGGAACAAATGCCCAGAAGGAAATATAGATACATAAACAGATAGGAGGAAGTGTTACAATGGGAGGCCATAGAAAGTTGGAGTGATTTGTACGCACAAGCCTAAGCTTCTCCCAGATATTTGGAGCCTAAGCAGAGTATAAATGGAGGTCCATGTATCCTCTTCCTCAATATTTCAAATATATAGATCGAGCTAACAGATGGCTAAATAAAACACACTCTGCTCTTCTCATGTGACAAACAGAACTTCGTAAGACCTGAAAGGCCAGGTGTGAGTTTGGAATTCTCAGACTTCTGAGACCCAATGGCTCCCAGTTCAAGGCCCTTGGCATTCTTCCCACCTTTTTATTTGTGAATTCCTTTCCATACTTGCTCCCATACATGTGGAAACCCAGGCCATGTGCGTAAGTGCCAGCCTCAGTCTCCACAAACAGCCATCCTTAGTCACTACTTAGTCCAGGCTATACCCACCACGGGAGCCATTTTTCCCTTAGGAGCAAAGCCCAAAGGAATAGACTTACCCAGACTCTGAAAATAGGGTCAAGGTCATTTAGATAGAAATTCTAGAGTCCTGGGGCGCCTGGGTGGCTCAGTGGCTTAAGCCTCTGCCTTCAGCTCAGGTCGTGATCCCAGGGTCCTAGGATCGAGCCCCGCATCGGGTTCTCTGCTCAGTGGGGAGCCTGCTTCCCCCTCTCTCTCTGCCTGCTTCTCTGCCTACTTGTGATCTCTCTCTGTCAAATAAATAAACAAAATCTTAAAATTAATTAATTAATTAATTAATTAATTCCAGAGTCCTAAATATCAGGGGAGGATCTAAAATGGGGGTATATCTTTGGACTGGCCTACCACATTGGCTGCAGGGACTATAGCCTGCACTACAAGGCACAAGATGAGGGCTACCATGAGGCTTTCTGAAGTATGGTCACTCTCTTGCCTGGGTCATCAAAATGAAATATTGCTTAGCCATTTCATCATACTTTCTCAAGATGAATCATCCTAAAATTCATGCAGTAGTCCAGTTTTGGATGCACTGGTTTTGTGCAAGGGTAGAACCAGTGTGCTGATTTGATTTAGTTCCCACCTGATGGATCCTTGAAGACCTATTATTTCTGGACTCGTGAGCACGACAATTCTATTTTCCAATGGCAATGGCAGCTCATGAGCTACCACCAGGGAAGAGACAATAGGGAGAAATTCTTCTTTTTGACTGGAAATCCCAATGTATAGTCCCTAACCCTAACCCTAACCCTAACCCATCTTCAAAGACAAAGGGCCATGTGTTTTCAAGCATTTCTTTCAACCAGGCATTTTCCCGGCAACTACCTGTTTTCACTTATGACCATGTGCAGGCCAGACTCGTCCTGAACTGGTTTGTCTCAGGGTCATGGGGAAATAACACAGCTCAGATAGAGCAGGGTGATTCCTTCACTGCAGGGGTGCCGCATCTGTTCCCCTGTCATCTTGTCTTCCCCTCAGTTCCTGGTTGTGCTTGACTTTCTGATTATTTTTTAATCGTTCTTTTGATTTTTCTCAGTGTCTATGGATCTTCTAGATGCTTACCGTCCCTATCAACTTCTGGCCACTTGCCACGTTTTGTTCTTTAGTATTTATATTCTCCTGGCTTCTGTTGGCTTCCAGGCCTGATACATTGCTATCTTGACCCCTAAGTTTCTTGTGGTTTGTGAAGACCTAAGGCAGCCTCATCACCCTAACAGTTCCCTGACCTGTAGCTACCCAGGCATTACCTAGTGGAGTGAAAGTAAACAACAAGTCGTGTCTTAAAGCAAAATCCCCTCCTCCTTTCTTAATGTTCTTGTATCATAGTGCCAGTAATGAGAGGATTTTCACTTGCATATACTTGGCTGCCTCTTTCCCAATAACATTTCCTCCACTCAGCCCCAAGAAATCTATCTCCATCCATCACACTGTGGATATCAACGTTATGTAAGACCACTCTGTCTTCACATCATGAATCTAAGCACATGACCTTGTGACCCTGACCGCACACTCCCAACTATTCCCACTTTGGATTCACCAGAACCTCTAGTCTACTGACCCCTCTCTGCTAAGCAGTCCTCCAGTCTGTTAATCTCTTCACTTCTCTCCTTTTCCTGTTTGCATGCTATAATCCTTTATTTCAAAACCACTCTCTTGGGGCACCTGGGTGGCTCAATGGGTTGAAGCCTCTGCCTTTGGCTCAGGTCATAATCCCCGGGTCCTGGGATCAGCCCTGCATCAAGCTCTCCGCTCAACGGGAAGCCTACTTCTCTTCCTCTCTCTCTCTGCCTACTTGTGATCTCTGTCTGTCAAAGAAATAAATAAAATCTTTAAAAACAAAACAAAACAAAACCACTCTCATTGTTATCTCAGATTCCTCTGTGCCTTTGCATTTTGTCACATTCAACCTGGGATCAACCCCACTGTCAGGCTTCCACACTTACACATCTGACAATTACTGGGGAAGAACACCATAAAGTAAATTGTTATTATTATAAATCCATAATCACTAGCCTCAAGTGAGCCCTTAACAGTGCCCATCAATCCTACCTATTTCTCCTAGCCAACTGATCTGGCCCTCTCATTTCACAATTTTTCCCAAAACCAATGATGAGGCCTACAAAGCCGGACCCTATGTGTGAACAGCCATCTTTGTTCCTTCTTTCATGGAGACAATGGAAGTTGTAAGAAAAAAAAATCCCGTCAATTTTTAGTTATCAAATCTACAAACCTCCCTAATGTTCTCAGGATAACCACCAACATACTGACATAGCCTGCCCCCCATCCCACAAGCCCTCAGTCTTCATGCTACAGCCACAATGGCCTTCTTTTAGGTCCCTACTAATGTCATGTCTGAACTTCCCTGATAACAAGAATCACTCAAGTTATAAGATAAGTTAAAATTTCCAAGCCCACTAGATGATACCTCAACAGGAAGAGCCTAGAGAGTGATATACTTAAAAAGAGTTTCAAGTCATTCTTACGGTCAGGAAAGACTGAAAAACACAACCTATAATCTCTCCTTCCACTGCGCTTTTCAAATGTTTTTCACAGTCCTAGGAATCTCTTCCATCTTCCCTTTCTCTCCCTGTCCCTCTTCCCATTACACCAGACTTAACCTTACTCACCTTCCAACTTTCTCCTCAAGCAGCACACATTCACAACTGCCAACTCCACCAGCACCAAGTTCAGGAGGTGTCCTTTCTCATACCCTCTTATTGGACCACATCCCTCCCTTCATGATGCTCATCCCAAGTACTCATTGTGAGATTATCTGGTAACTGTCTCTCTCCCTGCCAGCCTGTGAGGTTAGGTACCATATCCATTGTCATTGTCATCGTTTCTACAATAATTCTTAAGAATCATTAGTACTTGAATGAATGTAGAATAAATTAATGAATTAATTGGCTCAAAATGGAGAAGAGGTATCGGAGAGCAACAAATTACAAAATTACTTTCCTCAACGGAAAGTACTCTAGCCTCTACTTGGATATTTTTAATTCTGGGAAATCTGTTCCATTGTTGGACAATATTAGAAAATTCATTTTCTATTAAATTCAAGTCTGCCCCCATGTAACCTCCCACACCAATACTAACAGTTCAGCCTTGTTGGAAATACAATCTGTCTGTTTCTTCTTAATGATATTCTCTTCCAATATTTGAATACTTTTAGCATGTGTCCCCTAAGTTTTTTCTTCTTCAACATGAATTAAAAATTTTGCTTCAGCAGCTCTTGATTTGAGATAGTTCTCGGACTTAACTATCCCCTCTCCAGTTTGAGCACACTCTAATAAACACCGAAACAAGACAGAGACCACAGAGCCATGGAGCTCTTCAGGATAGTAGCTTTAAGTCATTACTTTGAGACGATGAGGATGTCTCTCCTTCCTTCTGCTGGCCACGGTTGAAATTACAGAGTCATTACAAATTACCAAACTGCTTATCTCCAAGAAGGATGGTATTTATAAAATGATGAATCCACAGGACACATGGGATTTATTACAAGCACTTTTATTGGAGTAATTTGTTGACAAATGCCCAAAGAGAAAGACAGAGTGATCAGTAACAATAAAACCTTATGAAGATCATTTCCCCAAATGCTGTCTGAGAAAGGGAGTCAGATTCCTTAACTGAATCTCAGTTTTCTGTACCCTTCCTCTAGTAGTTTTTATATGTCATCTCTGGAGAAATTTCAGATGTTTCAAAACTAAACCTTTATCAAAGTTGTGATTTATAAAAATAGCAAAGGGCTTCTATTTATCTCTATTTGCTAATCCTAGCCAGCTGCTGAGAAGAATTGGAGTTTAAATCCTATTACTCTCCTGTGGACCCACCTCCCAAACCATTATGTCAAGTTGATACAATTACTTTTGGAATGAATGAGGAGGTCTGTCACACTGACTGACCGTTTCCAGCGCTCAGGAAAAGAAACAGTTTGGTCTTCTAGATTAAGAGAATTACATGTCCCCCCTAATAGCTGGAAACCTTTCCCAGGGTCATTCTTTCAGGCTGCCCTGAAAACCAGAGGCAGAAAAGACCATGTCATTGCTTGGCTCCGGCCCAGGGGGCCAAATGCCACTTACGAGAGTGTTGAGAGCTACTTAATATGGTATGGTTTAAGACAGTGATGCTACTAACTTATAGTAAAATATGGCAATAAATGACAGCCTACAATTTGTGCCTAACTAAATTGCTCTTTGGGTCAGGATGATGCAGGACAATACCGATCCAGTATTTTTAAACCAAGAAAATTAGGAACATACCTGGGGCACTTGCTATGGGGACTGATTTATAAGAAAGAGAATCCACAATCAGAATTGACAAAAACTGCAGTTGTGTCTTACTCTACAAACTTCACACTGCCCCAAACCCAAACTTCCTTCCTCCCTCCTTCCTGCCCTCCCTTCCTTCCTTCTATTGCATAATTATTTTTTAAAGAAATTTTAAACATTTCCATAATTAAACAGTCAAAAGTAAATAAAAGGCTATTCTCAAAGAGATCACACTTCTAGTCCAATTCTATGCCTTTGTGCCCACTCACCTCCCATAGTCATTTTCATTTGCTTCTGGCTTATACATCTTGTATAACTTCTTACCAAGAAAAAAATACATATTTATATTTTACCTATCAACATATCCTGGAAATCACTGTATTAGCTCAGCGAGATCGTCCTCATTCTCACTCACAACTGCGGAGTACTCCATTTCGTGAACATCCCACCACTTATTCACTTAATCTCTCAAGAACGGACACATGTTGTTTCCAATATTTTGTTTATATAAACAATGCCACAGGGATGAATCTTCTGCATGTGTTGTTTTTGTTGTTGTTGTTTTTTCCCACGTTTGCAGAGTGTATTTTCTGGCTAAAATTCCCAAAGGAGAGGGATGCTTTATAAAAGGGCAAATGCATATGAACTTGTGTTAAGCATTGCCAAATTTTTCACCAAGGGTTTGCACCTCTTAGCATTCAAAAGAAGGCATAGTTGTGAGTGGCAGAGAGTTTGGGAAGGAGTGAGAGGGGATAGAGACAGGAGAACTCTTCTCTGATGTCCTTTACAAAACTCTTTGCCCTGTCCAGCCTGGCTTTGTGGTTAAATCTCCTTTGCCAAGAATGCTTTCTCCTAAATTTGCTGTTTTACCTTCAGGAAGCTACTGATAACTGAACCTAAAAGCTGGTGATCCCAGCTCTGTTGTACACTCCTAGGAGTCTTCTCTCCCGCGAGGCCAACACAGAGATGAGGAAAAGCCCCAAAGAGCCTTCACCATCTACCGTACCTACTTTTCTGGCCATTCAACACGTGCCTCACTCAGGGCTAAGCTTCTCTGTGCTCCCGACCCCACCCTTTCTCACCTTCTCACGGACTTCCTTTCTCGCAGGTCCCTGCTCTATGTTTTAGAGCATCAACTTCCACACCACCACCCTCTCCCCACGCCCACTGGCCATTTACCATCAGGAGACCAACACTGTGTAACACCTTCCAGCTTTAGAAAGCAGAAGAAACCTTCCTTGAGCTCCCATCTGTCTTGTTACTGCCTCATTTTTGCTCCCTTCTTAGCCCAACTTTTCAGAAGTGTTATCCCACTGCCTCATTTCCCATGGCATAACTCTATCTGTTCCAGAGCGCGTTTCTCCTCCAATTTCAATCTTCCCTGTTTCAAATGACCAGCAAACACCATGCTGCCTGGTCTCATGGATGTTTCTCACTTGTTTCCAAGATCCTCTGACAACTGTTGACACTGCTGATTCCCCTCCTTCCTGAGCTGCGCTCCTTTGATAGATCCAAAAAACACAATGTCTTTACTTCCCCTTCCTTTACAGACTTTTTCTGATGGTTGTTCCTGTGGGACCTACTCTTGTGACTTCCCAGTCATGGAGTTCCCTAGGACTCAGAACTACACCATTTTATTGTTTCTTCTGTCTCTAGTGATCACACCTGTTCTTGTGACCTTTCCTAATGGGGCCCATATTAACTTGTCTCCAAGCCCTCCTCCTTGAGCGCTAAACTTGTTATTTGACAACTCTTCTTTGTGGCTTTACTGACATCTTAGTATAGGGTGGCCAAAATGGAACTCCTGATACTCGTCCCTAACCCTATGTCCCCAACACAGGGGCCATCCTTAATTTTGCCATTTCCTTCAATTCCCACAGAGAGTTCATTAGTGAATTCCGCTTTTTCCTACCTTCAAGATGCTTCCCAGTCAGTTGGATCTCCCTGCTTTCCCTGCCTCCACTGTAGGCCAGGGCTCATGACCTCTTGCCTGAGATACTCAACATGCCATTGACTGACCTTCCTCTTACACTCCTGCCCCTCAATCCATGCTTCATCAAATGGCTGGAAAGATGTTCTAGACATAAATCAGGTCAAGTTCAGTAGCTTTTGCTTGAACTCAGAATAACCAAACTTAAGGGCCTTGCATGCCTGGCCTTTGAATAGTTCCCCAGTGGTCATCTCATTCTACCGTTATCTCTATTGACTTTCTTTCTGTTACTCAGATGCACTTAGGCTCCTCTCTGCCTCTCTACATACTTTCATTTTGTCTTTAAGATTGAGCACAAGTGTCATTTTTATAAGAAAGCCTCCCCCGAGTTCCTTATAAAGGACCTAGCTCCTAACTTACTATTCTCTCATTTTCATGTTTGTTTCATTCGTTATACTCATTGCTGTTTGCTGGGGCTTTTTGGCCAACTGCCCCCAACTCTACACATATTTGCTGATGCATCCCCAGACCTACCACCCTGGCTGCAGATGATAGGAACTTAATGACATTTTTGAAAAAGTGAATGAATTAATGGATGAATGTAAATGCCACAACAGTCGGGACAATTTCTGCCTTGCCCATTCCAGGGTTCTCATCACTCAACACAAGAGAAAAACTCAACAAATATGTGTTGGATTAATTCTGCAGCCCGCATCTTAGAGCCAAGGAAATTGAGTCTTAGTAACCTTGAGCAACCTCCTCCTGATCACTCCACTTGTAAAAAGGAAGAACCAGGACCTGAAACTGCACATCTCACAACTCAATTCTTGAAACATTCATGGTGGCAGGGTCTTTGGAGATTATTTTATCTAACAGCTGAGTTCTATAAATGGAGAAGTTGAAGTTCAGGACAGCGAAATGACACATTCAACTCATCTGGTTTTGACCTATTTTGTAGGACCAACTCTATGATCAACTAGCGTGGTGAACCTAGTTACGTTACCTTCCCTGCCGTTCACTGTCCATATCTGTACAAGGAGTCGAGAGGGGCTGGATGGCATTATTGTAGCATTCCTAGATTTCAGGGTTCTTTCCAGCCCTGAACTTCTGACTCTTCTTTTCTCAGTTTGCTCTGGATCCACCCCCACTGTTTCTGTCTCATTTTAAAGTGAAAGAGAAAATTAAGTTGCATGATACGCACTTTGCTCTCTACTCCAATAAGACCATGAGGGGGGAAAAAAAGGAAAAAAATAATAATAATCATAAAGTTTTCCAATCTTTATGTACCTGAGGAAGAACAAGAGTGCCACCTGAAAACCACCTTAAGGGAAGGTGAAATATATCTCTAGTTGAAAAAGTCTGTCTATAATAGTCATTCAGAAGAAATATCATTATCAATCCCTGTAATGAGGCAATAAATTGGAAAAGCAAAGGGTAAAATGATGTTCATGGTAATAACTGAATATAAAATTCCTTGGTGTATATGCAAGAAAATGAATAACCCTACATTTCTGTAGTTTTCACTTTATTTTCACTGCTGGTGAGGAGTGACTTATACTGCAAGAGGACAAACCATTCTTATTTACACTCAAAATGTCAAATCCATTTGCACTCAAAATGCCATCACCTTGCATAACTCTACCAATTTAACCTGCACAGAAAATAAGAGCTAAAAGCAGAATATGAGGAGACCTGGAATATTAAATCTGCTCTCTTTTCTTGCAGGCTTGATCAAACACCCTGATTTGCAGCAACCATTCCAAGATGGAAGTGTTTTGAATTCTAAAATAGCTTAGCACCAAATGTGTCATAATTATCTGAACCTATATTTAGAATGATGAAATTTGCCATGAAATCCGAAATATGCTTCAAATGTCAGTCTTATTTTTAATTAATATGCCAATCCACCTTTGCAATAATCAAGTTTTACAGTCTCCCAGTGCTAGAGAACTTGGACGCTGTTTGTATGTGTGGTTTTTTTAATCTCACAATTATGAAAATGTAGTTCTCCAACAGATCCTTCCTTCTCTACAGACTGTCAAAGGAAATCGGATTGCGTCCCCATGGTATATTTCATCTATAAAGCCCAATGATATGAAATGAAATGTCCCGTCATCATGGTCACAAGTTAACAAAATCACTAACACTATCACATCCACCATTCTTATGATCTGATATTTGTTGAAAGCAGGTAATAGGTGATAGTGCTTTGGTCAATCCATTTCTTTTTACTTACATTTGAGGGTAATGGTTCTGGAAGTCCTGGATTTAAAAGAAATGTGTCTTTTATTTTTTAAAGCAGATATGGCTTTTGAAAACATGATCAAATATAAATTGTGACAATTCATTTCACACTCCTTTTTAGGTCTCTTTAGTGCTTTTCATTGCATTTTTGAATATCTCATATTTGATAGAAACTTTAAAGAACAGTTATGTGGAGTCCTTGAACTGTAACAAGTCTGTTACTGCCTCAAATTATGGTGTATAAATAGAAAGCTTTCTGCTAATACTGATTTTCTTACCTTCACATACTCATTTGGTGAGAGAGACAATAGTTTTCCAGAAGAGTCATACACATCTTGAGACTTGCCTGCCACTGCAAACAGGAAGACACTGGTTATAGAAGAAGTAAGAATGCCTGAAAAACAGAAAAAATAATGGTGGAGAGTGTCTAGAAACTCTGTTTTTATCAACCAGACAAAGTAATCTTATGTTTTTTGTACCTAAAAAAAATTTAAGCTTATAGATATAAAGATAGATATAGATAGTTTATTTCGATTTACTTTTAGTTTATTGTACTTTAAAAGATATTCTTTGACAATTTGGAAATTCAGAAACTTGTACTTCCCCAGCGATGGTCTGAAAATCACATTATAGAAGATGTCTTACTTTACATAGAAGATGTCTGTCTTTATAGAACTATGTCACTAGGACTAGAGATTACAAACAGTCCAAAAGCCATTAGTACCTATGAGAAGCTGAGTATGCATATAAGAACAATGATATTCACTTGGTTCTTGCTCAACTGACCTGAAATGGAACATGCAAGCTTTGAACTCAGGTATCTTGAGACATCACGGTGTTGCCAAGAACAGAAACTCCAATCATTCCGTAATGATTCTCCAAATCCTAAGGCTGGAGGGCTTTGTTCTGTTCTTAGGTCATGAGGTAGGCCTCATATTTCTCTGATGTGGATGAACACCTGTTCACCGTCTATTACCTTTAGGAAGATAACACAATCTTCATTAGAAGAGCACAGTAGTATTGAAAAGCACCCCACTGGGGATTTTGTGCTTATGAATTTATTTATCAGTCAATATCCAATTTATACATAGCAAATAGGACACTGGGTGGGAAAAACCTTGCCCTCGTGGAGCTTGCAGTCCGACAGGGAAGGCATACGGAGCAAGCAACTGTGTAAATACATTTAAGACTCAAATTATGATAAATGCTATGCAAGAAAGGGAAAGGATGACATTTATTGCACAGGGACTCTAACCTAGTTTAATGGATTAGGAAAGACTCGCCCGGGGGATACATCTTAGCTGGGATGCAAGAAGAACTAAGACAGCAGTGGAGAGTAGCAGGGTGAGCAGTCCAGCAGAAAAAAGCTAGGTCTCTTTTCCTTGCTGCCACAGAACCTGTTTTACTGTGTGTGTATTCATTTCTCAGTGGAAAACACTGGCTCCATACAATCATACTTGAATCATTAAAACCTTGCTCTTAAATTCCACAGCTTCCCTGAAGTTTTTTCCCCCAGTTCTATAATTCTACTTTCTACCAGTGCTATACAGATGTGGGCAAGACTGGGGTTTTCCTTTAACCAAGGCAGCTTCTAAGGCTTGTCCTTCCACAAACCCTCTTTGCCTAAGATTTCAGTTGCTGCCTCTCAAATCTCCCCGGTAAGATCTTAATGTGTGATGAGCATTAGTCTGGCAGTTGGCCTCTCCTCAGCTCTTCTCCATCGTTCCGAGATACAGGGGTGGAGCCCAAGACCTAGGCTTGCCAAGTAAGCAACGCACCATCCTGATCCATTGTGACAAGGTTATGAGAACCGACCCAAAAGATGAACATTTCCAAGGTAGGAGAAAAAAGACAGAGATGGAGAGAAATAATTTCTCATTATGTTGTTTTGAGCCTTGATACAGATTTACTGATATATATTTGACACATAACACTGTGAAAATTTAAGCTATACGACATGTTTGTATACATTTATATAAAATAAATACATTTATATATTGCAACACGACTGCCACTGTAGTACTCATTAGCACCTCTATCACGTCATATCATTATCATTTCATTTTAGTGGTTAGATCGTTAAATTTTAGTCTCTTAGCAAGTTTGATGGTTATAATACATTGTTTACATTCACTACACTGTGAATTAGATCTGTAGGATTTATTTACTATTCACTGCATGATTATACCCTTAAGCACTATCTCTCCTATCCCCACTCCTACCTGCTGGTAATCAACACTTACTCTCTGTTTTTACAAGTCCAGCTCTTTTAGATTCCATGTGTAATTGATACCATACAGTATTTTCTTTCTCTGTCTGACTGATTTTACTTAGCATAAAATCCTCAAGGTCTATCCATGGTGCTACAAATGTCAGGTTATCTTTCATTCACATAGACTTTCTTTTTTTTAAAAAAAAATATTTATTTATCTATTTGAGAGAGAGTGAGTGAGAGAGAGCATGAGTAGGAGAGGGAGAGAGAATCTCTAGCAGAGTCTGCACTACGTGTGGAGCTGACATGGGGCTCAATCCCATGACCCCAAGATCACGACCCGAACCAAACTCAAAAGTCAGACACTCAACCGACTATACCACCCCGGTGCCTCCAACACAGATTTTCTTGAAGCCAGACACATCCCTGGAATTTTTCATTAGATGAGATAATGACTTTCCCCACCTTATATTATTACCTTAGTGAGTTTTTTTTTATTTGCAAATCAGAGTCCAGATATATATATATAAAACATACACTTATAGTATTTATTATATAAATTTAGTATAAATATTTATGTTAAATATACATTTAATATAAATATACATTTATTTATATATAGATAAATTACATTTATCTATATATAGTATTCTCTCTTGATATATATATATATAGCTTGTGTCAGTCTTCTATCTGGTTTGTGTTGTGAGCTCTAGCTATGTGCAAGGCTCTGACTGAAGTCCTGAAGCCTTCCACAAAAGACAAAATTATTCTAATTCAGCAACAGTGGAATGTCAATTCACTCCAACCAAAGGCCACCAAGAACACATCTAGGGATGGCTAAGCTGAGGGGTTTATTTAGCAAGGGAGAGTGGACATCACAAGAATTGTGAGTGTCTCACTAAGAGACTGTTAGAAAGGGCTTATGGTCACCTGAAGGAGAGACTAAGGAAGCAGAAGCTCTCTTAGGATTGGAGGCTGTCTGAAAATGGCGACAATTCTACGGTTGGCTCTCTCAAAACATAACTCTTACCTCTAGGGAGGGCAGGCTAGAATGACAAGCAAGCTGTACTTGGTATAAAAGAGGCCACTCCCCATATTAGCCAACAGAGGGGATGGTTGGTATTTTGTGAGTTACACAGTGATTTTATTTTTCTGTGCGTCTGACAAAATTACAAAGTCTTGAATGTTCTCATGAGATCATGGGCTGAAAGGGAACTTGCCTGATGCTGGCATTTCAGTGAGATGGTGTATGTCCCTACAGGAGAACAGCACAGTAGGGCTGTGAGCTCAGGGCCAGCGTCTCACAATACTGAGTCCTGGCTGTGACCATCAAACTGGTTCCTGGATGTTTGGGGCTGCTGTTTTGTTGTGTTTTTTTCCCCTATCTTTCTTGAAGGTTAAAAGATGTAGAATCACAGTGAGAGCCTCTAGATCTCTTTTAGGTTAAACCCTACCATTCTATTCCTAACAGTCCATGCACAGGCAGAGTAGGAAGGTGGCCCCCCGATTCTGTTTGGGAAGAGCTAAGAAGGCCTTGGTAAAACCTCTTAATTTCTCTGTGGTTCAATAATGATGCCAGATTCCCATTAACAGAGATCAAAGTCTCTCACTTCCTAATGAAAGAAATGCCATAAAATACAAATACCCTGAGGAAAGACAACACATTGTTTACCTTTTCACCTCTCCCAATAAGGACATGGTGACCCACAAGACAGAACATATTGGGATCATCATTCCAGAAGGAAGCACAAAGGAATTTTATGTTCCTTTACTGAGCACAATATGGATAGAGGAATCCTAAGTTCTTTCCCACACAGAGGGTGACCTAGTTCCCCTTGGTGATTCCCTGTTCTCTTCCATTTACCTCGAGAAAACCACCAATAGACAGAGGAAAGGCTATTCTGGGTCCAAATTAGCTCAACCAAGAGGCTAAGCTCCCACCTCAAGGAAGTGTAGCTTCATGATCTATACAGAGCGGGCAGGAAATGCAACAGGCTTGCCTAACCCAGAACCTTTCTCTCACAAAATTTAGGGACCTGTCCTTTACTTCTATGCATACTATGAACTGATCTATTTAATTTCCAAGAACCACCTTGACTTCTTTCCTTCCTGCTATAGAATACATCATCATGCCCTAGTAATTTCCCTCCTGAATCATCCTTTGCCCTCACTAATGACATCAGACCAGAACAGGTGGGAAGGAACTGAAGGAATTCGATTTCTACCAGAAGGTTCTAGCTATCTCTCTCCTCTCGCCAGTCATTATTCTTCTCCTAAAACAGGTATCCATTTCACTTAACCACTTTCTTCCCATCTGCCTGATGAAGAAAAGACTGGCGTTGCAAAAATGAAACTGTTATGCTGGAAATAAAAAAAAAAAATTAAAAAAAAAAATAAAATAAAATAAAATTCATTGATTCTTAAAAAAAAAAATCACATACTATAAGAATACAAGATAGTTTTTTATAGCATATTGCCAACTAAATAAACATAGTATGAAAATGAAAAAAAAAAAATGAAAGTGTGATTTATTTATTCTTTTATTGCCAAAAAGATCTGTTCATACTGAATGACCCATTTCACCCTTTTTAATCTTTCTTTCCAATTAGTCTCTCCGAACTGGAATAAAAAAGAATCAATGAAACAAGATGGGATTGGGAGGGAGACAAACCATAAGTGACTCTTAATCTCACAAAACAAACTGAGGGTTGCCCGGGAGAGGGGGGAGGGAGGGGGTGGTGGGGTTATGGACATTGGGGAGGGTATGTGCTACGGTGAGTGCTGCGAAGTGTGTAAACCTGGCGATTCACAGACCTGTACCCCTGGGGCAAATAATACATTATATGTTAATATAAAAAAAAGATTCATTCATTCATTTATTCATTCAGTAACAAAAAAACTTATTGAGAGCCTCCCACCAGGGAAGGAAACTGATTATCAGAGAGCCTCCTGATAAATAAAAGGAAGAGAAAAGAGCTCTCTGGAGGGGATGCGAGCAGGAAGTCATGGAGGGAGACAAAACGCAAAGAAAAGAGAGCACTGTCTCTCATCATTCCCTCTATGAAGGTTGGGTCCTGTTGGGATGTTCAGGCTCAGACTTTCTATCACTCCACTGCGAGCCAACGACTCCAAAACTCCTAGGGAAAAACTTTAACATGCAACCCTCAAGATATAAAGACCCTGGCCCCAGCCACTTCGGCAGTGACTTGGGAGAATTTCAACATTCTCATTTGAGAGCACAGGACAGTTACTGGGCTACCGTGGAAATAAAAACTAAACACTAAAAAAATGCAGCTCTGAAATAGTGTGGTCCAAGAAATTGCTGAGGTTTGGAATGAAATATGTTTGTTGTAGGATAAGAATAGGTATGTTAATCTCATGCAATTTTATCCTTTGGGTTTCTCTGGCATTTTTAAGTGAAGTGATCTTATTTTCAATAACCTTAATAAAATTTGAGTTTGAGAGAAGCATAAAAAAATCCATACTTCATCCCAGGTCAATGTTCTGCTCTATTTTAATTTTTAAGGCAATGTGGGGGGAAAAAAGTGCAAAAAATAAAACAAAGAAAGTCTCTGTTAATGGTGAGGAAGGATGAGCAGGGCGGTATGTATTTTGAAACACATTCATTTCCAACCTGAGTGAGATTTTTGTGGCTTGCCCCCAGGTGGGAAAAATGTCATTGGAAAAATTGCTTACATTGTCTTCAAAATTATGATATATTTAGCAGAAAGAAAATGAAATTTGTACTATAAACTTTTGTGGGCTCGACTGGTATGTTATCTGTGTGCTTTTTTCTGTTTTATATTCTTTATTTTTATAGAAAATTATAGCATTTTCAGTATCTGCATAGGAGAAGCCACAGAGAGCTAAGGTAAGTAATACCCGGCTATCTAAATCAGTTTCAATCTGCCTTTTGCATATATCTGCCCCATTTTAGTCTGCCCATGTTTCTGTTATTCATCTACTGTTGAAGAAAACTCCCACTGGTATCGTACACAATGTCCATAGGTATTATAAATATCCTTTCATTTTTCTCCGCTGAGGGATAAAGCACGGGGTCAATTCAAAGTCAATCTTAAATTTTTAAGGCAGGCGAGTATATCATTTGCATACAGATCAGCAAGCTGTCCTTTAGTTAGGGAAAGATTTACAGATACTTTAAAATCAGGCCTAATCTATAAAACAAACAAGCACAGAGCTAAAGCGAAGCCAGAGAAAGAGAGAAGAGAGAGAGAGAGAAAGAGAACACATCAGATTGTAATAGCTTTGAATGTTGGTCACAGAAGAAATTTCTTCCTGCATATTGCTTTTGGGTAAGATTCCAGAAGCCCCAGTGTGACCTAAACTGGGGAGCCTGATCTGGGAGCAGCTTCCAGGTGCCAGGCATCACTGAATTGCCACTTAAACTCACCACCATAAAGTGTAGATTTCAGGCACCCCTTGGTTTGGGGTTTTGTTGTTATTTAAATAAAACCTTTCTTCCCCCCAATTATCTCTGGCTTAATCAATGCATGCTTGCAATTTGCTTTGGTCAAACAGAACTTAGCCGTAAAGGTCATCCTCTGAAAGTCATTCGTGTTCCTCTGGCCACCCCGAGGGAAAAACACAGTATCCTAGGAACAGCCAGGGCAGATGGCCGGGACCCAGGCACGTGTTCTGCTCCAGGACTTAGTCATGGAGATGGCTCTCTCAGATCTCCTTAAGGGGCTGCCTGCGTGGCCCCAGTCAGAAGATTAGGGACAAGAAGAAATAAAAGGGCAGAAGAGAGACAGCGACAAGACGAACTCCACTTAGCGATGACGTGGGAGTCTGGGAGCCAGGCCAGACCCTGGAGACTCGAGAAGTATTGCTCTCATAGAACTTCTCTGCCCACATTCTCACCTCCCATCCCCCACATCACTACCTTGAGGTTGACCCGCTCCCTCTTCTCTGGACTCGCACTAGTCCTGATTTAAACCCAATGTGCGGAAAGGATCAGCTCTTCACACTTTCTAAGGTGTCAGTGAGGAATCACAGCTTGGAGGGTAACGTCCCTATAGCAAATGATTAGTCTCCTAATCATTACAAAGAAATACCCTTCAAAATGATAACTACAAAGTACAAAAACTTACAGTGTTATTTATGGTTAGCTCTCCCAAATCACATAATTACAAAATTATTTTTAAAATTACAAGACAAAAAAAAAAAAAAAAGAAAAGAGCCCTGACAGTTTGGTTTTATATGAGGAAAGGGTGGAGGGTCTCTCCCCAGCACCCAGCAGACACGATCATTGTTTCCTGCACATGCTCGGGAAGCACCCTTTGGCGTGAGCTCTTAGTAGGTATTTTACACACAGATGCACAAAGACAAAGATGACTGAAACTCTAAGGGGAAGAGAGTGCAGGCTTTCCCTGAGCTGTCAATATGTTTAGGTGGACTTTGGGTCTCTAAATTACAGGTAGTACGTACATCATTTTCCAAACCTCTTTATCCACAGAAACTGTTTTGAGGCATATATCTAGGTAGAATCCTTTTTTTCTGTGGCCGTGTCAGCTCAACCATGAGATAATCAGACGAAGTATACTTTCAAGATCCCTCCTTTAATTTTTTAAGACCTTCGTTGAACACCTTATCACGTGCCCTTCCACTCCTACTGCTTTTCCGTCTTCCTCCTATTCCCACTCCCAGCTCATTTCAGCTGGTCACTCCAGCTCTGCTTTCAGGACTTCATTCAGACATGATCTCTTCCAGAAGTGTTCCTTGACTTCTCCCAGCTTCCGCCCTGTATTAGTTTCCTAGGCGACTGCAGCAAATCACCAACAACTGGGTGTCTTATTGCAACAGAAATTTATTCTCTTAGAGCTCTGGAGACCAGAAGTCTGAAATCAAGGGGCTGGGAGGGGCATGCTCCCTCTGGAACCTCCAGAAGACAGTCCGTCCTCTGATGGCTGTTGACATTTCTTGGCTTTGGAAATAAGACTCTAATCTCTGCCTCCATCTTTGCATGTCCTTTTCCCCACGTGTCTATATCTTCTCCTCTTCCGTCCATCCTAGGGACACACTGTCATTGGATTAAGACCAACCCTAACCCAGGATGATCTCATCCCAGATCCTCAACTTAATTACATCTGGGAAGAGCTTTTCCAAATAAGGTTCTGGGTGGACACACCTTTGCGGGGGGGGGGGGGGGCATCATCCAACCTACTACACACCCCAGGCTCCTTCACTTACCTCACTTACCTCCCCCATGCTTTCTCAGTACCTCTGGCTTGTGTTTGCCTTGGCATTTACTGTACTGTGTTGAAATGACTTGCCTCCCTGTCCCCACCCCTGCATCATACCTCTCTATCCTGTGAGATGCTGGTGGGCAGCATCAGTGCATTATAGGTCTTCAAATCTTTATCACCTGTGCAAATGGTTTTTATAAATGTCTGAACGAGCACATGATTGACCCTTCATGCAAACAGCTTCCTGCTCTCTTAAGGCTTTTGCTATGTATCCTCCTTCTTTTCTCTACATGATAGTCAATGATTTCTAAATTGTAACTGTTCCCCCACAGTTACCTTCTTTATTATTTATTTTTCTTACTTGAGTAGAGTTGCCATACACAGTCACATTGGCGTCAGGTGTACAAAACAGGGATTCAACTTCCCTACATGTTAGGCTACGCTCACCGCAAGCACAGCTGCCATCCCTCAACATCATCAGTTGCCTTTTAAAAATTTTGCAAGGGACTGATTCGTAATTTTGCCATTTGGTGGAAAATGGTTACCTTGTCCTAAAAAGGCTGGCATTGATGCACTGACATTGCTTTGGTAACTGGCATCATTATAATTTTTTTTAAGATTTTATTTATTTATTTGTCAGAGAAAGTATGTGTGTGAAAGGAGGGGGAGCAGCTGGCAGGTGGAGAGGAAGAAGCAGGCTCCCCATTGAGCAGGGAGCCCGATGTGGAATTTGATCCCAGGACCCTAGTATCTTGACCTGAGCCAAAGGCAGACACTCAACCGACTGAGCCACCCAGGAATCCCTAGCATCATTATTTTTATTAATGTATCAAAAGGAAAGTGAAATGCCTTGAAATGTGCATTTTTGTCCAAAGAACCAACTACTGCACTGTTCACCTACTGTGATTATTATCCACTGATGGTTTGGAAACCATAAAAAGTTGGCAGGTTTGGTGGTTGCCTTATTTTGCGGTGACTAAGGTTTTTGCCTAGGTGTCTTTGCCTGCATTCTAGCCTTGACATAGCAACCCCCAGTAGGTTCTTTTCTATTGGGAAATACATTTTCAAAACCTGTTCTTTGCCCTTCAGAAACTGATCATTGATTTTGGGTAAAGGGAAATATAAACAAAGGTTGGTGCCTAATGGAGAGGTACCACATGTGTGGTGTGACCTCTTTTCCATGGAATCCACATAATGCAAATGTTCTAAACCCATCCGGAGCGGAGGCTTTGAGATTCCTTGGTACAATTCAAACACCCTCCCACGATTACAAGGGTCTTTTCCTTCTCTCTTCCGCCTCATCTTCCTCCTCCCAGAACAGGTGTCCGCCACACTGCAGTCCCTGTTCCTTCCCCATGTGCTCCCTCCTCCTTCTCCTCCAAGTTTCTGAACATGCTGTGAGCTCTTCCGGTGCCATCATTCATGGCTTTCTCTCTGCTCCCCTCTTCTGTCCACACAACTGGGGTGTCACCTGGCTTATTCACCCTTTGAACATCAACCTAGTTTCCACCTCCCATACAAAGCCTTCCCTGAACTCCCCAAGTCGGAAGTGAATACATCCCTCCTGAATACACTCTTAGAGCTCTTACATGTGGCCGCTGATTCTCTGTCCCCTCCATAAGATTGTCAGCAACCTAAGTGTTGCCCAAACCTTGCTCACCTTCTTGTCCCCAGTGCTAATAAATGCCCTGGTACATAGAAGATACTCAGTACAGACTCATGGAAGGAAGGAAGGAAGGAAGGAAGGAAGGAAGGAAGGAAGGAAGGAAGGAAGGGGGAAGGAAGTGTCTTCCAGAATTAGCTGGGTGTTTGCCTGTTCTGCTTGGAAAGTGGCCAAGCCAGCCCTCAACCTCCTCTACTCCTCCCTGCAAGTCTGAGCTCCCAGCAGGGTGTGGATGTGTGTGAGAGGAGCCCCAGTAACACCCAGCAGAATGTAGCCACTCATCTGCTTCTGTATGCTTCTAGCCATGAGAAAACGATGATCTATTTTCTGACTTTGATGCTTGTTGCATTTTAATGAAAATAAAAATACCATTTCCTTTTCTCACACTAACGATGAGAGGAGGCTTCCGGATAGGCAGAGATGCCAAACTTTCTTTCCTGATTTCTTTGCCTCCCTTACCTCATTTAGATTCCATTGCTTATTGCATCAGAATAAATCATCAGAGCCTGCCCGAATTGAAGCAGCTGCTAGCTTTCCTGGTTTTCCCTAAAGGCTAGATAGGTTTTTTGCTAAGGTGCCCTCATATGGAAAAGGCTGCTTCGAGATGTGTTCAGCAGGCCTGCAGAATGTGGTGACGCCCCCTAACTGGCACTCCTTCATTTGTTGATTCAACAGAAGCTCTCAGAATGAGTGAATGAATGGACGGATGGATTTGCCCCTCCAATACTTAGCCATCTGGCCTGGAGCCTGTTCTGGAAAAGGTTAGAACAAGATATCTATTCATCTTCAGGATCCATCATTTTTAAGAACTAAAACTTAATCACCCTGTTTTCTGACCCTTTGAAGACTAAGCAGGATCTGCAGTTAGTATCCTTTTGTTTCATAATTAAACACGTTCTTAATTCTCTGGGCTGTAAATCAAATTATCATAGATTTAAAAAAAATTTTTTTTTTTTAATTTTAAAGACTATTCTCAGAGCACATCCTTGCCAGCCTTTGGTGTGGTCAGGGGCTACTGACCACACTCACCATTCCGGTGAAGTGTTATCTCTTTGTTGTTAGTTTGCCTTTTCCTATGACATACGATGCACACATTTTTCAAGGAAGAGAAGTCTTCCTGCCTCCAGACCCTGCTTAGAAACTCCAGAAAGAAGGTTACCTCTTCAGTTCCCAGCTGCCTGCCTTTAGGGTAAAGATAGGAAAATGGTGATAACAGGATTTTAGATCTGTTTTTTCAGGTTCAGATCCTGACAGATAAATCCCCCGGGAGCAAGATATCCTTCGACAACGGCAACCATGCTCTGTCAGATGATTCTTTTACATGAAGAGCAAAAATTTTGTTTTAAAATATGAACTTAAACAAGAAATGTTTGGCATTGAGAAAGAAGGGCTACAAAACAAGGTAACTGGCCCCTTTATTGCAGTCTCTGGATAGCTGCCCAGAGAGGATTACATTCCGTGGGGCCAGAGTTCCGAATCAATTTATGGTCCTGGTGGTCTGGATGGCACAATAGATTTCCTACTTGCTACTCGATCTGTAAAACCCAGACGGTCCTAATTTAAAGCCAGAGTTCGCCAAAAATCATTCCAATAGACGAACTCCTGTATCCCAAGTGAAATGAATTTAGACGTCACAGATAAAATGTTTTGTGAAGGTCTGTGATAATTAAACATCTAATGAAAATGCAATATGACCTATTGTCTCCTGCAGCAAGTGGAAGAAAGATGTGTTTATGTAGGTCTTTAGATAAATAGCACTTTGGGTACCATTCTTAGTGTTAGAGAACCTTATGAGATATATTGAGATGTGTAACTGCAGTAAATATCTATTTGTATCAGCGAAGATGTGTTTTTAAGCCTTTAACATGCATTTAACTTGGGATCGGTAAGTTTACACCACTTAGCTTTACTTTATGTTCTTCACTAAATTCTTAGCAACTGGCCCCTTTTAATGGGCACCTTGCTTTCTCCAAAGATGAGTGATCTAATCCTCCCACTAGGTTTCCCTTTGGGTGAAGAGAAAATTGCTTGAACTGCATACTACCAGATATCCCTAGCCTTGTCCCAGTGCCATTAGCACAATGACATCTGTCTTCACACTGTTCGATGGAATTCTTCTGAGCACATGAGAGACATAGTACAATGGAGAGGTGACCTCCCTAGCCTGGGTTCTTTAGAATATGATAGTAGATATTTTCACAAGCTAGTCAAAAATATTTATCCTTATCAAGAATTGACTAAGGGCAAATAGGCCATAAATGAGATAATCCACAATATTCACCAAATTATTCTGAACAGAGGGAGAAAAGAATTCCAGCTTCTGTCATGGGTAAAACGAGAGTAGTCTTTTTGAGAGAATGCTAAACTCTCCATACTGGAACCAGATTTTCCCCTGGGGACTGACAATCTCTAACTCAGAAAGGAAAGCTAATGACAACCCCTTAGCCAGAGTTTGCCAGGAGCCAGACCAAAATCAGCTCTATGTCACTCCCACTCTCCAGTAGACATAGAGCCACTTAAGACAAAAAATGTTCATCTTATTTTGGCTGTGCTTGGAAGATCTCAGCGTTGTGAATTAAACTGGCCCTTCATAAACTGACAGGAAACAACTGTCAGAAGGTTGCCAAATAAATAATAGAGAAGTCACTTGTGAAGAGTTTTAATGCATGTCTTATTGACAAGCTATTGACAAGTGGATGTAGATACCAGAATCACGCTCTATCACCCAGCCTCAGAGGTCTTCCATATGCTAGGCACTTACAGCTGCAAACAAAGGTATTCTTCCTGCCCTCAGCAAGTTAAAGGACCAATGAAAATTATACACAAATAATTACAGTAGAAAACAACAACTGATGTAATAGAAGCAGATTCCAACGTCTTTAGGTGCCCAGATGAAAGAAGATTAATGTTTCCTTCTTCAGGAAGGAAGGCATTCACCACCAGGCTAAAACTCCCCAAACTACACATATCCATAGCAACAAGGACACCCAAAGCCTTGCTATTCACAGCATGCTGCCCAGGCCAGCCACACTGGCATCACCTAAGAACATGTTAGAAATCCTCCAAACTTCAGAGACCTCTACTAACTCAGTCTGCATTTTAATGAGGCCCACGAGAGTTTCATACACCCATTCATTTTGGGAAGCATTAGTCTAGAACAGTGTTTCTCAAGCTTTAGCATGCTTCAGAATCGCCTGCAAGGCTTGTTAAAGACAGATTCCCTTATGCTAACCCCAGCATTTCTGATGCTGTAATTCTGGGTAGGGCTCTAGTATTGGCACATCCAGCAAATTCCCAGAGGATGCTGATGCTATGATCTAGGGATCATCTTGATAATTACAGGTGTAGATCATGCTTAATATGGAATCCAGAGAAAGAAGAGAGCATGGAATATCTCTATGGCGATTTAAGAAAACTACCATATGACTCTGATATCTTGTGTACTCAGGAGCAAACCTGCTGGTCAGTGGTTCATCAAGAATGATACTTCCATCCTGTGTGCCCTGCCCAGATTATAAGATGTGCAGTGGTAAAGGACAAGACCTCTTTTTCTTGCCATTTTATCCCCAGACCCTAGAGCAGAGTAGGTGCTCAATAATAAGACGTTTTCTTTTTCCATGAGTCAAGCATAGAAGATCCTGTTCTCTGACAGATTGTCCATCCTTATCTACATCACTGGTCGGAAAAGGAGACACTGAGTCTCCTGGAATAGGCCACATGTTCAACTTGCCAGAAAATCTCGGCAATGAGAGGACATTGAACACTTATCCTGCTATTAATAAAATAACCCTGGTTTTCTCATTTGTTTATGGTGAACACCCATCTTCTAACACACACCAGACAGGGCAGGCCAGGAGTTGATCACAGAAAGTCATCTCAAAAGCTTAACATCATAGACAACAGCCTAGGTCAAACCAAGTAGTTTAAATTCATAACTGTTCAGGCAAAACAAATTGCCAAGGGTTAGAGTCCACTACTTAGAGTGGTCCTTCAAAAGTTCTATTACTTGGAAATCTCCCCTAGATGTTTAATTTATGTTGAATTTTCAGGTCAACTACATCATTTAGTGGTAGATTACAATGGTCTGTGTATAGGAGAGAAGCTAAGAGAGCTTTCCCCACATCCTCCATAGACGCTCATGCTTTTTCAAGGTTATGATCATTTCTACATTAATTTTTTATGCTGAAAATTTCATAAGAAATACAAATCATGAATCCTTGAATGTACTATTACCCCCATGCGGTGTTTATTCATTGACCCTACTTATCTTGCTTTTTTTGGTCCATTTCCGCTGCCTTTTCTAGTCCACACAAGCTCCAGGAAATAAGAGGCTGGGTTGGAAAGCTTCCGCCTGGCATTCTGGATGTGTCTACTTCGATTATTATTCAATAATTCCAACCAGTCATACATAATGTAATATGATTTATGGCATGTTGAATGATAATGCTGAAACATGCATTTATCTCAGCAGTTAAGAATCAGGAAAAATAAGAACAAGAAAATAATATCCTCACCCATATGAAGTAAATCCATTACTCTAAATACTGTATGTATTTCCCAGGCCCTGAAGATAGAGTCCATCTTCCTTATTTTGTTGAAGAAATACAAAGTTGGTTTGTTTTTTTTTCTTCTCAAAATGTTCCAGAGTTGTCAACAAAGCCTCTAAAAGCTTAAGCTGTGAGGGAGCTATGAACTCTGTTAACACTTATTTATTCAAAATAATTGGAAAAGGCAACTGACTTTTATTCCTTTATATTATCAAACCTTTAGAATCACCATCTTTGAAGGATGGGCTGATGTCTTAAGGGAAAAAAAAAAAACTTAAACCGCTCTAGCTACTCATCTTGGATAACTGCTGACATCCGTGTCATCGCGGACTCCCTCCTTCCAATATCAGAAGGGAAATGCATATGGTAGGTAAGGGGGCTGGTTTATGATATGCTCAGCTTGGGAGCATGTGGGTGGGCTCAGTCAGTTAAACTCCTGACTCTTGATCTGGGCTCAGGTCATGGCCTCAGAGTCGTGGGATGAATCCTGGGGTCGATTCTCTCTCTCCTTCCCCTCTACCCCTCCCCCCACTCATGCACATGATCTCCCATCCTCTTAAAAAAATGATGGAGGAGGATATTCTCAGCTTGGCCATCACAAATATATACACTACTCATCCTACCCCTAATATCAGAGAGGACTAGATATGCCCAGTCTATATGAATATGCACACACACACACACACACACACTCAAGCAATACGGATGTTTGTGGAAAGGAAAAGTTAAAAACCAACTTTTCTTTTTATTTCCCCCCTCCCAAAGGAAGAAATCAAAGGCTGAAGAGAGTTTTTACATTATCTATATAATTACCTAACCTGCCCCCTTCTTTTTGCCTGGGCAGAACTAGCTGTGGGGACCAAGGAATGACAGACCCTTAAAGGGCTTAATTGGTCTCATATTGCCAGAAGTTGCTGCTAGTTGTTAAATGTTACTGCACTTTCCTTCTCTCCCTGACATTTCCTTTTCTACCACTGCTAATTGCTAAGATAAGTTTTCTCTAATGACACACCTTTGTCCTTCACCTTACTCAACGGTGTGAAGAAAATAAAGAGGAGACCCACAGAAAACAGGCGAGACATTGTACACTGAAGGTTGATAATATATGATACTGTCATTTCAATTCTTTCACGACATTTGTGGTATATTTTATACAAAGAATAATGAACAAAAATATCTTAGAGAAATTTCCTGAACTTTGTCCTATACACATAGACATTTTCTTGCAATATTATGAGGGGTGAGAGGGGGTGAAAGGGGGTTGGGGAAAATCAAAAAAGACACTAAATTCAAGGAATTGTCCTTTTAATGGAGTCCATTTGGCAATTTAGCAAATAAATCTCTTTACCCAGAACTAAAAGGAAGCTGGATGATGGTGAATTCTGTTCTGCAGGTAAAGTATTAAAATGAGCTTTTAAAGTATGCTCATTTTATACAAATCCATGGACTTAAGTCAGCAGGGATATAAGCAAATTCCAATCTTTCTTGGCCCTTCTGTCTTGGGAACTCTTTCTAGGAATTACCCATTTTCACTGACTATAATATGACCTATTTGGCCACCTGCCTTTAGTTATACAAAAACAGTGATTAAAACTTGCCTGTGAACTCGGTCTGCAGCCTTTATCTACCACCTGCTATTCCAAGGTGGGTAGAAGGAGAAACTGGAAAGATTCAGAATGATGGGGAACTATCCACAAGGAGATAGACTGATGTTTGAAGAGCTGACCCGGAGCCATCCATGCTCCAAGGCAACAAGTGATGTGTGGAAGGAACATGGAGAGAAATGGATCATAACCCTCTATCCCAAATTTGCTTTGTAGTCTCAGATGCTCTTTTATTTCTAGTGGAGCTATGCTGCTGTAGAGACAAGAACAGGGAACAGTGAGTCCTTCTACTATTTATTAACTGGATGATCCTTTTGCCTTGCTGAAGGATACCTTCTTTATCGAGAAAGGGAAATTAATATTACCCACTCAAACTGGGCAATTCTAGAGCTCCAAATTCTCTATGAATGTGAATATCCACAGAGCTATCAGTGAACTGAAGTACTCTTGGAATGCAGAGATTTGCAGGGATTTCCTTTTTTCTCTGAGACTTTCCTCCGAGAAGATAAAGGGAGATAATAAATACATTGTGTTCAGAAGCAATAAAGTAGATAGTCAATAAAATCACCTTTTATTGCTACAAAAGCTATTCTGGGCTAACACAACTCTAAGAGACTACAACCCACAAACACAAGAATTCATACAGGAAAAAAAAAAATCAACTCTGGACCCCAGTATACATACTACTTTTGAAACATCAAAGGCACCTGAAAATGTAAGGTGGTGAGTTATGGCACAGAAGGGTTCTAGAATCACTCAGATTCCCAAGAATTCTCTCTGGACCTTGCACTTTACTCATTAATTACAAAAAATATGCCATTGTATCCCATAGTAACTGCTCTGATGATGTCTTTATTTAGTGCATGAAGAAGAAACATGATCATTGATTCAGGTCTCATCTGTCTGTTTCCTCTTGTATAATGCAATCCCTGAATGGGTCCTTCAATGTTCAGTGGTGTCATTTTACATCTTATTTATGCCCTATAAACAAAGGGAATTCAGGTAAAGTGATGTGTGTGCTGAGCAAAATGACAAAACTATCAGCTTTATACAATAATTCCCATAGTCTAAACACTGTATATCAAGGCATTTTGTCCCTATGAATTATATTGTCAAGGCCCTCCGTGTGGTCCTCCCTTTGTTGTGGGCTTGTTCATAAAGTTTTAAGCTGTTTATGTTTGCAGAGGAGAGAAGCTGAATAAGATATTAGAGTTGTATGAGAAAATTCTTACGCTCAGCAAAACCTAGCCTATTTAAGGGACAATCTTAATGGGCGAGGTATTTTTCATTCTGACCTTTAATGACTCAAGAAAACAAAATCAATGTGATGGTTTTCCACGGAGGAAAGTGTAGATTTTCACTTTAGTGCGAATTTGAACTTGTGTTTGCATCTTTTCTTATTAGAATGAGTTAAGGATAATGAGTCTCCGCTTTCACCTTTGTGCCATGTTCTTACCCACTTTCCACTTTTTTAAGCAGAGGATGTCTTTCAATGGTGCATTGAGATCTTGGCAATGAAAACATCACCCAGGCCTTCCAAGGGCATTGAGCCAAGGTCAGAACATGCTGCATCACTTTCTAACGACAGCAGAAAGCTAAGAAAACTGCTTTATCTGCTATCAAATTCAGTACTCTTAGGACCTAGCTTAGGTGTTAAGGTTGGGAATTGGGTGGGTAGAAGACTGAATGATGTAAAGTAGAAGACAAGTTTATTTATTTGTTTAAAGTATTTCTTGTTATTTCTAAAATGAACTATACTGCAAATGATCAATGAAATAAAAATAATAACTCACATTCAGATAGCATCAAAATCTTCTAAATTATCCCACCTACTTGGAAATAGCTAATTGCCATTGCTGGTGAGGCTGTGGGGAAAATGGCAGGCTCACTCATTGCCATGGCAGCAGCAATTGGGAGGGCCATTTCTACTTTCTGACCCACTTCTAGAAATTCATCGTATGGCAGTAATTCAAAACACAGCAAAAAGCTATAAATGTTAAAATATTTACTGCCATTATTACCTCTGGCTATAGAATTTAAATGAACTTGTGAATCCAACAATAGGGGAATAGTTAAATCAATTTAGTAGTTTAACAGCATAGAATACTATAAAGTCATTAAAAATAATTATGAATACTATGTAACAGCATGGAAAATATTTATGATGTACTATTAACTGAAAAAGCAGAATATAAAGTTACTATGATTGCTATAATTACAACTACATAAAATATGTGTTCAAAGAGTGAAAGAGGACATAACAAAAGTGATAGAAAAAATGTTTTGTGGTGGTCCGAATAAAGGTACAATTTTCAACATTATATTTACTTTAGTGACTTTAAAATTATTTTTTGGTAATTAAAAATACTTTTTTTTATCTGTAAACATTTCTTTATTATGTTAGTCACCATACACTACATCATCAGTTTTTGATGTCGTGTTCCATAATTCATTGTTTGAATATAACACACAGTGTTCCATGCAATACCTGCCCTCCTTAATATCAATCACTGGGCTCACCCATCCCCCTACCTCCCTCCTCTCTAAAACCTACAGTTTGTTTCTCAGAGTCCATAGTATCTCACAGTTTGTATCCCCTTCTGATTTGGCCCAATTCAATATTCCTTTCCTTCTCCGAATGTCCTCTATGTTATTTCTTATGTTCCACAAGTAAGTAAAAACAACAGGGAAATAGAAACAATCATCAGAAATTATTATCAGCAGTTATATGCCAATAAGTTAAGCAGGCTAGATGAAATGGATGCATTCCTGGAAACCTATAAACTTCCAAAACTGAATCAGGAAGAAACTGACAACCTGAATAGACCAAGATCTAGTAACAAGATTGAAGCAGGGATCAAAAACCTCCCAAAAAACAAGAGGCCAGAACCTGACCGATTCCCTGGGGAATTCTACCAAATATTTAAAGAAGAAATAATACCTATTTTCCTGAACCTGTTTCAAAAGATAGAAACAGAAGGAAAACTTCCAGACTCTCTTTATGAAGCCAGCATTAACCTGATCCCCAAAACAGGCAAAGACCCCACCAAAAAGGAGAATTTCAGACTAATATCCCTGATGAACAAGGATGTTAAGATTCTCAACAAGATCCTAGCTAATAGGATCCAACAGGACATTAAAAAGATTATCCACCATGACCAGGTGGGATTTATCCCTGGGATACAAGGGTGGTTCATCATTCACAAATCGATTAATGCAATAGAACAAATCAATAAGAGAAGAGAGAAGAACCACATGGTCTTCTCAGTTGATGCAGAAAAAGCATTTGACAAGATACAGCATCTGTTCCTGATTAAAATGATTCAAAGTATGGGGCTAGAGGAAAAATTCCTCAACTTCATAAAATCTATCTATGAAAAACCCACAGTGAATATCATTCTCAGTGGGGAAAAGCTGACAGCCTTCCCTTTGAGATCAGGAACACGACAAGGAGGCCCACTCTCGCCACTCTTGTTCAACATAGTATTAGAAGTCCTAGCAACAGCCATCAGACAACAAAGAGAAATAAAAGGTATTCAAATTGGCAATGAAGAAGTCAAACCCTCTCTGTTTGCAGATGACATAATGCTTTATATGGAAAACCTAAAAGACTCTGTCCCTAAACTATTAGAACTCATACAGCAATTCAGTAATGTGGGAGGATACAAAGTCAATGTACAGAAATCAGTGGCTTTCTTATACACTAACAATGAAAATACAGAAAGGGAAATAAGAGAATCTATTCCATTTACTATAGCACTAAAAACCATAAGATACCTTGGAATAAACATAACCAAAGAGCTATCAGGGAGATTCAAATCAAAACCACACTGAGATATCACCTTACACCAGTCAGAATGGCCCAAATCAACAAGACAGGAAACAACAAGTGCTGGAGAGGATGTGGAGAAGGGGGAACCCTCTTACACTGTTGGTGGGAATGCAAGTTGGTGCAGCCACTTTGGAAAACAGCGTGGAAATTCCTTAAGAAATTAAAAATAGAGCTTCCCGGGCACCCTGGTGGCTCAGTGGATTAAGCCAGTGCCTTTGGCTCAGGTCATGATCTCAGGGTCCTGGGATCGAGTCCCGCATTGGGCTCTCTGCTCGGCAGGGAGCCTGCTTCCTCCTCTCTCTCTCTGCCTGCCTCTCTGCCTACTTGTGATCTGTCAAATAAATAAATAAAATCTTAAAAAAAAAAATAGAGCTTCCCTATGACCCTGCAATTGCACTACCAGGTATTTACCCCCAAAGATACAGATGTAGTGAAAAGAAAGGCCATCTGTACCCCAATGTTCATAGCAGCAATGGCTGCTGTCACCAAACTGTGGAAAGAACCAAGATGCCCTTCAACAGACGAATGGATAAAGAAGATATGGTCCATATATACAATGGAGTATTAAGGCTCCATCAGAAAGGATGAATACTCTTGTGTCAACATGGACGGGACTGGAAGAGATTACGCTGAGTGAAATAAGTCAAGCAGAGAGAGTCAATTATCTTATGGTTTCACTTACTTGTGGAGCATAAGGAATAACATGGAGGACATTGGGAGATGGTGAGGAGAAGTGAGTTGGAAGAAATCAGAAGGGGAGACAAACCATAAGAGACTATGGACTCTGAAAGATAAACTGAGGGTTTTGGAGGGGTGGTGATGGGTATTGTGGAGGGCACGTATTGCATGGAGCACTGGGTGTGGTGCAGAAACAATGCATTTTGGAACAGTGAAAAATAAAATTTAAAAAAATATATGATAATTGACTTTCTCTGCTTGACTTATTTGACTCAGCATAATCTCCTCCAGTCCCGTCCATGCTGATCCAAAAGTTGGGTATTCATTCTTTCTGATGGTTGAGTAATATTCCATTGTATATATGGACCACATCTTCTTTATCCATTCATCTGGTTGAAGGGCATTTCATCTCTTTACACAGTTTGGTTATTGTGGCCATTGCTGCTATGAACATTGGTACATATGGCCCTTCATTTCACTACATCTGTATCTTTGGGGTAAATACCTGGTATTGCAATTGCTGGGTCACAGGGAAGCTCTATTATTTTTTTTTTTTTTGAAGAATCTCCACACTGTTTTCCAAAGTGGCTGCACCAATTTGCATTCCCACCAATAGTGTATGAGGGTTCCCCAGCTGGTATCAGGGGGTATCTCAATGTGTTGTTTTTTTTTTAAGATTTTATTTATTTATTTGACAAACAGAAATTACAGGTAGGCAGAGAGGCAAGCAGAGAGAGAGGAGGAAGCAGGCTCCCTGCTGAGCAGAGAGCCCGATGCGGGGCTCGATCCCAGGACCCTGGAATCATGATCTGAGCCGAAGGCAGAGGCTTTAACCCACTGAGCCACTCAAGCGCCCCCTCAGTGTGGTTTTGATTTGAATTTCCCTGATGGCTAATGATGGCAAACATTTTTTCTTGTGTCTGCTAGCCATTTGTATGTCTTCTTTGGAGAAGTGTCTGTTCATGTCTTCTGCCCATTTTTTGACATGATTATCTGTTTTGTGTGTGTTGAGCTTGAGGAGTTCTTTATAGATACTGGATATCAGCCCTTTGTCTGTACTGTCATTTGTGAATATCTTCTCCCATTCCATGGGTTGCCTCTTTGTTTTGTTGATGGTTTCCTTTGTTGTGCAGAAGCTTTTGATCTTGATGAAACCCAAAAGTTCAATTTCGCTTTTGTTTCCTTTGCCTCTGGAGACATGTCTTGAAAGAAGTTGCTGTGGCCAGTGTTGAAGAGGTTGCTGCCTGTGCTCTCCTCTAGGATCTTGATAGATTCCTGCCTCACATTGAGGTCTTTCATCCATTTTGAGTTTATCTTTGTCTATGATGTAAGAAAATGGTCATTTCATTCTTCTATACATAGCTGACCAATTTTTCCAGCACCATTTATTGAAGAGACTGTCTTTTTTCCACTGTATATTTTTTTTCCTGCTTTGTCAAAGATTATTCGACCATAGAGATGAGGGTCCATATCTGGTCTCTCTACTCTGTTCCACTGGTCTGTGTGTCTGTTTTTGAGCCAGTACCACGCAGTCTTGGTGATCACAGCTTTGTAGTAAAGCTTGAAATCAGGCAATGTGATGGCCCCAGTTTTGTTTTTCTTTTTCAACATTTCCTTAGCAATTCAGGGTCTTTTCTGGTTCCATACAAATTTTAGGATTGTTTGTTCCAGCTCTTTGAAAAATGCCAGTGGAATTTTGGTCGGAATAGCATTGAAAGTATAGATTGCTCAAGGCAGTATAGACATTTTGACAATGTTTATTCTTCCTATCCATGAGCATGGAATGGTCTTCCATCTTTTTGTGTCTTCTTCAATTTCTTTCATGAGTACTCTGTCCTGCACTCAATTGTCCTTAAGTACAGATCCTTTACCTCTTTGGTTATGTTTATTCCAAGGTATCTTATGTTTTTTTTGTGCTATTGTAAATGGAATCAATTCTCTAATTGAGTGACTTTAAAATTATTAAAAATTTTGGCATTAGGAGAGATATTTGGGTCCACTAAATGATCCATGGATGCAGTCCAGCAGTTACTTAATGAAATCTCTCTCTTTCTCTCTAACTCTCCAGCCTCTGGGGCAGGACTATATGCTTTAAAAACCAGACACTACCCATCTTGCAAGAAATGCTGGGCAAGTCGTTTAACACTGGGGTTCTCAGCTTCCCTCCTTAAAATGGAGATATATCCATTCCTATCTCATAAAATTACTTTGAGGATTAATAGTTTTATACAAGTTTTATACAAGTTTTATACAAGTAAATACCTAGTAACCACTTGATACAGGTTAACAATGATTATCATCTCAATAGAGCTTGGGCTTAAATGCTTTGGGGAACTTGGAACTAAGGTTACCATAGGAGGCGGCTTAATTTAATTTTAAATTATGAAAGCTCCTTCCTTTAGAGTGGTGGGATGCTATAGGAAGTGGAGGGTAATTACATAGAGGTGTCATTCGTAAAACGTCAGCAGTTTCTTACACATCTATAAGCTGAAGGTAGTGTGGATGGACCAAAATAGTCAAGAAAACTTTTTGCAAGGCTAATTTAACCAAAAGCATGATCTATGATGAGATAAACAAAAACGGAAATCTCTTTATACTCCACCTGGGAGTCACTGAATAAAATTACAGATGCAAATTATGTTCACAGTCTGAAAATGCACCAATCTGTTCTAGTTTGCCTTATTGCGCTGCTTCTCTCCCTTCAAATTGCCATAATGTGTGGCCTTCCTTGATGACATTGATTAACCTCACTTTATAATGCATGGCTCTGTGGGTAGAAACAGATTCACGTCGGACATTTATCGTCAAAGCAACTGGACAGTGATGCGGAATTGAGGGCGGGCAATTGCTCTTTCTTGGCGATTTACAACCTGGTACTTTTTTGTAGCTCCCATCACCAGATGGGGGTTTTATTTCTTCCTGGATTTGTAGGACACAATGCTCAGGTCTGGATGGATCATGTCCTTTATCCCCTTGTCTCCGAACAGTGGACTTCACACAACGGGGCTTTTCTTTGCCCTTGAATGAGTAAGACACTGCACTATCTTAAACTAGTCACCTCCTTCATGTATTCACTTAGAACTCCCAAATCATGGGGCGCCTGGGTGGCTCAATGGGTTAAGCCTCTGCCTTCAGCTCAGGTCATGATCCCAGGGTCCTGGGATCGAGCCCCACATCAGGCTCTCTGCTCAGCAGGGAGCCTGCTTCCTCCTCTCTCTCTTCCTGCCTCTCTGCCTACTTGTGATCTCTCTCTGTCAAATAAATAAATAAAATACTTTTTTAAAAAATAAAAAGAACTCCCAAATGAAAGATCGAGAGTGCAGAGGGAAGTGGAAGTGGGAGGAAGATACTGATATGTAAACAATGACACAATATACATTTTTTTTTACCTCTTGCACTGGCAAAAATCTAAAAAGTTTGATGCTATGCTCTTTTGGCAAGGCTGTGGGGAAGCGGGCACTTACATATTTCTGGTGTGAATATAAATTTGCACAACCCATATGGAGGGCTTTTGGCAATAACCACAAAAATTATAAATGCATGTACCCTTTCAGTCGGTAATTCCATTTATGGGAATTTACTCTACAAGGAAGCTTGCACCCTTGTGACATGATGTGTATGCAAAGTTATTCATTACAGCATTGTTCATCAGACAGTTGAGGGGAGTTTGGATAAACCAATGTCCATCAATACTATGCAGCTTAGTAAAAAGAAGGAGAACACAAAATAATAAAGAAATATTTTTAATATATGTTATCAAATGGAAAAAGCAGCACAAAAACCACCAATGTGACATTATTTCTGTAAAAGGAGGGGAGGATAGGAAAATATACTTGAATTTGCTTACTTTTATAGTAATAACTCTAGGAAATACATAAGGACTTAATTTTAAAAATAAAAGCTGTTGTTCCTCAAGTACAGATCCTTTACCTCTTTGGTTAGGTTTATTCCCAGGTATCTTATGGTTCTTGGTGCTATAGTAAATGGAATTGATTCTCTAATTTCCCTTTCTGTATTTTCATTGTTAGTGTATAAGAAGGCCACCGATTTCTGCACATTGACTTTGTATCCTGCCACGTTGCTGAAATGCTGTATGAGTTCTAGTAGTTTGGGGGTGGAGTCTTTTAGGTTTTCCATATAAAGAATCATGTCATCTGCGAATAGAGAGAGTTTGACTTCTTCATTGCCACTTTGGATACCTTTTATTTCTCTTTGTTTTCTGATTGCTGTTGCTAGGACTTCTAATACTATGTTGAACAAGAGTGGTGAAAGTGGGCATCCTTGTCTTATTCCTGATCTCAACCGGAAGGCTGCAAGCTTTTTCCCATTGAGGATGATATTTGCTGTGGGTCTTTCATAGATTTGATGAGGTTCAGGAATGTTCCCTCTATCCCTATACTCTCATGAAAGGAATTGAAGAAGACACAAAAAGATGGAAGACCATTCCATGCTCTTGGATCGGAAGAATAAACATTGTTAAAATGTCTATACTGCCTAGAGCAATCTATACTTTTAATGCCATTCCGATCAAAATTCCACCAGTATTCTTCAAAGAGCTGGAGCAAATAATCCAAAAATTTGTATGGAATCAGAAGAGACCCCGAATCACTAAGGAAATGTTGAAAAACAAAAATAAAACCGGGGGCATCACGTTACCTGATTTCAAGCTCTATTACAAAGGTGTGATCACCAAGACAGCATGGTACTGGCATAAAAACAGATGCATAGACCAGTGGAACAGATTAGAGAGCCCAGATATGGACCCTCAACTCTATGGTCAATTAATCTTCGACAAAACAGGAAAAAATATACAGTGGAAAAAAGACAGTCTCTTCAATAAATGGTGCTGGGAAAATTGGGCAGCTATATGTAGAAGAATGAAACTCGACCATTCTCTTACACCATACACAAAGATAAACTCAAAATGGATAAAAGACCTCAAAGTGAGACAGGAATCCATCAGAATCCTAGAGGAGAACATAGGCAGTAATCTCTTCGATATCAGCCACAGCAACTTTTTTCAAGATATGTCTCCAAAGGCAAAGGAAACAAAAGCGAAGATGAACTTTTGGGACTTCATCAAAATCAAAAGCTTCTGCACAGCAAAGGAAACAGTCAAGAAAACAAAGAGGCAACCCACGGAATGGGAGAAGATATTTGCAAATGACAGTACAGATAAAAGGTTGATATCCAGGATCTATAATGAACTCCTCAAACTCAACACACATGATACAGGCAATCATATCAAAAAATGGGCAGAAGATATGAACAGACACTTCTCCAATGAAGACATACAAACGGCTATCAGACACATGAAAAAATGTTCATCATCACTAGCCATCAGGGAGATTCAAATTAAAACCACATTGAGATATCACCTTACACCAGTTAGAATGGCCAAAATTAGCAAAACAGGAAACAACATGTGTTGGAGGGGATGTGGAGAAAGGGGAACCCTCTTACACTGTTGGTGGGAATGCAAGTTGGTGCAGCCTCTTTGGACAACAATGTGGAGATTCCTCAAGAAATTAAAAATAGAACTTCCCTATGACCCTGCCATTGCACTCCTGGGTATTTACCCCAAAGATACAGATGTCTTGAAAAGAAGGGCCATCTGTACCCCAATGTTTATAGCAGCAATGGCCATGGTCGCCAAACTATGGAAAGAACCAAGATGCCCTTCAATGGACGAATGGATAAGGAAGATGTGGTCCATATACACTATGGAGTATTATGCCTCCATCAGAAAGGATGAATACCCAACTTTTGTAGCAACATGGACGGGACTGGAAGAGATTATGCTGAGTGAAATAAGTCAAGCAGAGAGAGTCAAGTATCATGTGGTTTCACTTATTTGTGGAGCATAACAAATATCATGGAGGACAAGGGGTGTTAGAGAGAAGAAGGGAGTTGGGGTAAATTGGAAGGGGAGGTGAATCATGAGAGACTATGGACTCTGAAAAAACAATCTGAGGGGTTTGAAGTGGTGAGGGGGTGGGAGGTTGGGGTACCAGATAGTGGGTATTCTAGAGGGCACGGATTGCTTGGAGCACTGGATGTGGTGAAAAAATAATGAATACTGTTATGCTGAAAATAAATTAATTAATTTAATTAAAAACAAAACAAAACTAAAAAAGCTGTTATTTCGTGTGTCTAGAGGCAGAACTGAATCGTGAAGGACAGGAGTCTAAGGAGAAACAACATAATTGGATTAGTGTTTAAAGGAAATCTAAATAGCACTTTTTAGAAAATAATATATATGTGTGGAGCTAGAACTTATTCTCAAGTAATTTGATGGCTGCCACCAAAGTATCCCAAGCCACTCTTCATTGGCTGCCCTGGTCATTTTTATGAGTTCATGGACTCATCCCTCTGCTGGCATGTTGAGACCTTCCTTACTAAGTGTCTACTGTATGTCCTGTACTGCTGTTAGCACTGAACGTGAACCAGGACATAAGCGACATTCCCTTTCTGGCCCCAAAGCGCACTCAGACTCTGGAACCCATGACCCAAGCAAACCTCAGTTGCTGATCTCAATAGAGCTGAATGGAGCACATGGAGGGCCCTAGAATTTCTTCTCCTGCTTGAGGTCCAGGAGAGAACCACCAAGAGAAGGGATTTCTGGAAAAGAACAGAAGGAATCATTTCCAACACTCCTGAAGCTGGGCTACCAAGTAAAGTCTGGGAATGCTTCAGAGTCACTCATTGAAAAAGAGGATTCCATAATCTTCCTACCCTCCAAGAGCCAGGAGGCAAATGGGAGCAGGTGCATAGGCCACAGCAGCTGTGGATCCCAGCTTATAGGGCACCTGGTGCCGCAGACATGGAGCCAACTCTTCCAGAGTGTCCTCATCTGTACAGAGTCTTGGACTGTCTTCATCTCAGGTAGCTCTTCCCCAGTAGAGACTCCACTGTTTTATTCAGGGGCCATCTTGTGGTCCTCAGTCCTAACACAGATTAAGGGATCTCTACCTTCTCACTGCCTGGAGCTTGCCCCATCCCACATCCACTCTGCAGGTTGGCTGACACCCACCTCCTGCCTAGGCATGAGCAAGGCCCAGCATCAATCCTATTCTTACTTGTCTTACTTCTTCTGCATTGAAGATTATGGCCCATGAAGTAACCCTCTCTGGAGCACTGAGTTATGTCTATCACTCCCACCAAAAGTGAGCATCTTAAGTAGTTCTTATTGCAAAAGGTGTTACAGAGTTCATATAATGTCTTGCCAATTGTCTATAAATCTTGGGAATCCTTGGGTCTTCTCCTGCTGCTGCCTTGCCTCCCAGACCTGTTTGCCCATTTCCATCTTCCTGGACGTTTTACAACCAGTAAAAACCAGAAGGGTTGGCAAGTAACTAGAACACCACCCTTTAAAAAAGGTGTGTCCAACATCTGTGGGGTTTCACCCTGAGGCTTGAGTGTCCCTGGCCCAGGTATGGCCCCAAGGTGAATTATCAGGAACAACATCTCAGTCAAAGAAAGACATGTGTCCTTGTGGCCATCTGAGTTTAAAGGAGGTCAGAGCAGCAAGGATTTGGGGGAGATTGAATTGTTACCCAGGAAATTTTCATGGGAGGGGCCCAGAAGAGTTTCATCTAAAGACACATGGAAGGATCTCAGGCATGACCTAGAGAGGAATTTGACAAATTCCATAATAAGGGGCTCTACATTCTACCTCCTGATAGGACTGGGGCTGCCCCTGAGAAGGAGACAGGTGACTACTGAGTCATTCAAGGGGATGCTAAGGGAATGAGCTTTCAGGAGGCAAAGGGAGAACCTCAGCTAGGAGCGACTAGATGTGGCAAGAGGCAGAGAAGATCCATCAGGGATGGGCCTCTGTGTGGCACGTTGTCATGGCCAGCTGCCCACTCTGTTGTTGTCGGCTTCCAGGGAGACCAGCCAGCAACCTCAGGACACTGTCTCCATCTATGGGGATATTTCCCATTGTCAGTCAGAGTTCTCCTCCAACCCCACCTGAGAAGAAGAGTTTTCTTCAGCTCTAAGAAAGAAAGTTCAGCTTCAGTTTTGCCAGAATGTCTGCTCTGACTTCTAAAGCATGGCCCAGTCATGGAGGGAGTTGAGAAGGGCCTGGCATACCTATCACCACCCAGGACCTCTTCATTTCTACCTGCTCACATGAGCTTGGAGAATTTTCACTCAGAAATTCCACTGGCTCTGGGAGCCTGAGCCTAAATAAGCCTATTATTTTCTTACAGCCACATGGGGAGCTTTGGGTTTCTTTAGGGGTGCCAATGGGCAGTTGGGACACTTGGGACAGCGTCATCCCCACTTCTCCCCTGAGAATCAGGGTCTGATTCTTCCTTCTGTTGGAGAGGCTTGGGAGGGTGAGCACTACAGTGGAGCTTCGGGGGTCTAGCCAATCTCCGGTATGGGGTGGGGTTTAGATTGACAGTGATGGGAAGTGGTTACTTCTTTCTACAGGTATTTCTCATCTACCTTAATCTGCTCCAGATAATTTACATATATTACAGGTCAACATCCCAAACTACAAATTGCTGTCCTGAGTCTCTGAAGAGGAGACCCCAGGAGGATAAAGAGTTCACTTTTTCCATTCAGTTGCTAGAAAGTTCTGGGCTTCTGGAATTGAGGCTAATTCATGGTGTTTCTTTCTTCTGGTCCTAAACAACGTGTTAGGTGCTTGGTCTCTTATCCATCTCTATCCTACGGTCTCTGGTAGCTGGGTGCTCCTGAGAGGAAGGCGATGGGATCAGAGGTGGGGGGCAGGGTGCTAGGTTGAAAGAAAGAATGATACTTCCAGAGGTGGCAAGAGCTCCAGGGACTTGAGGAAGCCTTGTGGAGAGCGGTTCCAGAGGCAGAAGGGGCCTAAGGAGGTCGCAACAGTTCTGATACGGTGAGTGGATGTTTTTGCTAGAGTAAGTGAGCTGAATAATGTTCATTTTATCCCCAAATGAAAGGAACTGGAAAACTAATGGAAAAATAAATGCAAAGAAGCAGTGTGTACATGCATTCAGGAGGCTTCTGCGAGCTTCTCAGGGTATAGGTTGCTCTGCTTTTGAGGGGGTCTGAGACCAGTCTCCCCTTAACATCCCTCCCTGGATGTTGTTGCCCTGGGTCACATTTCTAGAAATATAAAGACACGCCTACCAAAGGCTAGATGCCACCTCAGAGTCAGCTCTGATGTTCCTGCAGGGTGGGTGTCCAGGGTGGAAATGCCTCTTGAGCAGATTGGCTTTGGAAAGACCACACTCATCCAGCTTATACTTGACTATGTTACTCCTTGTTGGTTTTTAAAATAAATTCTTTGTGGACTATGTCTGGCATGCCAGGGGCTGCCAAGTGCTGGGGCCAAGGCCAGCGGCAGGGATCGCAGCGCCCTGTGCAAAACCAGAACATGGAGAACCTCATTCAAACAGCAGGAAACAAGAGTGTGGCTGAAGGTACTAAAATAGAGACACATTCCTTTCTTTGTGGTCTCTCAACTTCTTGGGATGTCTTTAACTTTGCTATTTTATATTGTTCCAAGTAAGGAAATATTGAGAATGCTGTTCTAGCATGAATTTTGACATTTTCTTTATATTTTGCAATTCCGTCTTCGAGGCAGACCCAAGCATTGAACTCACATGCAGAGTCACAGAAATCCCACAGGTATTTGGTAGCTCCGTTACACCTACGTACTTTGTTCTTAATAGAGTCATGCCAAACCTTCCTAGTCAAGGGACTTTCTGTTTATTTTGCTTTTGATGTGCTCACGTTCGAACACCACGATACCAGCAGCTCCTGTCGAGTAAGGAGGGACTGATCTGTCAAGGAGCTGTGGGTGTCTTGCCTTTCCCTCTCCTTTCTGTGCCATCATTTTCAGCACAGACAGGTGTCTGATAGAAGAAAGGAGTATGGCCAAGACAGGATGTGAGAGGGTTTTGTTCATTTTCTATGGCTCCTATAATAAACTACCACAAACTTATGGACTTAAAACAACACAAATGTATTATCTTACAGTTCTGGAAGTCGGAAATCTGAGAAGGGTTTCACTAGGCTAAAATCAAGGTGTCAGCAGGACCATATTCCTTCCAGAGGCTCCAGGGAAGAAGCTCTTCCTTTGCCTTTTCCAGGCTTTAAAGGTCACCCTCATTCCTTGGCTCATGGCTCTTCCTCCTAGCTTCTAAGTCAGAAAGATTGGACCAAGTCTTTCTCCTGCAGTCACATACCAGCTTTTTTCTCTTCTGCTGTCACTATTGAGAACTCTTGTGGTGACCCAGACCATCAGATGGTCCAATGATGGTCACATCTCAAAGTCAGCTGACTAGCAACCTTCATTCCCCCTTTGCCACATAATCTAATACATTCTACTTTACAGATATTAGGATTTGGCATCTTTGTTGGGGGGATAATGAGGGGACAGTTCTTGTTCCTAAGAATGTCATTGCCTCTGTGCTATATTCAAAGCAAGTCTGGTTCCCGTGGAAGTAAAAGAGTGGCCTCTTGAGGCTGCCAATGTTCCCCCTTGGCCACAGACCTAATACATTGACTTTGTACTCGCTTTCAGTCTTGCCGAGCTCCCAAGCATGATGGGTCCCCTGAAACTCTGCACCCGTGGGCATTGCAGACACTACACATGCATGGGGCAGCCAGGAATTGTGGGAGATACAGACCACTTTATATCTACACTGCAATGCTCCATTGTCCCATCAGACTTCACTTACAGAACACCAATTCCAAGACAAAAGTGTCAAGAATTTTAAGATGGTGATAGAAAACTTTAAACCAGCTAGAGGGCCTTCTGAGACTGCAAAGTTCACAAACCCAGGCAGCTGGCCTTGCCCTCTCAAATTCTGGCAGCATTACTGATGAACTGAAAGTAACTTTTTTTAAAAAATCACATTAAAAACAATAAGGTTTGGGGCATCTGGCTGGCTCAGTTGTTAAGCGTCTGCCTTCGGCTCAGGTCATGATCCCAGGGTGCTGGGATTGAGCCCCGCATCGGGCTCCCTGCTATGGAAGGAGCCTGCTTCTCCCTCTCCTACTGCCCCTGCTAGTGTTCCTTCTCTCACTATCTCTCTCTGTCAAATAAATAAATAAAATCTTAAAAAAAAAATAAGACTTGAATACGATAACAACAGAAACAGACTTATGATTTGCAGCAGATTTTCAATTACAAATTTTCCCTCCCAGATGCAAACACACATACCTCTCCGCTTTCAGTTGTATATATGTTCAGTGATTCACTCAAATGTGCCACTTATGGATAAAGAGGAGAAATAAATGGTCTTCATGGTACCAGATGAGCTCTCTTTTCAAGTACTATTGCGTCTAGTTAGTAGGGTTTAAAAAAGAAATTTAAATTAGAAATTACAAAAAATACATAAACACCATAAACTTCTTCCTTGGAACTTAAAGTATATAAATCTACATTCATTGGCAATCTTTTGATATAGGATCATGGTCTTTACTTTGAGTATGAAAATTCTGCTCGGTCTTCCAAATCTTTCTCCTATAAATGACAGCCATGATTCATATTCTTTTTGCAATTTTGCAATTAACTACTTAACTCTTTTGCATCAGTTATTTTTTTATGATTTTATTATTTGAGAGAAAGAGAGAGACAGCCTGAGCAGGGGGAGGAGGAAAAGCAAAGGGAGAAGCTGACTCCCTGCCGAGCCAGATCCCAGGACCCCGAGATCATGACTTGAGCCAAAGTCAGACGCTTAACCGACTAAGCTACCCAGACACCCCTTTCTCAGCTTCTTTAAAGTGAGATAAGACACTTTAATGGAAATATTTAGGGACTGTTGAATACAATTTTGGCACAATATGAGCTCAGAATCTTTGTAGTTTCATAATCCTTTCTCTGAACTGATATAACAGTTGTCCATACATAATTAATTCATCAGAATATTTTTACTTGGTGACTGGTCTTTATGGAGTCTCTTCAAAGCATTCAATTATGTTTTACAAGGAATAATGACTTTTCTTTTTTTACTTACATTTCATTGATCTATTTAATATTTAATTAAAGTTCTAATTACATAAGTACAATGGGCATACATATTTAATCAAATTATGTCATTTGCTAAGTATAACTGCCATATGAAGTTTAAGAACAAAGTAAACTGACTTCAATGAGCAGGTGGCTTACCTGGTGGGAGTCTGGAAGTGCTCAGGTTCCAAGAGATTAGCGGAAGACACATGAACACCAGTCATCATGTCTTACAGCGGATAATGGAGAATGTCATTTGATTTGGAAGTGTGGTTCAGAGGAAAACAGTTTCAAAATATTTCCATTTCAAAGAAATGCCCCCAAAAGATCCCATTTCCTTACTTTCTTTATGCAAAATTCAGGCTAACGGAGGCCCCTGTTTATTCACTGTCCTCTTAGGGGTCATTTTCCTCTGCTAGGCTCTCCCTCCTCCCCCGTGTATGAAATTACTCCCTGCTTTATCCTCTTAGAATCTATCTCAGACTTGGTCACGTTGTATGCAATTATCTGCCTTTTTGTCTTACTCCCTACTTGAGAAGATGCTCCATAAATACCCCATGACATGTCTGGGCTCCCGGCATGTCTGGGCTTAGAGTCTCTTTTCCCAGCTATGCAGGTTTACTTCATTGAAAAAATTTGATTCTATTATCTGGTGTTCTTTGAATTAACTCTTCTTTTTTTTTTAAGATTTTATTTATTTGACAGACAGAGATCACAAGTAGGCAGAGAGTCAGGCAGAGAGAGAGAGGGAAGCAGGCTTCCTGCTGAGCAGAGAGCCCGATGCGGGGCTTGATCCCAGGACCCTGGAATCAGGACCTGAGCTGAAGGCAGAGGCTTTAACCCACTGAGCCACCCAGGCGCCCCTGAATTAACTCTTCTTCATTAACTCATATTTTAATTTTAATTTAATTTAATTAATTTTTTTTTTGAGAGAGAGAAAGGATGAGTGAGGAGACAAGGAGAGGGAGAGAGAGAATATTAAGCAGGCTCCACGCTCAGCGCAGATCCCATCACAGGGCTCCATTTCATGACCTTGACGTCAAGATTTGAGCTGAAACCAAGAGCCAGATGCTTAACCAACTGAACCACCCAGGCACCCTTCACTAAGTGATACTTGAAAACTTGCCAATGTGTATCCAGTGTTTAGAACAGTGTCTGGCACATGATAAGTTCCTTATGGGTCTGGTATAATTATCTTTTCACCTCTATATTAACTTTGATCTTACATGTCTTTTTCCATATATTTCCACTTCTAATCAGTTCTTTTTTATCTTTGGGGACTGATCTGTAAGCATAAATGCCATTGCTAACTTGCTAGTAGCCTCAGCACTTAGTTTCTATTGGAACCTATGTGTGTAGCAGTTACTGCAAACCTTTTGATTATGACTTATCATTTTAATGGTCACTTTTATAAGTTGGTGAGAAAAGTAGAAAAGGCAATATCACCAACTGAAAAAAATTGAAAGAATGCAGCATATGCCATTTACCCAAAGTACATAATGAATCAAAACAGGCAGCTGGAAAAAGAATTCCAAGTAATCTTTTTGTTATTAGATTCTGATTTCACAGGACCAAATATTTCCTTTATATTAAGTGGCACACAGAAAACGGCATATAAACTCTTTAATTTCAGTACCAATACTATGACAAGCGCTAACAAACTGTAATTTGAACTATGATCTAGAAGGTCTAGAAGTATATATCTGATTGATTTCATAGCATTATAGCTCATCACGCTTCACCCTCAGGCACATCCTACAGATGCTAAATCCTGAACCATTCTCCAGTCTGTGTTTGCACCTTCCCCAGGCCTGTTCCTCACTCCCCTGGCATCATTCTCTGATTTAATACACTCTATCATCTTGATCACACCTCTGGCTCCTTAGGCTGGCAATATATCCCCAATGACCCCTAATTGATCCAGCTGATCAAAATGATCAAACTATTAAAAATCCTTTTGAGGACAAGCCTCCTAACACAGTCTACAAGCTATATGACCATGTACGATAGCCCTGGGTGCAGTGTGTATAGTGCAATACATGGACATTACTTGTCCTTTCTGGTGGAACCCTAAAATCCTGATTTTTGTTTGTTCATTTGTTTTTGTTTTTTTACTTCTTAAAGCAATCATTACCTGCAAGAACTGTTGGGTTGTTTTAATGTCTTCTCATCTGACATTAATATTAGCTTGCATATACAAGTCACAGTAGAAGGGAGAAAGAGATGGATGACAGTGACACAGCCTAGGCAACTAGAAAGGAAGACATGGAGTCAAGAGGGAGGACATGGTCCACAAAGTAGGGCCCTGCCCTCAACACTGATGGGTGGTTACCACCCATCAGTACTTCTTTGACACTTCAGTGAGTCATATTTTCATATTTTCAAATCTAAAACATGGGGCAGGAAAACCATGTAGACAGTAGGACAGAATATTTCAGTCATGATTGGTCTAGAAAACTTTGTGGCCATACATTTGGGCCATTTACTTATGTCTGTAGAGCAAAATGAACACTGGTTCCTGATTTGCACCTTTGCCAATTTATACTGAACGGCAGTGCTATGTCATAACAGACTAATATAGAAAATATGAGCACTGAGACCAGAGGGAAAAGGCTGTGTTCCGAGAAACAACTGAAGAAAATCTCACATCATAAGGACAAATACAAACTTAATTTTAATGTAATTATGTACATATACATATGTATATCCATACATCTATCTATCCATCTATCCACCTACATATGTGTGTGTGTGTGTGTGTGTGTATATATTCTCTCTCTCTCTCTCTCTCTCTCTCTATATATATATATATATATATATATATATATATATATATATCAGAAATTGAGGATGTTACTTAATGGGAAAAAAAATGGAAGCCTTCCTATCAGGGTCAGGGACAAGGTAAGAATGCACACTAACTCCATGACTATTTAACATGATATTAGTGTTATTAGTAAATGCAATCAGAAAAGAAAAACAATTAGAGCTATGACAGAAAGTAAATTATCTTAATTTGTAGATGGCAAGATAACATACCTGAGAAACCCTAGAGAATTAATGATAAAATGACTTCAAAAGGTGGAAGACCAAAAAAAAAGAAAGTAGAAGACATAAAATAACATGAAAAAATAGCTTGCACATACACCAATAATATCTAAATAGAAGAAGTGATGGAAGAGAAACTCAATGAACTCAATATACTAGCAAAAAGATGAGTTTAAAAGTAAATTTAAAAACTTAGAAATAAGCTTAAATAATATTCAAAAATCTGTGTAAAGAAAACTATAATACATCCTTACTCCCACCTTGTTCTCTTTTGGACATCTGAACATCACCAAGATACCAGTTCTTCAGAAATTGCTTCTTAGTGTTGAACAACTAAATTAAGTTTATATTGATTATAAGCATGCAAGAATATAACTATGAAAATGCTGGAAAAGAAGAGATATGAGAGGGGAGTAGCCTTCCCAGATACTAAAATGTGATAAAGTCACTGTAACTGAAACAGTAGAATGGTACAGGGAGAGATGACCAGACCAACAGACTAGAAAAGAAGGTTGGAATAGACTTAACATTGTATGGAAATCTAGTGTGTAATAAAGATGACAGCTCACAAGATAAAGGTAACCGTCTGCTATGGGGCAAGCACAGACTTTCAAAAAATTATGTTGGGACAATAGGATAACCATTTGAAAAAGATAAAACTTTAAATAAGCACTATTCTTCACATCATATACTAGAATAGAATCTAAATCAATTAAAGATCTATATGAAAATTTTTCTATAAGTAATAGGAGAAAATAGAAGTAGAGCCTCTATAATTTTGGTATAGGAAAAGTCTTTCTAACCACAACTAAAAATGCAGATGGAATAAAATACTGATGAATTTAACTACATAATTTCTTAATGCATGGCAAACAAAACAAACAAAAACACTACAAGCAGAGTCAAAAGAAAAATGACAAATTTAAAGAAGATATTTAAAATATGTATCATAAAAAAGATACCTCAATATATCAAAATTAAGGGGGAAAAGACCAAATATGATTTAAATATGAGTAAAAGACATGTACAGACACTGAAATGGCTTTTAAATATATTAAAAGATATTCAATTCAAACTATACTTAGACGTCATTTCTTACCCACCAGATGGGCAAAAAATTAAGAATACTAACAATGTAGTCTATTGGAGAGGCTGTGGATAACAAACACTTTCATGCATTATTGGTAGAAATGAAAAATCGCACAATTTCTACAGAGAGAATTTGACAATATCTACAAAATTACGTATGTGTTTACCTTTGTAACCAGTTAATTCTACTTCTGGGAATTTACTCCGAAGATACACATCAAAAAGTATGAAAATACATATGTACATAGATTATTCATTGCAACATTGTTTCTAATTGCAAAATATTGGAAAGTACCTAAATGTCGAAATAGGAGATGAATTAATACATACTGCTATGTTATGCAGTTAAAGAAGAAAAAGGAATGAGGAAAATCTCCATAAGTTGTTATGGATGTTTTTTAGGCTGTATTAACTGAAAAACAGAAAAGTGCGAAAAATTTAATGGAGAAGAAATAGGAAGAACATAAATCTGCTGTTTTTTTTCTTTTTTCAGAAAGCAACACAGGAAGAATAAACAGAAGTCAATGAAGTTGGTTACCTACAGAGGTGGTAGTTATGAGCTCAGTTGTGTTCCCCCAAATTCATGTGTTGAAGTCCTATCTGTCGGAGGTAGGCCCCTGGCTAGGACGGCCTCCGCCATTAAAAGATGGCGCCTGGCTAGTTGCCAGGTTAGGATTGCCTCCTGAGACTAAGCCAGACGCCCAAAGAGGAAGTAAACAGCATTGGTTGCTAGCAAAGTTGTTCGTTTAGGTGTACAGCCTGATTCGCTCCCTCCTGTACCCTGCTCGCTGATTGGTCACGTAAACGTATATAAGTGTGTAGACTTGCAGAAATAAAGGAAGAGAAGATACATCTGAACTGGAGCTTCTTGTCGTCCTTGCGGGTCGAGGGCGATACTATCTCCCAGGACTGCAGAATGTGACCTTATTTGGAGATAGGATCTTTATAGAGATAATCATGTTAAAGTAAGTTTTTAGGATGCACCTTAATCCAATATGACTGGTAGCTCTGTAAGAAGGAAAAATTTGGACATAGAAACATGCACGGGGGAAGACAATGTAAAGAGACATGGAGAAGGTGGCCATCTCCAAGCCAAGGAGAGAGACATGGATCAGCTCCTTCCTCACAGCCCTCAAAAGGAACTAACACTGTTGACACCTTGATTTTGGATTTCTAGCCTCCAGAACTATAAAACAATGGTTTTTTGTTTAAGCCACCCAGTCTGTGGTAGTTTTAATGCCAGCCCTAGAGAGTTGGTATAGTGATGGCGGTGCAGTCGTAAGAAGGATAGGGTGTGTTATCAATTATCCCTTAACAAACCACCTTCAGTGTAAACCAATAGTTACATGATCTGCAGAGTCAAGAAGTCTTGCAGGGAACAGTGGGCAATAGCTCCTCTCTGTTCCACAACATTTGTGGCCTCACCTGGGATGGCTTGAATGATTGGAGGGCTTGGACAACTTCACTGAGACAGTATGTCTGGATTGTTCTTCCAATGACACTTGTTAGAGCTGAGGTATCCAAGATAGCTTCACATATCTGGCACCTAGAGGAGGATGGCTGAATAAGGGCATGGACAGGATTGTTTTCTCTTCATGAAACCAGCATGAGCTTCCTCACAGGATGGTGGCCTTAAGGTATTCGAACTTAGTGCATGTTACTGGCTTTCCTCAGAATCAGCATTCCAAGGGGTAGGAAGTGGAAGCATCACTTCCACCACAATATATTGGTCAAAGCAGTCACAAGCTAGTCACAACCTAGCTTCAGGAAAGGTAGAGAAGTATATTCCATCTTTCCATGAAGGAGTAGCAAAGTGTCCTTGCCCAAGAGCATATCGGATAGAAGATATTGTTGTGATGATTTTTGCAAAATATGAGGAATCACAGAGTGGAAGAGATAAGACAATAAGTATCACTTCTCTGTGTATGTTTAGGTATATATATATATATATATAGTTTTAACTTTGGAAAGAATTTTAGTCTTCTAGAATGGGGGTGGGCAAACAACAGCCCATAGGAAAAATACAGTCTGCATTCTGTTTGTTTTTTTTTAAGATGTTATTTATGTATTTGATAGACAGAGATCACAAGTAGGCGGATAGGCAGGCAGAGAGGAGGAAGCAGGTTCCCTGCTGTGCAGAGAGCCCAATGCGGGGCTTGATCCCAGGACCCTGAGATCATGACCTGACAGAAGGCAGAGGCTTAACCCACTGAGCCACCCAGGCGCTCCCTACATTCTGTTTTTGTAAATAAAGTTTTATTGAAACTCAACCATGCCCATTTGGTTGTGTATAGCCTATAGGGGCTTTCATGATAAGCCAATAGATTTGAGTAGTTGCAATAGAGACTCTATAACCCATGAAGCCTAAAATGTTTACTATCTGGCAGATAGAAAAGTTTTTCTTACCCCATTATAGAAACTAAAAATAAATAAAATCCACAGAGATTGGAAGAAAAATAAAATGTAATTGAATGCAAACAGCAACACATGATCCCAGCTGTATTCCAAATGAATAATATAATCATACTGCAAAGAAGAAGAAAAAACTAATTAAAATGCCTGTGGAACTTAATAGTTGGACTTACACCCTCAGCCTATAGAGAAAAGGACATTGCAAACTGATCTCAAACTCCTCTTACAGGATTGTGTTTCATGAGGATATTGGTGCAGAAATTCTGAAAGTAATGTATGTGCATTGTTGAATTAGGGAAATGATGGAGAAAGTGCTGCTGGTGTTAGAAGTGTCAGATTATCTCTACAGAAGAAGGAAGTTACAGAATGGAACGGAAGAGGGCCAGAAAGAGCCCTGCAGGGTTGGACCAAGGCTATACGGACCCATAGGAATCTCTATCCATATCTGATCTATATCTCGTACATGCAGAAAGCACCTAAGATCGATCAATGACATCTTCATCTCAATAAGCTGACTCAGTGCTCACATACTAGTTTCTAAACACCTCTTCTAGTCAAGGGGACAGGGACTTTTTGGAGAAAAGGCAAACTGCAGTACGGGGTAGGAGAGTTAACAAAAGGAACCTGAAACATCTCGTGCCAGAAAGTAGAGAAGTACCCAAAAAGTAAATAATTGGGCATGTCAGAAGGACAGGACAGTACTCGTCAAAACAAGGATGGTCTGAGAAACTGTCACAGAGCAAAAGAGGCTAAGAAGGCACGGGGACTCAATGTAATGTGGAATCCCGGGTGGGATTTTGGAATACAAAAAGGACATGGGGAAAAAGTAGTGCAACTTGAACACATTGTAGAGTTTAGTTCATATTAATGTATCAATGTTGGTTCCTTAGTTAAATGAATCATAGTGATACAAGATGGTAACAACAGGACGAAATGGTTGCAGGTAGGTAGGAAATCTGTGTTATCTTTGCAACTTTTCTGTACAATTATTTTAAAACTAAAAGATTTTTTAAATGTACTTAAAAAAAAAAAACACGAATGATACCCCTCTCCACCTCTCCTGCACTCCTGCACACACACAAAGGAACTTGCTTCAAGAAGCTCCCACAGGACAAATCAAGCAAAATTTCAGCATAAATATTAAGGACAGTGATGGATTCAGATGCATTGAATAAAACAGGAATCCAAGAGTCCATTTGATGATAAATAAATATTCTTAGGGGCAAAAGTATGGCTCTTCCTTGCAGTAGAATGTCAATGGACAAAGTGTGAAACGAGTGCCCAAACTGAAAAGTCACCACCCTGCAAACCATAAGTATCAAGACTGCATCGGGCGCCTGGGTGGCTCAGTGGGTTAAGCCGCTGCCTTCGGCTCAGGTCATGATCTCAGGGTCCTGGGATCAAGTCCCGCATCGGGCTCTCTGCTCAGCAGGGAGCCTGCTTCCTA